>NC_053390.1:315218687-316418687 GCF_905171765.1 Bufo bufo
GAACTGTAGCTGTGAATTGAAAATCCCTTACATTTACCTATAAACATACAAAGAACAAAAAAATAACTTGGACAACCCGTTTAAGTATTATTCCAAACAGAAGTATAGAGCCAAAAAACATACATATATATATATATATATATATATATATATACACACATACCTATATTATATATATATATATATATATATATATACACATACATACCTATATACATATATATATATATATATATATTTATATTGTTGTGTATACAAAATACAGCAAGATTTGTCACAGCCTTCCATTGCAGGTATGTCAGGAGATTCTCCCGACATAGGCCCTAATTGTAATGTGAACATGGCCTAATAATACACAGCCAGCATTGCGTACAGTGGTGGTTCCTACTTGTCCCATTCGCTCAAGCCCAGTGACCGAAGATATTTACAGCTCCTTTACCCTGCTGGGTACTGGTATGCAGAACAAGCCACTTCTTTTTGTATTGGATGATTTGAAGACATATAAAAAGTACATTCCTCTTTAATTAGTGGTGTAAAATCCAGTAAAATAAATCAGTGACTTTATAATGACTGGAAAGTGTCTTCAGCTCCATTAAGTCAGTCTGCTTTTAGATGTCTGGTTGGAGCATGTTTACCTAATAGAGGTCCTCACTTAGCAAAAGCTGAGAGACGTCCAGCTCTTGCTTCAGGAAGACCACAGGGGGCAATGGTCAACGCTGGTTTTCAGTGAACTGGCCCATAGACAGTTCGGTTAAGGTTTCAGTGAGTAACTGAATAATCAAAGATGAAAATTAAACATGTCATTTGTAAGAGATTCTTCAAGACTCATCGCGTATGGAGTGTATTTCTCTTCTAGCATTCGTTTCCATACTTTTACTGCAAAAAATAAATAAGTTACATTAGGCACTGGGTAAATAATGGACCCTATGATCAGACGAAGACAAGATGACCAATAGAGAACTTTTAGTAAGAATTAACCCCTTTAAAGGGTTATTCTACTTTCTATATACATTTCAGCAATTCTATAAACTAGGGATGGCCAACCTGAAGCTCTCCAGCTGTTGCTAAACTACAACTCCCAGCATGCCCAGACTGCCTACAGTTATCAGCCTACAGCAGGGCATGATGGGAGTTGTAGTTTTACAACAGCTGGAGAGCCGTAGGTTGGTCATCCCTGCCATATACTAATGTGTAATAGCCTAAGAATCTTCTATATTGCTTCTGGGCTTACCTTAGTGGCATGGAGATGCCACCCTAACCCCCGCCCAGAATGACAGGTACCAATGTAAACACATCACAACGTCCATAGCTTTACTAAGAGGGGAGCTCTGCCTTCTATTGTGCAGGCTCTGAAAGCGTTCTGCACAGGCGCAGGTCCATCATTTCCCTGTATCTCAGGCTTCGGTGGCTACTTAGTAGAAGACATAGTGCCATCTTGGGAAAGCTATGGACATTACAGCTTGTTTATAGCAGTTCCAATAGGCAGCAGGGGGGCATCTCCATACGGGAAAAGGTAAGCCCCAAAACAATGTACTTGGTCCATTGCACATTGGTGTATGGCATTTCTGAAATGTATGAAGAAGGTAGCCAACCCTTTAACGACCCTAGACCACCAATGATATATCTTTATGACCTCTAGTTACTGGTGATATCTCATACATCCTAGTTCAATAGGAAAATTGTTAATTCATGAATAGACCACCAATCATAATTTATTGGTTGCCACACCAAAGGGATTTCCTACTAACTATCAACTCTCTCCGGGATGCAACCTATTCAGGCACATTCATTTCTTCGCAGGCAGAAGAGAGATGATATAAAAGTGCAGTTGTATTTCCTGTGCAAATACAGACAGGTCAAGGATCAATACTTACCTGGCAGATCTTTTACCAGCGCTCCAGTTCTCCTGGCTAGGATCCGTTTACTTGGCTGCAGCTGTGACATCACATCAACAACACGTGACCACTGCCCTCAAAAGTGCACCAGAGAGGCTAGTGAGTGGTTGCAGAGGTCATATGTTGTTGACGTGATATCACTGCTGCAGCTGGGTAAACAGATCCCTGGTCAATGAGAACCAACGCAGCGGTACGGGATCTGCCAAACAATAATGATCACTTCAGGAGGCCAATTTCACACAAGCACATTTAATCTGGGAAGCACGCTCCATGTGAGGGCTGTATTTTCCAGACTCAATACTGCGAGTCCCTGCTTGACCGTGGGCCTACTAAACTGTACTCATTGCATTATGGGAGTACAGTTCAGTAGACACGTGGCCAGGCAGGAACCCATAGCATCACAAATCATTATGATACTGTAAGTTGATGTCAGAGGAGCAGTGTTTCCATCCAGGGAACACAGTCCTCACATGAAGCATGTTTCCAGGACTGAATACCTGCATATGAAATTGGCCATAGGCCAGATTAGTTTGATGCAAATCTCTGTAAGGCTACTTTCACACTGCGACGACGGAACTGCTTGCCGGATCCGCCGATCTGGATGTGACTGAAAGCATTTGTGAGACGCATCCGGATGCGGATCTGTCTCACAAATGCATTAAGAGAACGGATCCGTCTCTCCGCTTGTCATGTCCTGTATCTTTTTTCACATTTTTACCGGATGCGCAGACCCGGAAGGACGGATCCGGCATTCTGGTATTTTGAATGCTGGATCCGGCACTAATACATTCCTATGGGGAAAAATGCTGGATCCGGCATTCAGGCAAGTCTTCGGTTTTTTTTCGCCGGAGATAAAACCGTAGCATGCTACGGTTTTCTCTTTTGCCTGATCAGTCAAAATGACTGAACTGAAGACATCCTGATTACTCTCCATTCAGAATGCATAGGGATATGCCTGATCAGTTCTTTTCCGGTATAGAGCCCCTGTGACGGAACTCTATGCCGGAAAAGAAAAACGCTAGTGTGAAAGTACCCTTAGATAAGCTCACATAGGGAAGTGTGAGACTCACTGTAGTTTGGCTCATCTGTCTCTTCTATGGCAGATGCTGTAGTAACATTCAGAGACTCCTGATGGCTCTCTTCTGAGACAGTTTCCACATCATTTTCTTCCTCCTCATCCTCGTTCTGTTGCTTTTGCAAAGAGGTAATCATGTCCTTATAATCTTGTCTGGCCTTCATTGTGAGATCATATAATTTGTGAAAATGATTCTGCAACACATATCAGACACGTAAGCATATGACTGACAATTATCCTTATGAATGCAAAATATTTAGACATGTACAAGTAAAACCCAATAACCTTATTAAATAAACAAAATTACACAAACCCCCAACATGCATATATTTTCTGAAAGAAGAAACCCCACACATTGTCAAAATGCCACTCAGCACTTTATACACTCAGACATCTTCATACAAATTGGGGTCCATTCACATGTCCGTAGTTCTGGATTCGCATCCGTTTCGCAATTTAGCGGAATGGGTGCGGACCCATTCATTTCAATGGGGCGCAAAAGATGCAGACAGCACACCATATGCTATCCGCATCCATAGTTCCATTCTGCGACCCTGCAAAAAAGATAGAGCATGTCCTATTCTAGCCCGCAAGAATAGGCATTTCTATCATGGGGCAGGCAATGTGCGGTCCACAAAATGTGGAACGCACACGGCTGGTATCTGTGTTTTGCGGATCTACAGTTTGCGGACCGCAAAACACTTACGAAGGTGTGAATGGACCCTTAGTGGGTAAAAGTGTGACCCAGGTAGAAAGTTATGCACACCAGAACTCCTAAAATAAATATAAATTATGTTCAATATGTGTAGAGTTCATACATGCCACTGATGCCTAAATTTACATGCACAAATCTTCATAACAGTAATCATATATGGAGGTATGCAAAGCTCATATACCACAAGTGTATACATCAGTAAGAACTGTGGTCTTTAAAACACTGAAACGGAGGCTGCGTATCGGGTGCTGGGGCAGGATTGCGGATGAATCGGGGCACCATGGCTGCTCTTACTGGCAGGAATCCATGCCGGGTAAGGGCAGCATGGTGTCTTTCCACCCCCAATGAAGAGCGGCACATCGCAGCGCCGAAAGCAGAGGGAAGCTGCGGGTCGGGTCGGGTTGTGGGGGGGGGGAAGGGGCACATGGGGAGGTGACCGGTCAGCACCGTTCTCCTCCGAGGTTAGGCAGGGGACTCCAGTGTTTGGCATCCCCTGCCAGCGTTGCAATTGGCTGGAACAACGTTCTAGCCAATGGCAGCACGATAGCAGCACAGGAAAGAATTGAACCTCTTTGCAGGCAGACATTCCAGTTGGTGACTGCATGCAGAGAGGTTCTGTGCTTCTCTGTGCTGCTTGTTGGCTTGCTGGGACTTGTGGTGCACCACCACTGTGATTTGAGCTTTTTCTGCTGAAAGAAGAACATCTGGAATTGCTGCACTGATTTTTTTTCTTCATTTGCAGCTGTTCCAGATCCCTAAACCACCCTCTATCCCTACCCACCCCCTCCCGAGCCCCCCGTCCCTTTTTTACGGACGCCATTTGGTCCGTGTGCTTATTATTATTATTATTTTTTATTTATTTTTTTACAATCTTCCAGCGCCACTTTTTCTGCATGCGAGCTGTGACCGTCAAGTGCTGATCAGTCCGTAAACCACTGTTCAGCACCTGGGTTGATTTTTTTATCTGTGTTTTTTTTTTTTTTTTTTTTTAGAAGTAATAGTTAGAAGCATTAATATATATTTTGTAGCTGCAGTAAATTTTTATACTACAGTGTCTGCACAGACACACCAAATGTCAGCTTACGTGCATTCTGCAGCCCCGAGCACCAATAAGTAAAATTGTTTTCACTGGTCGCTTTTGTGCTCAGTTTTGGTTTTTTTGGTGCAAAAAATACATTTAGTGTTAAATAGAAATAGTTAGTGTTAGGCCCCTTTCACACGAGCGAGTATTCCGCGCGGATGCGATGCGGGAGGTGAACGCATTGCACCCGCACTGAATACTGACCCATTCATTTCTATGGGGCTGTGCACACGAGCGGTGATTTTCACGCATCACTTTTGCGTTGCGTGAAAATCGCAGCATGCTCCTCTTTGTGCGTTTTTCACGTAACGCAGGCCCCATAGAAATGAATGGGGTTGCGTGAAAATCGCAAGCATCCGCAAGCAAGTGCGGATGCGGTGCGATTTTCAAGCACGGTTGCTAGGAGACGATCGGGATGGAGACCCGAACCTTATTATTTTCCCTTATAACATGGTTATAAGGGAAAATAATAGCATTCTGAATACCGGTCATCACATGGTACGTCACATGATCTTTTACCATGGTGATTCACCATGGTAAAAGATCATGTGACGTACCATGTGATGACCAGAGTGATGTCATCCCCGGTCCTTAAACTATAGTTAATGCTCTCCACAGGTCCTATACAGTAAAAGAGTCAGACGAGATGCCCGGCATCGCGAGCAAGTGGATTAGGTGAGTTAAATGATTTTTTATTTTTTTTAACCCCCTCCAGCCCTGTTTTACTTAGCATTCTGTATTCAGAATGCTATTATTTTCCCTTATAACCATGTTATAAGGGAAAATAATACTATTTACAGAACACCGATCCCAAGCCCGAACTTCTGTGAAGAAGTTCGGGTTTGGGTACCAAACACGCGCGATTTTTCTCACGCGAGTGCAAAACGCATTACAATGTTTTGCACTCGCGCGGAAAAATCGCGGGTGTTCCCGCAACACACCCGCACATTTTTCCGCAACGCCCGTGTGAAAGAGGCCTTAGGGTCCTTTCACACGAGCGTGACGGATTGGCTCCGGATGCGTTCAGTGAAACTTGCACCATTTTGCAAGCAAGTTCAGTCAGTTTTGTCTGCGATTGCGTTCAGTAGTTCAGTTTTTTCCGCATGGGTGCAATGCTTTTTAATGCAATTTTCACGCGCGTGATAAAAAAACTGAAGGTTTAAAAACAACATCTCCTAGCAACCATCAGTGAAAAACGTATCGCACCCGCACTTGCTTGCGGATGCAATGCGTTTTTCACGCAGCCCCAGAATATAGAACATGCTGCGATTTTCACGCAAAGCACAAGTGGTGCGTGAAGAACAACGCTCATGTACACAGACCCATTGAAATGAATGGGTCAGGATTCAGTGCGGGTGCAATCCGTTCACGTCACGCATTGCACCTGCGTGGAAAACTTGCTCGTGTGAAAGGGGCCTTAGTGTAGGTTTGTTTCACGCACATAATATCTGTGTGCGTGCGTCCATCCTGCATCTGCTGAGTGCTGATCAGAAACATCAATTTTTCTGACCTGTCTGCTCAGTTTACTGTGCAGATTTTTTTTTTTTCGGGTAATTAGTTATATGGAAATTTATATTTACTATAAAAAAAAAAAAAAAGATATATATATATATATATATATATATATATATATATATATATATATATATATAAATAAATTTCCATATACATAGAAATCAATTTTAGTCAGGTAGTGTTGGTGTAGATTTTTGAACGCACGCAACATCTTTGTGCGTGCATCCTGCAAATTTTTTTTAAAACTTTTTTCTCTACTCTATATTTCAAATTTATTACAAGCCATGTGTGAAAACACAACATACACACCCTTCACACTAAATAAAGGTTTACACATTTCACACGTCACACCCCAAAAAAATAAAAATGGCCCGTCCGTCCCAACGAGTATACTCCGCTGAAAAGGCATATGCCATGCTTGCCTCCCATACGGAGTCTGAAAGTGATTGAGAAGAGGATGCCACTTTCCTCTACTCTAACCCCTCATCATCATCTGCTCATAAGGGACCCTCTAGAAGGTGCCCCAGAACAACAGCTGAGGCAGCCCCCCAGAGTAAGCCCATATGGACCCCACCCCCTGACGATTATCAGCCCCAAATTCCGGATTTTGAGGGCAGCTCCGTAATACAGATAGATTGTGCGGGCTTCACTTAACTAGATTTTTTCAAAATCTTCTGTGAAGATTTTGTAAATTTAATGGTGGCCCAAACCAATTTATACGCCCAACAAATCATCGATCAGAACCCTACATCGGTATATGCTAGACCCCTAGGTTGGACCCCAGTAAGTGCAACAGAGATTAAGTTTTGGGGACTCGTGCTGCATATGGGCGTTGTAAAGAAGCCAAACGTTAGACAATACTGGAGTTCGGACATTTTCTACCAGACTCCAATTTACAGTAAGACCATGACCCGGAAGCAATTTGAGTCAATTAGGAAATTCCTACACTACAACGTCAATGCACAGTGCCCACCCCAAAACAACCTAACATTTGACCGTCTGTTCAAGGTTAGGCCGGTCATTGAACACTAACACCAAGTTTGCTGAGGTGTACAACCCTGATAAAAATGTTTGTGTAGATGAGTCCCTATTACTTTTCAAAGGGAGTATAGATTCCACCAGTACCTGCCTAGAAAACGGCCAAGGTATGGCATAAACATATACAAACTTTGTGAAAGTAGTTTCGGGTACACCCACAAGTTCTGCATTTATGAAGGGAAAGATTCCCGGATAGAACCCCCAGAATGCCCCCCTATCCTAGGAGTTAGTGGGAAGATTGTGTGGGACTTACTGCACCCACTGCTGGATAAGGGTTACCACCTCTGTGGATAACTATTATACCAGCATACCCCTATTCATGTCCCTAACTGCCAGAGGTACTGTGGCTTGCAGCACTATGCGCAAAAATCAGAGATGTCACCCTAGATCCCTGGTAAGGCAACCACTGAGGATGGGTGAAAGTATGGCTCTTCTCCATGAGAACATGCTGGTGGTTAAGTACAAGGACAAGTGGGACGTCCTTGTACTGACCACCATTCACACTAACACCAGCTCCCCTGCTCCTGTATGAGGTACCACAACCACTACCCCCAAACCAGTTTGTATCCTGGATTACAACAGGCACATGGGAGGGGTGGATCTTTCAGATCAACTTCTGAAGCCCTACAGTGCCACACGAAAAACAAAAAAGTGTGGTACATAAAGCTGGCCGTAAACATTGTACAGATGGCAAGGCGTACGTGCTATATCAATCTGCAGGCCACACAGGAACTTTCCTTCAGTTCCAAGAGGTGGTTATCAAGGCCCTAATTTTTCAAAGGCAGGCCGGGAAGGGTCCCAGTACTTCAGGAAGTCATGGTGCACATGTTGTACCAGGGCAACATTTTCCAGGTCAAGTCCCCCAGACAGCAAGGAAGGGCAGGACCCAAAAAAGATGCAGGGTGTGTTCCAAAAGGGGGATAAGGAAAGACACCATTTACCACTGCGAAAACCTGCCATGAAAAACCTGGCCTGTGCATGCAGGAGTGTTTTAAAATCTACCACTCATCCATGGAGTATTAATTTAATTTCATCCATGATGTAGTTTTACCTCCTTATATCTCTGATTTAGGCTAGGTCTACACGACGACATTTGTCGCGCGACAGATAGGGCACAACTACACTGCAACATTTGTAGCGCAACATTTTGTTGCACCAATGTCACGCTAGGGATCGACCGATATTGATTTTTTTAGGGCCGATACCGATAATTTGTGAACTTTCAGGCCGATAGCTGATAAATTTCACAGAATATCGGTATAAATTAATTTTTGAAAAAAAATTAAATTCCTACACAAATCTGCTGAAAATGAATATTTTTATTGTTAATGTGTAGTTTTTATTTTTTGTAAATCTTTCTTTTTCATTTCTACTTAATATTTGTGTTTTTTTTTTTACTAACTTTTAGCCCCCTTAGGGACTTCGAACCCTTGTCCTATTCACCCTGATAGATCTCCATCAGGGTGAATAGGATCTCACACTGTCCCTGCTGCTCTGTGCTTTGTGCACACAGCAGCATGGAGCTTACCATGGCAGCCAGGGCTTCAATAGCGTCCTGGCTGCCATGGTAACCGATCGGAGCCCCAGGCTTACACTGCTGGGGCTCCGATCGGAGGAGGAGGGGACCCTGCGGCCACTGCCACCAATGATTAAAACTGAAGGGGCTTGGGTGGGGGGGCACACTGCGCCACCAATGTTTTTAATACTAGGGTGGGGGTGGGGGGCGCACTGCGCCACCAATGTTTTTAATACTGGGGTGGGGGTGGGGGGCGCACTGCGCCACCAATGATTAATACTGGGGGGCACACTGCGCCACCAATGAACATAAATCTCTCATTTATTCATATACAGGAGACGGGAGATGGCTGCAGAATCACATAGCCGGCTACCGACCTCTATGAGCGGTAGCTGCGATCCGCGGCACCTAGGGGTTAACTACCGCGGATCGCAGCTACCGCTCATAGAGGTCGGGAGCCGGCTATGTCATTCTGCAGCCAGCTCCCGCCTCCTGTTCAATTTGAATGAATGAGTAAATTAACATTATTGGTGGCGCAGTGGCCAAAGCCCCTCCCCTCCTCTTCCCATCTGTCTCTTCATTGGCGGCAGCGGCATCATACGTTATCGGAATATCGTCAAAATAGATGCCGATACCGATCAAAATCCTGAATATCGGCCGATAATATCGGTAAAACCGATAATCGGTCGATCCCTACGCGCAACAATTTTTATAATGGCAGTCTATGGTGTCGCACTGCAACATGCAACATGCTGCGACTGCGACGCAACAGTCGCAGAAAAATCCATCTCAAATGGATTTTCTGCGACTGTTGCGTCGCAGCATGTTGAATGTTGCAGTGCGACACCATAGACTGCCATTATAAAAATTGTTGCGCGACATTGGTGCAACTAAATATTGCGCGACAAATGTAGTCGTGTAGACCTAGCCTTAGTCTGCATAGCTTACAGATCCACGTTTCACCAACCACTACATATTCATTTCTGTGAAACATCTGTTAGGTCAAAAGTGCCCTTTCCACCCCTTAAAATGTTCGTACAGGGGTGCACTTTCCAAAATGTACATGGCAGCTAAAATCAATGTCTGCCAATTCAGGTCAGCAAAATCCATATTTTGCCGTTTGCCTCTAGAGCCCTGCTGTGCGCCCATACATCATTTTCTGAGCACATATGGGGTGTTGCCATATTCGGGGGGAAATGGGGAAAAAAATATGGGGTGCATTTTGTCCCGTTACCCTTTGGGACAGTGAAAAATGTAGGTGTAAAGCAACTTTTTTTGTGAAAAAAAATTAAATTTTTAATCTTCACTGCCAAGTACCGTATTTTTTGCCCCATATAACGCACTTCCCCACCCCCCCTAAAATGGGGGAAAAACGCTAGTGCATCTTATGGGGTGAATACAGGGCAAAAACATAAAATGTGCACCGCACAGCACGGTACATCGCAGGCTAAGCTGCATAGAAACACCAGCTTGCGATGTACCAGACATCCATGCACCTGGAGAGGGAGAGCCCAGCGGCCGCAGCGCGTGCTTGTTGATCGGGTGGTAGGGTCAGGTGGTGTGGCTGGTGCACGCTGATAGAGAACGGCCGAACCCGTCTGGTGGAGGTTGGCAGGGACCGGCCGACCAATTTGCGGTGAGAACGTTGGTGGAAGTGCGGAAGCAGGCAGATGAGGGGCGGAGCAGGCTTTCCTGCCACACTTGCCTGCTCCACCTCTAAGTCTACACACATACCTGCTCCTGTGTACGTGCGGTGGCATGGAAGCTGATAAGAGGTATGAGGGCTGATAGGAGGCATGGGGGGCTGATGATAGGAGGCTTGGGGGGCTGATAAGAGGCTTGGGGGGCTGATAAGAGGCCTGAACGGGGGTCATTCACATTGGGGTCTGAGCTGAGGTCTTATTGGGGTCTTATTAACATTGGGGGTCTGATTGGGGCTGTCAGCTGAGTTATAATTGACATATGGGGGGGGGGGGGGGTCTAATTGGTGATCTGACCTGAGGTCTAATGAAAATTTTTTTTTTCTTATTGTCCTCCTCTAAAACCTAGGTGCGTCTAAGGCTACTTTGACACTTGCGTTTAGAGCGGATCCGTCTGGTGTCTGCACAGACGGATCCGCTCCTATAATGCAAACGTTGGGATCCGTTCAGAACGGATCAGTCTGCATTATAGTTCAGAAAAAATTCTAAGTGTGAAAGTTAGTCAGACGGATCCGTCCAGACTTTACATTGAAAGTCAATGGGGGACGGATCCGTTTGAAATTGCACCATATTGTGTCAACTTCAAACGGATCCGTCCCCATTGACTTACATTGTAAGTCTGGACGGATCCGTTTGGCTCCGCGCGGCCAGGCGGACACCAAAACGCTGCAAGCTGCGTTCGGATGTCCGCCTACTGAGCGGAACGGATGCCAAGCAGAGCCATCCTGATGCATTCTGAGCGGATCCGCATCCACTCAGAATGCATTGGGGCTCTACGGATCAGTTCGGGGCCGCTTGTGAGAGCCTTCAAACGGAGCTCACAAGCGGAACCCCGAACGCTAGTATGAAAGTAGCCTTATGGGCCGATGTGTCTTATAGGGCAAAAAATACAAAAAATGTCCTAACTCTAGCAAAGACCTTTGAGGTCAAAGTGCTCACTACACACCTTGGAAGATTCCTTGAGGGGTGTAGCTTCCAAAATGGGGTCACTATTGTGTCTTCATATGCGACATAGCTCTCAATTACCATTCCAGCTAAATCTGCTCTCCAAAAGCCATATAGTGCTCCTTCCGCTCTGAAGCCTGCTGTGCGCCCATACATCAGTTTTTGAGCACATATGGGGTGTTTCTGGAAACTCCAGATTCTAAATTTTGAGCTTCGTTTGGCTGTTAACCCTTGATGCGTTGCAGAAAAAAAATTGATTAAAATTTAAAATGTTGAAATGTCATGCTCATTTTCCTTTAATTCTCGGAGGGGGGGGGGGGAGGGGCACCTAAAGGGTAAAATCAGTTTTGAATAGCTTGAGTGGTGTAGTTTCTAAAATGGGGCGATTTATGGGTGGTTTCTAATATGTAAGCATCCACAAAGTGACTTCATAACTGAACTGGTCCTTAAAAAATTGGGTTTTGGTTCTAAACTTCTAACATCCCAAACAGTCTCAGAATGGCCTGAATAAGTAAAAGCGTTTTAAAGTTATCACCACATAAAGTGACGTGTCAGATTTGCGAAAAATGGCCTGGTCCTTAAAG
This sequence comes from Bufo bufo, assembly GCF_905171765.1. Taxonomy (NCBI): domain Eukaryota; kingdom Metazoa; phylum Chordata; class Amphibia; order Anura; family Bufonidae; genus Bufo; species Bufo bufo. The sequence continues at coordinate 315,230,752 of NC_053390.1, forward strand.
TATAACTGTCATCTTTTTTTTTTTTTTGGAGTATTGGATTGTGGTGATTAATATCTCCTTGGTGGCCCTATTTCAACTTTTCACTGTGTATTCAAGTACCCCTTAATTCCACAGTTTTGTTCCCTGTACTGCCTACTTTTACCTGTGCTTAAAATAGGGTTGCTAGGCATGGTCCGTCCTCTGTTGAAGGATGGAGGACGCAGCTGCGTGCAAGGTCACATTACTGACAGCCAGGGACTGTAAGTAAATGATTAAAGCCAGGTCCTCCCCAGCAGCTGATAACAGTGTCTGGGCTGTGTGCACTTCTCCCTGTCCCTGCGCTTGGCAGACGCTCCCTCACTCAGCAGAGCTGGAGAATGCAGAGTTGAAGCAGCGCAGACCAGGGAAGGGAGATCTGCCATCTGCTCAGTGTATAAATGAAAGCAACATGTGGTAAGAGGATCCCTTTGTGCTGCAGGAGATTAACCCTTTAGGGGGGAGGGCTCTGGTTACTGACACTTTTGGGGGGCTATTGTTACTGGCTAGTGAGGACAGGCGGGATTAGCCTCAGGGTGAGGGCAGTGGCGGCCATCTTAACTGAATAGTGAAATTGCAGTTTTATGCAGACTGGTTGCTAAGGGCTGAATCTTATTAAATATGGGGTAAGTCAGTCTAATAGTAATTGCTTCTGGAATATCAGGTTATTAGTAACTACATATATGAAAATTGAAATTAGGGTCCAAGTGTGACAGTTATCCTTTAAGGTGAAAAATTGCAGGGTCCTGAAGGGGTTAAAAATGATCAATTCCTAAACCTAATCTAATGTATTTACTAAGGCTGCTTTCAAATCAGAAAAACGACCAGTTTCTCAAGTATATAGCAAATTAAAAGTTGTATAAAAGGTATTGATAAAAAAAAGAGGAAAGCAGAAAGGAAATAACAGTGGGTATATACAATATCAATCTAAAATATCATACTAATAAAGCACACAAAAAATACAAAAATAACACAATTTTGGTCTGATGCTGCAATAAAGATTGGGGCTGTCACGGTAAATGAAGGTACTGAACAGTACCATTCATTTACCACGAGGGCCCCAATCTTTATTGCAGAATCAGACCAAAATTGTGTTATTTTTGAATTTTTTGTGTGCTTTATTTGTATGATATTTGTGTGAAATGAATAGCTCAGCTCAATGTATCCTAATGGGCTGTACTTAAATCTCATTTGTTTACTGATTTGTTTATTGTCTGTATATGCTATTTTATTGGGTGCCCAGTGAGTGAATCCCCCCCCCCCCCTTTTTTTTTTTTTTTAAAGGCTGCTTTCAGACTGGGATATAATGGGTTTTATCACTCCTGTATAATGGAGACAACTGGACCTTCTGCAGTTCTTCGGAAAATTAGTTTGAGCAACATAACATTGGTTCTGATGAAGCGTGGGAAATTCAGGTGTTGCCTCCATCATATGGGCACAAAAATCTCCTGCATTACATCAGTCTTAAAAAAAATAAAACATAAAATACTATAGTACTTGTGAATGAGTGAAAATGTATTTTCTGATTGATGGGGGCGATTGATAGCACGAACAGATCACAATAGCCTGAAGGGGCTACTTTAGTCTAGAGCAGGGACTCCAGCTGTTGTGAAACTACAACTCCCAGAATCCTCCTTTCACTTCCATGGGAGTTACAAGAACAGCCTAGACAGTTTGCGTGCTAGGAGTTGTAGTTTCACAGTAGCTGGTCTAAAGTATCTTCGGCTATAAAGCAGCAAGATCTATGAACCAGGTGTTGTTTTAAAGCAGACAATCTAATCTTTAAAACAAGACAACAGTAATACATCCAAAGACACAGCCTTTAGAAATTTAGCTTAGGAGTGAAAGCTGCAGGTACAGTGCCTTGCAAAAGTATTCACCCCCCTTGACATTTTTCTTATTTTGGTGCCTCAACCTGGAATTAATATGGATTGTCTGAGGATTTGCATAATTTAATTTACAGAACATGCCCACAACTTTGAAGATGTTTTTTTTTTTTTTTTATTGTGAAGCAAACAACAAATATGACAAATTAACAGAAAAAGTCAAAGTGCATTACTATCCACCCCCCTAAAGTCAATACTTTGTAGAGCCACCTTTTGTGGCAATCACAGCTCCAAGTCGCTTTGGATAAGTCTCTATGAGCTTGCCACATCTTACCACTGGGATTTTTGCCCATTCCTGCTTGCAAACTGCTCCAGCTCCTTCAAGTTGGATGGGTTGAGCTTGTGAACAGCAATCTTTAAGTCTGACCACAGATTTTCTATTGGATTGAGATCTGAGCTTTGACTAGGCCATTCCAACACATTTACATGTTACCCCTTAAACCACTCAAGTGTTGCTTTAGCAATGTGTTCGGGGTCATTGTCCTGCTGGAAGGTGAACCTCCATCCTAGCCTCAAATCACACACAGAGTGGTACAGGTTTTGCGGAAGAATATCCCTGTATTTATCACCATCCATCTTTCTCTCAACTCTGACCAGTTTCCCAGTCCCGGCTGCTGAAAAACATCCCCACAGCATGATGCTGCCACCACCATGTTTCACTGTGGGGATGGTGTTCTTTGGGTGATGTGATGTGTTGGGTTTGCTCCAGACATAGCGTTTTCTTTGATGGCTGAAAAGTTACATTTTAGTCTCATCAGACCAGAGCACCTTCCTCCAAACATTTTGGGAGTCTCCCACATGCCTCTTTGCAAACTCACAACGTGCCTTTTTGTTTTTAGCTGAAATTAATGGCTTTCTTCTGGCCACTCTGCCATAAAGCCCAACTCTGGAGAGTACGCCTTATTGTCGTCCTATGTACTGATACTCCAGTCTCTGCTGTGGAACTCTGCAGCTCCTCCAGGGTTACCTTAGGTCTTTGTGCTGCCTCTCTGATTAATGCCCTCCTTGCCCGATCCATGAGTTTTGGTGGGCGGCTGTCTCTTGGCAGGTTTGCTGTTGTGCCATGTTCTTTCCATTTGGTTATTATAGATTTGATGGTGCTCCTGGGCATCATCAATGATTTGGATATCTTTTTATAACCTAACCCTGACTTATACTTCTCAACAACATTGTTCCTACTTGTTTGGAGAGTTCCTCGGTCTTCATGGCAGTTTTTTGTTAGTGATGCATCTTGCTTAGGTGTTGCAGCCTTTGGGGACTTTCAAAAAAGTGTGTATATGTAATGACAGATCATGTGACACTTAGATTGCACAGAGCTGGACATCATTTCACAAATTATGTGACTTCTGAAGGTAATTGGTTGCACCAGAGCTTTTTATGGTCTTCTTAACAAAGGGGATGAATACATACGCACATGCCAATATTCTGTTTTCTATTTCTAAAAAACTGCAATTAGACTTACTGGTAATTCCGTTTCCTTGAATCCACCATGACGTCCCACAATGAGATTGACCCTTGACCTCTGTAGGGGCAGGAACACATGGAGAGTTTAAATTCCCCCCACCCCTCCACCTCCTCAGTGCTTTACAAATTACCCGAAAGGTGGATCATAATAATAAAGGATATTGATTCATAACCCTTAATATATTATCATTTATATCTTCCCCGTGTATTATTACTATATACATATTTTTTTATATTTTTTAAATTTTTGGGATGGTAATAGTACGGGCCGTCATGGTGGATTCAAGGAAACGGAATTACCAGTAAGTCTAATTGCGGTTTTTCCATTTCATCCACCATGACGGCCCACAATGAGAGGTAACAAATGACTAAGTGGGTGGGGATATCGCCTGTAAAACCCTCCGGCCAAAGAGTCTCATTCGAGTCCGGAAGACTAAGACGATAGTGTCACACAAAGGTATTTACACTTGACCAGGTTGCAGCCCTACAGCTCTGGTCAAGTGAGACACCTCCTTTCTCAGCCCAAGAGGAGGCAGTGGCCCTAGTGGAATGGGCTTTAATGACTCCAGGGCTGGGTTTGCCCTGAATCACATAGCAACACTCAATGGTGGATCTAATCCACCTAGCTATAGAGGATTTAGAGAGCTTCTTTCCCCTATTTCTCCCTGAGAACTGTATTAGGAGATTATTATCTTTCCTAAATTCTTGGGTAGACTCAAGATATTGAATGACTGTATTCCTGACATCTAATAGGCGCATTTTATCATCTGACACTCTATCCTGGGACCCGGTAATGGAGGGTAGAAATATCCTGGTCACAGTGGAAGGAAGAGACCACTTTAGGGAGGAACCCGGGATCGAGCATTAAACGAATGTGATCTTCGTTGATCTGGAGATACGGTTCCTTGCAGGAAAGTGCCTGAAGTTCTCCGATACGTCTGGCTGAGGTTATTGCTACCAGGAAAGCGGTTTTTAGGGAAAGGTGCTTTAAAGAAAAATCAGACAGCGGCACGAAGGGAGGTTTTGTTAAACCATCTAGGACGATGTTTAGGTCCCAAGTTTGAGGCCTAGATTTTAGAGTGGGTCTTAATCTGATTGCTGCTCTGATGAATCTCCTGACCCATCTGTGATCGGCTAGGCTGAAGTCGTAGAAGGTGCCAAGAGCCGATATTTGTACTTTCAGGGTACTAGGTCTCAATCCTAATTCCAAGCCATTCTGAAGGAAATCTAAAATTTTATTGATGGGAGGAGAGGTGGTGTCCGGGTGATCCACCCCTAACCAAGAGCAGTATCTTTTCCAGATTTTAAGGTAGATGGATGATGTAACCTTCTTCCTACTGGCCTTGAGGGTGAGGATTACTCTATCTGAAAGGCCTCTACTTCTTAAGGTCTCGCTCTCAGGATCCAAACAGCTAGTCTGAATATTCTTGGGTCGGGATGTATTAGGAGGGCCCTGGACTAGCATGTCTCTCTGAAAGGGGATCTCCCAAGGATCCTCCAACGACAGTTTCAGAGTGGAAAACCAGCTCCTCTTTGGCCGTAGAGGAGCTATCAGGATTAGAGTGGTTGGTTCTCCTAGGAACCTCTGGATGACTCGAGAGATTAGAGGTATTGGAGGGAATGATTACGCTAGTCTCCATCTCCAGCGTATTGACAGGGCGTCTATTGCCCAAGGTCTGTCCCCTGGGTTTAGGGAGCAAAAGAGATCTACCTGAGTGTTCCGTCTGGAAGCGAATAAATCTATTTCGGGATGACCCCATCTTTCGGATATCTTCTGAAAGATTCTTCTGTTCAGGGACCATTCTCCCAGATGTATTCTTTCTCTGCTCAGGTAGTCTGCCACTGTATTTTCACATCCTCTCAAGTGGACAGCGGAGAGCGATAAGGTGTTTCTTTCTGCCCAAGAGAAGATTCTTTTTGCCACTCCCCCTAGCAGGCTGGACTTTGTCCCTCCCTGGTGCCTCAAATATGCCACCGTTGTGGTGTTGTTGGATAGGATCTTTAGATGTTGACCTTTTAACAGAACTTCCCCTCTTATTATGGCCTCGAGAACTGCGTACAGTTCTCTGAAGTTGGATGACCTTCTTTTTAAGTCCTCTGGCCAGGTATCCTGGAAAAAATGGTCTCCTATTTTGGCTCCCCAGCCCTCGAGACTTGCGTCCGTAATTACTTGAACCTCTGGATGGTTCCGCCAATCTAGACCCTTGAGTAGTCTTTTCTTTTGTTTCCACCAGTTGAGATCTGTTTTCACGGACTGGTATCCGTATCCTTCTGTTCAGGTCTCCCTGTCTTCCCTTCCATTCCCTCAGGATCCAGCTCTGGGTTATTCTCGTGTGGCTCTGGCACCAAGGAACTGAAGGTAGGCAGGCGGTTAGGCTTCCTAACAGGCTCATGGCTTCCCTGATGGAGCATCTGTGATAACTCTGAAACGCCACGATCTTCTTTATCAGAATCTCTGTTTTGTCCTGAGGAAGAAAGGTTTTTAGTAAAGTTGAGTCCAGTTCTACCCCTAGGAACCTTATTCTCCTGGATGGAGTCAGTGTGGATTTCTTTCTGTTTATAATCCAAACCGAGAAGTGTTAGAGTTTCTGAAAACCTGTGAGTTGCCAGTAGGTTTTCTTCTTCTGTTCTGCCGAGAATCAGGAAGTGGTCGAGGTATGGGATGATCGTTATGCCCTCTCGGCGAAGATAAGCCACCATCTCTACCACGAGTTTTGTAAAAATTCTGGGTGCAGAGGAGATGCCAAATGGAAGAGCGACATACTGAAAGTGGTGGATCGAACCATCCGCGCCTTTTAGTGCGAATCGTAGGTATTTTTTAGAGAGATGGTGAATAGGGATACGATAATAGGCATCTTTGAGGTCGATTGACGACATAAATGCCCCTTTTTGGATGAGAGGAATTGTGGAGGAGATAGTTTCCATCTTGAATTTCCTGTACCAAATGGACCTGTTTAATGGCTTTAGATTTATTATAGTCCGAAAGGACTGGTCTGGTTTCTTTACCAGAAAAAGGTTGGAGTAGAATCCTTTTCTCTCTTCTAGTACTGGAACTCTTTGAATTACACCAAGACTTAGAAGATCTTGGACGCCCTGCCATATCTTTGGTAATTCTGCCCTGTTCTGGGCAGAGATACGGAATCTTCTATGGGGGACTGATGTGAATTCTATCTTGTAACCCTGGGAGATTATACTTAGTGCCCAGGGATTTGAGGTGATCTGTTCCCATGAAGATAGAAAGCTAATCAGTCTGCCCCCTACCCTGGCGTCATTGTTGTTTGGTTTGTCTGTTTTGGGGATTGAGGATGAAGCCTCTCCCCCTTTAGGGTAGCTCCATCTTCCGGATTTTCCTTTACCCCTGTAAGATCTCTGTTGGGGTTGAAACTGACGAAAGGGCTTTCTTTTACTTTCTTTATCCTCAGGAAAACCCTTTTTCTTATCAGCAGCTCTTTCTAGAATTTTGTCTAGAGTGGGCCCAAATACAAATTCTCCCGAGAATGGGATAGAGCAGAGTTTGGCTTTGGAGGCTTTGTCCCCTGACCAGGCTTTCATCCATAGCGCCCGGCGGGCGGCATTGGAAAAAGCTGCCTCTTTTGCGGAGAAACGGATCGATTCTGCGGAGGCATCTGCTAGGAATGCTGTGGCCGATCGGAGAAGCGGGATAGAATCACGAATCTCTTCTCTAGAAGTTTTATTTTTTAGATGTTCGTCAAGTTCTCCTAGCCAGATATACATAGCGCTGGCCACGGATGTTGCTGCTATATTTGTTTTAATTCCAGACTCCCAGGACCTTTTCAGAAGCCTGTCCGCTTTTCGATCCATCGGATCGCCAAGCTGGGAGGAGTCCTCGAAAGGTAAAGCCGTTCTATTTACCACCTTGGCCACCTGTATGTATGTCAACCTTAGGGGTCTCATTAAATATCTTGCATTCCATCTGGTCAAAGCAAAGTCTGTTTCTGAAATCATTGGGGACTCCTAGCCTCTTCTCTGGATCAGACCACTCCTCCATAATCATTTCCCGTATGTTTTCGTTTATTGGGAAAACAATGGAAGCTTTTGATCTAAGACCTCCAAACATCTCGTCCTGGACGGTACGAGGTTTAGGAGTATCCTCAATCCCCATTGTAGACCTGACAGCCCTAAGTAGTTCCTCCATTTCATCTGAAGAGAAGAAATATTTTTTATCTTCATCCACGATCTCCCCCTCTGATAGGGGGTCCTCATTATGCATCTGTCTGGATGAGACGGAGGCTTCTTCCGCATCCTCGGCATCTGAGGAGGATATAACGGAGAGCTTGCGTTTCTTAGGAGGATTAGGAGTACTGCCGAGAGTTGACATAGTAGCCAAAGAAGACTTAATTTCGACCAGAATAAACTATTTCATTTCTGTAAGAATATCTGGTTGTTCTTCCTTCCAGATCTCAGCCGTGCAAGACTTGCACAGCCTTTTTTTATACTTCTCAGGTAGCCTTTTTGAGCACGCATTACACTTTAGCAATCTCACTTTTGCTTTAGACTCTTTAGTGCCCTGGAAGTGAGGGAACAACCAGATATCCCGCAGTTAGCAATTAAAATACAAGTGCTGTCTTAGTAATACAACCCCTCCCGGAGGGGACTCACAGTACTGGTGGCAGAGGGATCAGGACCTTCCTGGCGGGGAGTAGGTGTCTCTGACATCGTGGTGCTGCAGGCAAATGCTGTCTGGAACCGCAATCTTTTGAACAGCCCAGGGTCTGACGTCATCAAGCTGCGCCCCGGGCTGTCGGCGTGTGCCTGCGTCGCACCAACCATTGTATAGGTGCGTGCATCGGAGCAGCCCGCCTCCTAATGTTCGCGCTCCATGCACCGCACCTACTCCCCTGGCCGGTCACGTGATTGCAAGGAGGACGCCGAACACAGCACGCGAACCTCCATGTGAAGCTGGCAGCCCGGACTGTTTCCCGATGTGAGGAAGGAGGTCTAGAGGTAAGGGAGGACCGCAGGCCCCAGCTTAAGCCGGGACGAGGGTCCTTGTTGCTCCATGCTGTCCAGCCTTAGCCCCTGCCGCGGGAGGACAGCAGGAGATTCCTGTAAAAAACTATATTATGTACGATGTCACAACCCTCCTGACAGGAGGGCTCTCTCCACATGTTGGCCCCTGTAGGGGCAGGAAAGCACTGAGGAGGTGGAGGGGTGGGGGGAATTTAAACTCTCTTCATGTGTTCCTGCCCCTAAGGAGGTCAAGGGTCAATCTCATTGTGGGCCGTCATGGTGGATGAAATGGAAAATTATTTTTATTTATATATTTTTCTCATTTCACTTCAGCACTTTAGACTATTGTGTTCTGATCCATCACATACAGTTCAGATTAAAAAACAATGAACTCAAGGCTGTAATGTAACAAAATACGAAAAAAGTCAAGGGGGATTAATACTTTTGCAAGGCACTGTATATGCACTGCATTTTGTTGTGACAGGTTGTGACGAATACCACGCCTCGTGCCCGCTTGACGTCACCTACGACGAGCTCACGAGACGCGGTATGGTCACGGGTTACCAAAGTGTGACGTTACACCCTCTAGAGGTGCAGGTAAGGTCAGCTTGGTACAGTTTACACAGACACCTCCTGTCCACATGGGCACAGAGAGGCAACAAGCTGAGAGAGCCTTTTCACTGCCGCAGTGAAAACAGCGCTGTCTCAGCCCGGGTATCTGCCACCAGCTTCTCGTTTGATATAAGCCTGGTCCGCTAACGGGATTATATAGGGTGAGAAACCAACCCGCGGTAGCGTATAACTAGGCCGAAACACGGACGTGGGGATTCGTGATTGAGATACAAGACAGCACAAGATTAAATTATATATTTAATCACCTTGAGGGCACACTAGATATAACACAATATACACTAAGAATATATACAGTGGTCTGAGGTTACAAATACAGCTGATATAGGTACAACAAGGTTAAGCAGAACAATAAGTCAGTTACCAGATATGAGTCCTTTGGGTAGTGAGGAGTTCTTAGATGTATTCACGTCAGAGACAATGATGTCAGCCGGTTGCAGGTCCCTCTAAACACATTGCACGATGTGACCCCCTTTGAGAGAAAAAGACACACCCGCTTGCTGGCACAAGCCTTTTAACCTGTAGCCGGTCCCTCCCCTCCCGGCCTTTGGTGGACTGGCTACAAATGACCCACAAAACCCTTTAGGGTTTATAGCTCCAGTCCAGGTCACATGGAGATGGTTCTGGGACCAACGGATCCGCCTGGGTTCCGGCTACAACTAGAGTCCAAACATGGTGCTGCTATTGGGTTTCTGTGAGGAGATATGGATATCTCCCTTACCGGGCATCCGAGCCTCAAGCCAGGACTATGTGGACGTTTGGCTTTGCCCCAGGATCGCAAAAAGATCACCGAATTATGCTTAGGACAGACGGATGATTCATAACTCCTTATAAATCGCAGTTTCCATACTGTCTGCTAGATTGGATTGAACTGGGGAATGGCATAGACCCCCTGCAGGGAGGTTTTCCTGCAGGATCCGTGCAGTCTGAAAGGAGGTGTGAAATGTAACCAAATGTGGCCTGCTAGGAGTTTTCTGCTATCTGGCTACGGCTTTGAAGCGGGGCCCTCCTGTGGAGTTCACTACCTCTGCTATCTTTCAGCAAATGGTGGGTGTGAGGACATAGCCGACAGTAAATATTAATCCATATTCCTGACACAGGTCCTCTTTAAAAGTACATTTGTTTGTTGTGGTGTTGTACTGGTTGCTGCTACATGTGAACGTACCCAGTGTCCCATGCAAAGAAATGACTGAAGTTCAAGTTACCCTACAGAAGGTTTCATTCTGGGTATTACCTTTTTCTGGTCTTTTACCAGCAGACTGTGGTTAAAGTTGACTCACCTGAGCTCCATCATAGCTGAATATGCCAACCACGCTAACAGGTACAGCTTTGTTCACACATCGACCCAGAGTTTTGCGATTAAGAGCAAACACAAAGGGAACATTCTGCTCACAGGCACAGTTAATGATTGTTTGCAGAGTGTCATCCAAACCCCCTGGAGAAAGAGACAGATGAAAAGGTGATAATCTGCAGTTCAGCATTTACCCACACTGTGACTGTAACACTATTTACTAATCCCATTATTCCCATAAAACAAAAACAATATTCTCCACACTACTACGCATTTTTCCATCATAAAAACTTACAATACTCAGAATTGTACACTAACAGGATCTTTTGGACTAAACAGATTTTAGAGGTACCAGTACCAAAACTCATATAATCTTTTAAAGCACATCATAAAGCATATTAGTTAATCAGTGACAAACTGGTGGATAGTAAATGAACAGGCCATACTTTAAAAAAATTCTCATTTGGTTTGTGTAATTGTTGATAGCAGTTGTAGCTGAGATTGTGATGGGTCATTTCATGGGGTTGTGGTGTTAATACAATTAACATTTTCGCTGCCAGGATATACTAACTTGCAGGGTGGCACATGAGTTGTAAGGAAGTATGAGAAATGTCCTTACTATAATGGCTATATCTCAGGCTATATAGCAGCTAGTATAGTAGTTTGTTTTAAAGCTGAGAATCTGTTTGTTAAAATGAGACTGTGATTGCAATTTTAGCTGCAAAATATACCTGCAGGTATCACCCCTAACCTAGTTTCTAAATGCGCTGTCTTCGCTGTATCTCAACTAGCACTTCAATCTCTCCTAGATTCCTAGATAGAGAGGGGGACCATTGGGAGAGTGCTGCCTGGCTGCAGGGAGAAGATATCCTCCAGTGTAGGTGGCCACAGGGGGAGGGGTAATATGGACTCCTGTGCACGTTATTACCTCCCTACATCCCTTCATATTAATCAGACAACTTACTTGGGGTCTTTTCTTCCTCCGCCTAGTTCATATCAGGGAGGCTGTCTGGGTGAAAATCGGGATATGTCTGGGTTCAGCTCTGAAGCTGGACAACCCCTTTAAGTCCTGATAATTGCCTGATCATCCACAGAGATGAGAACTGCAATTGCTAATGTGATTGCTCGTCCTCATACAGACTGATTGTTTCTGGGCAGCAGATTGCTGCTTACACAGGATGATCTGCTGCTCAGAAAGTGCAATGTTAAGTCCCGCATCTATGATGCTTTTACGTGATGAACAAGTGTTTGCTTCTTCATCAGGTTATCATTGGCACCTTATCAGGAAAAATCAGCCCACCTGAAGAGGCTTAAGGAGTACCATTGCACCTTTGTTTTGATGAGGGATCAAAGTATGAAATCACACAAGTCAATGACTACTGTACAATCAATTAGGATTTATCAGGCAAATATTCCCAATTTCCAATACCTTTAGACTGTATCTTTTCACAGTTAGGAGAAATGATTACACATTTAAGTTTCTTGAGCTTTAAATGTTTCAGCACCTCCCGTAATCCCATCACCAGACGCCTTTTGGTTTTTGCCTTTACTGGGTCTTTAAGGTACAAACGGTCCTGGAAACGCACTAGCTCTTTAAGCAGTTCTGTCACACAACTATCCACTTCTTTGCTGAGAACCTGACTACAGTACCTGAAAAAAAAAAACATACAGCTAAATAACCAAACATACATCAAAATAAATTATGTGGTCAATTACATCTCTGTGCTCTCCACCGCTGGTCTAAATCCACAATACAAGCAAGTCTAGAGCACTGTTGTACAAGATATGTGTATATAAAACCAGAAATCATGCAGATAAAACAAATGAGATTCTGAATTTACTCACTCACGAAACCGCCTACTATGAATTTTGGGGAGGTTGGAACTTGGTTGTTGCACAGGAATGGAAACTTCTGTGGCATCAGGAACATCCTGAGACTGGTCATTAAGAGGAACCGTGCAAGCCTCAGCCGATTCTGTTCTCTCTTCTGCTGTTATGAGATCACAGTTATTAGTCAGTCTAGAAACTATATTATAGTAAACTGGTTCTGCATTACCTGAATAGATTTTAGGTGGAAGTGCAAGCCAAATTTAGTAGTTCTGCTCTTAGGGTCCAAATAACTACTTTAGTCAATTAACTTTATATATTAAAAAACCTGAGGACTCCATGTGATGTCTAGTCTACATACTTAGGGCATGGTTCCTGTACATGTTCTCTCTTCATGCTTCCTGGTGTGGCGTAAGAGCAGTGCTGTGCCCGATGTCTGACCTTGTTCCATCACCTCCGTTCTCACAGCATGCAGGCACAGGCCTAACCTGCATCTCGCTAGCTTTACACCTTTTTTCTCTTTACCGTCCCTTTGCTCTCAATAACAAACAAAATAATACTTTTACAGAAATGATACCTTTTAATGGCTAAAATAAAATAAAATGATGCCAAACAGCAAACTTGACACTTCTTGGGTCTCTTCACCAGGCAATGGTATGTATATATTTCCATGTTGTTACTCTTATTGGCTGTAATAAGAATTTTCAACTGGCTGACATAGTATTTTTTTCTCTTTTGACACCATTTACTGTATTACTCTAGATAAGGGGTCTCAAACACGTGGTCCCTGAGGCAATTATATGCGGCCCATGACCATGAGGTGACATGAGTATGTCACCTCAAGCCTCAAGGCAGCAGTTTATGGCAAGCCTCTGGTGTGCATCGCAAATGGCGGCAGGAGGGGGGCTTTAAAATTCATAGGGGAATTTATACAGGCTGCAGCACTAAATTGGGGGGGGGGGGGAATTACAATACATAGGGGAACTACTGGGGGTCTTAATACAAGCCAGAGCACTACGGGAGGGACGATGACATTATAATACACAGGGTACTACTGCGGGCCTTACTACAGACCAGAGCACTACAGGGGGGGGGGGGGGGGAATTAAGATATAGGGTCACTACTAGGGGCTGGCGCACTGCAACGGGCTATATAATACAGGGGGCACCCCTGGAGGCAATAATATAGCTAAGAGCACTATGGGGGCTTTATAATACAGGGAGCACTAGAGGGGCGTATAATAATAATACAGGGGGATGAACTGCAGGAGGCCATTAAAACTACAGGGGCACTTCAGGGAGCATTATAACTACATAGGGAACTACAGGGGGACTTTTTACTGGGGCTACTACAAGGGGCATGACAAATACTGGGGCCACTATAAGGGGAATTATAACTACTGCAAACACTATAGAGGGCTTTATTACTACTGTGGGCACTATAGGGGGCCTTGTTTCTACTGGGGTCAGCATGGTGTCAATTACTACTGGGGGTACTGCGGGGACTTTATTTTTGGGCACAGTATGGAGGGCATTGCTACTAAAGGGGGCAACCTTGGGGAGCATTATCGCTATTGCGGGTACTGTAGGGGGCACTGTTACTATTGGGAGGGGACTATCTGTATGGCACTCTTATAATTTGCAGAATCGTGGTTGTGGGCATTGGAGAGCAGAGCGGGTACAGTATTGGAGGGGCAGTAAGATGACAATGTTGGGGCACAAAGAAGGGGAGGTGGTGGAAAAGTGAGGAACCTAAGATACAGTGAGGAACAGAAGTATTTGAACACCCTGCGATTTAGCAAGTTCTCCCACTTAGAAATCATGCAGGGGTCTGAAATTCACATTGTAGGTATAATTTTTAAAGAATGTATTTGTCTTGCACTGCTGAACATAAGTATTTGAATACCTGAGAAACAGCAAGAATTCTGGCTCTCAAAGACCTGTTACTGTGCCTTTAAAAAGTCCACCTCTACTCCACTCATTAATATAACTTAGTAGCACCTGTCTGAGCTCTTTAACCACCTCCGGACCGCTGTACGCACAGACGCGTCCTGGAGGTGGTTGATTGATTCCGAGTGGACGCGCCGGCGCGTCCTCATGCGATGGCCGAGATTTCCTGTGAACGCGCGCACACAGGCGCGCGCGCTCACAGGAACGGAAGGTAAGAAAGTGGATCTCCAGCCTGCCAGCGGCGATCGTTCGCTGGCAGGCTGGAGATGTGATTTTTTTAACCCCTAACAGGTATATTAGACGCTGTTTTGATAACAGCGTCTAATATAGACTCCCTGATCACCCCCCTGTCATTGATTACCCCCCTGTCATTGATCACACCCCTGTAAAGCTCCATTCAGACGTCCGCATGATTTTTACGGATCCACTGATAGATGGATCGGATCCGCAAAACGCACACGGACGTCTGAATGGAGCCTTACAGGGGCATGATCAATGACTGTGGTGATCACCCCCCTGTCATTGATCACCCCCCTGTAAAGCTCCATTCAGACGTCCGCATGATTTTTACGGATCCACCGATAGATGGATCGGATCCGCAAAACGCACACGGACGTCTGAATGGAGCCTTACAGGGGCATGATCAATGACTGTGGTGATCACCCCATATAGACTCCCTGATCACCCCCCTGTCATTGATCACCCCCCTGTAAAGCTCCATTCAGACGTCCGCATGATTTTTACGGATCCACTGATAGATGGATCGGATCCGCAAAACGCACACGGACGTCTGAATGGAGCCTTACATGGGCATGATCAATGACTGTGGTGATCACCCCATATAGACTCCCTGATCACCCCCGTCATTGATTACCCCCCTGTCATTGATCACACCCCTGTAAAGCTCCATTCAGACGTCCGCATGATTTTTACGGATCCACTGATAGATGGATCGGATCCGCAAAACGCACACGGACGTCTGAATGGAGCCTTACAGGGGCATGATCAATGACTGTGGTGATCACCCCATATAGACTCCCTGATAACCCCCCTGTCATTGATTACCCCCCTGTCATTGATCACACCCCTGTAAAGCTCCATTCAGACGTCCGCATGATTTTTACGGATCCACTGATAGATGGATCGGATCCGCAAAACGCACACGGACGTCTGAATGGAGCCTTACAGGGGCATGATCAATGACAGGTGATCACCCCATATAGACTCTCTGATCACCCCCCTGTCATTGATCACCCCCCCTGTCATTGATCACCCCCCCTGTCATTGATCACCCCTCTGTAAGGCTCCATTCAGACATTTTTTTGGCCCAAGTTAGCGGAAATTATTTTTTTTTTCTTACAAAGTCTCATATTCCACTAACTTGCGTCAAAAAATTAAATCTCACATGAACTCACCATACCCCTCACGGAATCCAAATGCGTAAAAATTTTTAGACATTTATATTCCAGACTTCTTCTCACGCTTTAGGGCCCCTAGAATGCCAGGGCAGTATAAATACCCCACATGTGACCCCATTTCGGAAAGAAGACACCCCCAGGTATTCCGTGAGGGGCATATTGAGTCCATGAAAGATTGAAATTTTTGTCCCAAGTTAGCGGAAAGGGAGACTTTGTGAGAAAAAAATAAATAAAATCTATTTCCGCTAACTTGCGCCAAAAAAAAATAATTTCTATGAACTCGCCATGCCCCTCATTGAATACCTTGGGGTGTCTTCTTTCCAAAATGGGGTCACATGTGGGGTATTTATACTGCCCTGGCATTCTAGGGGCCCTAAAGCGTGGAAAGATGTCTGGGATCCAAATGTCTAAAAATGCCCTCATAAAAGGAATGTGGGCCCCTTTGCGCATTTAGGCTGCAAAAAAGTGTCACACATCTGGTATCGCCGTACTCAGGAGAAGGTGGGGAATGTGTTTTGGGGTGTCATTTTACATATACCCATGCTGGGTGAGAGAAATATCTTGGCAAAAGACAACTTTTCCCATTTTTTTATACAAAGTTGGCATTTGACCAAGATATTTAATCTCACCCAGCATGGGTATATGTAAAATGACACCCCAAAACACATTCCCCAACTTCTCCCGAGTACGGAGATACCACGTGTGGCACTTTTTTGCAGCCTAGGTGGGCAAAGGGGCCCACATTCCTTTTATGAGGGCATTTTTAGACATTTGGATCCCAGACTTCTTTTCACGCTTTAGGGCCCCTAGAATGCCAGGGCAGTATAACTACCCCACAAGTGACCCCATTTTTGAAAGAAGACACCCCAAGGTATTCCGTGAGGGGCAGGGCGAGTTCCTAGAATTTTTTATTTTTTGTCACAAGTTAGTGGAAAATGATGATTTTTTTTTAATTTATTTTTTTCTTACAAAGTCTCATATTCCACTAACTTGTGACAAAAAATAAAAACTTCCATGAACTCACTATGCCCATCAGCGAATACCTTGGGGTGTCTTCTTTCCAAAATGGGGTCACTTGTGGGGTAGTTATACTGCCCTGGCATTCTAGGGGCCCAAATGTGTGGTAAGGAGTTTGAAATCAAATTCTGTAAAAAATGACCAGTGAAATCCGAAAGGTGCTCTTTGGAATATGGGCCCCTTTGCCCACCTAGGCTGCAAAAAAGTGTCACACATCTGGTATCTCCGTACTCAGGAGAAGTTGGGGAATGTGTTTTGGGGTGTCATTTTACATATACCCATGCTGGGTGAGAGAAATATCTTGGCAAAAGACAACTTTTCCCATTTTTTTATACAAAGTTGGCATTTGACCAAGATATTTATCTCACCCAGCATGGGTATATGTAAAAAGACACCCCAAAACACATTCCTCAACTTCGCCTGAATACAGAGATACCAGATGTGTGACACTTTTTTGCAGCCTAGGTGGGCAAAGGGGCCCATATTCCAAAGAGCACCTTTCGGATTTCACTGGTCATTTTTTACAGAATTTGATTTCAAACTCCTTACCACACATTTGGGCCCCTAGAATGCCAGGGCAGTATAACTACCCCACAAGTGACCCCATTTTGGAAAGGAGAGACCCCAAGGTATTTCGTGATGGGCATAGTGAGTTCATAGAACTTTTTATTTTTTGTCACAAGTTAGTGGAATATGAGACTTTGTAAGAAAAAAAAAAAAATCATCATTTTCCGCTAACTTGTGACAAAAAATAAAAAGTTCTATGAACTCACTATGCCCATCAGCGAATACCTTAGGGTGTGTACTTTCCGAAATGGGGTCATTTGTGGGGTGTTTGTACTGTCTGGGCATTGTAGAACCTCAGGAAACATGACAGGTGCTCAGAAAGTCAGAGCTGCTTCAAAAAGCGGAAATTCACATTTTTGTACCATAGTTTGTAAATGCTATAACTTTTACCCAAACCATTTTTTTTTTTTACCCAAACATTTTTTTTTTATCAAAGACATGTAGAACAATAAATTTAGAGCAAAATTTATATATGGATCTCGTTTTTTTTTTGCAAAATTTTACAACTGAAAGTGAAAAATGTCATTTTTTTGCAAAAAAAAACGTTAAATTTCGATTAATAACAACAAAAGTAAAAATGTCAGCAGCAATGAAATACCACCAAATGAAAGCTCTATTAGTGAGAAGAAAAGGAGGTAAAATTCATTTGGGTGGTAAGTTGCATGACGGAGCAATAAACGGTAAAAGTAGTGTAGGTCAGAAGTGTAAAAAGTGGCCTGGTCTTTCAGGGTGTTTAAGCCCTGGGGGCTGATGTGGTTAAAGATACCTGTCCACCCTACAGTCAGTCAGACGCCAACTACTACCATGGGCAAGACCAAAGAACTGTCAAAAGACACCAGAGACAAAATTGTGGACCTCCACAAGGCTGGAAAGGGCTACGGTGCAATTGCCAAGCAGCTTGGTGAAAATGGATCAACTGTTGGAGCAATTGTTAGAAAATGGAAGAGGCTAACGACGACTGTCAGTCTCCCTCAGACTCTGGCTCCATGCAAGACTCACCTCGTGGGGTATCACTGATGATAAGAAAGGTGAGGAATCAGCCAAGAACTACAAGGGAGGAGCTGGTCAATGACATTAAGAGAGATGGGACCACAGTTTCAAAGCTCACTGTCGGTAGAACACTATGCCGTCATGGTTTCAAATCATGCATTGCACGGAAGGTTCCCCTGCTCAAGTCATCACATGTCCAGGCCCGTCTGAAGTGTGCCAATGACCATCTGGATAATCCAGAGGAGGCATGGGAGAAAGTCATGTGGTCAGATGAGACCAAAGTATAACTTTTTGGTCTAAACTTCACTCGTCGTGTTTGGAGGAAAAAGAAGGGCGAGTTGCATCCCAAGAACACATTCCTACTGTGAAGCATGGGGGTGGTAACATCATGCTTTGGGGGTGCTTTTCTGCGAAGGGGACAGGACGACTGCACTGTATTAAAGAGAGGATGAATGGGGCCATTTATTGTGAGATTTTGAGCAACAATCTCCTTCCCTCAGTCAGAGCATTGAAGATGGGTCGTGGCTGGGTCTTCCAACATGACAACGACCTGAACCACACAGCCAGGATAACCAAGGAGTGGCTTTGTAAGAAGCATATCAAGGTTCTGGAGTGGCCTAGCCAGTCTCCAGACTTAAATCCAATAGAACATCTTTGGAGGGAGATGAAACTCTGTGTTGTTCAGCGACAGCCCCGAAACCTGACAGATCTAGAGGAGATCTGTGTCGAGGAGTAGGACAAAATCCTTGTTGCAGTGTGTGCAAACCTGGTCAAGAACTACAGGAAACGTTTGACCTCTGTAATTACAAACAAAAGTTTCTGTCCCAAATATTAACACTGATTTTCTCAGGTGTTCAAATACTTATGTTCAGCAGTGCAAGAAAAAAAATTCTTAAAAAAAGTCATACAATGTGATTTCCTGAATTTTTTAAAAAAAATCTGTCTCAGAGTGGGAATGCACCTACAATGTGAATTTCAGACCCCTCCGTGATTTCTAAGTGGGAGAACTCGCAAAATTGCAGGGTGTTCAAATACTTCTGTTCCTCACTGTATGTGTGCCAAACTCTACAG
Source organism: Bufo bufo (assembly GCF_905171765.1). Lineage (NCBI taxonomy): Eukaryota > Metazoa > Chordata > Amphibia > Anura > Bufonidae > Bufo > Bufo bufo. The sequence goes on from NC_053390.1 coordinate 315,249,848, forward strand.
AGACGAGAAGAGGCTGAAACACGTTATCAAGGAGGTCTGATCTCTAAATCGAGAAGAGGAAGAAAGAGAACATCTACATCTGGAGACAACATTGGATGTAAGAGGTATGTGGTGCTGTATTCGATCAACAATAATTTTGTATCGTAAGTGCAGCCCAGGCCGAGTTTGAGACCCCTGGGTTAATGTAAATAACGTAGTACTGGCAATAGCCATTTCCAGATCAAGTGAACTAACTGGGAAAGTTACATAAACTATTCTTACTTAATTACCAATATCAAGAGGATCTGGAGAAGGTGAGGAGTGTTCAGGTAGGGCTTGGCTTTCTGCTGCAGAATCTGTACTACAGGGAGGCTGAGTTGATCCTTGGGATTGCAAAAAATTGTGCTGTTTGCGTTGTTCTCGCTCTTTCAATATTATCTATAATAGAAAATGTATGTATTTTTTAAAAACTTCAATAGCCAAGTAAGATTTGAAAAAAAAGGAACTAAACATGCAACAAGGTTCAGACAACCACATTCAGCTCATTTACTTATTTATTCTGTCTGCAAGAGAAAGCCATATTTGTTAATGTCTCCCCCCACAGGTCTTTAGAAAAATAACAGGATGATTGGTTGCTTTGGCCAAAGCAGCCATTTTTTCCATTTTAGATTTCTCCAGCCATTTTGATAAATCCCTCATTGTATTTACAGCCTTTTAGACCAAAGTGTATATTAATAATTCACAGAATGTCTGTTATTGGATTCCCTTACTGTACACCATATTATGGGAAAACGAACAGGACATTATGGCACTGTCCAAAATTTTCTTGCACATTACCAAATGCTTCTATTATGCCTTTTCAATATACAGCTTTAAGGGCCAAAACGCTGCCAGCAGCCGTACGGTTACAGAATCCCACTATTTTCAATGGGAGACTGTGCTGTTGTTCATGCGGACGTGGTTTATAGCTGTGACAGCACCAAGAAAGAACATGTCCATGCGGCTGTCTTTTTTTTATTTTTTTGGCACAAGATCTGTGCCAAATTGTTTTTGCAAAAGCCACTGTGTGACTCGCCCCTTAGATAAGCCTGTACTGATCCATCCATAACTACCAACAGTCCCAGATCCGACAGGACAGTCGCAGACTCCGGTGGCTATCCCTCTGTCCTAGGATGGTTGTGGCATGTCCCACTCTCAGCTGTCTCTGCATTTGTAGGGCACAGAGACAGTTGAGTGCAAATTGTGAAGCAGGGAGCTCTCATCGTGGCGAGGCCAGGGAATGATAATCATACCCCGGCCTCTGCACTCTTCTGCTAACCACAGCAGGTACAATGACGTCACTTCATCACGCCTGCTGCTGGGGACAGCATGTGCTCTATTCACCAGGGGAATGGGGCCAGGTGTAGGGACACTAAAGAGGTCATTCTACTGTGTGGGGGCCACTAAAGGGGGAGTTCTACTGTGTGGGGGCCACTAAAGGGGGAGTCTCTATTACATCCTCTGGCATAATTTAACAAAATGCTGGTTAAAATCCCTGTAAGATTGTAAAAAGTTGCATGAATACAAAAAAAGGTATCAAACAGTACAGCTGGCCCTGCAAAAAAAAAACAAAAAAAAAACCCTCACACAGCTCTGCAGAAAAATAAAAAAAGACTGTCAGACTATGGTGACGGAGCAATTTTTAAAACTAATAAAACATAAAAAAAAAACATAAATTTGGCATCTACATAATCATACTGAGTAGCAGAATACATTTAACATGCCACCTTTACTGTGGAGTGAACAAAATAAAAACAAAACCCTAAAAACTATGGCAAAATTGCTGTGTTTTGTCACCCCAAAAGATGAAAATTACTCTTACCGGCAATTGGATTTTCCTTTAGCCTCCACAACGGCCCCACCTTTCCAGGGACAGGAAACAACTGTGAGATCAACCAATAAAAGGCCCCCTCCCTCTTACCTTCTCCAGTTAATAACCTAGGACTCAGAGGTAGATGCCACAATTTAATAAATGTTGAAACATAACAGAAACCAAAATAACTTGATGCAGTTACATGAAAGAACAAAAAAAATAATTACTATTTCAATAGAGAATACCTGGGTGGGATTTCCTCGTGCCGTTGTGGAGGCTAAAGTAAAATCCAATTACCGGTAAGAGTAATTTTAATCTTTTCCCCACACCTCCACAACAGCACCACCTGGAGGAATAACAGAAACAATCAGGGGGGGACTACCCAGGGCCGGCGTCATAACCCGGCATCCCCGGGCAAGTGCCGGGGCCCAATGCTCCTGGGGGGGCCCACTGAGCTGCTATGAGCACTTCCATCAATACAGATGGGAGCTCTCACTGCTGTCATTTGATATACGTAGTACCCCTTTGGTGGGCCCTCTGAGCTGCAGAGACTCAGGACACGCCCCCTCTACACAGGACACTGCCTGAGGAGAGAGACCGCAGGGCTGGAGCAGAGCAGTGTGAAGACAGTCTGTGAGTGAGTCTGCACTGTGACAGTCTCTTGTCTGTGGGATAGAAGGAAAGGGGGGGACTCTTCCATCTGCTGCTTCATTCTATTTAGTGGTTTTACTGTTTTATTAAGCAGTTTGTCTCCATGACACCTGCCCCCCCCCCCCCCCATATCCTGTCCTCTCTCATCCTCATGGAGCCCCTGCCGTCTCCTTTCCTCACTCATGTATCCAGAGCTCCTGTTCCACCCTCCTATCTCCTATTGCTGCCCTGCACAGACCTCCTGCCACTACTTGTATGAATCCCCCTCAGAGCCCCTTCCACCTACTTGCTGTGTCCACCCCTCCTGTCCATCCAGGGCCCCGTCTCACTCCTCTGCCTCTCATTATGGTGGCATCTGAACCGCATTCACCATAAGGACCTTCTAAAGTCACGGGGTCATGTGACTGTGCCCCCCACCCCGTACTGTGCCCCCCACCCCGTACTGTGCCCCTTTATACCCTGCATTGTGCCCTCCTACCACACCCTGTGCAGTGCCCATAGTCATTACCTGTACTGTGCCCTCTTATACCCTTTTATCCGGTCACTGTATGGCGGTGTTATCACTATATGGCGGTGGTATCCAATAGCTGCATGGCCATAACTGTATCCCCTTCCCTGCCTACACTACTTTTTTTAGACCTGGCATGGGCGGGAAAAGATACAGATTGCGGTGTTAAGGACCTTTGCGCCACATCTGTGTCAGAAATACGCCTTACATAGACGTATTTGTATATAATAAATGACCCCCTAATTGTATTATTATTCGGGGGTAGGGCTAATATCTTTATATTATATAGATTCTCGTGTATTATACTGTGCACTGTATTTCCCAGTAGAAAATGATCCTTGGGAAGCACAGTCCTCATCCCTGACCACCAGGACCAGGTAAAGCTCTGTCAGTACATGGCGGCCTCCCCTCTCCGCCACGCTGCTCCGCTGTGTACTGGTGCTTAGGGTACTTTCACACTTGCGTTTTTCTTTTCCAGCATAGAGTTCCATCACAGGGGCTCTATACCGGAAAAGAACTGATCAGGTATGTCCCCATGAATTCTGAATGGAGAGTAATCCGTTCAGTTTGCATCAGGATGTCTTCAGTTCAGTCATTTTGACTGATCAGGCAAAAAAGAAAACCGCAGCATGCTACGGTTTTATCTCCGGCTAAAAAAACTGAAGACTTGCCTGAATGCCGGATACGGCATTTTTTACCATAGGAATGTATTAGTGCCGGATCCGGCATTCAGAATACCGGAATGCCGGATCCGTCCTTCCGGTATGCGCCTGCGCAGACTGAAAAAAAGGTGAAAAAATAAATGCCGGATCCGTTTTTGCCGGATGACACCGGAAAGACGGATCCGGCATTTCAATGCATTTTTTCGACTGATCAGGCATTTTTAAGACTGATCAGGATCCTGATCAGTCTTACTAATGCCATCAGTTAGCATACATTTTGCCTGATCCGGCAGGCAGTTCCGGCGACGGAACTGCTTGCCGGATCTCTCTGCCGCAAGTGTGAAAGTAGCCTTATTCTGACACTAGGGCTGGGTTCACATCCTATTTTTTCCATTCATTTAATGTATACCAAAAATGTCTGCGTTACCAGATGCCTCAGACTGATGCCGTACAGTGGCGTCCGTTCACCATACAGTTCCATGGTATAAAAAACATATACGTTGACGTATGCATTTTTTACTTGACTCTGCGGGATACAAAAACGTGGAGTGCTGCACATTTGTATACATCAAACCGATAGAAAAAAACGTAATGTGAACACACATTGGGGGGGAGGGGGGGCGTACTAAATTTCGCTGTGGGGCCCAGTCAGTTCTAGCTACATCACTGCACAGCTCCTTCTCTCCTCCAGGCCTGGCCCACTGCTGCAGCGGGCCGCCGTAGAGAAGGAGCGCAGGGAGCTGCGGTTAGTGAATGACAGGACCACCAGCTCCCCTGCAATGATAGGTATGTGAGGGGGCCACTGGGGGGTCATTCATCACACTGTGAGGGCCCCTTACACAGTATAATGACTCCTAGTAACCCCCATTTAGTATAATGATCCCCATTGACCCTCCATTTAGCATAATGACCACCAGAGCCCCCATTCAATATAATGACCCCGAGTGCCCCCTCCATACAGTATAACCCCCAGTGTGGGGGCGACTGGGGGTCATTATTCTGAATGGAAGGTCACTGTGGGGTCATTATACTGTGAGGGCCCTTTACATAGTATAATGACCCCCAGTATCCCCCATTTAGTATAATGATCACCAATGACCCTCCATTCAGTATAATGACCCCCAGAGCCCCCTCCATACAGTATTCCCCCAGTGTGGGGGCTACTGGGGGTCATTATTCTAAATGGGGGGAGACTGGGGGTTATTCTGAATGCAGGGCCACAGGTGGTCATTATACAGTGGGGGGGGGGGGGGGGGAATTGGGGGTTCATTATACTGTGTGAAGGGCCACTAGTAGTCATTATACTGTGTGAAGGGCCACTAGTAGTCATTATACTGTATAGGGGCCACTGGGGGTCATTATACCGTGTAGGAGCCCCAGGGGGACATGTCAATGTAAAAAAATGCCTCATGGGGGCCCACTGGGATTTATCGCCCAAGGGCCCACATGAACCTGGAGCCGGCCCTGGGACTACCGCAGACAAAACCTTCCTGCCAAAGGATAAGTCTTTGCTGGCTAAGACATCTAACTTATAGGTGTCTAAAAAAGGCACAGGTGGCAGCCCGACAAATGTCCTCAAGGGAAGCAAAGGCACACTCCGCACAAGAAGTGGCCAATGCTCTAGTGCAGTGGTGCCCAAACATTTTTCGTGTGAGGGCCGCACTAGACATGGTATAATTTTTGCGCGCCAGAACCAGGTAGCTTTGCCAGATTGCATTACCACTGTGAAAGGGGGCACATCTGGGCATTTTGTAGTAGCAATGCCCATTGTGCCGCCTCCACAGTAGCAATGCCCATTGTGCCGCCTCCACAGTAGCAATGCCCATTGTGCCGCCTCCACAGTAGCAATGCCCATTGTGCCGCCTCCACAGTAGCAATGCCCATTGTGCCGCCTCCACAGTAGCAATGCCCATTGTGCCGCCTCCACAGTAGCAATGCCCATTGTGCCGCCTCAACAGTAGCAATGCCCATTGTGCCGCCTCAACAGTAGCAATGCCCATTGTGCCGCCTCAACAGTAGCAATGCCCATTGTGCCGCCTCAACAGTAGCAATGCCCATTGTGCCGCCTCAACAGTAGCAATGCCCATTGTGCCGCCTCAACAGTAGCAATGCCCATTGTGCCGCCTTAACAGTAGCAATGCCCATTGTGCCGCCTTAACAGTAGCAATGCCCATTGTGCCGCCTTAATAGTAGCAATGCCCATTGTGCAGCCTTAATAGTAGCAATGCCCTCTGTGTCCCTTTGTAGTAGCAATGCCCTCTGTGTCCCTTTGTAGTAGCAATGCCCTCCGTGTCCCTTTGTAGTAGCAATGCCCTCTGTGTCCCTTTGTAGTAGCAATGCCCTCTGTGTCCCTTTGTAGTAGCAATGCCCTCCGTGTCCCTTTGTAGTAGCAATGCCCTCCGTGTCCCTTTGTAGTAGCAATGCCCTCTGTGTCCCTTTGTAGTAGCAATGCCCTCTGTGTCCCTTTGTAGTAGCAATGCCCTCTGTGTCCCTTTGTAGTAGCAATGCCCTCTGTGTCCCTTTGTAGTAGCAATGCCCTCTGTGTCCCTTTGTAGTAGCAATGCCCTCTGTGTCCCTTTGTAGTAGCAATGCCCTCTGTGTCCCTTTGTAGTAGCAATGTCCTCTGTGTCCCCTTCACAGTAATATGCCCTGACACTGAGACACTTTATTTTAATTTTTTTTAAACTGAAGCAGCAGCAGGTTCAGCTCGGCTGCAGTGTACACTACAAGGCACCCAGCGGTTTTCAGGAGGACTAGAGAGGAGCACTGGATCGAGCGAGCGGCTGCAAAGATGGAAAGTTTTTTCCTACCTGGAGGAGGGTGAGCTGCGGCCGGCGGCAAGCACAGAAGTGCGTGAGATAGGTGCGTGCACACTCCCTGACTTAGAGCACGCACGCTACTTCATAGGCTGATCCCTCTGCTGCGGCCCTGTCCACGTAACCTCCTCTCCTCTGTCTGTCACTGCTGGCTGCGCTCATCCCACCTGAGCCATTCCGTTAATGATTTACTGAATGGCAATGGCCGGCCGAGATGAGCGCTCACACATAGTTCGCTGCCTGATGCCGGCGGCACTGCACGGGCCGGATGACAGCTTCGCAGGCCGAATTTGGCCCGCGGGGCGTAGGTTGGGCATCACTGCACTAGTGGAATGAGCCTTTAAACTAGAAGGAGGAGAAATTCCCCTCTTGTTATAACAGAAACAAATACAAGACTTAATCCACCGAGCAATGGATGCCCTGCTTGCCGCATTTCCCTGATTAAGTCCAATATATTGGATCAACAACTAATTCGAGGTCCTTAGTCAATTCTAAATATTAAAAGGACACATCTCCTGCCATCCATGTTCTGGAACAACTTCTCCTTTTCAGAAACCGCCTGGGAACAAAAGGAAGGAAGAGAGATTTCTTGTTGACAATGGAATCTAGAAACAACCTTAGGGAGAAATTCAGGAGAATGTCTCAAAACAATCCTATCCTCAAGAACTGTTAAAGAGGACCTTTCACCTTGAAAAACATTGTGAACTAAGTATGCTGCCATGGAGAGCGGCGCCCGGGGATCTCACTGCACTTACTATTATCCCTGGGCGCCGCTCCGTTCTCCCCTCCGGTATCTTCACTCACTAAGTTATAGTAGGCGGTGTCTGCCCTTGTCCTGTGGGCGTCTTCCCCTCCTAGGCTGCAGCACTGGCCAATCGCAGCGCACAGCTCACAGCCTGGGAGGTTTATTTCTCCCAGGCTGTGAGCGGTGCGCTGCGATTGGCCAGCGCTACAGCCTAGGAGAAGGAGACGCCCACAGGACAAGGGCAGACACCGCCTACTATAACTTAGTGAGTGAAGATACCGGAGGGGATAACGGGAGAACAGAGCGGCGCCCAGGGATAATATTAAGTGCAGTGAGATCCCCGGGTGCCGCTCTCCATGGCAGCATACTTAGTTCACAATGTTTTTCAAGGTGAAAGGTCCTCTTTAAGTAAGGTGGAAGAATTAAAAAACCTTGAATCTCCCCCACTCGTCTAGCCGTTGTTATAGCTAACAAAAAAAAGCTGTCTTAAGGGTCAACATCTTCATGGAGACATCACTAATAGGCTCGAAGGGGGGGTGGGGGGTTGCATCAAACCAGAAAGGACCAGATTCAAGTCCCTTACAGGAAACCAGACCCTCCTGGGCCTAAAGGGTGCTATCATGATGACCTGAGCTCCCTCTTCTAAGATATTTGTTAACACCTTGGGAATTAGCGGGAACGGAGGAAAAGCATAAAGGAGACCCCCTGGGCCAAGGAATTGATAAAGCATCCACTTGTAGAAGCTGATCCTGGAAGGACAGGGAGTAGAATTTTTCCATCTTCTTGTTTTTCTTTGAAGCAAATAGGTCGATCTCTGAAAGACCCCTTCTCACACAGATCTGATTGAAAACCTCTGAATTCAGACTCCATTCTCCCTCTCTTAGCTTTTCCCTGCTCAAAAAATCTGCCATTACATTTTCTTTTCCTTTTACATGAACGGCAGAAAGGGACAGTAAATTCTCTTCGGCCCAGATAAAGATCCTCCTCGCAATCAGAGAGAAAACAACTTCTCCCCCCCCCTTGTTTATTTAAATAAGCCACAGCAGTGGTATTGTCTGAAAGAATTCTCACGTGGTTCAGGCGGATCAAGGGAGCAAAGACTTTTAGGGCTTGCCAAAATGCACTTAATTCTCTCATGTTGGAAGATGCGTACTTTAGCTCTATCTGCCACAACCCTTGCTTCAAGGCCCCATTCATGTGTGCTTCCCAGCCTTGATTGCTCGTGCCGGTTGTGATTACTAGTTGATTCGTCTGCCGCCATTCCACTCCCCGGGATGACCCACCATGACAGCCATGACAGAGAGGCCTTTACCTTGGACGGAATTCTTATTCCTTTGTTCAAAGACGCCTGCTTTCTGTCCCAGGACTGTAACAGTAAAGCCGGAAGAACTCTCGAGTGGGCTTGTGACCACTTCACCGACTGAATAGTAGATGTCATTAAGCCCAGAATTGTCATGATTTCCCTGATTGGGGCTCTGTTCAATCGCTGAAACTTTAGCATCTTCTGATTCAAGTTTTCCTGTTTCTGTAAGGGGAGAAAAGATAACATCTGACGAGAATCCAGAAGAACCTCTAAAAATATCCTCCTCTGTTTGGGAAGAAGATTTGACTTCTGAAAATTATCCAACCCAGATCTGAAAGAGTGTCTAATACTGTCTAAAGTTGAACCAGCAGTTGCTTCTCCATTGGAGCCGAGATTAGGAAGTCGTCCAAGTAGGGTACTAATAAAATTCCTGCCAGATAGAAGAACTTCGATACATCTGCCACTATCTTTGTAAAGATTCTCGGTGCAGAGCACAGACCGAAAGGAAGCATCTGAAATTAAAAAATGAAGCAACCTCCCCTTAAACCATACCGCCATTCTCAAATATTTTTGGTAATCCATGTGAATTGGTACATGGTAATAGGAATCTGAGAGGTCTATCAAGCAGTCCCTTAACAGCAGATTGATTACAGATTTCACTGTCTCCATTTTGAATCTCTTGTATACAATGTACCTGTTCAGATTTCTGAGATTTATTTTAGCAATTATTTGGCTTCTTGACCAGGAAGATCGAGGAGTAAAAGCCCTTTCCCTGTTCCTCTGCAGGGACCTGCACAATTACTTCCTTTTGCAGCAACAGAGATATTTGGTGCTCCAATGCTTCCTGGCTTTCTCCTCTCAATCTTGTATTTACAAGATACCTGTCGGTAACCCACGGTGATGGTGGAGAGCACCCAAGGAGGTGCTCTAAATTTTTCCCAGGCCAATCCAAACTGCTTCAGCCTCCTCCCCCACCGGACTTCTGGCATCATTGGGAGGAAGAACGGGAGGACTTGTCAGGGTTGAACAGGAAACATACTTTTCCCTTTAGCAGACTGCCAGAAAGAACTGGATTCTTTTATCTTTTGGTCAAATCTAGCACGTTTTTGGGGAGCGAAAGGAGCGTCTTTGGTGAAAGAATTTTGACTCTGTAGGAAACCCCCTTTTCCGGTCAGAGGCTTTTTCTAGAATATCGCCCAGTGCAGTACCAAATACTCTATCGCCCTCACAAGGAAGGGAACATTATCTATTCTTAAATTAAGTATCCCCTGAACAAGATTTCAACCAGATCACTCTGCGGGAAGCGTTAGATAATTGCTGCAGTTCTTGCTGACAGTTTAACGATGTCTGCTGAGGCATCCGCAAGAAAATTAGAGGCCTGTTTCAATACAGGGATGGAAGCAAGGAAATCCTTCCTGGGAGTACCCGATTCAATGTGCTCCTCGAGTTGGCTCAACCATAAAAGACAGAGTCCTTGCTGTGTAAGTGGCTGAGATCCCAGGTCTTAACATAGCCGTAGATGACTCCCAGGTTTTTTTAAGGAGAGATTCCCATTTTTTATCTATCGGGTCCTTCAGCAGACCCAGATCTTTAAACGGTAGAGAGGACTTTTTGGAGATCCTTGCTACCGGAGCATCGACTTTTGGAGGTTTATCCCAAGAACTGGAATCCTCTTCAGAAAAAGGATACTTCCTCTTAAACATCTTAGATGCAGCTTGCCTCTTTTCGTGATCTTTCCACTCATTCAGTATAAAAGTGTCTTAATATTACTATGAACAGGAAAAACCGGTCTTTTCCTGTCCGCCAGCCCCAGTAATATTTGGTCCTGAACAGAAAGAAGCTCTTTGGATTCTTCCAAATTTATCGTAGCCCTGATAGTTTTTAACAGGGATTCCGTATCCTCAATGGAACAAAGCGGACATTCCGAGACCTTCTTCCGAGACCTTCTCCTTCATCAACAGAAGCCTGCTCCTCCAGCATACTAGCTTTAGAAGTTGAGGCTTTAGGAGAAACGGCAGATAGCTTTGCTTCAACTGCTGCACCCACTTTAATCATGGCTCTTAAGCTCTCTACTAGAGAAGGAGTTTCTTCAGAGATCACTTTGTTAAATACATTTTGAGCATAGTGACTTTTTGGAAGAAGCAGAGAGACCTTTTTTACACAAAGAACATTTCCTCTTCTGGGATGGCTCCCCCTTCATGCTTTCCCTACCCGGGCTGGAGGGCATGGAGGTGTCAGTGGCCTTGCATGTGGGTTCATTCTCCGCCCTGTGTAGACATTCTCCCGAGAGGTAGACACGCTGCTTCACTGTAGAAGGGATGAACGCTTATGCATCGGCGTTCTCCCTTCTTATACTCCACTTCCTGGATTGGGGTGATGACGACGTCATGACGCAGGCGTCGGGGTCAGATGGCGCCAACATCACACCGCAATGCCCTGGAAACTGCAGGAGCACTCCCCGCCGAAGGGAACGCGCCCAGCCACTGCACCATACGGTGACCAACCTGAAGAGAAGCCCGGGGTAGCCAGCACACGTTGGACTTATACCAAGAGGAGGGAAGAGCGATCCACCTTGCTCCACGACCCCCCTCCTCCTGCAGCGGCCCTCTGGAAGAACCGGGAAAACAAACCTCAAGGCTCTCCGCTCCACAAGCTGATCCACCACCTGCCCTGAAAGGGACAGGAAACAACTGGAGAAGGTAAGAGGGAGGGGGCCTTTTATTGGCTGATCTCACAGTTGTTTCCTGTCCCTGGAAAGGCGGGGTTCCCTCAAGGTGGTGCAGTTGTGGAGGCGTTAGGAAAAAAAGTTTTTAACGTTATAAAATTAATTAAATGTACCCGAAAATGGAGCCATTAAAAGGGTTTTTGCAAGATATTTTTATTGAGGACTTATACTCTGGATAGGTCATCATTATCAGATCGTCAGGGGTCAGACACCTGGCACCCCACCGATCAGCTGGTTGAAGAGAAGGCGCACGCTGTGCCAGCGCTGCCTTTTCTTCATTGTTTACCTGCTCGCAGTCTACATCACAGCAGTGAGCAGGTGTAATTACAAGAAGCCGTCTAATTCACTTCTATGGGACGGCCCTTCCTATTCAAGTGTATAGGAACAAACTGTCCCATAGAAGTGAATGGGATTGCTTCTTGTAATTACACCTGTTCACTGTTGCGATGCCGACGCCGAGCAGGTAAACAATGAAGGGAAGGCTGCACTGGCAGGAACCGCGGCCTTCTCTTCAACCAGCTGATCAGCGAGGGTGCCGGGTTTTGGACCCCACTGATCTGATATTGATGACCTATCCTGAAAAGTCATCAATAAAAATATCTCAGAAACCCGTTTAAAATTCAACTCATCCTGCAAAAAAACAAATCTTTAAACGGCTACGCCGATAGAAAAGTAAGAAAAGATATGGCTTTTGAAATGCAGAAAGGAAAAATTTAAAAAATGTAATCACTGAAAGTAACCATTAGTTGCTAATTTAATAATTAGGATCAATATAGTGGCATTTTCGGTTACTTTAACTTTTAAAATGGCCTCTACAACTAAACAAAGAAGTCATAGGTTTTTCCAAATTGACAAATGACAATACCTTTTTAAGTGAAGTTGGTTTTTTAGCTTTGGGCACCTCTCTCTGTTTTCCCTTCTTGACAAGCGGGGCACTGGAATCGAGGGGGTTGTGAGGCGCCAAACCCGGTTTTGATTGTGGGTGCTTTACTACAGCAGCTGAATCTCTGGATTTCACATGGACGCCACTTCCAACTAATATAAATAAAAAGGTAATCATGATTTTACAGTTTATTCCAACATGGTCCATGTACTAGAGGTCCATGAGTAACTTAGTATATACACTGTATTGGTTAATAGCGTACTGTTCCCAAGTTTAAGCTCGCAAGACAAAGCTGCAAATGCCTCGCGCTCCTACAGCCTCAGATGACTCACAGGGGATAAGGATACAGTATTTCACAAAAATTAGTACACTCCTCACATTTTTGTAAATATTTTATTCTACCTTTTCATGAGAAAACACTGAAGTTATGACACTTTGATACAATGTAAAGTAGTCAGTGTACAGCTTGTATAACAGTGTAAATTTGGTGTGTCCTCGAAATAACTCACAGCCATTAATGTCTAATCCACTGGCAACAAAAGTGAGTACACCCCTAAGTGAAAATGGCCAAATTGTGCCCAATTAGCCATTTTCCTTCCCCAGTGTCATGTGACTCTTTAGTGTTACAAGGTTTGAGGTGTGAATGGGGTTATGGCTCTCTCATACTGGTCACTGGAAGTTCAACATGCCACTTCATTGCAAAGAACTCTCTGAGGATCTAAAAAAGGAATTGTTGCTCTACATAAAGATGGCCTAAGCTATAAGAAGATGGCCAACACCCTGAAACTGAGCTGCAGCATGGTGGCCAAGACAATACAGCGATTTAACAAGACAGGATCCACTCAAAAAAGGCCTCGTCATGGTCAACCAAAGAAATTGAGTGTGCGTTCTCAGCGTTATATCCAGAGGTTGTATGAGTGCTGCCAGTATTGCTCCAGAGGTTACAGGAGTGGGTGTGTAGGGTCAGCCTGTCAGTGCTCAGACCATACACCACACACTGCTTTAAACTGGTCTGCATGGCCTTCGTCCCAGAAGGAAAAATATTCTTTAAATGATGCACAAGAAAACCCACAAACAGTTTGCTGAAGAAAAGCAGACTAAGTACATGGATTACTGGAACCATGTCCTGTGGTCTGATGAGACCAAGATAAACCAGTTTGGTTCAGATAGATAGTGTCAAGCGATTGTGGCAGCAACCACAATCGGAGTACAAAGACAAGTGTGTCTTGCCTACTGTCAAGCATTGCGGTGGTTTGGGGCTGCATGAGTGCTGCCATCTGTGGGGAGCTACAGTTTATTGAGGGAACCATGAATGCCAACATGTACTGTGACATAATGAAGCAGAGCATGATCCAATCCCTTCAAAAACTGGGCCACAGGGCAGTATTCCAACATAATAACGACCCCAAACACACCTCCAAGACGACCACGACCTTGCTAAAGAAACTGAGGGTAAAGGTGCTGGACGGGCCAAGCATGTCTCCAGACCTAAACCCTATTGAGCATCTGTGGAGCCTCCTCAAACAGGTCTCTAACATCCACCAGCTCAGTGATTTTGTCATGGAGAAGAAGGATTCCAGTGGCAACCTGTGAAGCTCTAGTGAACTCCATGCCCAGGAGAGTTAAGGCAGTGCTGGAAAGTAATGGTGGCCACACAAAATATTGACACTTTGGGCACAATTTGGCCATTTTCACTTAGGTGTGTACCCACTTTTGTTGCCAGCGGTTTGACATTAATGGCTGTGTGTTGAGGGCACACCAAATGTACAATGTTATACAAGATGTACACTGACTACTTTACAATATATCAGAGTGTCATATCTTCAGTGTTGTCCCATGAAAATATATAATACAATATTTACAAAAATGTGAGGGGTGTACTCACTTTTGTGAGATACTGTATATACATGCATGCGTCTTGTGATAAAGGTCCCATGCTGTACTTGTATAGGACTTGCACATGTATATGTACATAGAAAGGGGGCCAAACCTCACACAGCATGAAGCTGACAGGCTCCCCTGACCACAAGCAGAGTGATTAACCTTATTAAAAATGAGGGCCCTGCCTAGATGGACCTAATACAATGAAACCAGGAGTTAAAGGGCATCTGTCAGTAGATTTGAATCTATAAAACTGGCTGACCTGTTACATGTGCACTTGGCAGCTGAAGGCATCTGTGTTGGTTCCATGTACATATGTGCCCGCATTGCTGAGAAAAATGATGTTTTAACCCCTTTGGGACACAGTCTTATAGGACCAGGCCATTTTTTGCAAATCTGGCCAGTGTCACTTTAAGTGGTGATAACTTTAAAATGCTTTGACTTATCCAGGCCATTCAGAGATTGTTTTTTCGTCACATATTGTACTTCATGACACTGGTAAAATGAAGTGAAAAAAATTAATTTTTATTTATAAAAAAAAATACTAAAATTTACCAAAAATTTGTAAAAAATTGCTAATTTCCAAGTTTCAATTTCTCTACTTCTATAATACATAGTAATACCTCCAAAAATAGTTATTACTTTACATTCCCCATATGTCTACTTCATGTTTAGATTATTTTAGGAATGATATTTTATTTTTTGGGGATGTTACAAGGCTTAGAAGTTTAGAAGCAAATCTTGAAATTTTTCAGAAATTTTCAAAAACCCAATTTTTAGGGACCAGTTCAGGTCTGAAGTCACTTTGCGAGGCTTACATAATAGAAACCACCCAAAAATTACACCCCTCAAGGTATTCAAAATTGATTTTACAAACTTTGTTAACCCTTTAGGTGTTGCACAAGAGTTATTGGCAAATGGGGATGAAATTTGAGAATTTCATTTTTTTGCCAAATTTTCAATTTTAACCCATTTTTTCCACTAACAAAGCAAGGGTTAACAGCCAAACAAGACTGTATCTTTATTGCCCTGACTCTGCCGTTTACAGAAACACCCCATAATTGGTCGTACACTACTGTACGGCCACACGGCGGGGCGTAGAGGGAAAGGAGCGCCGTGTGGTTTTTGGAGGGCTGATTTTGGAAACTACGGGAAAAGGTGGCGGTTTTGTTGGGACTATTTTTAGGGTACATATGATTTTTGGTTGCTCTATATTACATTTTTGTGAGGCAAGGTTACCAAAAATTGAAATTCTGAAATTTCATCTCCATTTGCCATTAACTGTTGAGGAACACCTAAAGGGTTAATAAAGTTTGTAAAATCAGTTTTGAATACCTTGAGGGGTGTAGTTTCTAAGATGGGGTCACTTTTAGGGAGTTTACACTCTAGGGGGGCATCAGGGGGGCTTCAAAAGGGACATGGTGTCAATAAAAAAGGCCATCAAAATCGGCCTTCCAGAAACCATGTCAGTCCTTTCCTTTTGCGCCTCCCTTTTAGTGATACAGCAGCTTACGACCACAAATGTGGCGTTTCTGTAAACTGCACTATCAGGGTAATAAATATTAGGTTTTGTTTGGTTGTTAACCCTTGCTTTGTTACCGGAAAAAAAGGATTGAATATATTAAAACTTCATTTTTCTCAGCAATGCGGGTACATATGAGACCAACACAGATGCCCTCAGCTGCCAAGTGCACATGTAGCAGGTAAGCCAGTTTCCTATGTACAAATCTGCTGACAGAGGCCCTTTCATTTCTTTAGGTGTGAAATAAAGACATTTCTATGTATCCTGCATTTCATTTTTACTTTAGGTTGAATTTCTATTAAGTATTTCTTTTTACTTCATCTCCTCCTGTAAACTACACGGTCGGCCGTAGTCTTCAATATCCCTGCAATACTTTCTTGGTCTCTATACTAAGTAGGGACATTACACAGTGGAGCAGTACACTTCTGATATTACATCCTAAACATGGAGAATTAACATTTTTGTCTATTGCCTCTTATGTGCTTTGCTTCAGCAGCAATCAATGTGATTTAAAGACTACAGCTCCCATCGTGAATTGCTCCGCCATCTTGTGCATTTTATATTGTGCTCCCTCACTGCTAAGCCTCTTCCATTAGTTCCAGGTACAGCCTCCTATAACGCCTCATGCTGAACTGAGCATGTCCGACCAGCAAGCTGCAGCTGAACTACAGGTCGTTACCCTATGCAGCGGGCTATAAGCACCACATTTTGGGCCAGTAAGTGCTGAGTTATTATGTGGTAAACTGCTGAAAAGATTTAAAGGGGTTGAGCAGTGATATAAATCTACAGAAAAGGATTATGTTTTTGTAAAAATGATGCCACATGATGTTCAATCTGCCAATAATGTGACCTCCTACCTACACTGGTTGCCTGCCCTTTAGGGGGTGCAATTGGGGGCTTGGAGTAAGCACATGGATTCAGCAGCGCAGGTACAAAGAATTTCCCCAGTGCTGCACTGCTGGCCTCAGTAGAGTGCTTGCTGAGTCTGGCATGCTCCATCCAAAGGGGAGGGGCAGTCAGTGAAGGAGGTCACATGACTACCAGACAGACCATCATGCTGCATCATTGTACCTCTGCATCACATGACAACAGGTCTGGAGCCCAAACTTAAAATCCGTTATTAGTGGAGGACTAAATATTCCTGTTTCTTGTCTATATAGTAATGATTTTTTACTTTGTACCGCATACTTATAATAGGAGTCAAGGTGAATCTGGAATACCCCTTTAAAGGGAACCCGTTATCAACTTTATGCTGACCTCACTGACAGACATGCTGATGTCAGCGATGTGTCACTTATGAGCTAAAAGTAAGTGGTTGCTGAGAACCAGCATCATAATCCTTGCAGCCCAGGCCTTGAGAAGAGTCACATCTACCCGAGAAGAGTCCTGGTTATCCATAATCTCCTGCTCTCCTGCCCATCTGCTGATGATTGGCAGTTCTCTCCTAGAGAGAAAGGGAGAACACTAGGTAGAAGACTGTCGGTCATCAGCAGGTGGGCAGGAGAGCAGGAACTCATGGATAACCAGGACTCCTCTCCAGGGACTCTTTTCCAGGCTTAGTCTGCAATGTTTGTGATGTCGGTTCTCGGCAACCACTTACTTATAACTGACAGACCGCTGAAATCAACTCACCTGTCTCTACTTTATTCTGCTGTTAGTATGGACAGCATAAAGGTGATGACAGGTTCCCTTTAAATAAGGCTCTCTATTACCAAAAAGAGAGAGGAGTATAAACATGATGTGGTCATAGAGAGTGACCTTCGTATAAGTGTTTTCTTATAGGAAAGTAAGAACTGATCTGGTTGTTGTGAGGCATGACTAAGATTGCCACACCCTGAAGATTTCCTCCGGCCTACCAAGACAATTAAGGCTACTTTCACACTGCAGTTTGGTGCGGATCCGTCATGGATCTGCAAAGACGGATCCGCACCGATAATACAACCGCATGCATCGGTTCAGAACGGATCCGGTTGTATTATCTTTAACATTGACAAAACGGATCCGTCTTGAACACCATTGAAAGTCAATGGGGGACGGATCAGTTTTGTATTGCACCAGATTGTGTCATAGAAAACGGATCCGTCCCCATTGACTTACATTGTAAGTCAGGACGGATCCATTTGGCTCAGTTTAGTCAGACGGACATTAAAACGCTGCAAGCAGCATGTTGGTGTCTGCCTCCAAAGCGGAATGGAGACGGAACGGAGGCAAACTGATGCATTCTGAGCGGATCCTTATCCATTCAGAATGCATTGGGGCTGAACTGATCCGTTTTGGACCGCTTGTGAGAGCCCTGAACGGATCTCAGAAACAGAAAACCAAAATGGCAGTGTGAAAGTAGCCTAAGCTGATTCTCTGCAGTCATGAACTTTACAAATGCTGAGAAGTCAATCTATTGTGGTGCACTTTATCAGTTGTTGTTGGGTGCAGTCACTGGCAACAGCCTGGAAAGTTGTGAGTGCCAAATGACAAATGTGCACCCAATTAAGAAAAGCCCAGTCAGGTCACAATGCAAGACCAAGATCAACCTGTCAAATGTCAGCGACTTATCACTTTAACTTATGACACTGCCATCCATAACCTTCAACGACCAACTGTGACCGACAATTCATGCTGAAATCTCAATGGTATGGCCAGCTTTAGCTATATTGGCACTGTGCTGCAGGCAGAAAGGAGGAATAGGAGCTTGACAGCATTCACACCTTGTTACTTGACAACTCAGTGTGTTTTTAATCAGATTTTGACAAAAATAACTTAAGGTGGAGAACATTTATTGAAGACAGTTGGTACAGACGTGATACTGGCATAGTGGTCTCTATCCTATTTATCTGAAAAGCAAGAAGTGGTCCGTGGAACATACACCCTATGTGTATACTAACTGAATACACACATGTAGCAAACGTTAACGTGGCACCTAATATGTTAAAAGAACTGAAACAAACACATCTTTAGAAACTCCCCGTTCCAGCACTGCAGCTTCCGTCTGTCCACGCCAGACATGAGACCACTGCAGCCAATAAATAACCACACCGACGTGTGCAAGAATGGTACATCAAAAGGTGAATGGAGTTATCTTTTAATATACCCTCCTGTCCGCCATCCAAGTTTGAGTTATGTCTGACAACCCCCTTAACTACACTACTGCAGCAAACTTTAAATTGACACAACATAAGTCATTAAAAAGTCATTAAAGTGTGTTGCAGCTATTTACATGTTAAAGTGGTTGTCCATGTTCAGAAATGAACCCGGACATAAGCCCCCTTCACTCATTTACCATGTATGAGTGGCGCATCGGAGGATTTCTAGCGTCAATGCTCCCCCTCTCCCTGCATCACGCAGGACAAGGTTTGTTTGTTTACAGGCAGCAACGTACCCGGGTATTACTCAGTATGCTAGGCGGAGGCTTCCGCTCAGCAGTGTTCCCAGTGACATCACTGGCACTAATCGGCGGTCTTTAGCTCTGCCCTAGCTTGTAAAAGCGCTAAAGACCGCCCATTTGTGCCGGTGATGTCACTGGGCTCACGGCTAGGTGGAAGTTTTTGCCTAGCATACCCATGTGAAGACCAGTATGTCACCAGTAGCAAAGAAAAAAAAGCCCTTGCCCTGCACGATGCAGCATAGGGCAAGGGGGAGCACTGGAGCAAGATATGGTCCTATGCTCCACTCATACGTGGTAAATGAGTGACGGGGAGCCTATGTCCGCTTTCAGCTCTGAACCTGGACAATCCCTTTAAGTGTCAAGTTTGCTCCGGATGTACAAATAATACAATAAGGTGTATAGAAGGCAGTAAAAGAGGTTGGCATCGCTCACCAGAAAAGACTAGTGGTTTAGTGATTTGCTTGCTTTTCTCTGTAGTTTGTCTCTGTTCCAATGCAGTCAGCATGCCTCCCAAATCTAGCTGCACTGGTTTCTTGCTCTTTTTGCGGCCACGTTTTTGATTTGCCGAGTCCTAAAAAGTAAAAACATACAAAGATTAACCGTTTTTTTACATTTTGAAGGTCACCTTGAAAAAAAACTAATAAAAAAAACAAACAACCAAAAACATTCATTTACATATATTGGATCAATTTCTGTCCTAATATTTACTGTCACTCCTTAAAATTCTGTTCCCTCTGTAAACTGTTCACTTTTGCCAACGCATGAAGGCCTGGACCAAACAAACTGCACCCAATCTGCACGTATTTTAAAATGAATGCCTGACATGGAGCCCTGATGATGTCCAATGTGGAAATGCTTTTCTGATGGTATATCCATATAACTGGAACCAAAGACTGATACTCATAAGAGACTTTCTAGAACATACATTTCAGCGACATGACTCTTCATGCACATTGGCTCGGGAGGTATACTCATTGTGCCACCAGTCAAATGCTGCTCACACTACTACTGTAAGAGCAGGCACGAAAAATCCAGCATCAAGTACACATGAGGATTTTGCTACAGATCCCCTGTGGATAATATCTGCCACGTCTACCTTACTCTAGTAAAGAAACAACTGGCTAATGCTACAGTGTTATTCTCATCTTGTAAAGTGATGGTCTGATAGGCGATGTCACCACTTTATGACTGGTGATGGATTGCCATCTTTCCTGAGAACAAAAGGGAGAATAAAGTGCTGATTTGGCGCCACTCCCAGTCACCCGCTTTGCAGGGAGCCCCATTGAAGTGAATGGGGGAAGCGCTGCAGTTTGCTGCACAGCTGGGGGTCAGGAGTGTTGCTTTGCAGGAAAAACTCTGCCGGGATGCATTGCTAAATTCTAGTGACAGGTCTTGACTATATGAGATAGGAATAAACCTCTACTGTGTTCTGCTACACAATATACTCCAGAGATTTATGTATGTACTGAACACATCTGTGATACAGTAACCATAGAAATCTGTGGGCTCACATCTGTGTCCATGAAAAGGATTTTCTGGGAATTAAATATTAATGTTCTATCCTCAGAATAGGTCATCAATATTAAATTATGCGGTCAGAATCTCAACACCCCTGCTGATCAAGTCAATAGGTCATCAATATTTACTTCACTGCTTGTGTGGGTCACGCTTAAAACAAAATAATAATTCTTTATTGAAATATAATTAAAAGTAGGTAGGAACAAAAGAAAAAGTACCAATGTAAACGGCAGGAGAGCTGCCACCACCGATAACTACATAACTCAACCGGGGAAGTGAGCGTAAGGACCGCCCACACCGTAAGTGTGACCCTGGTGAGGAGGTACAGGAGATATGGGGAGCCAAAAATAGCCCCCACTAGTCCACCATGCGAGTCAATCACACGTGGAGCCCACCTGGCCAAATATGGCTCAGTCTAAGGCCTCTTTCACACGGGCGTCGTGTGTGAGGACCGGATAAGATGCAGGTGCGTCGCGGGAAAATGTGCGATTTTTCAGCGCGAGTGCAAAGTGTTTTAATGCACGTGAGAACAATCTGCATGCTTGGTACCCAGAGCAGAACCCGGACTTCACAGAAATTCAGGTTTGGGTTAGGTGTTGTGTAGATTTTATTATTTTCCCTTATAACATGGTTATAAGGGAAAATAATAGCATTCTTATTACAGAATGCTTAGTAAAATGTCCATTGAGGAGTTAAAAATAATAAACAAATTTAACTCACCTTATCCACTTGGTCGTGTAGCGGATCTCCTCTTTCTTCAGGACCTGGGTAAAGGACCTTTGATGATGTCACTGCGCTCATCACATGGTCCATCACCATGGTGATGGACCAGTTGATGGGCCAGGTGATGAGCGCAGTGACGTCATCAAAAGGTCCTTTACCCAGGTCCTGAAGAAAGAAGAGGAGATCCGCTACGCAACCAAGTGGATGGGGGGGGGGGGGGGGGGAAGGGAGTTAAATTTGTTTATTATTTTTTAACCACTCCCTCCCTAATTTACTTTGCATTCTGTATTAAGAATGCTATTATTTTCCCTTATAACCATATTATAAGGGAAAATAATAAAGATCGGGTCCCCATCCCGATCGTCACCATTTCTATGGGGCCAACGTTTACCCGCGCAGAAATCCCATGTGAAAGAGGCCTAAGGCTACTTTCACACTTGCATTTTTCTTTTCCGGCATAGAGTTCCGTCCTAGGGGCTCAATACCGGAAAATAACTGATCAGTTTCATCCCCATGCATTCTGAATGGAGAGTAATCCATTCAGGATGCATCAGGATGTCTTCAGTTCAGTCTTTTTGACTGATCAGGCAAAAGTTAAAACCACAGCATGCTACGGATTTATCTCCGGCCAAAAAACGGAACACTTGCCTGAATGCCGGATCAGTCCTTCCAGTCTGCGCATGCGCAGACCGAAAAAAGGGGGAAAAAAATAAAATGTCGGATCCGTTTTTCCGGATGATACCGGAAAGACAGATCCGGCATTTTAATGCATTTGTAAGACGGATCAGGATTCTAATCAGTCTTACAAATGCTATCAGTTGGCATACGTTTTGACGAATCCAGCAGGCAAGTGTGAAAGTAGCCTAAGGCCTCTTTCACACAATCATATGGCTTTTTCAGTGTTTTGCGGTCTGTTTTTCACGGATCCGTTGTTCCGTTTTTTGTTTCCGTTGTGTTTCTGTTCCGTTTTTCCATATGGCATATACAGTATACAGTAATTACATAGAAAAAATTGGGCTGGACATAACATTTTCAATAGATGTTCCGCAAAAATGGAACGGATACGGTAGACATACGAATGCATTTACGTATGTGTTCCGTTTTGTTTTGCGGACCCATTGACTTGAATGGAGCCACGGAACATGATTTGCGGGCAATAATAGGACATGTTCTATCTTTCATCATAACAGAAATAAAATGCATATGGAGTACATTCCGTTTTTTTGGGGAACCATTGAAATTGATGGTTCCGTATACGTACCGTATACAGAACGCAAAAAACTGCCCGTAAACGGGGAAAAAACGGTCGTGTGAAAGAGGCCTAACTCCCTTGACCCTAATAGTGGTCAATTAGTGGGTGGTTCCCCTAATTCCTAAAAGCTACAGCTGTGTGAGGATAGGCTGGGGTCATGGGTAAAGCCTATAGGAGCAACTATTTTACAAGTGAGAGGGATATCGTTCATGTCTTACAGAGTAGTATTAGTTAGCTCCATCAAACAATGGCTGACCCCAGCCTATCCTCACAAAGCTGTAGCTTTTAGGAATTAGGGGAACCACCCACTAATTGACCTCTATTGGGGTCAAGGGAGTTAGGGCTCATGCATACAACCGTTGTTGTTTTGCGGTCCGTTTTTCACGGATCCGTTGTTCTGTATCTGAGTTTTTTTCCCTCTGATTTAAGTCCTCTTCCATTATCCCACAAGACATATCCGTATGGTTTCCGTATGTGATCCATTTTTTGCGGAATGGAAACGGAGACAGTAACTTATTAATCACCAAACACATGAGCAATATGGGCTGGGCATAGCATTTCTACAGTATGGATCCGCAAAATACAGATGACATACGGATGTGTTCCGTGTGCGTTCCATATTTTTTGCGGACCCATTGACTTGAATGGGGCCTCGGACTGTGATTTGTGGACAATAATAGGACATGCACTACTTTTTTTTGTGGAACGGAAATACGGAAACGGGATGCACACGGTGTACCTTTCGTTGTTTTTGCAGACCCATTGAAGTGAATAGTTCCGCTTACGGTCCGCAAAAACGGTTCCATGGTTACGACCACCCTGCAATCCATCAGTGGTGGTCGTTCTTGCACACTATGGGAAAGAGCAGCAGCCTATGTGCGCTCCTACGGTCCCGGTCACCATAGAGGCCGACATTTTTTCCTATAGTGTGGAAGCACGAGCACCACTGATGGATTACAGGGTGGTCATAACCATGGAAACAAGTAGTGTATACAGGGCCGTCTTTAACCACCTCAGCCCCCAGTGCTTAAACACCCTTAATGACCAGACCACTTTATACAATTCTGCACTACACTACTTTCACGGTTTATTGCTCGGTCATACAACTTACCACCCAAATGAATTTTACCTCCTTTTCTTCTCACTAATAGAGCTTTCATTTGGTGGTATTTCATTGCTGCTGACATTTTTACTTTTTTTGTTATTAATCGAAATTTACCGAAATTTTTGCAAAAAAATGAAATTTTTCCCTTTCAGTTGTAATTTTTTTTTTTTTAAAACTACATTTCTATATACATTTTTCTCTAAATTTATTGTTCTACATGTCTTTGATTAAAAAAAAAATGCAATAAGTGTATGTTTATTGGTTTGGGTAAAAGTTATAGCGTTTACAAACTATTGTGCAAAAATGTGAATTTCCGCATTTTGAAGCAGCTCTGACTTTCTGAGCACCTGTCATGGTTCCTGAGGTTCTACAATGGCCAGACAGTACAAACACCCCACAAATGACCCCATTTCGGAAAGTAGACACTCTAAGGTATTCGCTGATGGGCATAGTGAGTTCATAGAACTTTTTTTTTTTTGTCACAAGTTAGCGGAAAATGATTATTTATTTTTTAGTTTATTTTTTTTTCTTACAAAGTCTCATATTCCACTAACTTGTGACAAAAAATAAAAACTTCCATGAACTCACTATGCCCATCACTAAATACCTTGGGGTGTCTTCTTTCCAAAATGGGGTCACTTGTGGGGTAGTTATACTGCCCTGGCATTTTAGGGGCCCTAATGCGTGAGAAGTAGTTTGAAATCTAAATGTGTAAAAAATGCCATGTGAAATCCTAAAGGTGCTCTTTAGAATTTGGGCCCCTTTGCCCACCTAGGCTGCAATAAAGTGTCACACATGTGGTATCGTCGTACTCAGGAGAAGTAGGGCAATGTGTTTTGGGGTGTCTTTTTACATATACCCATGCTGGGTGAGAGAAATATCTCTAAAAGACAACTTTTCCAATTTTTTTAAACAAAGTTGTCATTTGACAGAGATATTTATCTCACCCAGCATAGGTATATGTAAAAAGACACCCCAAAACACATAGCCCTACTTCTCCTGAGTACGGCGATACCACATGTGTGACACTTTTTGCAGCCTAGATGCACAAAGGGGCCCAAATTCCTTTTAGGAGGGCATTTTTAGACATTTGGATTCCAGACTTCTTCTCACGCTTTAGGGCCCCTAAAATGCCAGGGCAGTATAAATACCCCACAAGTGACCCCATTTTGGAAAGAAGGCACCCCAAGGTATTCCGTGAGGGGCATGGCGAGTTCATAGAAGATTTTTTTTTTTGCCACAAGTTAGCGGAAAATGATTTTCTTTTGTTTTTTCTCACAAAGTCTCCCTTTCCGCTAACTTGTGACAAAAAATAAAATCTCCCACGGACTCAAAATGCCCCTCAGCGAATACCTTGGGGTGTCTTCGTTCTGAAATGGGGTCACATGTGGGGTATTTATACTGCCCTGGCATTTTAGGGGCCCTAAAGCATGAGAAGAAGTCTGGAATATAAATGTCTAAAAAAATTTACGCATTTGGTTTCCGTGAGGGGTATGGTGAGTTCATTTGAGATTTTATTTTTTGTCACAAGTTAGTGGAATATGAGACTTTGTAAGAAAAAAAACAAAAAAAAAAACTGACGCAAGTGTGCGCACAAGATCAGGCCTGATCGGGCGAACACTGCGTTTTTTGTAGAGCCTATAGAACATGTCCTTTTCTATATAGTTCTGGCAATGTGCGGATCCGCAAAATGCGGAAAGTACATTGCCGGTGTCCGTGTTTTGCGGATCCACAAAACACATACGGACGTCTGAATGGAGCCTTACAGGGGGGTGATCAATGACAGGGGGGAGATCAGGGAGTCTATATGGGGTAATCAGGGGTTAATAAGTGACGGGGGGGGGGGGGGATGGTGTAGTGTAGTGGTGTTTGGTGCTACTTTACAGAGCTGCCTGTGTCCTCTGGTGGTCGATCCAAGCAAAAGGGACCACCAGAGGACCAGGTAGCAGGTATATTAGACGCTGTTATCAAAACAGCGTCTAATATACCTTTAAGGGGTTAAAAAAAAAAAATCAGATCTACAGCCTGCCAGCGAATGATCGCCACTGGCAGGCTGCAGATCCACTCGATTACCTGCAGTTCCTGTGTGCGTGCGTTCACAGGAAATCTCGCCTCTCGCGAGATGACGCGCCGGCGCGTGAAGGAGCCTGAGTCGACCACCTCCGGACCGCAATTCTGCGTTAGGCGGTCCGGAGGCGGTTAACAAGGGGCAGCTGCCCCGGGCCCAGTTGCTCCTGGGGGGCCCAAGGCAACTGCCTCTTGAGCCCTGCTGGCCACTGCCCCGGGTATCAGGCTGTCAGCTACACAGGGGGTGCTGCCATGCCATGCCTGCCTGCCGGCACTCCAGGCAGCGTACTGTGAGAGCTGTGATTTTCTAGGACCTTAGATGACATCATCACCATGTGACCAGTAACCTAGCAATATTACTGGTCACATGGCTATGAGGTCATCAAAGGTCCTTTCTATCTACCAGGAGTGTTGCTGCAGGAGAAGTTTCCCATAATTGTGGAGTTTTTTTGTGAATATTACATCAGGAAAAGCTGACAGGGGCTGTTATGCTAATATACTGTAAGCTACTGTATACTGTAGGGTACTGTATACTGCGGTGTGCTATACTGCTCTACTGTATATTGTGGAGTGCTGTATACTGTGGTGTGCTATACTGCTCTACTGTATACTATAGGGGTGCTGTATACTGTATATTGTGGGGTGCTTTATACTGTGGGGGGCTGTATATTTTGGGGTGCTGTATACTGTGGGGTACTGTATACTGTGGGGTACTGTATACTGTGGGGTACTGTATACTGTGGGGTACTGTATACTGTGGGGTACTGTATACTGTGAGGTGCGGTATTCTGTATAGTTTGGGGTGCTGTATATTGTGGAGTGCTATACTGCTGTACTGTATAGTGTGGGGGGCTGTATAGTGTGGGGTGCTGTATACTGTGAGGTGCTATACTGCTCTACTGTATACTGTGAGGTGTTGTATACTGTGGGGTGCTATACTGCTCTACTATATACTGTGGGGTACTGTATAGTGTGGGGTGCTATACTGCATACTGTGGGGTGCTGTATACTATAGGGTGCTACACTGCATACTGTGGGTTGCTGTATACTATAGGGTGCTATACTGCATACTGTGGGGTGCACTGTAACGCTAGGGTGAACCCAGCCCGGTCTCCTTCCTGCAGAGCGGTGCCCACCTCCAGCCTGAGCCCAGCTGCCCAGAGCACTGATCCTGAGCCGCTGGAGTCTTCAGAACTGGAAGTATTTACATCACTGTACTCTACCAGGTGTGTGGATTTTTTGTGTGTGTGTGTTGTGGTGGAGGCCGTGATTGCATGCTAGGGTGTGGGAAGGCGGGATCCAGGGGGCCCAAGTAAATTTTTGCCCAGGGTCCAATCAATATTAAAGATGGCCCTGAGTGTATAATGTGATGGAAAAATAAATTCAGTCATCAAAGGAAGCAATATGGAGAATCACAATACATTAGTAAGTGTCTTGTATTAACTTTCTCTACATGATAAATGCCATTTGCTGAAGTGAGACAACCCCTTTAAGGTGACTTCACTCCAACCACAAATATGTGTAAACACATTTTACCCAAAATGCTAAAAGCATCATAGTCATACATTAAATCCTTACCACTGACCCCCCAGGTCCCCAGCTGTGGCTAGAGAGGTTTTTATTTTCACACTTAACACCCGCAGAAGAGGAGACCAGGTCAGGGAATTCTTCATCATCCTGTGTGGAAGAGGTATTGTCAGTCAGTGGGGTTTCTGTTACTGAAAATAATAAACTCTACATACATGCAGTGATTATTTCTTAGTTATATATATATTATAAAATCAGCCGTACCTGGAATCTTGGGGGCTCTTGATATACAGTATCTGGCACTTCACTGTTGCTACTTTTCTTTTTTTGTGTTCTTTTTTTCGTTGTCACCACTTTCTCAGTTTCCACTTTTGGAGATGTATTCGGTGTTGGAGACAGCTGCAAAAGTACATCAATGGTGTATTAGTTCTAACAACATGAATAAAAGATGGCGGCCTTTTTTTTTTTTTCTAACACTTTGCTGTAGCTAGTTTGTCAAGATCCATGCTTGAAGGTGCCGACATACTGCCTAGTAGAACGTTATGGTATGTTTAGTGCCAATGGGATTGCCATTCTGGGCATGGCTTTACATTTTATCCATATGTTAATGAAAAATGTAAAACTTATTCATACAAGGAATAAATTCCACCTTTCATTTTCCAAAGGAGCAGTCAAAAATGAAAGGTGGAATCTGATTGGTTGCTATGGGCAACTAAGCCAGTTATACTTTACACCGGTTTGATAAATGACCCCCATATGTATCTATGTAGAGTGATGGAGAACTCTGAGCACGCCTGGCTTCCTGGGCAATGATGCCAGCTATTTTAGATGGCAGGTAGTATATGATAAGATGGGACGGAGGCTCCAAGCACATGGTCATAGTTGTCCGGTGTGCAGGCTAATGACGACATACATTTTCAACCTCAGGCTTTATGTATACAGGAGATGTGGCTACACAAACATGCTATTCACACTTGTGACCTGCACCCTTGATGTCACATCCAGGGGACACTAGGGTTGTTTGTTCAATGTTTATTTTAGCTGGACATCCAGATATCAAGCCTCAAATTTATAGCTACACAGTTCTAATGTTGCACTGACATCAGTGCGTTACTGTTCACACTAGACACTTTGCTGGTTTTAATCACTTCCTAATGGACCCATTCTCTACTGATGCGTTTTAACATAAAATAATAGAAATAGTTCAGTACATTTATGAAAACTGTCTAAAAAACAAAACAAAACAGTCTTTGTTGCCGCTACTGCATGTATAGTCGGTATCTGTGCTCCTTCAGTAAGCGTCGCTACTTTGAGCAATAGCACAATCGTGAGGTTAGAAGAGCCAGGCAAGATGTCCAGCCCTGTTCAAGAACTCTATTTTATCAATCAATTCGCTGATCTTTAGTTTTGGCTAGTTTGGCTGTTTTGATGCAGATTTTTCAAGTTTATTTTCATTTGTAGCAAGAAAAAGTAAGTGAACCCTTAAAAATTACCTGGATTTCTGCATTGATTACTAATAACTGTTGTAGCGTCTTTTTTTGAGTCCATCCAGTAAACATCCACAGGAAGAAAAAAAGAAAATTAACCTCACCCTTAGGGCTCATTCACACGGCCGTAGGTGGACCGTTCCGTGCATTTGGCAATTTGCGGTCCCCAATGTACGGGCAACCTCCTTATGGCCGCCGGGATGAATCCAGACCCATTCAACTTAAATGGGTCTGCATTCGTCCATTCCGCAAAAAGATAGAACATGTCCTATCTTTTTGCGGAACAGAAGCACTCCGTAGTGCTTCCGTATAGGTTCCGTTCCATGCTACCATTCCGCATCTCCGGTTTTGCTGACCCATTCAAGTGAATGGGGCCGCATCCGTGATGCGAAATGCATACGGAACGGTGTCCGTTTATTGCGGATCCGCAATACGGAAACAATACCCATACGTTTGTGTACATGAGGCCTTAATGACATGTCCAAGAGCCATTTGGCAAAAGATGTTCAAATCAAGGAGATAAGATTGGGAGTGTCTGTTTCACAAGTGATTCAGCCATTAAATATAGGCACCCAAAGCCTGGTTACTGACAAACCTGTTCTTCTCAGGAAAGACTGGTAAGTGTGAACCATGCCTCAATGCAAACAACTTTCAGAAGACCCCAGAAAAATATGCAGGGAGCTGGAAAAGTCTACAAAAGCATTTGCTAAACACCTGGGTGTCCATTAAGTGACAAATTATCTACAAATGGAGAAAATTCTGGACTTTTTACTACTCTCCCTAGGACTGGTCATCTTGTTAAGATAACTCCAAAAGCACAAAGGGCAATCCTAAAAGATGTGAAGAAAAGTGGGTAACAGCAATAGACCTACTGTAAATGCTATAAAGTAGACATAGCTCAAAGGGTGACTCTAGCTGCTATGATGTCTACCACACACAGCACAAACAAAGAAGGTGATCCTACTCCCCTATCGCTCTGTAGCACACATTTGGGATAAGCAGGAGCAGCACGAAAGAGATTATACAACAGTACTAAGCAGTGTAGCTGTGAATCCACCACTGGGGTGAGTTAGTAAACTTACTAGAGCCTTCAGCAACATCTCAGTGTGTATGTCTTCGCCTCCCTCGCACTTTGACAGCTGCTTCTTCCTCCACTCTCTGTAGGCTTATGTGGACAGTATATAACCTGATCCCTTAGTATGCCATAATATGTCTTATGTCATACTGTCTTGATATTGATTTTCCTTTCGTTTAATTCAATTCTGCATGTTAAGTTTCCTCTTTTTCAAAATCTCAAAAAATAATATCACCAAAACAGATTTTAGCAGGAGTTGTGAGTCAATGTTCAGTGCAGGAAACAAGGTGAAGTGGTCCTTAAGTTGAAAAAGAGGCATATTTCTCTAATACGATATATTACAAAGTTTCCTTGTGCTATTGATATATACGGCTTATTGCAAATAGAGGGCCAATGAGTGACATGTCTGAATAGGTTAGGTGGCACACCAATTTCAATATCGTGGAATGCAGGAGATGGTTCCCAATCAGAATAAGAAAAGAAAACTCCTGTAATCCAATGATTAACATGTGACTGTTAGTAGCAGTGGCAGCCTTACCGTATGGTAACCTGGTATTTTTGGAGCCCTGGTTTTGCTGGCGGCAGAAAAGGTAGTCTTTACGGAGGTAGGTGAGGAGATCACATTCTTTGGAGGTTGCTTTACTTTGCTAGCCCATGACAGAGTCTGAAGAGGTCTTTCAGAAGACATTTGAGCCACATCTAGAAGTCAAAAATTGACAAAAGTTTCATAGATCAGTCAAGGTATTTTTAAATGCAAGGGGAGACATAGAGAAAGGCATCATTAACATCAACATATGCTCTGCTCTATATGAGCCCGAACATTGAGTCAATGAGGTCAAATAGGCAGCATTTTTATATACTGTATGTATTGGGCCCATGCTTTTCCAATGGAAGTGAAGAAGAGAAAAAATCTGCGCCTTTCATTTTGAGCTGCATGTCAGCCCATACTAATCTGGGACCAAGTAACCCTGAAGCAGATAAATATGAATACAGGAGGAGCGTTCTTCTAAGGGTCCATTCACACGTCCGCAAAATGGGTCCACATCCGTTCCGCAATTTTGCGGAACAGGTGCGGACCAATTCATTTTCAATGGGGCCGGAATGTGCTGTCCGCATCTGCATTTGCAGATCCGCACTTCCGCTCCGTAAAAAAATAGAACATGTCCTATTCTTGTCCCCAATTGCGGACAAGAGAAGGCATTTTCTATGAGAGTGCCAGCGATGTGCGGTATGCAAAATGCGGAACACATTGCCAGTGTCTGTTTTTTGCAGATCCGCAAAACACATACAGATGTGTGAATGGACCCTTAGCGCTATATTTCATCCCGTTTGAAGAGGGGACTCTGACTGGAGGAATCATACGTGATCTTCCTCTCATTCTTTTTGACGGGTCCATTTTTAATAGATGGAAACAGAGGCCTAATGGATCTCAGTGATAAAGGGGCTGACTCAGCGTAAACCTTTTTTGTAGATCGTTAGACGATACCATCAACGTCCAATCAGCAGGGCCATCCCACTGTAAGGCCTCTTTCACAGGTCTATATCCGGGATGATGTCCGTAACAAGATGGACAGTCTTTCATCCATGAAGGATCCATGTTTGGTCCATGTGTCCCTTTTTTACCCTCCAGGGGTCATCCATGTTTCATAGGCACTGCTATGCTGAAAATTAGTTTCCAGAGTACCTCCTACCAATTGTCTGTGAAAATCACTGACAGAACATGGATGCCATCCGTGTTGTGCCAGCGGTTTTTACAGACCCATAGACTACAATGAGCGTGTTGGGTCCACATCACTGACCAAACATAGTGTGTCTCCTTCATTTTTCCACTGATCCTGGTCAGTAGAAAATCACTGATGTGCAAATAAACACATTAAAGTCTATGGGTACGTGTGCGGTCTGTGGAAACCACGAATCCTGAAAAGTGTCAGCTACTTTCTGGCTACTGTTGACCAATGTGTCTGTAAGATGATTAGACGGCACTTACTAATATAGTCTGTGATATTCTGTGCCATATTTCATAAGATATGCCCCCTTGTTGGCCAAGGCTTTGGGGGACATTTATCAAAACTGGTGTAAAGGAAAACTGGCTTAGTTGCCCATAGCAACCAGATTCCATCTTTCTTTTTTGAGAGATCCTTTGAAAAATGAAAGGTGGAATCTGATTGGTTGCTATGGGCAACTAAACCAGTTTTCCTTTACACCAGTTTTGATAAATCTCCTCCTGTGTGCTGTCCACATGTAGGTCCTGTCCATAAGATGGCGGCTGATGGAGGGTCAAGTGACTAGAGCCTCCTCCATTCAAATACACTGCATGTGTGCTAAACTCCGAACAGTACAAGAGCAGATGGCAGGTGCAGGGTATTTGAATGGAGGAGGCTGGGTGGTTTGTCTGGTCACATGACCCTCCATCAGCAGCCATCTTATAGACAGGACCTACAGGTCGACAGCACAAAGACTTGGCCAACAAGAGGGTATACCTTAGGAAATATAGAAAATGGCACAGAATTTCAACAAAGGCTATATTAGTAAGTGACATATAGTCATTTTACATACACATTGGTCAACAGTAACCAGAAACAGGTCAGTCCCTTGAATTTCAATAAAACTGCTAGCCAATTTGGTTCCCACATGGTCTGTCAGAGACTACAATGGTCTGACCATGCGGCCTCATATCAGAGCTGAGCGCAATGGATTCCAGAGGTTTGGGGTGTGGATTTATTTCATTCAGACAATATTGATTGCCTAGACTGGATACTAGCAGTGGCGTTGCAAGGGGAGTGCGGGCCGCATCGGGTGACACCAGTGATGGGGGTGACACCAGCAGGGCCGGCATTTGTATTGCCGACCTCCAGACCTCTTCCTGTGTCCCGCCCTGTATGTCCATATATGGAGTCAGTGCTTGTGTATTCTAATTTAGCCTGTATTTCAGAAAAGTTTCTGCTGGGATTCAAACCCACAACCTTCTGTATCAGAGGCAAAGCACCTAACCACACGGCCATAAGAGATGCATTGACACTGACTGAAAAAATATGTGACTTCTACTGTTATAGCTGGCTAAGTGTACATCTATACACATGACTGCTGCCCTAAAACAACCAGCACTGCTATATCTCTATATGACAGCTGTCCCAGCACACTCAGCTCTGCTATATCTCTATACATGACAGCTTCCCCCGCACACCCAGCTCTGCTACATCTAATACACATGACAGCTGCACCAGCACTCAGCTCTACTATATCTCTATATATGACAGCTGCCCCAGCAAACCCAGCTCTGCTACATCTATACACATGACAGCTGCCCAAACACACCCAGCTCTGCTACATCTATACACATGACAGCTGCCCCAGCACACTCAGCTCTGCTATATCTCTATATATCTACTGTATAGCAATACTTAGAGATATATAGATGTAGCAGAGCTGGGTGTGCTGGGGCAGCTGTCATATATAGAGATATAGTAGAGCTGAGTGTGCTGGTGCAGCTGTCATGTGTTTTAGATGTAGCAGAGCTGGGTGTGCTGGGGCAGCTATCATATATAGAGATATAGCAGTGCTGGGTGTGTTTGGGCAGCTGTCATGTGTATAGATGTAGCAGAGCTGGGTTTGCTGGGGCAGCTGTCATATATAGAGATATAGCAGAGCTGAGTGTGCTGGGACAGCAGTCATATAGAGATATAGCAGTGCTGGGTGTGTTTGGGCAGCTGTCATGTGTATAGATGTAGCAGACTGGGTGTGCTGGGGCAGCTGTCATATATAGAGATATAGTAGAGCTGAGTGTGCTGGTGCAGCTGTCATGTGTATAGATGTAGCAGAGCTGGGTTTGCTGGTGCAGCTGTCATATATAGAGATATAGTAGAGCTGAGTGTGCTGGTGCAGCTGTCATGTGTATTAGATGTGCCACACAATATACAGTATACCGCTACACTGTGCCACACAATATACAGTATACCGCTACACTGTGCCACACAATATACAGTATACCGCTACACTGTGCCACACAGTATACCGCTACACTGTGCCACACAGTATACCGCTACACTGTGCCACACAGTATACCGCTACACTGTGCCACACAATATACCGCTACACTGTGCCACACAATATACCGCTACACTGTGCCACACAATATACCGCTACACTGTGCCACACAATATACCGCTACACTGTGCCACACAGTATACCGCTACACTGTGCCACACAGTATACCGCTACACTGTGCCACACAGTATACCGCTACACTGTGCCACACAGTATACCGCTACACTGTGCCACACAGTATACCGCTACACTGTGCCACACAATATACCGCTACACTGTGCCACACAGTATACCGCTACACTGTGCCACACAGTATACCGCTACACTGTGCCACACAGTATACCGCTACACTGTGCCACACAGTATACCGCTACACTGTGCCACACAGTATACCGCTACACTGTGCCACACAGTATACCGCTACACTGTGCCACACAGTATACCGCTACACTGTGCCACACAGTATACCGCTACACTGTGCCACACAGTATACCGCTACACTGTGCCACACAGTATACCGCTACACTGTGCCACACAGTATACCGCTACACTGTGCCACACAGTATACCGCTACACTGTGCCACACAGTATACCGCTACACTGTGCCACACAGTATACCGCTACACTGTGCCACACAGTATACCGCTACACTGTGCCACACAGTATACCGCTACACTGTGCCACACAGTATACCGCTACACTGTGCCACACAGTATACCGCTACACTGTGCCACACAGTATACCGCTACACTGTGCCACACAGTATACCGCTACACTGTGCCACACAGTATACCGCTACACTGTGCCACACAGTATACCGCTACACTGTGCCACACAGTATACCGCTACACTGTGCCACACAGTATACCGCTACACTGTGCCACACAGTATACCGCTACACTGTGCCACACAGTATACCGCTACACTGTGCCACACAGTATACCGCTACACTGTGCCACACAGTATACCGCTACACTGTGCCACACAGTATACCGCTACACTGTGCCACACAGTATACCGCTACACTGTGCCACACAGTATACCGCTACACTGTGCCACACAGTATACCGCTACACTGTGCCACACAGTATACCGCTACACTGTGCCACACAGTATACCGCTACACTGTGCCACACAGTATACCGCTACACTGTGCCACACAGTATACCGCTACACTGTGCCACACAGTATACCGCTACACTGTGCCACACAGTATACCGCTACACTGTGCCACACAGTATACCGCTACACTGTGCCACACAGTATACCGCTACACTGTGCCACACAGTATACCGCTACACTGTGCCACACAGTATACCGCTACACTGTGCCACACAGTATACCGCTACACTGTGCCACACAGTATACCGCTACACTGTGCCACACAGTATACCGCTACACTGTGCCACACAGTATACCGCTACACTGTGCCACACAGTATACCGCTACACTGTGCCACACAGTATACCGCTACACTGTGCCACACAGTATACCGCTACACTGTGCCACACAGTATACCGCTACACTGTGCCACACAGTATACCGCTACACTGTGCCACACAGTATACCGCTACACTGTGCCACACAGTATACCGCTACACTGTGCCACACAGTATACCGCTACACTGTGCCACACAGTATACCGCTACACTGTGCCACACAGTATACCGCTACACTGTGCCACACAGTATACCGCTACACTGTGCCACACAGTATACCGCTACACTGTGCCACACAGTATACCGCTACACTGTGCCACACAGTATACCGCTACACTGTGCCACACAGTATACCGCTACACTGTGCCACACAGTATACCGCTACACTGTGCCACACAGTATACCGCTACACTGTGCCACACAGTATACCGCTACACTGTGCCACACAGTATACCGCTACACTGTGCCACACAGTATACCGCTACACTGTGCCACACAGTATACCGCTACACTGTGCCACACAGTATACCGCTACACTGTGCCACACAGTATACCGCTACACTGTGCCACACAGTATACCGCTACACTGTGCCACACAGTATACCGCTACACTGTGCCACACAGTATACCGCTACACTGTGCCACACAGTATACCGCTACACTGTGCCACACAGTATACCGCTACACTGTGCCACACAGTATACCGCTACACTGTGCCACACAGTATACCGCTACACTGTGCCACACAGTATACCGCTACACTGTGCCACACAGTATACCGCTACACTGTGCCACACAGTATACCGCTACACTGTGCCACACAGTATACCGCTACACTGTGCCACACAGTATACCGCTACACTGTGCCACACAGTATACCGCTACACTGTGCCACACAGTATACCGCTACACTGTGCCACACAGTATACCGCTACACTGTGCCACACAGTATACCGCTACACTGTGCCACACAGTATACCGCTACACTGTGCCACACAGTATACCGCTACACTGTGCCACACAGTATACCGCTACACTGTGCCACACAGTATACCGCTACACTGTGCCACACAGTATACCGCTACACTGTGCCACACAGTATACCGCTACACTGTGCCACACAGTATACCGCTACACTGTGCCACACAGTATACCGCTACACTGTGCCACACAGTATACCGCTACACTGTGCCACACAGTATACCGCTACACTGTGCCACACAGTATACCGCTACACTGTGCCACACAGTATACCGCTACACTGTGCCACACAGTATACCGCTACACTGTGCCACACAGTATACCGCTACACTGTGCCACACAGTATACCGCTACACTGTGCCACACAGTATACCGCTACACTGTGCCACACAGTATACCGCTACACTGTGCCACACAGTATACCGCTACACTGTGCCACACAGTATACCGCTACACTGTGCCACACAGTATACCGCTACACTGTGCCACACAGTATACCGCTACACTGTGCCACACAGTATACCGCTACACTGTGCCACACAGTATACCGCTACACTGTGCCACACAGTATACCGCTACACTGTGCCACACAGTATACCGCTACACTGTGCCACACAGTATACCGCTACACTGTGCCACACAGTATACCGCTACACTGTGCCACACAGTATACCGCTACACTGTGCCACACAGTATACCGCTACACTGTGCCACACAGTATACCGCTACACTGTGCCACACAGTATACCGCTACACTGTGCCACACAGTATACCGCTACACTGTGCCACACAGTATACCGCTACACTGTGCCACACAGTATACCGCTACACTGTGCCACACAGTATACCGCTACACTGTGCCACACAGTATACCGCTACACTGTGCCACACAGTATACCGCTACACTGTGCCACACAGTATACCGCTACACTGTGCCACACAGTATACCGCTACACTGTGCCACACAGTATACCGCTACACTGTGCCACACAGTATACCGCTACACTGTGCCACACAGTATACCGCTACACTGTGCCACACAGTATACCGCTACACTGTGCCACACAGTATACCGCTACACTGTGCCACACAGTATACCGCTACACTGTGCCACACAGTATACCGCTACACTGTGCCACACAGTATACCGCTACACTGTGCCACACAGTATACCGCTACACTGTGCCACACAGTATACCGCTACACTGTGCCACACAGTATACCGCTACACTGTGCCACACAGTATACCGCTACACTGTGCCACACAGTATACCGCTACACTGTGCCACACAGTATACCGCTACACTGTGCCACACAGTATACCGCTACACTGTGCCACACAGTATACCGCTACACTGTGCCACACAGTATACCGCTACACTGTGCCACACAGTATACCGCTACACTGTGCCACACAGTATACCGCTACACTGTGCCACACAGTATACCGCTACACTGTGCCACACAGTATACCGCTACACTGTGCCACACAGTATACCGCTACACTGTGCCACACAGTATACCGCTACACTGTGCCACACAGTATACCGCTACACTGTGCCACACAGTATACCGCTACACTGTGCCACACAGTATACCGCTACACTGTGCCACACAGTATACCGCTACACTGTGCCACACAGTATACCGCTACACTGTGCCACACAGTATACCGCTACACTGTGCCACACAGTATACCGCTACACTGTGCCACACAGTATACCCCTACACTGTGCCACACAGTATACCGCTACACTGTGCCACACAGTATACCGCTACACTGTGCCACACAGTATACCGCTACACTGTGCCACACAGTATACCGCTACACTGTGCCACACAGTATACCGCTACACTGTGCCACACAATATACCGCTACACTGTGCCACACAATATACCGCTACACTGTGCCACACAATATACCGCTACACTGTGCCACACAATATACCGCTACACTGTGCCACACAATATACCGCTACACTGTGCCACACAATATACCGCTACACTGTGCCACACAATATACCGCTACACTGTGCCACACAATATACCGCTACACTGTGCCACACAATATACCGCTACACTGTGCCACACAATATACCGCTACACTGTGCCACACAATATACCGCTACACTGTGCCACACAATATACCGCTACACTGTGCCACACAATATACCGCTACACTGTGCCACACAATATACCGCTACACTGTGCCACACAATATACAGTATACCGCTACACTGTGCCACACAATATACAGTATACCGCTACACTGTGCCACACAATATACAGTATACCGCTACACTGTGCCACACAATATACAGTATACCGCTACACTGTGCCACACAATATACAGTATACCGCTACACTGTGCCACACAATATACAGTATACCGCTACACTGTGCCACACAATATACAGTATACCGCTACACTGTGCCACACAATATACAGTATACGGCTACACTGTGCCACACAATATACAGTATACCGCTACACTGTGCCACACAATATACAGTATACCGCTACACTGTGCCACACAATATACAGTATACCGCTACACTGTGCCACACAATATACAGTATACCGCTACACTGTGCCACACAATATACAGTATACCGCTACACTGTGCCACACAATATACAGTATACCGCTACACTGTGCCACACAATATACAGTATACCGCTACACTGTGCCACACAATATACAGTATACCGCTACACTGTGCCACACAATATACAGTATACCGCTACACTGTGCCACACAATATACAGTATACCGCTACACTGTGCCACACAATATACAGTATACCTCTACACTGTGCCACACAATATACAGTATACCTCTACACTGTGTAGTCTGTTCTATAAGCACCATTGTTTCGTGGCTGTGGACAGAAAAAAAATCTGGAAGTGCCCCTCCCGAGACCAGGCTCTGACTGCTAGGGGGGGTCTGCTGAGCTAACGGATGCCCCCTACGGCAGCAGCAGCACCACCATAGCCCTCATATATGGCTAAAAAATTATTGCTTGGGGGGGGGGGGATATGACACAATTTTCTAACGCACCGGGTGACACCAGCCCTAGCAACGCCACTGGATACTAGTGTATCAAATGTAGGATATGGCACCATGTGGCGGTAATGCTGGGATTTTCTGCACTGGATTTCAACAGCGGCAAAGTAGAGAACATCCACTGGCTGCAGAATATGTTCACAATGAATCCGCAGATAACTTGACCTGCGGTGGCACGCGGATTTCTTGAGCAGATTTCACACTTTGCAAATGCAGTGTGTGAAATCTGCAGCAAATGCGTGGTGAAAGCTAGATGTGACCCAGGCAGATTTTATCACGGATTTACTGCGGATTGGTAACTAATTCTGCTGTGGATTTTCCATTACAAAATACATCCTGAAAACGGGCAAGATCAGGATGTGACTCCGTACGTTTCACTCGCTGTGGTTGATTTTTTTTTTTTATAACCAATGAAAAAAACTGACAAAACATGGATGCCATCTGTGTTCTCTTCGAGGTTTTCACGGACCCATAGAATGGGCGTTTTATCCACAAAACAGACCAAAGCAGTGCACATCTCCATTGTTTTTCCACTGCTCTACAGTCCAGGGATGTGGGAATAAACACACTAAAATCAATGGA
This sequence comes from Bufo bufo, assembly GCF_905171765.1. NCBI lineage: Eukaryota > Metazoa > Chordata > Amphibia > Anura > Bufonidae > Bufo > Bufo bufo. Next base: position 315,289,621 of record NC_053390.1, read on the forward strand.
TTCCTGCGGAGAACCCAGCCAGCACTACATGACCGACCAATCTTTCCAGATGCAGCAAAATCGAATTATTAAGTGGTGTACACCGATGTCCTGCCGTAGGTGGTCCAACGTCCAAACCAGCCCCTCCAGTCTTGACCGACACCCGACTAGCTGCCACAGTCACCACCATCTTCCTCAAGGTCTCCCAAATGTGCCAAGTCCTGTGACCACTTTGCGGCCCTGCCCGTGCCCGTGGACCACCTGAACGTGTTGAAGGAGGCTAGAGACGACTATGGCAGCTGGGGGGTGTCGATCAAGACTGCTTCATACTGGGTGAACGCCCACTTGACTCCTGACATGCCCTTAGAATAAGGTGTGCATTATTTTACACATGGATTTTATTGATTTTGCTGAATATGGAAAAAATAAAAAAAAGATTAACATGTTTGGAAACAGGTCATAAGACACACTGGCGATTTAGAGTGTAAAGCACGCTACTTTATCAGGGGTGGGTGAAGAATGAGGCCTGGCATGGCCCAGACTCCCTAGTCACAGACATTCTGCCATATTTGGGGGATTCCAGCTCTAGTCTATTCAGAGTTCATCATAATTGGGCTACAGATACACTGCTTCTTCCGGGTGGCAGCGCCCCCTGGTGTTAGGCGCTTTTAGCACACCAAGTGCAGTACGTAGTACAATTGCAAATTGCATGAAGGCCGCCCAGGCAGACAGGTGTAAGAGCAACAGTAAGTCACCCTGTATTTCCTCCACTGAAGAGACCCATGGCAGCTTGTATGGAAGGAGGCGCCCAGTAGTACCTACCCCCGGGCTGCAGGGCAGCCATGTTCAGTGCTGGAAGCCAGGCGCCCGTTCACTAGCAGACGTCATCTGATACCCACATTCCCGGGAATTCTACAAACCGGAAAAACATGCATCATGTGCTGCGAGACAGTGACTGCCGTGACGTCAGCGTGGGCTGTAAACATTGACGGAGAAGAGGCGCGCCGTGCTGTCCGCACGCAGGCGGACATTTTGGCGAAGCCCACGGTGTACTGCTTGACACTGTAGCTCCGGAAACATGGCAGCATAAGTGTCGTGTTCCCTGCGACTGCTCAGCAAGAATACCCCCCCCCCCCCCCCCTTTCCCATATTGAGGACACAGGTTGAACGTTATATTGAACGTGTGAAGTCACTGGGGAAGATTTATCCAACTGGTGTAAGGGAAAACTGGTTTAGTTGCCCATAGCAACCAATCAGATTCCCCCTTTTATTGTTTAGCGGTCGTTTGGGAAAATTAAAGGTGGAATCTAATTGGTTGCTATGGGCAACGAAGCCAGTTTTCCCTTACACCAGTTGGATAAATCACACCCACTGTGTTCCCTAACAATTAGCTCATTGAATGCAGTTAGAGGAGGTCCATTGACACACTCACACCTGCAGGGATTTTAATGCAGTTTTTGAAGCCCAGACTAGGAAAGGGTTAAGGAAGAGATGTAGTCTATGCCCTTCACCTTTTCTCTACTTTTATGATCCACACCAGGGGTTCTTGGGGGCTGACTAAATTCAGGTTTTCAGACAACCTGTGGAAGGAAGATCATTTCACCTCTGCTCAGTGGTGTATTTAGAAATGACAGGCCCCCGCTCACCCCAGAACCTTCTTTGCAACCTCCACTCCTGTGACTAGCCAGGATCACTCCCTCAGACTAGGCTCGGCAGCTGCTCCGTCCGTTTCCTACAGGTATATACTGTCTCTGTATATAATTTCATTGTATAATTGACAATAAAAATCTTTTTGTCCTCCTCCTGGGTGGGCCTCTTCTGAGTTTGGGCCCCAAAGCAGCCCCTTCCCTTATAGCTATGCCCCTGCCTATGCTTATTATTACTGTGTGCTGCCAATTCCGCAATCTGGGCCATGATCAGAGGCCTAGCTATAGAGGAAGCGGCTGCTACGGGGCCCAAACTCAGAATGGGCTTTTCCTGGAGAAGGATTGAAAGATTTTATTGTCAACAGTACTATACTGTGACAGGACACTATATACAGTGACCTGACATACAGTATATAGATGTAGAATAATGGACAGAGCGGCGGCTTGGCTTGGTCTGAGAGAGCGATCTTGACTAGCCACAACACTGAAGGTTGCACAGTCGGAACAGACAGACAGAAATTCATTTTTATATCTGAGATTTGCACCTTTTTGAGCATTTTACACTAAAATTGTATATTTATCTGCTGTAGGAAGAATGGAAGAGAACAGTCCCCTCTCTGAATGGGGTGGTGATGTGCAGGTCGACCCACCGCTCCATTTACTCCTATCAGGGTGATGTAGACAGAGATACATCAGTCCCTTAGGCTACTTTCACACTAGCGTTTCACGGATCCGTTTGAAGGGCATTTCAAACGGATCCGTCAATAAACTGACTAAACGGAGCCAAACGGAAGACATTCAGACGGATCCGTTTGTACGGATCCGTCTGTTTTACGGATCCGTTTGTCACGTTGGTTTCCGTTTTGTCATCCGTTTAGCGGATCCGTTTTGGTAGGAAAAGCATCTCTAGGTTCCATCTTCATGTATTCAGATCTATAGGGTTGTAATGCTCCTATATTTCTCCAGGGCTATCTTGTTGAAGTTCCAAAGCTGGTCCGGCTTTGATAATGGACCACACCTTTCGGACTCTTGTACATGACTACATGCACTTAAAGATGTATAGTGTTCGTTAGAGGGCCATATGTCCCTGATCGTCATTGATCGTGCGTACAGGAGTACAGAGCATCATGATGCTGACCATGTTGTGCCGCAAACTGGGCTATTGTCCCGCACTCATATGATCTATTAGTGCAAGAGTATATCCCCGCGGGCAGCTCGACTTGCACAGAATCATTGTACACTATGATGCTGTGTGCTCTCGTGCGCACGATCAATGCCACTACGGGACATATGGCCCGCTCACGGACCGTATGGCTCTTGGGGCATACAGTCGTGTGCAAGAGGCCTTAAAGGGGTTTTCTCATCTCATACAATGGGGGCATACCACTTTAAGATATACCTACATTGTCTTATAGGTGCGGGTCCCACGGCTGGTACCCTCACATATATTGATAACGAAGCCAAGAAAGTAGATGAGGTCGCACTGTGCTTCCGCCCTCCATTCACTTCTTTGTGAGAGGAGGGGATTAGCGCTTGGTGGTGGACGTACCATGGGAAATGTGTCCTACAGCAACAGTGCTCCCCGCTCCGTTCTCGATATAGGTGCGGGTCCTACCAATGTTTACCCACACCTATCAGACAATGGGGACATATTCAAGTGAAATCCCCCCATTGTCTATGTGAATACCCCTTTAAAAACTGTATGTCCCTTGCGGTAATCACACTAGTTATATTAGCGTCATCGGGAAATCATTAAACGTTAAAATCACAATTTATTAATGAATTCCTGATGATGCCGATGGACCGTGACTCCCACAAGGGCTCATATGAAAGGGCACAAGATTGAACAATGAACAAGCATTTGCTTGTTCATGTGTCAATCATAGGGTCTACGATCAATAAAGAGCCAAAAGATAGCTCATTATTGATGGTCCGGTTTTAATGGATCTTACGACATTGGCACTAATGCTGTTTTGATATAAAAACTACCAAGGGTGTTATAATAAACGGACAGTAGTGAGACTAGGGTAGTTTTAATTTCAACACAGCTATAGTGCAAGGTTCCCTGTACAGGACAATAAAAACACAGACACAGTGCAGTAAAGTATAAACATTTTTTTATTTTTTATACAGAAAATAAATAAAATAAATATAAACAAAATTTTTATTTACAACTGTTCATAACGGTGAGGGGAGGTGGACTGTCGTGGGGTTGATGGTCTGGGGCTGGCAATGGTAGCCCCCCTGACCTGGCGATCCACTGAGGTAAAACTACGGGCCACAGGAAAGGATGCAGGGCGTAATTGACTCGTGTGGGATGGGGGGTAGGTGTGGGATGGGGGGTAGGTGTGGGGTGGGGGTGGGATTTGGGGGCGGTGCATAATTTCCCATGCCCCGTTCTCTTGCATGATCTTGAACTCATGCAACTGCTCGGGCGTCATTGAGTCCATCAAACTGATCATGCTTAGCCCATAATGGTAGTTTGGGCTGCGTTGAAACGCCGACTCCGCCCCCTCCCAGCGGCGAATCAAGTCAACACCAAACTCCATCTGATGTTGGGCAAAACCTTCTAGAGCGTCGGAAACGACCTCTACAAGGTTCGCATAATCAGCTCGATTTGGCCTACCGGATCTCTGCCTGCTCACCAGGGCTCTCAAATTTTGACGAAAACCTAAGAGCCTCTGTTGAGCGGAGGGACCCGGTAGGGGACTCGGATTATCCTGAGCCGATACAGGAGGGCTGGCGCTGGCGATCTGTTCCGGTTCCGCCTCAGGAGGTTGGTCAGGCTCCCGAGTGCTGCTGGCACTTCTGTAGAAAAAAAAAAAAGGAAAGTTAGGAATTGTTCTTTAAATAAAACATCCATGTTCTATGCTATGTCTACCGTATACCATAGGGGGCTGGCCAAAACAGGGGAGCCAAACGCTACCCTGTCTCAGACAGCCCCTTACATTCAGACGAGAACAGTTGTCCATCTGACTGTGGGGGGCTGGCCAAAACAGGAGAGCCAAACGCTCCACTGTCTCAGACAGCCTCTTAAACTCAGACGGAGAGAAAAGTTGTCCATCTGACTGTGGGGGGCTGGCCAAAACAGGGGAGCCAAACGCTACCCTGTCTCAGACAGCCCCTTACATTCAGACGAGAACAGTTGTCCATCTGACTGTGGGGGGCTGGCCAAAACAGGAGAGCCAAACGCTCCACTGTCTCAGACAGCCTCTTAAACTCAGACGGAGAGAAAAGTTGTCCATCTGACTGTGGGGGGCTGGCCAAAACAGGGGAGCCAAACGCTACCCTGTCTCAGACAGCCCCTTACATTCAGACGAGAACAGTTGTCCATCTGACTGTGGGGGGCTGGCCAAAACAGGAGAGCCAAACGCTCCACTGTCTCAGACAGCCTCTTAAACTCAGACGGAGAGAAAAGTTGTCCATCTGACTGTGGGGGGCTGGCCAAAACAGGGGAGCCAAACGCTCCGCTGTCTCAGACAGCCCCTTTACAATTTATTTTTTGAACAGTTGTTATAAATATTTACCTTTTTGGTGCCATTGCCTTTCGTAGGAACCCCAGGGCCGCCGTATGGATGTAGGTGGCCCCTGAGCTTCCTCCAGAGCCACTCGGGGCCTGAACCTCCTTGTTGTAATCCCTCCTGAAGCGGTCCCGGATCGATCGCCAACGTGTTGTAACCAGTTTGACTATCGAAAAAAACAATAAAAACTAAAATCAGCATGATGAAAGGAAAAGAACAATATTTTAAAGTATTAAAATACATATTGTTTTACTTACCATATTTCTCCTGAGTCGCCGCATCGAGATCCCCCCAGGTCTCAAAAACTTCAGCACAGATGTCCCTCCAGAGCCGCTGGGTACGACGATGATCGGCGTGGTGGCGGTCGGAGTGGTCCCATTATGCTGGACGCGCCTCCACCAGTTGGATGAGGAGCAGGGTATCTATGCTCGGAACCCCGAACTCCTCATCTTCCCTGGTGGAGCCTACGGAACCCTGAAAAAAAGGAAATACAAAATTTAATGTAAATCCTAATACAAAATGCTAATTAAAACTACTTAATTCAATACTTACACGTCTACGACCGCCACGCTCATTCCCGCGGACTCTGGAGGCGACTGGGGGATCCTCGCTGGCGGCTCTAGGTGCAGATTGCTAAAAAAAAAATATTTTTTTTTTTAGAAGACTGTACTTAAAAAAAATATAAAATTACGATATCTATCTATATATATATATATATATATATATATATATATATATATATAAACTTACTTCTTGACAGCCCCGGTCCGGGCTTGGTCCACCTCCCCTGGACGCTGGCGATTGGGCAGGTGAGCTGGCCATTGCTGGAGAGCCCTCCGCAGATGATGAAGACGAAATCTATAATAAGAGCACATACTGATTAATGCAACGAATCAAACAGTAAAAACTCCAAGTGTTGATTTTATACTTACCAGCCACTGAATACGGCGGCGCCTTCTGAGTGGGTCACTCCAGTCAATTGTCTTCTTTGACGACATCTGTACGCAACAGAATACCAGACAAAATGCAGATAACGTTAAAGGAACTTGTAGAGCACTATTTCCTCATATATCAACAATTTTTTTTTTTCAATACTTACTTTTTAAAATATAGATCTGGGCTTGCCCACCGCAGATATTTCCTGTTCTTTTTTTGGAAACGACCCTAATAATAAAATGATTAAAAAAATGAATCCGACAGGAGCCATAATCCCCCCCCCCAACTACCATAAACACCCCCAGAGACAGCAGCCCCGCATAGTGCCAGCAGCCCCCCACAATGACATCAGGCCCCCAGTTCCAAACAACCTTCCCACAGTGCCCTCAGCCCCCCCCAATGTCAGAAGCACTGCGCAGTTCCAGCCACAAACACCCCTGCAATGTCAGAAGCACCGCACAGTTCCAGCCACAAACACCCCCGCAATGTCAGAAGCACTGCGCAGTTCCAGCCACAAACACCCCCGCAATGTCAGAAGCACTGCGCAGTTCCAGCCACAAACACCCCCGCAATGTCAGAAGCACTGCGCAGTTCCAGCCACAAACACCCCCGCAATGTCAGAAGCACTGCGCAGTTCCAGCCACAAACACCCCCGCAATGTCAGAAGCACTGCGCAGTTCCAGCCACAAACACCCCCGCAATGTCAGAAGCACTGCGCAGTTCCAGCCACAAACACCCCCGCAATGTCAGAAGCACTGCGCAGTTCCAGCCACAAACACCCCCGCAATGTCAGAAGCACTGCGCAGTTCCAGCCACAAACACCCCCGCAATGTCAGAAGCACTGCGCAGTTCCAGCCACAAACACCCCCGCAATGTCAGAAGCACTGCGCAGTTCCAGCCACAAACACCCCCGCAATGTCAGAAGCACTGCGCAGTTCCAGCCACAAACACCCCCGCAATGTCAGAAGCACTGCGCAGTTCCAGCCACACACACCCCTTACCAAGTGCCAGCAGCCCCCCCACCCTAGAAATATAGAGATAGATAGATAGTAAAAAAAGAAAGATAGACAAACAGACAAAACTTCATACTTACCAGTCTCACTAAGTCGATAATCCAAAATGGCCGACAATGAGGGGGAGGGACAGGAAGTTACTGGGTATGCGCAGAGACGTGAACGGTTTCTAACGGATACGTGTCAAAGCGGAGCCAGGACAGACGGATCCGTCCCCATTGACTGCCATTATAAATCTGAACGGATCCGCACGGCCAGGCGGACATCAAAACGCTGCAAGCTGCGTTCGGGTGTCCGCCTGCTGAGCGGAACGGAGGCTGAACGCTGCCAGACTGATGCATTGTGAGCGGATCCTTATCCACTCAGAATGCATTGGGGCAGTACGGATCCGTTCGGGGCCGCTTGTGAGAGCCTTTGAACGGACGTCACGAGCGGAGCCCCGAACGCTAGTGTGAAAGTAGCCTTAGATGTCTTTTTTTTCCCCTCCCTATAGAGAAGTCTATGGGAAAAGGCCTGAAAAAACACCACGCCCAGAACATGCTATAATTTGGAAAAAGCATGTTAGAAATTGTAGTTTCACAACAGCTGGAGTGCCGAATGTTGCTGACCCCTGCTATAGATGTGTGAGCTTAGACAGGCTGTCTAGACCTGTACAAGATTTATCATAGTAACATAGTACATAAGGCTGAAAACAGACATCTGTCCATCCAGTTCGGCCTGTTATCCTGCAAGTTGATCCAGAGGAAGGCAAAAAAAAACTGAGGTAGAAGCCAATTTTCCTCACTTTAGGGGAAAAAATTCCTTCCCGACTCCAATCAGAATAACTCCCTGGATCAACGACCCCTCTCTAGTAGCTATAGCCTGTAATATTATTACGCTCCAGAAATACATCCAGGCCCCTCTTGAATTCCTTTATTGTACTCACCATCACCACCTCCTCAGGCAGAGAGTTCCATAGTCTCACTGCTCTTACCGTAAAGAATCCTCTTCTATGTTTGTGTACAAACCTTCTTTCCTCCAGATGCAGAGGATGTCCCCTCTCGTCACAGTCACAGTCCTGGGGATAAATAGATGATGGGATAGATCTCTGTACTGACCCCTGATATATTTATACATAGTAATTAGATCTCCCCTCAGTCGTCTTTTTTCTAAAGTGAATAACCCTAATTTTGATAATCTTTCAGGGTACTGTAGTCCCCCCATTCCAGTTATTACTTTAGTTGCCCTCCTCTGGACCCTCTCCAGCCCTGCTATGTCTGCCTTGTTTACAGGAGCTCAGAACTGTACACAGTACTCCATGTGTGGTCTGACTAATGATTTGTAAAGTGGTAGGACTATGTTCTGATCACGGGCATCTATGCCCCTTCTGATGCAACCCATTATCTTATTGGCCTTGGCAGCAGCTGCCTGACACTGTTTTTTGCAGCTTAGGCTACTTTCACACCTGCGTTCGGGTGTCCGCTCGTGAGCTCCGTTTGAAGGGGCTCACAAGCGGCCCCGAACGCATCCGTACTGCCCTAATGCATTCTGAGTGGATGCGGATCCACTCAGAATGCATCAGTTTGGCAGCGTTCAGCCTCCGCTCCACTCAGCAAGCGGACACCCGAACGCGGGTGTCCGCCTGGCCGTGCGGAGGCAAACGGATCCGTCCAGACTTACAATGTAAGTCAATGGGGACGGATCCGTTTGAATTTGACACTATATGGCTCAATTTTCAAACGGATCCGTCCCCCATTGACTTTCAATGTAAAGTCTGGACGGAGCCGTCTGAAGCTACTTTCACACTTAGAATTTTTTCTACAATATAATGCAGACGGATCCGTTCTGAACGGATCCAAAGTCTGCATTATATGAGCGGATCCGCTCTCAACGCTAGTGTGAAAGTAGCCTAAGTTTGCTGTTCACTAAAATTCCTAGATCCTTTTCCATGTCAGTGTTACCGAGTGTTTTACCATTTAGTATGTACGGGTGACTTGCATTATTCCTTCCCATGTGCATAACTTTACATTTGTCAGTGTTAAACCTCATCTGCCATTTATCTGCCCAAGCCTCCAATCTATCCAGATCCCTCTGTAGTAGTATACTGTCCTCTTCAGTGTTAATTACTTTACACAGTTTAGTGTCATCTGCGAAAATTGATATTTTACTATGCAAGCCTTCTACAAGATCATTAATAAATATATTGAAGAGAACAGGGTCCAATGCTGACCCCCTAGGTACCCCACTAGTGACAGTGACCCAATCTGAGTGTGTACCGCTAACAACCACCCTCTGTTTTCTATCACTCAGCCAGTTACTTACCCACATACAGACATTTTCTCCCAGTCCGAGCATTCTCATTTTATATACTAACCTTTTATGTGGTACAGTCCAGATATACGGCAGATAGATCTATTAGATATGGTTATAGTGTAAAGGAAAGCTGGCTTAGTTGCGTATAGCAACCAATCAGATTCCACCTATCATTTTCCAAAAGAGCTTTGAACAATGAAAGGTGGAATCTGATTGGTTGCTATGGGCAACTAAGTCAGCTTTCCTTTACATCAGTTGGATACATTTCCCCCGGGGGGGGGTTGGGGAAATTAGCCTAAGATGCACCATTTTGCTTCAAACATCTGGATGCTGCATTTTTCCAGTGTACTTACAGTATCAACGTTGTATGGATCGGCAGCTGTCACGTGAAGTACCTCTGCGGCAAATCCTCCATTCGCAGAGGTCAGATTCTTTGCCAGGTTTCCAGTCTTGTCTAAGGACGGAAGCGTCACTTCCACAGGGACAGGTAAGTTGTGGACAAGGCCTCCCCCGCCTATGTGCAGATGAGGGGGATTCAGAGTTTGCTCAGCTTTATTACGTTTGAACTGGAAAATAGTCATAAAGGAATTTGCTTCAGAAACAAATGGTGGCCAGTAAGGCCCCTTGCATACGAGCGTTTGTCACGCTGCGAGTCTGCAGCGCAGCTCCCAGCATTATATCGATTTATGATGCTATGTAACCCCTAGGCCCCTTTCACACGAGCGAGTTTTCCACGCGGATGCGTTGCGGAAGGTGAGCATCCTGACCCATTTATTTCTATGGGGCTGTTCACATGAACGGTGATTTTCACGCATCACTTGTGCGTTGCGTGAAAATCGCAGCATGCTCCTCTTTGTGCGTTTTTCACGTAACGCAGGCCCCATAGAAATGAATGGGGTTGCGTGGAAATCGCAAGCATCCGCAAGCAAGTGCGGATGCAGTGCGATTTTCACGCATGGTTGCTAGGAAACAATCGGGATGGAGACCCGATCATTATTATTTCCCCTTATAACATGGTTATAAGGGAAAATAATAGCATTCTGAATACAGAATGCATAGTAAAACAGCGCTGGAGGGGTTAAAAAAAAATAAAAAAATAATTTAACTCACCATAGTCCACTTGATCGCGTAGCCCGGCATCTGTTTCTGTCCCCTTTACTGAATAGGACCTGTGGTGAGCATTAATTATAGGAACAGGACCTTTGATGACGTCACTCCGGTCATCACATGGTACGTCACATGATCTTTTACCATGGTGATTCACCATGGTAAAAGATCATGTGACGTCCCACGTGATGACCGGAGTGACGTCATCAAAGGTCCTTGACCTATAATGAATGCTCACCACAGGTCCTATTCAACAGAGGAGACAGAAGCAGATGTCGGGCTACGCGATCAAGTGGACTATGGTGAGTTAAATTATTATTTTTTTTTTTTTTAACCCCTCCAGCGATGTTTTACTATGCATTCTGTATTCAGAATGCTATTATTTTCCCTTATAACCATGTTATAAGGGGAAATAATACAATCTACAGAACACCGATCCCAAGCCCGAACTTCTGTGAAGAAGTTCGGGTTTGGGTACCAAACATGCGCGATTTTTCTCACGCAAGTGCAAAACTCATTACAATGTTTTGTACTCGCGCGGAAAAATCGCGGGTGTTCCCGGAACGCACCCGCACATTTTCCCGCAACGCCCATGTGAAAGAGGCCTTACAGTTCTGGAATGCTGTTAGTGTTATCCAATACATTCCAGAACTGTAAGGGTTACATAGCATCACAAATCGATATAATGCTATGCGACCCAGTCAGGCCGGGAGCTGCGCTGCGGACTCACTGTGTGACAAACGCTCGGCTGCAAGGAGCCTAAATGTTTTAGATGGAGCACTGGGACATAGGACCTTAACGAGTGACCGTCTCATAGCTTAGAAGTAAGAGGTTGTGTTCCAAAACGCGTCAACCAGATAGTCCTGTTTTTTTTTTTCATGTTGCTGTGATGTATCTCAAGCTGTAAACATAGGTTTTATACAATGTTTAATAAAGTCCAAGTTTTTATCAGGTTCAGTGACGCTGAACTTCGGACTCAACGTCTTGGCATTTGTGCATCTAGTGTGCACAGGAGGTAGCACTTCTCTCTCATGCAGCTAATGACCAGTCCTTTCAGCTGCTCTTCACATTTTGACAGCAAACTGCCACTTTCTCAGTGTTCTAACAGAGTTGGCGCGGTGGCTTCATCACATCTCACCCACACATGACTTTTAACCTCATGACCAAGCAATTTTCCAGATTTTACTCCCTGCCTTTCCACATCCGTAACTTTATTTTTCTGTTCACATAGATTTAGGAGGACGTTTTTACAGCAATAAATGATAGTAAATGACCCCCAATGTTCTTAGTATCACTCACAACCACCTGGATACTAACAGCACTGTTTTTTTAAGTTAAAAAAAGTCACAAGAACCCTTTACCGCAGATCTCACCCTACCATTGAAAAGAGTGAAATGTTCACAGAATTTTTGTTTTTTTGATATACTGCAGATTTAAAAAAAAAATTCCCAAAGCAGGTCAGTTTCCGCACAGATGATGAAAAAAAAAGCACAGCACGGGTAGGTTAAAATTACAGTGAGCGCTGACTTATGGACACCACGCGTGCGCACTCAGGGGTAAGGAGATCTGACGATATTTTGTCTTAAATCTCCACGCTTCAGATTCATTGCTGGCTGGCTTCAATCCGCGCGTGCGCAGTGTGAGGGTAAGGAGATTTAACAAGACCGTCAAATCTCCTTACTCCTGAGAGTGCATGCACGTGTCCATGAGTCAACGCTCACTGTAATTTTAACTTACCCATGCCCTGGTACTGCGCTTGCACGGAGGCGCACACCCCCGGAAGTCACGTGGGGTAAGGGAATCTGACAGAACACCGGCAAAACAGAGGATGTTACGGTGTGATATGCTGCTGGCAATTGACAATGTGTGACCGCATGAATGTTGGGATTACATAATGAACGAGCGTTTTGCTTCAGCAGCACTTTTACACTGCCAGATAATCGCTAACAAGCGTTCTTCCGAATTTGGTTGCGATTAACTGGTGGATTCTTGGCCCCAATGGTACAACCCTCACCAATCTAATAGTTATTCCTAGAATAGGTGCCAACTTTCTCTACTCCTTTCATTTATTTATGCAGGATTCCAGTAGGAATGATATCCACCAATTGTGGTCACATTCGGTGCCTTGTTACAGACATGATATTGCCATCTTATTTCGCATGGCTACAGGTCACTGCAGCCCCAGCCCGATTATCCAGGAGTCTAAATAAAAAAAAAAACTGTCATTGGGGGTCATTTACAAATGCCTAGCACAAGCTACTTTTTGGCATCAGTTTGCACCGTCCTTGCGACTGCCGCAGGGCCAACAACCCTGTAATATTTACACACAAAAACTGGCATAAAAAACGGAGTGGAGTAGTTTTTCACTCCAGGCACACGGACTACCCAGTCATAAATTAGGTACATGCCTGGCAACATAGGGGGAAATCAAAGATCGCTGAAAAATGCCAGTCTTTGTAAATGACCACCATTGTGCCCATGCAGATAAACCAAGAATCTTAATTTTTTTTAGCCAAAGAATGGGGCTTTCAGTTTTATTGAGATGAAACACAAATGTCATACATTCAAATACTGATCAGAGGACCCCCATGGCCTGCCGCGTAGTGTACTTTGCTTTTGAAGTCAGGCCGGTCCCATTTGTATAATGATCCAGCAGAAACTTTTGTAGGCAGCATCCGAAACAGAGACTTCCAAACGTTATAAACTTTAAAAAATAGCTTCTTTTCACACGCGCATACAGAACACAATTAGAAGTATCAAAAGGTGTGTCTTGTGCTGTACATTTCACAAAACGTGGCCACACTAGGGTGCATCATATCTACATGTACCTGAAATGCAGAACACTTCCCCCAAACCAAACTAACCCAGAACCTAAGAGCACACTGAAAAGGAACATAAAAACTTTATTAACCAGTGGTGTAAGAGAGAAACGTCACACAGATGTGAGGGCGCAGACAGAAGAAGGAAAAGGTGATAGCAGCTCCATCATGTAGACACATTAACTGAGCGCTTGTGCTGTTAACAATACAGCTCTTGCACAGCTGTGGTCATAGTCATTGTATTCACTGAATACTACAATATACCGGTATACACATCGTCCCAAAAGGTAGAAGCGAGGAGTGGTTCATTTCTGTTGATCTTTTGGAAGCGGTCTTCTGAAAAGCAGTATGTGAGGTTCTGCCAAGGGGAACAAAAAAATATTATAAAAAGGTTTATCATTGGAAATGAGAGCGAGTGTAGCAGTCCCTGACATCACTCAGGTGAAGCCCTGGGGACTCCGGGAACTAGATTTAGGATCACTAAATGCTTTTTGTGGGAATAGTTACTGGTTTACACATCTTTGTATAAAATCTAATATAATTTTATGACATCAGAAGTTTTAGAAGAGGGTGTTTGGTCTGTGAAACACTATCCACATTTTCCCGATTCCCTGTATCAGCTCAGTCACCAGGCGGGCAAGTACCGTATTTTTCGCTTTCTGATTATAAGACGCACCTAGGTTTTTGAGGAAAACTGCGAGTTGCCTCCCTCCCCGCACTGTATCACTGTGCAGCATAGTGGCCAGAGATCTATCAGTGTCAGCCCTGTAAAAAAAAAAAAGTCAACCATCGTTTTATAAGACGCACTGCCATTCCCCCCCCCCCCCCCTCTTTTGGGGGAAAAAAAGTGCGTCTTATAAAGCGAAAAATACGGTAATTGTAAAACCAATCACAGGAATGAACTCCAATTTCTTCCCCCCAGTAGTGTTAAACTCAAGGAGGGCCCTGTGTGGCCCTAGTCTTACACATACAGCAAATTCCTAGAGACCTCAGCATTTTTAAGCCCAGGTCTCAGATGAGGGAGTTTTCCAGAAGCTCCTTCACTCTTCATCTGACCGCCTACAACAGCTTCACTTCCAGTAGTTGTATCAGTGCCTTACCTGGTTCATGGATCATATAATGAACCCAGCCAAGGCTCTGCTGAACTCCAAGCCTTCTCCACTCTTCTTCAGACATCAAATGTGTTTTTGGCACTTGTTTTGCCAGATCTTTTGGCAGCATGACATGCCTAATAAAAATACACGAAAAGTCAACTTTTATGAACTGGAAAACCATTATTTGTGGTCATCCTACAAAATACACATTATAAGACTTACTGGCCATTATTAGAATTTCATATCACTATCAGCATCAAATTCACACTGCTTTGTGTGAGGCTGTTTTCACACGAGTGTTCGGGTCATCTGGCAAGAAACAGCCTGCCTCGTCTCTGGATCTGACATTACCAGAAGCAACATGGATGCCGTACGGCCCCATTAAAGAGGACCTTTCACCAGAATAAAGCATCTAAACTGACTATACAGATGTGTAGAGCGGCGCCCAGGGATCCCCCTGCACTTACTGTTATACCCGGGCGCTGCTCCGTTCGCCCGGTATAGCCTCCGGTATCTTCATAGTTGGAGGCAGGTTGCCCTGGGTGGAGCCTAACTATGAAGATACCGGAGGCTATACCGGGCGAACGGAGCGGCGCCCGGGTATAACAGTGTCGTAAGTGCAGGGGGATCCCTGGGCGCCGCTCTACACGTCTGTATAGTTAGTTTAGATGCTTTATTCTGGTGAAAGGTCCTCTTTAACTACAATGGGGACTGGTGGAGATTTGGCCACAACCTGGCAAATATGCCGAGAATCGGCTGGACTAATACCGCTGTGCACATTTGCCAAGTTGTGGTTGGATCACCACCAGTCCCCTTTAGTTAATGGGGCTGGACGGCATACATGTACCTTCTGGCAATGTCGGATCCAGAGAGACCCCACAGGCTGTTCCCTGCCAGATCTCCCAGACACTAGTGCGATACCGGCCTTAGCCTGACCAGCAGAATGAAGATACAGCACACCGGATCCTCTACATGAAGCAAGCAGGAACCCTTTTAGACCTTCACACTTATCATGGACAGATCCGTTTGTATTATCTGTAACATTGCCAAAACAGATCAGTCTTAAACACCATTGAAAGTCAATGGGGGACAGATCAGTTTTCTATTGTGCCAGATTGTCAGTGAAAACTGATCCGTCCCCATTGACTTACATTGTGTGCCAGGACAGATCAGTTTGGCTCAGTTTCGCAAGCAGCGTTTTGGCGTCCGCCGCCAAAGCGGAATGGAGACGAAACGGAGGCAAACTGATGCATTCTGAGCGGATCCTTATCCATTCAGAATGCTTTAGGGCATGACGGATCTCACAAACGGAAAGCCAAAACGCCAGTGTGAAAGTAGCCTTAGATGGCCTGATGAACAGGTGAGCAAACACTCGTTGCCAATCACTGCTCAGTGTAAACATGATGAGCCAACAAGCAAATGCTACTTTTTCATTGATCTTGCTGAAATTTAAAGGGGTTGTCCGGGTTCAGAGCTGAACCCGGACATAACTCCATTTTCACCCCGGCAGCCCCCCTGACATGAGCATCGGAGCAGTTCATGCTCTGATGCTCTCCTTTACCCTGTGCTAAATCGCGCAGGGCAGAGGCATTTTTAGGAGTTCCGGTGGCGTATCGGGGCTCGCTATGGGGCTGCCAGGAAGCCCAGTGACGTCACCGGCACTAATGGGCAGGATTTAGCGCTGCCCTAGCCAGTAAAACTGCTAGGGCAGCGCTAAAGCACACCCATCAGTGCCGGTGACGTCACCGAACACACTGCCGGCTGGAAGCTTCCGCCTGGCCGTGTGTTATTGTAAACAAAAGAGCCCGTGCCCTGCGCGATCTAGTGCAGGGCAAGGTAGCATGAACTGCTCCGATGCTCAAGTCAGGGGGCTGCATGTAATACAGTACAAGCCAAGTGTAGGAGATTAGGCAAATCTCATCTACACTGTGCTCTCTTTTTTCCTTAGGTGCGGAAATTGACCAGCGATGTGGATTTTGCAATCTGCAGCATGTCAATTTCTGCACTTTTCACCCTCTCCAACAGAAGGGCGAGTTCGGTGGCAAAATCCCATCAAATCTGCACAAAAAACCCCACAATACTATGGATTTATGTGCGTTTTTGGGGCAGATTTTCTGCACATTTCCCCCTGTAAATTATATGCTGCCAACATTACGACTGCTCAGTCACATACAGAACTGATGATGGCCCCATGTAGAAGGCCCCAATGTCTGCAGGCACACCTTTCTGGTGCTCTCAGGAACACCGCTCATCATGGTTTTCGCCTCTGCAAACACAGCGCAGCTTCTGCCATGGTTCTTCACTTCAGATGTTACAGACCCGGTTGTGGATTAGCCCCACTGAATGGAGCTACACCACAGACGAACACCAGCCGCACCCACCCAGACCCTGCCGACAGTGGTTCCTTCCACTGAAAGCAATGGGAGGCAGACACCACGTGGCAGCTGTCAGAATTTCTGTGCAGAGTCTCTGCCAAAATTATGGCATCATAAACCAGTGTGTGAATGCGCCCATATATCGTAAGGACAGCCACTATCCATTAAGGCTACTTTCACACCAGCGTTTTCAATTCCGCTAATGAGATCCGTCATAGGATCCCAATAGCGGAAGAAAACGCTTCAGTTTTGTCCAATTTCATGGTCAATGGGGACAAAACTGAACTAAACAGAGTGCACCAGAATGCATTCTCTTCAGTTTGGTTCAGCGTTTTTCTGTTCACGATGTGGCGTGGAGCAAGACTGATCCGCCCTGCCGCACAATGGAAGTCAATAGGGACGGATCCGTTTTCTGACAATAGATGTTCATGACGGATCCGTCATGGCTATAGAAGACATAATACAACCGGATCCGTCATGGCTATAGAAGACATAATACAACCGGATCCGGTCATGGCTATAGAAGACATAATACAACCGGATCCGTTCATGGCGGATGCATGCGGTTGTATTATTGTAACTGAAGCGTTTTTTTGCAGATCCACGACGGATCCACAAAAAACGCTTATGTGAAGTAGCCGTCCCCTGTCCAGCCTCTAAGCCTGAACAGTGCAATAAAGTTGCTGTTTAGAGGCAGACCCCACTGGCTCTGACTGCACTTTACAGACACCCATTCATTTGAATGATCCCCACTAGAGATGAGAGAAGTGAGCTTCGGATGCTACAGCCAAAGCCACTTCGCTAAAAAATCAGTTATAACACTCTCCGCACAGTATTAGAATGTATAGGCTCCGATGAGACTAAGTAAGTTACTCATGAAGTCGTGCAAGACTTTGTTTAATAACTTAGGTAATTGATTAGTGATAGACCACTTCAAAACTTGGAACCGAACTCTGCTTGGAGCGGTACCTTGGACCCGAAGCAAAGTTCAGTTCCAAGATTTTTCACTGTAATAATCAATTACCAAAGTTATTCAACGACGTCCCGCGGCACTTCATGAATAACTTACTTCGGCTCATCGGAGCCCATACATTCTAATACTGTACGGAGACGAATCTCCATACAGTGTTAGGGTACTTTCACACTAGCGTTTTTCTTTTTAGGCATTGAGTTCCGTCACAGGGGCTCAATACCGGAAAAGAACTGATCAGTTTTATCCTAATGCATTCTGAATGGAGAGCAATCCGTTCAGGATGCATCAGTTCAGTCTTTTTGACTGTTCAGGACGGAGATAAAACCGCAGCATGCTACGGTTTTATCTCCGGAACACTTGGCGGATCCAACATTTTTTTTCCCATTGACATGCATTAATGTCAGATTCGGCCCTGAGTGTTCCGGCATTGCGGTCTGCGCATGCTCAGACCGCAAAATATGTGAAAAAATATATAAATGCCGGATGCGTTTTTTCCAGATGACACCGCAGAGACGGATCCGGCATTTCAATGCATTTGTAAGACGGATCAGGATTCTGATCCGTCTGACAAATGCCATCAGTTGGCAAACGTTTTGACAAGCAGTTTTGGCGACGGAACTGCCTACCGGATCACTCTGCTGCAAGTGTGAAAGTACCCCAAGAACGATTCATTTTTTTTTTTTTTGAGAAGCGACTTCGGATGTAGTATCCGCAGTGGCATCGCTCATCTCCCTTTACCACATAATCTGACTTCAGGGAACTTGTCCGACCAGATGTGGACTCGCCAGACGACAGCAGTACAGGGCACAGTACTTTTATTCTGCGGACGGATCTGACGCCTCAGACTACTGCGCTTTCTGAGGAAGTAATCCTGATAAACATAATGCCAGTCATTTCCCTAATATTTTTCAAGCATTTACCATGATCCCCTACACCAGTTTTTGTTGCAAATAAGTTGCATCAGAAAACCTGATTGTGTGAAGCCTAAGGTCCCTTTAAAAAGGGGTTATCCAATATCTAAAATCCCCCCCCCGATCAAAACTCCCGGCGGCGGTGGGTGCAAAACACAGATTTTCTATGGGGACAAGCCATCACCGCAGCAGTCATCTCCACCAAGTCAGGCAATTATCAGGAACATATGGTCCATTCCTGACAGTTGCCTCCAGTAGTGGTTCCTGTAAAGGATTTATAGCTAAAGCCCCTGGTGACATCACAGTCCCGGACAATCAGCCAGCATAGGACTGAAGTGATCCTGCTTCGTGGATGCACAGCTAGTGTACAAACTGCTCCAGGGCTATGGTCGGCTCTATATCCACCATTACCCTCCTACTTCATACATGCGGCGATGATGGCAGCCATATGGGATTTGTACACTGACAGCACCAGCATGAAGCCCAATATGGCAGCCGTTTCGCTTCCTCGCGCCCGACGTTACCCACCACGTTCAGAAGGCTCTTACCTGTACTCGTACTTCTCATCCGTGTATTTGTCGGAATAATAGATATTTTTAAAAGACATGTTATCGGCAGGAAACGCCACACAACCCGCCTCTGAGAATGGCGACCGCCAAGTCAGACGGTTTACTTTACGCAACTCCCTCACAGAGTTCACGATTTGAATTGGTAACGGCTAAATACTATATCCGGTAGAGACCTGCTGACGTCACAACATCACGTGGCACTCCTAGATCACGTGGGTCGGAAACAGGAGAGCTGCGCGCTTTTTCCAAGAGTTTGAACTGAGAAAATAAATCCCTGCAGCACAGAAGTACGCGGAGCCTTACTATAGGCGTATTCTGTGCTGTGAGGTGCTGGTGGTTAGGGGAAAAAAAGGCTGCTGTGTAGCACACCTGCGCTTTTTACTGCGATGTTCTACCGTGAACGTGCTTTGGGGGGATTGTACACTGAGATGGGGGCGCTGTAAGGCAGTGCTCACTGAGATGGTAGGGGTGTTTGGCTGTATGGGCGGGGCTGTTTTAGATTGTATGCTGGGGGGGGGGGGCTATGTTTGAGTGTATGTTGAAATAGAAGGCTGTGTTGTAGGGTGGTGTCTGGGTTGTATGTGAGGGGGACTGTACACTGAGATGGTAGGGGGTGGTTATGGGTAAGGGAGGGACTATCTGGTTGTATGGGGGGGGGGGGCTGTGTTCTAAGGAGGTGTATGGGGGGACTGTACACTGAAATGGTGGTTAGGGGTAAGGGAGGATCTGGTTATTATTATTATTTATTATTACATATGATAAGGGGTGCACATACATAATATAGACAAGTGCACTAAGCAGGAACAAGATGGGGGGGGGGGGCTGTGTTCTAAGGAGGTGTCTGGGTTGTATATGTTGGTGCTGTGTTGCATTGTATGCTCAGAGGGGTGGCTATGTAGTAGGATGTCTGTAGGTTGTATGTGAGGGGGACTGTACACTGAGATGGTGGGGTGGGTAAGGGAGGGAGTATCTGGTTGTATGTGGGGGGGGGGGCTGTGTTCTAAGGAGGTGTCTGGGTTGTATATGTCAGGGCTGTGTTGCATTGTATGCTCAGAGGGGTGGCTATGTAGTAGGGTGATGTCTGTAGGTTGTGTGTGAGGGATTGTACACTGAGATGGTAGGGGGTGGTTATGGGTAAGGTAGGGGGTATCTGGTTGTATGGGGAGGCTGTGTTCTAAGGAGGTGTCTGGGTTGTATATGTCGGGGCTGTGTTGCATTGTATGCTCAGAGGGGTGGCTATGTAGTAGGGTGATGTCTGTAGGTTGTATGTGAGGGGGACTGTACACTGAGATTGGGGTGGGTAAGGGAGGGAGTATCTGGTTGTATGGGGGGGCTGTGTTCTAAGGAGGTGTCTGGGTTGTATATGAGGGGGACTGTACACTGAGATGGTAGGGGGTGGTTATGGGTAAGGGAGGGAGTATCTAGTTGTATGGGGGGGGGCTGTGTTCTAAGGAGGTGTCTGGGTTGTATATGAGGGGACTGTACACTGGGGTGGTTATGGGTAAGGGAGGGAGTACCTAGTTGTATGGGGGGGGGCTGTGTTCTAAGGAGGTGTATGGGGGGGACTGTACACTGGGGTGGTTATGGGTAAGGGAGGGAGTACCTAGTTGTATGGGGGGGGCTGTGTTCTAAGGAGGTGTATGGGGGGGACTGTACACTGAGATGGTAGGGGGTGGTTATGGGTAAGGGAGGGACTATCTAGTTGTATGGGGGGGGGGGGGCTGTGTTCTAAGGAGGTGTCTGGGTTGTATGGGGGGACTGTACACTGAAATGGTGGTTAGGGGTAAGGGAGGATCTGGTTATTATTATTATTTATTATTAAAGCGCCATTCATTCCATAGCGCTGTACATATGATAAGGGGTGCACATACATAATACAGACAAGTGCACTAAGCAGGAACAAGGGGGGGGGGGGGGGCTGTGTTCTAAGGAGGTGTCTGGGTTGTATATGTTGGTGCTGTGTTGCATTGTATGCTCAGAGGGGTGGCTATGTAGTAGGATGTCTGTAGGTTGTATGTGAGGGGGACTGTACACTGAGATGGTGGGTAAGGGAGGGAGTATCTGGTTGTATGTGGGGGGGGGGGGGGCTGTGTTCTAAGGAGGTGTCTGGGTTGTATATGTCAGGGCTGTGTTGCATTGTATGCTCAGAGGGGTGGCTATGTAGTAGGGTGATGTCTGTAGGTTGTGTGTGAGGGATTGTACACTGAGATGGTAGGGGGTGGTTATGGGTAAGGTAGGGGGTATCTGGTTGTATGGGGAGGCTGTGTTCTAAGGAGGTGTCTGGGTTGTATATGTCGGGGCTGTGTTGCATTGTATGCTCAGAGGGGTGGCTATGTAGTAGGGTGATGTCTGTAGGTTGTATGTGAGGGGGACTGTACACTGAGATTGGGGTGGGTAAGGGAGGGAGTATCTGGTTGTATGGGGGGGCTGTGTTCTAAGGAGGTGTCTGGGTTGTATATGAGGGGGACTGTACACTGAGATGGTAGGGGGTGGTTATGGGTAAGGGAGGGAGTATCTAGTTGTATGGGGGGGGGGCTGTGTTCTAAGGAGGTGTCTGGGTTGTATATGAGGGGACTGTACACTGGGGTGGTTATGGGTAAGGGAGGGAGTACCTAGTTGTATGGGGGGGGCTGTGTTCTAAGGAGGTGTATGGGGGGGACTGTACACTGGGGTGGTTATGGGTAAGGGAGGGAGTACCTAGTTGTATGGGGGGGGGGGCTGTGTTCTAAGGAGGTGTATGGGGGGGACTGTACACTGAGATGGTAGGGGGTGGTTATGGGTAAGGGAGGGACTATCTAGTTGTATGGGGGGGGGGGCTGTGTTCTAAGGAGGTGTCTGGGTTGTATGGGGGGACTGTACACTGAAATGGTGGTTAGGGGTAAGGGAGGATCTGGTTATTATTATTATTTATTATTAAAGCGCCATTCATTCCATAGCGCTGTACATATGATAAGGGGTGCACATACATAATACAGACAAGTGCACTAAGCAGGAACAAGACGGGGGGGGGGGGCTGTGTTCTAAGGAGGTGTCTGGGTTGTATATGTTGGTGCTGTGTTGCATTGTATGCTCAGAGGGGTGGCTATGTAGTAGGATGTCTGTAGGTTGTATGTGAGGGGGACTGTACACTGAGATGGTGGGGTGGGTAAGGGAGGGAGTATCTGGTTGTATGTGGGGGGGGGGGGGCTGTGTTCTAAGGAGGTGTCTGGGTTGTATATGTCAGGGCTGTGTTGCATTGTATGCTCAGAGGGGTGGCTATGTAGTAGGGTGATGTCTGTAGGTTGTGTGTGAGGGATTGTACACTGAGATGGTAGGGGGTGGTTATGGGTAAGGTAGGGGGTATCTGGTTGTATGGGGAGGCTGTGTTCTAAGGAGGTGTCTGGGTTGTATATGTCGGGGCTGTGTTGCATTGTATGCTCAGAGGGGTGGCTATGTAGTAGGGTGATGTCTGTAGGTTGTATGTGAGGGGGACTGTACACTGAGATTGGGGTGGGTAAGGGAGGGAGTATCTGGTTGTATGGGGGGGCTGTGTTCTAAGGAGGTGTCTGGGTTGTATATGAGGGGGACTGTACACTGAGATGGTAGGGGGTGGTTATGGGTAAGGGAGGGAGTATCTAGTTGTATGGGGGGGGGGGCTGTGTTCTAAGGAGGTGTCTGGGTTGTATATGAGGGGACTGTACACTGGGGTGGTTATGGGTAAGGGAGGGAGTACCTAGTTGTATGGGGGGGGGGGGCTGTGTTCTAAGGAGGTGTATGGGGGGGACTGTACACTGGGGTGGTTATGGGTAAGGGAGGGAGTACCTAGTTGTATGGGGGGGGGGGCTGTGTTCTAAGGAGGTGTATGGGGGGGACTGTACACTGAGATGGTAGGGGGTGGTTATGGGTAAGGGAGGGACTATCTAGTTGTATGGGGGGGGGGCTGTGTTCTAAGGAGGTGTCTGGGTTGTATGGGGGGACTGTACACTGAAATGGTGGTTAGGGGTAAGGGAGGATCTGGTTATTATTATTATTTATTATTAAAGCGCCATTCATTCCATAGCGCTGTACATATGATAAGGGGTGCACATACATAATACAGACAAGTGCACTAAGCAGGAACAAGACGGGGGGGGGGGCTGTGTTCTAAGGAGGTGTCTGGGTTGTATATGTTGGTGCTGTGTTGCATTGTATGCTCAGAGGGGTGGCTATGTAGTAGGATGTCTGTAGGTTGTATGTGAGGGGGACTGTACACTGAGATGGTGGGGTGGGTAAGGGAGGGAGTATCTGGTTGTATGTGGGGGGGGGGGGCTGTGTTCTAAGGAGGTGTCTGGGTTGTATATGTCAGGGCTGTGTTGCATTGTATGCTCAGAGGGGTGGCTATGTAGTAGGGTGATGTCTGTAGGTTGTGTGTGAGGGATTGTACACTGAGATGGTAGGGGGTGGTTATGGGTAAGGTAGGGGGTATCTGGTTGTATGGGGAGGCTGTGTTCTAAGGAGGTGTCTGGGTTGTATATGTCGGGGCTGTGTTGCATTGTATGCTCAGAGGGGTGGCTATGTAGTAGGGTGATGTCTGTAGGTTGTATGTGAGGGGGACTGTACACTGAGATTGGGGTGGGTAAGGGAGGGAGTATCTGGTTGTATGGGGGGGCTGTGTTCTAAGGAGGTGTCTGGGTTGTATATGAGGGGGACTGTACACTGAGATGGTAGGGGGTGGTTATGGGTAAGGGAGGGAGTATCTAGTTGTATGGGGGGGGGGCTGTGTTCTAAGGAGGTGTCTGGGTTGTATATGAGGGGACTGTACACTGGGGTGGTTATGGGTAAGGGAGGGAGTACCTAGTTGTATGGGGGGGGGGGCTGTGTTCTAAGGAGGTGTATGGGGGGGACTGTACACTGGGGTGGTTATGGGTAAGGGAGGGAGTACCTAGTTGTATGGGGGGGGGGGCTGTGTTCTAAGGAGGTGTATGGGGGGGACTGTACACTGAGATGGTAGGGGGTGGTTATGGGTAAGGGAGGGACTATCTAGTTGTATGGGGGGGGGGCTGTGTTCTAAGGAGGTGTCTGGGTTGTATGGGGGGACTGTACACTGAAATGGTGGTTAGGGGTAAGGGAGGATCTGGTTATTATTATTATTTATTATTAAAGCGCCATTCATTCCATAGCGCTGTACATATGATAAGGGGTGCACATACATAATACAGACAAGTGCACTAAGCAGGAACAAGACGGGGGGGGGGGCTGTGTTCTAAGGAGGTGTCTGGGTTGTATATGTTGGTGCTGTGTTGCATTGTATGCTCAGAGGGGTGGCTATGTAGTAGGATGTCTGTAGGTTGTATGTGAGGGGGACTGTACACTGAGATGGTGGGGTGGGTAAGGGAGGGAGTATCTGGTTGTATGTGGGGGGGGGGGGCTGTGTTCTAAGGAGGTGTCTGGGTTGTATATGTCAGGGCTGTGTTGCATTGTATGCTCAGAGGGGTGGCTATGTAGTAGGGTGATGTCTGTAGGTTGTGTGTGAGGGATTGTACACTGAGATGGTAGGGGGTGGTTATGGGTAAGGTAGGGGGTATCTGGTTGTATGGGGAGGCTGTGTTCTAAGGAGGTGTCTGGGTTGTATATGTTGGTGCTGTGTTGCATTGTATGCTCAGAGGGGTGGCTATGTAGTAGGATGTCTGTAGGTTGTATGTGAGGGGGACTGTACACTGAGATGGTGGGGTGGGTAAGGGAGGGAGTATCTGGTTGTATGTGGGGGGGGGGGGGGGCTGTGTTCTAAGGAGGTGTCTGGGTTGTATATGTCAGGGCTGTGTTGCATTGTATGCTCAGAGGGGTGGCTATGTAGTAGGGTGATGTCTGTAGGTTGTGTGTGAGGGATTGTACACTGAGATGGTAGGGGGTGGTTATGGGTAAGGTAGGGGGTATCTGGTTGTATGGGGAGGCTGTGTACTAAGGAGGTGTCTGGGTTGTATATGTTGGTGCTGTGTTGCATTGTATGCTCAGAGGGGTGGCTATGTAGTAGGATGTCTGTAGGTTGTATGTGAGGGGGACTGTACACTGAGATGGTGGTGGGGTGGGTAAGGGAGGGAGTGAGTATCTGGTTGTATGTGGGGGGGGGGGGGCTGTGTTGTATATGTCAGGGCTGTGTTGCATTGTATGCTCAGAGTGGTGGCTATGTAGTAGGGTGATGTCTGTAGGTTGTGTGTGAGGGATTGTACACTGAGATGGTAGGGGGTGGTTATGGGTAAGGTAGGGGGTATCTGGTTGTATGGGGGGGGGGGGGTCTGTGTTCTAATGAGGTGTCTGGGTTGTATATGTCGGGGCTGTGTTGCATTGTATGCTCAGACGGGTGGCTATGTAGTAGGGTGATGTCTGTAGGTTGTGTGTGAGGGATTGTACACTGAGATGGTAGGGGGTGGTTGTGGATGCTGACGGAGGGGGTATCTGGTTGTATAGGGGTGCTGAGTTGCATTTTATGCTGTGTTGGAGGTGTCTGGGTTGTAGATGGGGGCTGTGTTGGATTGTATGCTGAGATGGGGGGTTGTATTGAAGGGTGCTGCCGGTGGGATTGTACACAGATGGGGGACAGCTGTGTGTATGCTGGGGGGGTGGGATTGTATGATGTTGGTAGTGTGTGTAAAGGCTAATTACATAGGCAGAATTTACAGGCGATAAGGAAGGAATCGCCTGCTTGCTTGCTGAGGAGACGGCTCCTATTAGGCTGGTTTCACACGGGCGTTGTGGGAAAATGTGCAATTTTTCTGTGCGAGTGCAAAACCTTGTAATGCGTTTTGCACGCACTTGAGAAAAATCGACATGTTTGGTACCCAAACCCGAACTTCATCACAGAAGTTTGGGTTTGGTATTGTGTAGATTGTATTATCTTCCCTTATAACATGGTTATAAGGGAAAATAATAGCATTCTTAATACAGAATGCTTAGTACAATAGGGCTGGAGGGGTTAAAAAAATAAAATAAATTTAACTCGCCTTAATCCACTTGTTCGCGCAGCCCGGCTTCTCTTCTGTCTTCTTTGAGGAATAGGACCTTTGATGTCACTGCGCTCATCACATGGTCCATCACATGATCCATCACCATGGTGATAGATCATGTGATGAGCTCAGTGACATCACCAAATGTCCTTTTCCTGTGCACAGCAAAGACGAAGAGAAGCCGGGCTGCCTGAGCAAGTGGTTTAAGGGGAGTTAAATTATTATTATTTTTTTAACCCCTCCAGCCCTATTGTACTAAGCATTCTGTATTAAGAATGCTATTATTTTCCCTTATAACCATGTTATAAGGGAAAATAATACAGATCGGGTCTCCATCCTAATCGTCACCTAGCAACCGTGCGTGAAAATCGCACCGCATCCGCACTTGCTTGTGGATGCTTGTGATTTTCACGCAGCCCCATTCACTTCTATGGGGCCTGTGTTGCGTGAAAAACGCAGAATATAGAACATGCTGCGATTTTCACGTAACGCACAAGTGATGCGTGAAAACCAACGCTCATGTGCACAGCCCCATAGAATTGAATGGGTCCGGATTCAGTGCGGGTGCAATGCGTTCACCTCACGCATCGCATCCGCGCGGAATACTCGCCCGCCCGTGTGAAAGGGGCCTTACATGCAGCGATCTTGTCCACAGTATAGGGAGGAGCGATCATTGTACCCATCGCTTGTCTCCATGCTGTACAGTTATTTGTAATTAGCACAATCTGCTGTTTGCTTGTTCATCGGGTAATTACCGGCAGTATTACACTGTATTGATGATATGGGAATGTTCGCAGTAACACCTGTACAAGCGTCAGAGATGCCTGTTCAGGCTATTTTGCTCTCTGAAAAAAGTTTAAGGTATACCAATACTTTTCCATGCCATTTGTCAGCGCAGGGCGCCAGAAATAAGGAGCTTTGTTATTGGTTAGTTTGGGCGGTGCAGTGTCCTGCAGCAGATAAAGCTGGCGGGAGCTGTAAGGAGGAGGGGCTAGCTCCCAGGGGTGCTATAGTAAGGAGAGTCGGGCATGCTTCCCAAAGAAAAATGAATCCAGCCAGCAGTGGAGGCAATGTGGACAATCGCAATACATTACAAGTGGCTTGTATTCACTTTATCTACATGATGAATGCTATGTGCTGAAGTGAGAGGACCCCTTTCACTGGGTGAGAGGTGGGCTAGGTGAGGATTTGGGGGTACCATCTCACTGTATGGAGAGTACAGTTTAGGCATGTTTAAAATGGTGTACTACTGGTTACGGTTCTGTAGGTGCACTGGGGTAACATGGTGTAGCACTGGCACAGTGTGCTGGAGGGACATAGAGGATGACGGCATGCTTGAGTTTTTTTTTTTTTTTTGCCCTTATGAAAGGTATATGGAAAGCTTGTGGGGTGTAGTCTGGAGGTACATGGAGGACCAGAAGTGTTACAGTATATTGCTACTCCTTTGTAGCGGATTAGAAATCACTGACATGGGCAAGATCACATTGGTTATTGGGGGTGAATTGTGTTTTTTTTTTGGCCCTTCTGAAAGGTATATGTAAAGCTTGTGGGGTACTAGTAACAGTGTGGGTGTAGTCTGGAGGTACATGGGGGACCAGAGGTGTTCGTCTATTGCTACTCCTCTAGCGGATTAGAAATCACTGACATGGGCAAGATCACGTTGGTTATTGGGGTAGAATTTTTTATAATTTGGCAGAAAAGAGATACGCCGCCTTCTTTATAGGAAATCATTTTTATTGATTTAACACTTTCACTACCAGTGCCATACATGTACGGCACTAGTGCAGTTTGTAAACATGGCGCCTGCTCATGCGTGCTGCCGACGCCATAGCCGGTGGGCCTCAGCTGTTTCAAAAAGCAGAGGCCCGCAGCTAATATCTGCAACTTAGTCCAGCAATAGAAATAACCCTTATGAAAAATGATATATAATTTTAATAATACATAAAT
This sequence comes from Bufo bufo, assembly GCF_905171765.1. Lineage (NCBI taxonomy): Eukaryota > Metazoa > Chordata > Amphibia > Anura > Bufonidae > Bufo > Bufo bufo. Next base: position 315,317,762 of record NC_053390.1, read on the forward strand.
GACGTACACCACTAAACTATTTTAGGTAGAGCCACCAACGGCTGGGTTAGCTGATATTGGGTGGGGAATCTCTCCCTAAGCTGACACCCTGAGCTACCCCTCAGCCCAGGGACGCCCCCTAATGGTGGGGACTATCCGGCCTCGAGCCTAAACTACCGCCTCCTGCTCTACCCTTGGTAAGTGACAGCGGGTGGGTGTTGGCTACGTAGTGGACTACCAGATAAACAGACAAAAAAGGTGCCCTTTGTATACAGCCCTATTGATATAGTCGCATATCAAGAGGTACAAGGTGCACCAACACGTCTTAAAAACACCCTACTATGATAGTGTGATAATTACAACAGTAATTTTAAAGAACCCCAATGTGTTTCCCCCCACGGTGTGGGATCATCAGGGGGTGAATGAGATTAGATATATAGATAAATATTAGAAAGATGGAATTAGATATTTAGATGACGGAGAACAATAGTATAATATGAACTCCGTGAAGCGGGTGTGGATCACCGTTATTGATGCAGCGGTGTCCTTAAATACTATGATTTACGATTGGACCCAACAATATTACTTAGAGGAGGAGGAGGTACGTACGGTCCAGCGACCCCAGAATGAGTGGATAATGGTCTCCAAGCAGTCATATATTCAGGGGAAGCCTCTGTGGAAAAAAGAGACTTATGTATATACAAACCCGTTTCACGGCTAGCTGTAATTCGTATACTTAAAGCGTGGCCGCCACCAATAAGCACCCTGATCAAAGAGACAACTCACTGTGTCCACAGGGTGCCCGATTAATAAGGCAACATGGAGTGAGTATGATGATGGAATGGCATACGTTTAAGATGCACTGCAGGTCGGTCTTCAGACCAAATAATGAGATTAGGAATTATAGCTGTGAAATAAAAGCATATATATTTGCTAGTACAAACAGTATATACGTCCAACACGTGGAAATCTCTACCTCAAGGTCCCCAAAGAAATACAAAGATACCTCAAATTTGCCACTCGATGGGCAGAGTCAGATTGATGGAAGGCAACTGGTCGCGTTAGATCGCCTGTATTATACAAGATGCATAATTAATAATCATGTCTATCCTCAGAGTAAAGCCGAGGTGCCCAAATCGTACTCACAGTCAGTGTCTGGTCCTCCTCTGGTCCAATACTCTGTTTATCCGGACTCTCCCCATTTAAATATCCCTCCTATAATGGCCTCATGTCGCCCAGCCTATGTTGTCACTTCCGCTGACCGGCGATAATACTGAATAGACACGTGCGTTCCACTGTGGAACGCACGCAGAGGCGCTAACTTCTGGTTAGCGAACTATGTCTAGCCAGTTCCGTGACACATATTGCTAGGTGCTAGAGCTTGGAACTCACCATACCCCTTCCGGTAGTTGGACCGCAGCTTCCTTCCGGTCCCCTATCATCTGCGCTCCATCCCTGAAGCAGAGGATAAGATTATATGATTATAAATTATAAACAGGTGGATATTGCCGACTAGAGAGGGGAAGATTATCTCAGATGCATGACGGCAACATTATCCTCTAATGGGGCAGATAAAATTATATGGGGAATGTAAAAAGGGTGCCTATGTGTGGGGCCAAGTAGGAGGAGGATAAAAAAAGAGAAGGGGGGAGAATAATAATAAAGGAGAGATTGTCAAATCCACTTATACGTGCTGACCCTTCATGATAAGAAGGGGGCATACAAGTAAACAATGTACCAGTTCATGTCCATTGTTTGAGATAATTAACAATTAAGGTGCTTCACACACCCAGGCCAAGTTAAGGGAGCGTTGCGTTACTGATGGCCTCACAAGCTGACGGGAAAGGGGAAAAGAGGGGGAGGAGGGAGAGGAAGAAGGGTAAAGAGGGCAGGGATATCCTACATACGGGCCAGATGGCCAACCAGAGAGAATGATGGTTGATGATGAGAAAATAAGGGGGGAGGAAGGTGATTTGAGGAAGGATAGGCAAACGGACCGAGGGAAGGAGGTCCGGGAAAAACAGAGAGAGCTTAAAGGGAACCTGTCACCGGAATTTTGTGTATAGAGCTGAGGACATGAGTTGCTAGATGGCCGCTAGCACATCCACAATATCCAGTCCCCATAGCTCTGTGTGCTTTTATTGTGTAAAAAAATCGATTTGATACATATGCAAATTAACCTGAGATTAGTCCTGTCCCTGACTCATCTCACGTACAGGACTCATCTCAGGTTAATTTGCATATGTATCAAATCGATTTTTTTACACAATAAAAGCACACAGAGCTATGGGGATTGGATATTGCAGATGTGCTAGCGGCCATCTAGCAACTCATGTCCTCAGCTCTATACACAAAATCCCAGTGACAGGTTCCCTTTAACCCAGACGGTCAGAGGAAACACGAAAATGTTAATCTCTCGTTAAGACCACGGGGGGACTGGGACCGGAATCTATGGATCTATTCGCTCTCTTTCTGCAAGATCTTCCCAGTCACCCCAGCGTGGGGAGAAGGAGGTACCAGCTCCAAGACTGTGAATTGGAGAGACATAGGGTCACCCCCATGGAATTCATTCACATGGGTGGCAACTGGTGTTGCCTCCTTCTTGATTACATCATTGGCGTGCTCCAGTATCCTCCTTCTCACCTCCCTCACGGTTTTCCCGACATAGTCCATGGGGCATGGACATTGACAAAGGTACACAACACCTGTGGACCTGCAGTTGATAAAGTCACGGACATGGAACGTCTGACCCGTCGCTGAACAGGTTATGATTTTGGCAGTGGACATGTAAACACACGCCTTACACCTGCCACATTTAAAGACACCGACGGGTTTCCGGTCTAACAAAGTACCCGCTTTCGCGGGTGGTATATAGTGGCTACAGACAAGACGGTCTTTCAAGCTCCTGCCACGTCTATAGGAAACAGCGGGATGCTCAGTGACTATGTCTGAAAGGTCCGGGTCCATTCGTAAAATCGGCCAGTATTTGTTAAGCACCTGCTTGACTTCACGGTTAGCTGCATCGAAGTCAGAGATGATCCGTGCCGGCTGAGGACAGTCCACGGTTCTACGTTTAGGGACTAATAGGTCAGCCCGATCACTCGCAGATGCAAACTTAAAGGCGTCTCTCAATACCGGTTGTGGGTATCCTCTGGCCCTAAATCTCTCCTGTAAACCCCTTGCCTCACTGAAGAAGGATACATCACTAGAACAGTTCCTTTTAACCCGGAGGTCTTGACCTCTCGGGATGCCCCGTTTTAGGGGGGCCGGGTGGTGACTGCTCCAGTGAAGCAAGGAGTTTGTGGCCGTTGTCTTCCTATAGATGTTTGTGGATAGCTTATCACCTATCTTGGTGACTCTCACGTCCAGGAAGGTGATACTCTCTGAATCAAGTTCAAAGGTGAACCGGAGGCCTACCTCGTTTTTTGTTGAGATCCAGGACAAACTTCTTGAAGTCTGCTGGTCCACCCTTCCATACCACAAACACGTCGTCAATATAGCGTGTCCAAAACTGGATGTTATTGGACCACCAGACGACGTGATCGGGAACTGGCAATAATGCCGATTGTGGACATTACAGCCTTTAGATGCTGGGATCAAATGTGATCATGGCATCTAAAGGATGAAAAACACGGAAGCGCATCCCCGTGCGGCGATCAGAGAAGCCGGTCAATAATTCTAAGGCCTCTTGCACACGCAAATTGCAGACCGCAATGCACAAACACCCACGCAGCCGCAGCGGACCCATTCACTTTAACCTCTTCCGGACACAGGGTGTACAGGTATGCCCTTATGTCCTGGTACTTAAGGACACAGGGCGTGTAGGCGATCGCAGCAAACCGCAGGTCAATTCAGACCTGCGGTTTGCTTCATTTCCGGGTTATTCAGGTCTCTGAGGACCCGATAACCCGGAACAGGATGGTGATCTGTGGTGTTTTTTCACCCCACCAATCACCATCCTTAGATCCTGAGTGGTGATGGTGACATCACCTTTCAGGATCGCCTCTGATTGGTAGGTAGGTGGGCGGGCGGGAGATTCAAATGTTGCCAGCGCTCCTCTCCTCCTCCTTTTGTGTCCGGAGCCCGAGGAGAGAGGAGCGCTGCTGTGCACGTGTGGATCTGAGCCAGCATCATCCCATCTGTGACCCAGCACCCATCCTTGCCCCCAGGACCCGATCTGTCCCCCAGCACCCCCCATCTGATAAGCAGGTAATTAGGGAAAGGTTGGGCTAGGCAGGGATAATAAAGGGAAAGTTAGTGTGAAAAAAAGTTTTATTGCATCACCCTAAGTAGGGTGTCTGGGGTCCACAGCACAGCTGTGTGACCATAGACCCCCCAGGGGTGCTGCCGCTTGCCCCCCCCCCCCCCCCCCCACAACTTTTTTGGGGCGCAGGCATTTTTTTTTTTTTTGTGCGTACGCTGACTGTGGCCTGCACTCTTAGCGTCTGGCCACTGTTAGCGCATCGCACACCCCACCGCTGATCAACTTTGGACGGTTGATCAGCGGTTTTGATTATTTAAGTTTTTTTCCACATTTTTCCCCTTTTTTTTTTAGTTAGTCTTTTTTTTTTGTTAGTTTTAGGGATAAGTACGTGAACACCCGTGCCCCCACACACACTAAATAAAGATTTACACAAACACACACACACTCTCCCTCCTATGGCCCGGCCGGATGTTCTCGGCCGAGGAGGGATACACCCAGCTTGCCTCTGAGTCCGAGAGTCATAGTTAGGACGAGGATGACCCCACTTTCCTGTTGTCATCCGCGTCCTCCTCATCATCTAGCGATGATGATGAGCCCCTAAGGCGGCGGAGATGCCGCCAGGCGGAGCAAGGGGACCGCCATGCTAGGGACCCTGTGGCCCACCCTAGTACGAGCAGCTCTAAAGGCTCGTACTAGTTTTCCGGCCCACCAGTTAAATCCACCGGAGCCCCCTGCTTGTGAACTTGTCTGGTGTACCCCAGAGCGATTTGAGCCTGTGATTCCTGAGTTTGTAGGCCAATCAGGAATCCAGATTTCCACAGTGGGCTTCATATGACTTTTTTAGTCATTTTTGAATATGACTTTTTTAGTCATTTTTTTCAGTGACCAACTGGTAAATCTAATGGTGGAGCAAACAACAGTTTGTTGCTCAACACCCGGGCTCCTTTTTGGCTAGGCCTAGTGGCTGGACCTCAGTCAGTGCAGCCAAGATGAGGACATTTTGGGGCCTCGTGCTGCACATGGGCCTAGTCAAGAAACCTAGTGTCAGGCATTACTAGAGTGGGGACGTCCTCTACCAGACCCCACTTTACAGTACAGCCATGACACGTACCCGGTTTGAGGCCATCCGGAAATGCCTGCATTATTCAGATAATGCAGCATGTTCTCCCCAAGGTGATCCTGCCTATGACCGCCTGTACAAAATCAGGCCGGTCATCGATCAATTTGGGGCCAAATTTGTACAGGCCTATGTACCTGGAAGGGAGGTCGGGGTTGATGAGTCTCTCATTGCGTTCAAGGGGAGACTCATTTTCCGCCAGTATGTTCCCTCAAAGCGGGCGAGGTATGGCGTGAAGCTGTACAAACTTTGTGAGAGTACCTCAGGGTACACTTACAAGTTTTGTGTGTACGAGGGGCGAGATTCCCGTATTCAACCCCCAGAATGTCCCCCCACTCTGGGTGTTAGCTGGAAACTTGTGTGGGACCTTATGCACCCACTGCTAGATAAAGGTTATCACCTGTACATGGATAACTTTTATACTAGTATCCGCTTGTTCCAGTCCCTCGCCGCCAGATCCACGTCCGCTTGTGGGACCGTGCGGAAAAATCAACGCGGCCTCCCTGCCCACCTCCTCCAGGTACCTATCCCCAGATGTGAGACCCGTGCCCTTACCAGTGAAAACCTGTTGCTGGTCAGATATAAGGACAAGAGGGATGTCCTTGTACTGTCCACAATTCATGGTACGGCATCACCCCTGTCCCTGTGCGAGGTACCGCGGCAACGGTCCTCAAGCCCGATTTTATCGTCGACTACAATCAGTATATGGGAGGAGTTGATCTCTCTGATCAAGTCCTCAAGCCATATAACGCCATGCGCAAAACCTGGGCATGGTACAAAAAAGTTGCGGTCTACTTGGTGCAGGTTGCCATGTACAACAACTCTTTTGTGCTGTCCTGCAGCGCTGGCAACACTGGGACATTCCTTCAGTTCTATGAGGCAGTCCTCAAGGCCCTGATCTTTTTGGACCGGGAAAGAGCAGGCCGGAGTACCTCGGGAACTGGAGGCGCCCGGATCATCCCTGGCCAACACTTTCCGGGTGTGGTCCCCCATACTGGAAAGAAGGGACGAACCCAAAAAAAGTTCAGAGTGTGTCGCAGGAGGGGGATATTGGAAGGACACCACTACTCAGTGCGACACGTGCCCCGATCATCCGGGCCTCTGCATTGACGGTTGCTTCAAGGAGTACCACACTTCCATGGAGTACTACATTTATATCCCAATTTAGCCACTGACAATCGGATAAAAAACTGGTTCTCGGACTTGAGACACCAAAAAAAATTGTAAAAACTAAAATAATTTTTTTAAAAAGTATACAAATTAGGTATCGCCGCGTCGGTAATAATCTCCTCTATAAAAATACCCCATGACCTAACCCCCCAGATTAACACGGTCCAAAAAAAAATTGAATAGCAAGCGATCAAAAAGTCATATAGCCCTCAAAATAGTGCCAATAAAACCGTCCTCTCATCCCGCAAAAAATGAGCCCCTACATAAGATAATCGGCTAAAAAACTAGAATAAAAAATGACCTAAGACTTTAGAGATACCAAAAAAAAATTTGTATCAAAAAGGATAATATAGTCTAAAACCTAAATAATTGTAAAAAAGTAGACTTATTAGGTATCGCCACGTCCGTAAGAATATCCTCTATAAAAATACCCCATGACCTAACCCCCCAGATTAACACGAAAAAAAAAAACGGTGCCAAAACAGCTATTTTTGGCACTTTTCCATTTCAAGCCGTTTTTTCCGGTAACAAAGCAAGGGTTAACAACCAAACAAAACTTAATATTTTTCACCCTGATACTGCAGTTTACAAAAACGCCACATTTGTGGTCGTAAACTGCTGTATCACTAAAAGGCAGGGCGCAAAAGGAAAGGGCCGACATCATGGGCGTACGCAGAAATTTTTCCAGGGGGGGCATAATTTTATTGACATTGAAACGGGCACGTGTATGAAGCCTAACTGCAGATATAAGAGGGTGGAACGGAACCCCGTTTGTGTACAGGGACTAAACTTTAAAATAGGAAGCCACCACAAAAGGAAAGACCAATTCTTCTTATTTCACTTGAATGTCTATTAATTCTATATTATTTTTGCACCCCTTTGTTATAGTCTCAGCATTCAGCAATATGTTAATTTGCATTTTGTCGCCAACAAATGAAATGTTGTGTTCTGTACCTGAACGCTTCCAGGCTTTTGTCATATGTAACTTACAAGCAGAATACCAGGCCTACCACCAGTATTACCGCCTGCCTGCCTGGTCACCCTGACCAGGCGGGCAGGCGGTATATGATTGAAGGGGCAATACTGCCTGGTATATGGACAGCAGAGATGGCATCCTCTGGGCAGTACTGTCTATGGTCATCCTTCACCAGCACCCTGACTGCCACCTGCTTGGCCTGGCTCTCATGGCACTTCACTGCCTGCTGCTTGGCTGTCAGTGACTCACCCCACACCTAACACTCAGGGTCAGGGAGTGACTCAGTAGTCACACTGTGACACGGACTGACTGTCACTCACTGATAGCCAAGCAGGTGGCAGTCAGGGAGCTTCTGAAGGATGAATTGACCATAGACAGTACTGCCCAGAGGATGCCATATCTGCTGTCCATATAATACCAGTATTGCCCCTTCATATACCGCCTGGTCACCCCACACCTAACACTCAGGGAGTACTGTCATCAATAAAAACAATAATAGGTTTAATCGTGGCTGGCCCACACATCTGGTTCATCAATCAGTCTGGAGATTTAATTTGTGGACGTTCATACAGAAGAAACTGTATATTGTGTGGCACAGTGGATGCTGTATGTGTATAACATAAATATATTTTACATGAACACTTACAGTTACTTGGCTTGGCCCTTGGGGATCTCGGACGCCACTTCCACACTTGGCTGGGGGGCTCGGTGGAGCTGATGGGTTTTATCCTAATGTGAAAGATTTCATAATAAGGGTTTGGAGAAGGGGCAGAGGGATAGCAGAGCAGGGAGAGGCTGGTGCTGCAACTAGGGGGTCATACCATGGGGGAGTAATAAAGCCCACCATAATGCCCCCCCCCCCAGTAGAAATAATTCTCCTTATAATGTGACAGTGCAAAAAATACCCCCTTGTAATGCCCCCAGTTGAGCTAATGTCCCCATAGTGCCCCCATAATGTATCAGTATAAAATACCCCTATATAGTGCCCCCAGTAAATGCTGCATAGTGCTCCTCTCCCCCTTCCTCCTAGTGCCCCCATAATGTACCAGTATAAAATGCCCCATATATAGTGCCCCAGTAGATGCCCCTCAGTGTCCCCCATAATTTGCAAGCATAAAATACCCCTTCTTAGTGCCCCCTGTAGATGACCCCATAGTATTCCTCTCCCCCTTCCCCATAGTACCCACCATAATGTGTCCCAGTATAAAATACTACTGTACAGAGCCCTCCATATAACATACCACTTCTTTGTAGCTTCGCCCTCATTAGATGCCCCTATAGTGCCCACCAATAATGTGTTGGATCCCATGTCTGCCACTGGTCTGGCCCATGAGATGGAGTGGGAGAAATGTGCCTGGGGGGGGGGGGGGGGGGGGGGGGGAGATGTGCTGTTGACACTGCCATCATCCACCATGTTGTCATCATGATGATCCATCATCCATCCACTTGTTGATATGATGTACTTATGTTGTGAATCTGATTTATCTTTCTTTTTCTTTGTACAATATAAAGGCTGTAATAATGTTCACTTACTACTTCTGTGACTGTTGGACAGTTGGAATAGGAAACTTCTTCACTTGGAACTTGTTGGAGCCGTTACCGAACTTGGCTCAGGGTCAGTGACAGGCAGGCAGCTCTCTTCTGGGGGCGGAGCTCACTGGCAACATCACGTTCAGTGCCTGTGCTGTGCGGCAGCTGCTCCAGCAGCCACTGTCTGAGTCTAGAGTCTAGACAGGCAGGCCAGGCAGCGGAGCTCAGAGAGGCTCACTCTTTCAGGTAGGGTTGCCACCTTTTCTTCAAGCCAAACCCGAACACTTTAGCACCTGGACAACAACTATCAATAAAATGGATTTTGCACTAACATGAAATTTGGATGTCTGTATTGGACGATATGTATTATTGCACATATAAGATGCCCCCCACAAAACATGTCACTGGTTACCTGTGGCATTTCTTTATGGGGGCATCTTATATGTGCAATAATACATATCGTCCAATACAGACATCCAAATTTCATGTTAGTGCAAAATCCATTTTATTGATAGTTGTCGTCCAATCAATTAATATTTTTTATTAAAGGGTTTCTGTCATCAGAAAAAACGTTATGTTAGGTAGCTGACTGACATTAGTGATGGGCTGATGTCAGCAGTACATAACGCCCTTCCGCTGCCGCCGTTCTCTTAAATTAAAGACTTATAATATGCTAATGAGCCTCTAGGTGCTATGAGGGCGTTCCTGCAGCACCTAGAGGCTCCGTCTATTCACCCTTTGGCAGTGGCACGCCCATGTCCAGTTGATTGACGTCCGAGTTCTCCTCTTCGTCCCGTAAATCCCACGCCTGCGCCGTCCCGTTTAGTATTCGGCGCAGGCGCGGGATTTATGGGACGAAGAGGAGAACTCGGACGTCAATCAAGTCTTTATTTTAAGAGAACGGCGGCAGCGGCAGGGAGTTATGTACTGCTGACATCGGCCCATCGCTAATGTCAGTCAGCTACATAACAACGTTTTTTCTGATGATTGACAGATTTCAGAATCCTGTTTAAACACTGTTACATTACACTTCAAATGTATGGGGGCTTTTAACCTCTCTGTGCTTCCTGTCCCTTTAGAGGTATAAAGGACATCCTCCATGTGTGCTGTTATGTCGGACTCCTGGAAAGGTATTTACCGGTAAGACTAAATTATGTTTTTCAAACTCTTCTTCTCTGAAGATTTTGTAAATGTAATAGTGGCCCAAACCAATTTATGCGGCCAACAATTTATTGATCAGAACCCTACATCGGCATACGCTAGACCCCTAGCTTGGACCCCAGTAATTGCAGCAGAGATGATTAAGTTTTGGGGATTCGTGCTGCATATGGGCGTTGTAAAAAACCAAACGTTAGACAATATTGGAGTTCGGACATTTTCTACCACACCCCAACAGTAAGACCATGACCCGGGAGCGCTTTGAGTCAATTTGGAAATTCCTACACTACAATGACAATGCACAGTGCCCACCCCAAAACGACCTAACATTTGACCGTCTGTTCAAGGTTAGGCCTGTCATTGACTGCTTTAACACCAAGTTTGCTGAGGTGTACAACCCTGATAAAAATGTCTGTGTAGATGAGTCCCTATTACTTTATAAAGGGAGGATTATATTCCGCCAGTACCTGCCTAGCAAACGGGCAAGGTATGGCATAAAAATATACAAACTTTGTGAGAGTAGCTCCGGGTACACCCACAAGTTCTGCATTTACAAAAGGAAAGATTCCCAGATAGAACCCCCAGAATGCCACCCCATCCTAGGAGTTAGTGGGAAGATCGTGTGGGACTTACTGCACCCACTGCTGGATAAGGGTTACCACCTCTGTGGATAACTATTATACCAGCATACCCCTATTCATGTCCCTAACTGACAGAGGTACTGTGGCTTGTGGCACAATGCGCAAAAGTCAGAGGCCTCCCTAGATCCCTGGTAGGGCAAGAACTGAGAATGGGTGAAAGTAGGGCTCTTCTCGATGAGAACATGCTGGTGGTTAAGTACAAGGACAAGAGGGAGGTCCTTGTACTGACCACCATTCACACTAACACCAGCTCCCCTGCTCCTGTACGAAGTACCACAATCACTACCCCCAAACCAGTTTGTATCCTGGACTACAACAGGCACATGGGAGGGGTGGATCTTTCAGATCAACTTCTGAAGCCCTACAGTGCCACACGAAAAACTAAAGTGTGGTACAAAAAGCTGGCCGTACACATTTTACAGATGGCAATGTGCAATGCGTATGTGCTATTTCAATCTGCAGGCCACACAGGAACTTTCCTTCAGTTCCAAGAGGTGGTTATCAAGGCCCTAATTTTTTAAAGCCAGGCCGGGAAGGGTCCAAGTACTTCTGGAAGTCATGGTGCCCATGTTATACCAGGGCAACATTTTCCAGGTCAAGTCCCCCAGGCAGCAATGAAGAGAAGGACCCAATAAAGATGCAGGGTGTGTTACAAAAGAAGGATAAGGAAAGACACAATTTACCACTGCGAACCCTGCCCTGAAAAACCTGGCCTGTGCATGCAGGAGTGTTTTAAAATCTACCACTCATCTATGGAGTATTAATTTTATTTCTTCTATGATGTACCCTGAAGTTTTACCACCTTATATCTCTGATTTAGCCCGCATAGCTTACAGATCCACTTTTCACCAACCACTACATATTCAGTGGCCTTCCCACCTCTTAAAATGTTCGTACGGAGTGCTCTTTACAAAATGGGGTCACTTCTTGCAGTTTCTGGGGACCGCGGGAATTTTTTTAATGTGACATGGCACTTAAAATCCATGTCTGCCAATTCAGGCCTGACAGCAAAATCCATATTTTGCTGTTTGCCTGCTGTGCACCCATACAGCACGCTACAAGCACATGGGTGTTTCCTGAATGGGGAGAAAATGGGGGACACATACTAGGTTGCATTTTCTCCTTTAACCCCTTGTGAAAGTAAAAAATTGGGGTCTGCTAGTAATTTTTCTTTTTCACAAATGTGTGCTTTGAAATCCTTTAAAGGGAACCTGTCACCTCCAAACACAAATTTTAAACCAACATCATTACCTTACAGTAGTTCCCAGTGTGTTACTAATCATTTTTTTCATTCCTCCACTGGTTGTTATATTCTTTATAAAAAACACTGTTTTAATCTGTGTTTTCACTATCCTCAGAGTCAGCTTGAAGTCAAGGGGGCAGCGGCCTCCTTGCTTCAAGTCAAGCTAAGCCCACCCCTTACCCGTCCTCCCTTCACTGTGATTGACATGCTGCTGTGAGGCTGGGATTGTGCAAGTTTCGCGCATGCGCGTTGCTGCGTGGCGGCCTTTGGTGCTGTGTTGGTGGGTCCCAGTGGCAGCGGGGGGCGCTGTTAGACTGCTGGGTCCTGCTGGTGCGATGCTGCGGCGCCGGTGGTCGTCGTGCAGTGCTGCGCCAAATTTAGAGTAGGTTCCCATTCAAAGAGGCAACCTTGTCGTGGTGAGACAGCCTATGCTTTTTGATCAAATTGTATACTAATGCCTCATGTACAGCATGCAACATAGGGTTAGGTATACGATGAATTGCGCTGAGAAGCGATGTTAATTATGCCGAGAAGCAGTTATTAGATAAAAGCATAGTATTGAGGATGTGCGATCCAGTTTTACTCTTATATTTTACACTGTTTTATGATATTCAACCCCTTAGTGAACACCAATAAATAATGCCTTTTTACAACGGTGACTTAGGAGCCTTAAGTCGAGTGCCGATACATATGCATGCAGGTTGGGGCCTAGTGATGGCCCCAGGCTTCCCTCTAGGGTGTCAAAGTAGTCCATGCCTCTCTGGCGCAGCCTGCTGGTGAATGTCAGTATAGCACTGACATTAAAATGCAATGCACTACAGGAATAGTACAATGTATTTTACAAACGATCAAAAGATTGTCTATTATAGTCCTCTTATGGGGCTCTTTAAATGGTTAAAAAAAGTTTAAAAAAAACGCTTTTTCCATTGAAAAAAAAACCTGAAAAAAATTGCTAAAAAATCACATATTTGGTATTGCCGCCTCTATAATGACCTCACTATGCAATTATCATGTAATTTATCCCCTAAGGTGAATGGCGTAAAAAAACAAACAAAACCAAAAATGACAGAATTGCTGCTTTTTGCTTATTAGACATAAAAAAAAAAACTTAATAGAAAGCTGTCAAAAAGTTATGTACTCCAAAATAAAAACTACAAAATCCCACAAAAATCAAGCATTCACACAGCTTCATAGAAAGAAAGAAAAGCTTTAGGTTTTGGGATTCGGCGATGCGAAAATATTCCTTTTTTTTTAAAAAAAAAAGGGGTTTATTGCGCAAAAGTAGTAAAACATAAAAACTAGAGATGAGTGAAGCGAGCTTTGGATCCTAGATCCAAAGTCACTTCGGTCAAAACCTCGGATTAATGCTGTACGGAGATCTGTCTCCGTACAGCATTAAAATGTACAGCCTCCAAAGAGGCGAAGTGAGTTATTTTCAAAGTCTCGCAAGACTTCGGTAAATAACTTCGGTATTTGATTTTTTTTAACTAGAAAACCATTTAAAAAAAATATTGATCCCAACTCGGCTTTGGTTCCAACTGAAACCTTGGATCCGAAGCAGAGTTCGAATTCAAACTTTAAAATGGTTTTCTAGGTTAAAAATCAAATACCAAAGTTACTTACTGAAGTTTCGCGAAACTTCGGGAATAACTGACTTCACCTCGTTGGAGGCCGTACATTTTAATGCTGTACTAAGACGGATCTCCGTACTTTCTAATTATCAAACTGGTGTAAAGTAAAACTGGCTTAGTTGCCCATAGCAACCAATCAGATTCCACCTTTCATTTTGGACAGCTCCTTTAGAAAATTAAAGGAGGAATCTGATTGGTTGCTATGTGCAACTAAGGCCTCATGCACACGACCGTTGTGTGCATCCGCGTCCGTTCCGTCATTTTTCACAGTTTTTACGGAGGTCCCATTCATTTCTATGGAGCTGTGAAAAAAAACTGATAATCCTCCGTTTTTTCTCCACATTCGTGATTCCAGTCCGTCCAAAAAATATAACCTGTCCTATTCTTGTCAGTGGAAAACGGAGGACGGACCCATTCAAGTCAATGGGTCCGTCAAAAAAAAACGGATGCACAACTGGTATGTTATCCGTGTCCGCGTCTGTGTCCATTTTTTTTCTACAAGACCTTGGTGCAATAAAATTACACTTTTCATTAACCTTCCTTTTTTTTCCCCTGTCAGACAAAAAAAAAAGGAAGACACAAGGAAATACAACTAAAGCAAAACCGGACACGGACCACTGAAGCCAAATCACTGACAGTGAAAAAACACTGTCGTGTGCATGAGGCCTAAGCCAGTTTTACTGTACACCAGTTTGATAAATGACCCCATAAATGTATTTGCTATCGCTGTAATCGTACTGACCCAGAGAATAAAGTTATCATGTTATTTATGCTGAAAAATGAACGCCACAAAATTTATAACGGGAAAAACTCAGTATTGCCATTTTTTCCCATCTCCCATTTCCCATAACAAAAGTTAATCAGTAAGTCACCATCAAAAACTACAACTTGTCCTGCAAAACAGAAGCCCTTATACAGCTACATAGATGGACGCTTGGTCAGTAAGGCCCAAAACAAGCTGGTCACTAAGGGATTAACAGAACTTGCTGCCTGCCATGCAGAAGGTATGATGTTCAATTCCCAACTGAGACCTGTAAAATCTTTTTTTTTTTTTTGTAAAGGTTACAACACAAAAATAAACTTTATGGTAAAAGAAAAGCTGGAAAGCAAAGTTGCCTAAACAGGTCAGTTAAGGTGGAAGGAATTGGTCACAGTTGTCCAGGTATATGTTGCCCTTTTTGCTGTCAAATAACTAGGTCAAAGATAGGTTGAACTTAAAAGGGGTTGTCCCATAAAAAATATTTTAGATTTTTCATACCAGTACCTAGATATGAACATTTATGTAATTAAAGAGCTTCTGTCAGCATGATCAACCCTATTAAACCAGACACATTGCCTGGTAGAGTTGATCAAGCTGGTTAAAATTATACCTTTCTTTTGTTTGTAGCTTGAACAGTTGTTTTGTTTGAGCAGCAACGGGCTGGTAGCACCGCATGGAGCACCACCACAGTGAGGCCCCTCGATGCTTAGTGCACTCCCCCTCCACTTTGATTAACAGGGCTGGTAGAGATAGTCTGACGTTGTGCCACCAATATTATTCCTCCTTGTAAATATCATTGCAAATCATTAATGTCAGTGTGTATACACAAAATCATGCATTCCACTACCAATACATAATTTTGCTGATGCTGTATGGCTTATATTTGGTTCCCTGCACTCATTGGTGGCAGCGGAGTCTCTGCAGAGGGGAGAGAGTGGAGACAAAAGAATAATTACCTTGCGATCCTCCCAGCAGCTGCACTCCTCTGCAGCCTGTAAAGCCACCAGCACCTCCTCTTCCTGTTGCTCTATTCATCCAAACCCATGATGCACCTCTCCTTTATCTGCCACAGCTCCAGGACTGCCCCTGACAACACCCAGATAGTTTATAGCTCCTCCAACCCATCTAGTTACATAGCCACCCTCCTACCCCAGCCCCTGACAACACCCAGCTAGTTTAAAGCTCCTCCCACCAGCCAGTTACATAGCCACCCTCCTATCACCGCCCCTGACAATACCCAGCTAGTTTATAGCTCCTCCCACCCATCTAGTTACATAGACACTCCCCTATCACAGCCCCTAACACCCAGCTAGTTTAAAGCTCCTCCCACCCATCTAGTTACATAGCCACCCTCCTATCACCGCCCCTGACAACACCCAGCTAGTTTATAGCTCCTCCCACCCAGCTAGTTACATAGACACTCCCCTATCACCATCCCTAACACCCAGCTAGTTTATAGCTCCTCCCACCTAGCTAGTTACATAGACACTCCCCTATCACTGCACCTAACACCCAGCTAGTTTATAGCTCCTCCCACCAGCTAGTTACATAGACACTCCCCTATCACCATCCCTAACACCCAGCTAGTTTATAGCTCCTCCCACCTAGCTAGTTACATAGACACTCCCCTATCACCACCCCTAACACCCAGCTAGTTTATAGCTCCTCCCACCAGCTAGTTACATAGACACTCCCCTATCACCATCCCTAACACCCAGCTAGTTTATAGCTCCTCCCACCCAGCTAGTTACATAGACACTCCCCTATCACCACCCCTAACACCCAGCTAGTTTATAGCTCCTCTCACCAGCTAGTTACATAGACACTCCCCTATCACCACCCCTAACACCCAGCTAGTTTATAGCTCCTCCAACCCAGCTAGTTACATAGACACTCCCCTATCAGTGACACGTCCATGGACATAACATCACAGGAAGTAAGAAAGAGCTACATGATCTTGTGACCACAACGCAGAACAGAAGATAGGAGTAGTAAAGTTAACCACTTAAGGACCACAGGTTTATACCCCCTTAGTGACCAGGCCCTTTTTTACAAATCGGCACTCCACAACTTTAGCGGTTTATTGCTCGGTCATGCAACTTACCACCCAAATGAATTTTACCTCCTTTTCTTCTCACTAATAGAGCTTTCATTTGGTGGTATTTCATTGCTGCTGACATTTTAACTTTTTTTGTTATTAATAGAAATTTACCGATTTTTTTGCAAAAAAATGACATCCATATATAAATTTTTCTCTAAATTTATTGTTCTACATGTCTTTGATGAAAAAAAAAATGTTTGGGTAAAAAAAATGGTTTGGGTAAAAGTTATAGCGTTTACCAACTATGGTACAAAAATGTGAATTTCCGCTTTTTGAAGCAGCTCTGACTTTCTGAGCACCTGTCATGTTTCCTGAGGTTCTACAATGCCCAGACAGTACAAACGCCCCACAAATGACCCCATTTCGGAAAGTAGACACCCTAAGGTATTCGCTGATGGGCATAGTGAGTTCATAGAGCTTTTTATTTTTTGTCACAAGTTAGCGGAAAATGCTGATTTTTTTTTTCTTTTTTTTTTTTTCTTACAAAGTCTCATATTCCACTAACTTGTGACAAAAAATAAAAACTTCCATGAACTCACTATGCCCATCAGGAAATACCTTGGGGTGTCTTCTTTCCAAAATGGGGTCACTTGTGGGGTAGTTATACTGCCCTGGCATTCTAGGGGCCCTAATGTGCCCCTTTGCCCACCTAGGCTGCAAAAAAGTGTCACACATGTGGTATTGCCGTACTCAGGAGAAGTTGGGCAATGTTTTTTGGGGTGTCATTTTACATATACCCATGCTGGGTGAGAGAAATATCTTGGCAAAAGACAACTTTTCCCATTTTTTTTATACAAAGTTGGCATTTGACCAAGATATTTATCTCACCCAGCATGAGTATATGTAAAATGACACCCCAAAACACATTGCCCAACTTCTCCTGAGTACGGCGATACCAGATGTGTGACACTTTTTTGCAGCCCAGATGCGCAAAGGGGCCCACATTCCTTTTAGGAGGGCATTTTTAGACATTTGGATCCCAGACTTCTTCTCACGCTTTAGGGCCCCTAAAATGCCAGGGCAGTATAAATACCCCACATGTGACCCCATTTTGGAAAGAAGACACCCCAAGGTATTCAATGAGGGGCATGGCGAGTTCATAGAATTATTTTTTTTTGCCACAAGTTAGCGGAAATTGATTTTTTTTTGTTTTTTATCACAAAGTCTCCCTTTCCGCTAACTTGGGACAAAAATGAAAATCTTTCATGGACTCAATATGCCCCTCAGCGAATACCTTGGGGTGTCTACTTTCCGAAATGGGGTCACATGTGGGGTATTTATACTGCCCTGGCATTTTAGGGGCCCTAAAGCGTGAGAAGAAGTCTGGAATATAAATGTCTAAAAAATTTTACGCATTTGGATTCCGTGAGGGGTATGGTGAGTTCATGTGAGATTTTATTTTTTGACACAAGTTAGTGGAATATGAGACTTTGTAAGAAAAAAAAAAAAATAATAATTTCCGCTAACTTGGGCCAAAAAAATGTCTGAATGGAGCCTTACAGGGGGGTGATCAATGACAGGGGGGTGATCAGGGAGTGTATATGGGGTGATCACCCCCCTGTCATTGATCACCCCCCTGTAAGGCTCCATTCAGACGTCCGTATGTTTTTTACGGATCCACGGATACATGGATCGGATCCGCAAAACACATACGGACATCTGAATGGAGCCTTACAGGGTGGTGATCAATGACAGGGGGGTGATCAATGACAGGGGGGTGATCAGGGAGTCTATATGGGGTGATCGCCCCCCTGTCATTGATCACCCCCCTGTAAGGCTCCATTCAGATGTCCGTATGTGTTTTGCGGATCCGATCCATCTATCAGTGGATCCGTAAAAATCATACGGACGTCTGAATGGAGCCTTACAGGGGGGTGATCAATGACAGGGGGGTGATCAATGACAGGGGGGTGATCAGGGAGTCTATATGGGGTGATCACCCCCGTCATTGATCACCCCCCTGTAAGGCTCCATTCAGACGTCCGTATGTGTTTTGCGGATCCGATCCATGTATCAGTGGATCCGTAAAAATCATATGGACGTCTGAATGGAGCCTTACAAGGGGGTGATCAATGACAGGGGGGTGATCAATGACAGGGGGTTGATCAGGGAGTCTATATGGGGTGATCACGGGTGATCAGGGGTTAATAAGTGACAGGGGGGGGTGTAGTGTAGTGGTGTTTGGTGCTACTTGTTACTGAGCTACCTGTGTCCTCTGGTGGTCGATCCAAGCAAAAGGGACCACCAGAGGACCAGGTAGCAGGTATATTAGATGCTGTTATCAAAACAGCGTCTAATATACCTGTTAGGGGTTAAAAAAATCGCATCTCCAGCCTGCCAGCGAACGATCGCCGTTGGCAGGCTGGAGATCCACTCGCTTACCTTCCGATCCTGTGAACGCGCGCGCCTGTGTGCGCACGTTCACAGGAAATCTCGGCTCACGCGAGATGACGCCAATCGGCGTTAGTGTGACCTGGGAGAGCCGCCGCAATGACGCCTTTCGGCGTTAGCGTGGCGGGAAGTGGTTAAAAGAAATACATTACAAAATTACAGCTACCTCCTTAAATTATTATTTTAAAGGATGTTGATGTAAACTGGAAAACCAGCTTTAAGAGTATCTTCACACACAGCAGATTTTTTGCTGAAATTTCTCTGTCTATCTGTTACATTTGAATGGAGCACATATACACACAGGGGTGTTTGCAGAAATCACTGGACACCATAGCAATATGTGAATGCCTCGCTCCCCGGCACCCACATCACTTCTGATGCCGGTCCGCTGCATCTCCCCGGGTGACGCTAGAGAGGCTTGTTCCTGTCGCGGCCTGCTATTGGCTGCCCTTCCCGACACTGGGTGTTTTCATCCGCGCAACGGGGAGATGTGGCAATGCTGGCATCAGAAGAGACACGGGTGTCGGGGAGTAAGGTAAGTACAATCTGTGTGACTGGCCCGGGCATTTGGAGGGGCATTATAGGTCTTGGATAACCCCTTTAACACCACTGAGTTCTATATCCTATTGTGATAAAACTGGCTGCCTACAGCCTCCACTAGGGGGGGCTCAATACATATGAAATTGTACAACTATACTAGCACTCAGTAGGAGCTTTATAAATCTTTATGCCATGAGCTTCCTCAAGAGGTGACTGCCGGAAATTCATTCAAATAAGTTGCAAAGCAGGGAAATCATCTCAATGACTCCCACCGTAGACCCATACCAGTGGTGTGATCTGGCTCCATGTAAAGTACACCACTGCATACACATGCTTGTTTCTGGGGCACTTGCAAATACATTTCTAAACAGTTGCAGAAATTTCAGCAACAAACCTGGCACATCGCTGTCTTTTAACCTTTATTGAATCTAAAGTTAGATAATATTTTTTGGCTTTATCTAAGAGAGACACAACTTAAATCTATCAATTCCTGGATGTAAAATGGTGGAAAATAGAATGTTCTTTTCCTCTAATAGCGTCTTAAAATCAGGTAATTCCAGTGATTATCCATCAGTAGATAATTAGCTCCCTGGAGGTTTAGGGCGTTCCACTACTTTTTGTTTCTCTTAAGAGCCCCAGGGGTGTGTTTGTTCTGTGATAATTATGTTCGCTGTTGCTGCATTAATGCATAATTGTAAAATTAGTATCTGATCTCTTTTTGCCGTTCAGTAGCACAGAATGGTTTTATGTAATCCAAAATTAAATCCCACTTCCATACAATTTACCCAGTTCAGTTATTTAATTTATTGATCACATTAACACAATTTAGTTATGTTCTTTGTGATCTTAGTAACCCATTGTGACGGCCTGCTGATGTACTGACATCGTACCTTGTCTTTAATGGTTTACTGGTTTCATGTCCAGTTCTTACTGATCTAAATCAGTGGTTCCCAAGTTAATTCAGTCCAGAGAACCCCAAACCTGTAAGTGCACAATATCTGATTCAGTCTCTGTCAACAGTTTGGCTAATAAGAAGGGTGTGCTGACATTTCGGCTAATAAGATAGAGTGCATTCACACAACTGTATGTATTTTGCAGTCCACAAAATGCGGATCCGCAAAAAATACGGATGTCGCCCATGTGACGTCAGTATTACATCCATTTTTTTGGGCTGACCTATTTTAACGATGCCTATTCTTGTCCCCAAAACAGTCAAGAATAGGACATGTTCTATCTTTTTTGCTGGACTGCAGAATGGACATATGGATGCGGACAACACACAGTGTGCTGTCCACATTTTATTGTGACCCATTGAAATGAATGGGTCTGCATCCAATCTGCAAAAAATGCGGATCAGATGCGGACCAAAAGTATAGTCGTGTGAATGGGACCTTTCTGTGGTATTTTTGGACCACACCTAGACCATGCTGCTTTTTAGAAAAAATAAAAACAGCTCTTTTTGATAAAAAAAAAAAAACCTGGAGAAAAGGTGCTGATAATGTTTGTTTTAAATGTTTTGTTTAACCACCATTGTCATATTTTAACACCAGTGTCTACAGCCACCACTAGAGGGGGCTCAATACATATGAAACACAAGGTGTGCTGTCTGCATTTTTTTACAGCCCCATTGAAATAAATGTGTCTGCATCAAATCTGCAAAAAATGCGGATCGCATGCGGACCAAAAGTATGGTCGTGTAAATGGTGCCTTACTGTGGGTTTATGTTGGACAACTATCTGAATGTATATTTTGTTGTCAAGTCCATACATAAATTGATGTTGTAGGTGGAACTAGATGGGCTTAGAATTCTTTTAAATCTATTTTTAACCTTTATTTCTGTTTTTATTCATTCATTTTTGGAACCCTTCGTTATATGCTTCAGTGTCAACAGTTGACAGTGGATTTAGATTTCATGGTGCAGAAATATTTAATATCTTTGCTAGTCAGAAAAATATAATGGCAACCCATGAAACATAAACTACTGTAATAAAATTTTTGGAAGGGGTTAAAGTGAAATGAAACTGTTCAGATGGATCAGTTAGGTGCTATTGCAGGGAGCCCTGGAGGAGGCGTTGCAGAGGATGGGAGTGGTAATGGCCCCGAAGTGTTGTGACGGGGCGTGGCCTAGCCGAGCAGAGTGGCCTATGCATGGTTTGTGAGCTCGGGGAGTGAAGGACCACAATCCACCTTTTAACCCCGCAATCCCTCTCACCAGCACCAAGATTTGGCCTGGGGCCCTATCCTCTACGTTTGGGCACCCTCTTTCACAGCTCCTATCCTGCCTCCTGAGAACCGAGACCCAGGGCCAGCAATCTGAGGCCTGCTCCTACCGCCATCTTGGAGACAAACCCTGCGGCCTCTGCTTCCCAGGCGCCTCTGCCATCTTGAAGGGGATGTTCTCTCCAGGCCTGATAGCGCCGTCTTCTACAAGCGCCTAGCGGCCTACCCCCTGATCTACTGACCAGCCGAGGCCCGCCTCAAGTGCATTTATACATTGACACTGTACCTCGGCTGGAAAACAGGTGCTTCCAGCACAGTTGGGGTGCGTGGGTTCCTAGGTGTTGGGGAATGAGTGTCATTTAGCGCCAGTGCACATTCAGTTACAAGGGGACTCCAGCACTCCCCTCTCTTCCTTCACTCACCCTATTGATTGCAAAGAAACCTCAGCAGGTGGCAAGTGAAAGCCACAAGATTTAAGACACAGCAGGGTGACAGTCCAGTAGAGACTCTGGGATCCCAAGCATTGCTAGAGGTCTTCACAAAACACCATCTCCCTCGGGCTATAGATCCACACTTCCATCTAGTGGCCATCTATCTCATTTTACTTCAAAAACCTTAAAGGGGTTGTCCGAGCTATTTTTTTTGTTCTTTCTATGTTCCTAACTGGGCAAATATATCTGCTTTCCAATTAAGTCACTTTATCTCCAGTGGCTGGTTTCTCAGATTTCACTGAGGGTCACATGACCTGTGCTTCTCTCCCTGCTCTGATAAACGTTGTTTCTGTTTCTGTAAACAAGACGTCACTGTGCTGGCCACGCCCCCCTTTACTGCCGTCTGCTCTCTCTCCTAGGATTCTTAACCCCTTCAGCTGCACACACTGGGTATCTGCAGCAGTGACAATTCTGGGCACAGGAGCCGAAGGACTAGAGAGAGCATTGCACAAGAAGGTAGGGGGAAGATTCTGTGTGTATTAGCAGTGTCATTATACAGCTGGGACTTGTAGTCCTACACATACAACATGCTGCAGAGTCTCCCAGCAGGCAGACATGTTACTTAGGGCAGCTCTTGTATTCACTCCCTTAGCAGTGTCATTATACAGCTGGGACCTGTAGTCCTACACATACAACATGCTGCAGAGTCTCCCAGCAGGCAGACATGTCCCTCAGGGTAGCTCTTGTATCCACTCCCTTAGCAGTGTCATTATACAGCTGGTACTTGTAGTCCTACACTGTCACGGGTGTATGTGAGCAACGATAGTAATTCACAGTACAGAGCAACTGACTGGACCCAGAACTAGGGAGGATAAAGGGTGACCCCTGTCCGACCCTCAACGCTTTCCCTATTCTGCTAAAGCACATGCCCGGATCCAAAAGGCGGAACGAGGCATGCCCACGTGCCTAAGACTAATGACCACTGTAACCCCTACAATAGTGGAAGGGGCACGGCCACCAGTGCCCTACTCAGTATATGGAGGGAACCGTGGCCACCTCAGATCCAGTCAGAAAACAAACAGGAATACAACAATGTCTGCAGACTTAGCTGAAGGTGTTGTAGCCGCAGAGAAGATGGATCCAAGGACAGGCTGGCAAAATCCGGAGTGCTAGCTGCAGCAGAACACAGGTCCAGTGGACTGATAGCTACAAGTGAAGAAACCAAAGCAAGAGCCACAACTGAAGTGAGAACTATAATCCACATCCTATCATAGGAGGAGGGGTGATATAAAGAGAAGGAAATCAAACACATGAAGGACAGCTGTGGTGAAAGAAACCAGAAGTAAACAGAGTAGTGAGAACGCCTCCCAGCTCTAGTAGTGACATCATCACAGGGGTGGAGAAACAGAGCTGTGAGAACGTCCCAAAGCTCTGGTAGTGACAGTACCCCCCCCCTCTACGGGTGGACTCCGGACACCCAGGACCCACCTTCTCAGGATGAGCCCTATGAAATGCCCTGATGAGGCGAGTGGCTTTAATGTCCGACACCGGAACCCACATCCTCTCCTCAGGACCATAACCCTTCCAATGAACGAGGTACTGAAGAGAACCGCGGACCATGCGAGAGTCCACAATTCTGGAAACCTCAAACTCCAGATTGCCATCAACCAAAATCGGAGGAGGAGGCAAAGAGGAGGGTACCGTGGGCTGGACATATGGTTTTAAGAGAGATCTGTGAAATACATTATGTATCTTCCAAACCCGTGGAAGATCAAGACGGAAGGCAACAGGATTGATGACTGACAAGATTTTATAAGGCCCAATAAACTTGGGACCCAATTTCCAGGAGGGAACCTTCAACTTAATGTTTCTAGTAGACAACCACACCAGATCACCCACATTCAGGTCCGGACCAGGCACACGTCTCTTATCAGCCACACGCTTATACCTCTCACTCATCTTTTTAAGATTACTCTTAATCTTTTGCCAAATGGTAGACAAAGACGAGGAAAATCTCTCCTCCTCAGGTAAACCAGAAAGAGCCCCTCCCGAGAATGTACCAAACTGCGGATGGAACCCATATGCACCAAAGAATGGTGACTCACCAGAAGATTCCTGACGACGGTTGTTCAGAGCAAACTCAGCAAGAGGGAGAAATGAACACCAATCCTCCTGGTTCTCTGAAACAAAACAGCGCAAATATGTCTCCAGATTCTGATTAAGGCGCTCAGTCTGACCATTCGACTGCGGATGAAAAGCAGAAGAGAAGGACAGCCGAACCCCCAGACGAGAACAGAAAGCCTTCCAGAACCTGGACACAAACTGCGTGCCTCTATCGGAAACAATATCAGAGGGAATGCCGTGCAATTTAACAATATGGTCGACAAAAGCTTGCGCCAACGTTTTAGCATTGGGTAAACCAGGGAAAGGTACGAAATGAGCCATCTTGCTAAAACGGTCCACCACCACCAGGATCACCGACTTCCCCGAGGAACGAGGAAGATCCGTGATAAAGTCCATGGACAGGTGTGTCCAAGGACGGGAAGGAATGGGTAACGGGAGAAGGGAACCTGAAGGCCGTGAACGAGGGACCTTAGCGCGAGAGCACGTCTCACAAGCAGCCACAAAACCCTCCACCGACTTACGAAGAGCCGGCCACCAAAATCTCCGAGCAATGAGATCCACCGTGGCTCTACTCCCGGGGTGACCAGCAAGAACCGTATCATGATGCTCCTTAAAGAGTTTGTGACGTAGCTCAGGAGGCACGAACAACTTCCCAGAAGGACAACGGGCAGGTGTCTCAGTCTGGGCAGCCTGGACCTCGGCCTCCAAATCGGAATATAGAGCAGAAACAACTACCCCCTCCGCCAAAATGGGACCCGGGTCCTCGGAGTTTCCTCCTCCCGGAAAACAGCGAGAGAGAGCATCAGCCTTCACATTTTTTATCCCAGGTCGGAATGTAACAACAAAATTGAATCTGGAGAAGAACAGAGACCATCTGGCCTGTCTCGGATTCATACGCCTGAAAACCTGAAAAAGATGATCCTGATGGGTCTGAACATCAGGGGAAAAAATCTAAATATCATCAAGATATACCAATACGAATTTCCCCATTAAATGATAGAAAATACTATTAACAAAATGCTGAAAGACGGCCGGAGCATTCATCAGGCCGAAAGGCATAACGAGATTCTCGAAATGCCCGTCAGGGGTATTAAAGGCCGTTTTCCATTCATCCCCCTCTCTGACCCTGACCAGGTTGTACGCGCCTCTCAAATCCAATTTGGAAAACACCTTGGCCCCAACAATTTGATTGAAGAGGTCCGGGATCAGAGGAAGGGGATAGGGATCGCAACTCGTGATACGGTTCAGCTCCCTAAAATCTAGGCAAGGTCTCAGAGAGCCATCTTTCTTTTTAACAAAAAAAAAACCCGCGGCCACAGGTGACTTTGAGGGACGAATATGCCCCTTTTCGAGACTCTCGGAGATGTAAGTTCGCATTGCGATTCTTTCCGGTTGTGAGAGATTGTAGAGGCGTGCTTTTGGCAGCTTGGCGCCGGGAATGAGGTTAATGGGACAGTCAAACTCCCGGTGAGGAGGTAGCTCCTGAACACCACTCTCGGAAAACACGTCCGAGAAATCAGAGAGAAATGATGGCACCGTTTTAGTAGACACCTCTGCAAAAGTCGCTGTGAGACAATTCTCTCTACAAAAATCACTCCACTCATTTATTTGCCTTCCTTGCCAATCAATAGTGGGGTTATGTCTAGTGAGCCAGGGTAACCCCAAAACTAGAGGAGACGGCAATCCGTTAAGGACAAAACAAGATATATCCTCCACATGAGTGTCACCTACAGCTAGCCGGATATTGTGAACAATGCCCTTCAGAGATCTCTGTGAGAGTGGAGCAGAGTCAATAGCAAAAACAGGTATATCTTTATCTAATGTGCAAACCTGAAAACCATGCATGGCTACAAATTGAGTGTCAATAAGATTGACGGCCGCTCCACTATCGACAAAAATCTCGCAAGAAATGACTTTGCTTTCTAGCGCCACCCTGGCAGACAGGAGAAAACGGGAACTGCAGGTCAGAGGAAAAGCATCAAATCCTACATCAACTTTGCCCAAAGTAGCAGATGAAGCAGAACTTGATGATTTACCTTTTGAGATTTTTCTCTTATTATCGCTCTTAGTACGGTTCAAGAATCTCCTAGACGGACAAACATTAGCCAAATGACCTATGCCCCCACAACAAAAACATACCATACTCTGAGGACTAAATCCTCTTTTATCAGGGGCAAGTCGAGCTAGCTGCATGGGCTCCTCCTCAGAGGGGAGCGAGACAGGATGAGGCCCCTGCACACTGAATGAGTCCGCACCACTGCCCCTAGACTGACAATGGCTGGACAGAGAGGTCTCGTTTCTTTCTCTTAGACGCCTGTCAAGGCGTACCGCCAATGACATGGCAGACTCTAAGGACGTTGGTCTCTCATGGAAAGCAAACGCATCTTTTAATCTCTCCGA
This sequence comes from Bufo bufo, assembly GCF_905171765.1. NCBI lineage: Eukaryota > Metazoa > Chordata > Amphibia > Anura > Bufonidae > Bufo > Bufo bufo. The sequence goes on from NC_053390.1 coordinate 315,344,378, forward strand.
GAGACCATGACAGAACTGACTCCGGAGTGCAGCATCATTCCAACCCGAATCAGCTGCCCATCTCCGAAATTCAGAACAATAAAGCTCCGCAGACCGTTTGTTCTGGCATAAAACACGTAGGTTAGATTCGGCCAGAGCAACACGATCCGGGTCATCATAAATCTGCCCCAGGGCCACAAAAAATCCCTCCACGGATCGAAGGGAGGGATCCCCTGATGGCAGCGAAAAAGCCCAAGTCTGAGCATTACCCCTGAGCAGGGAGATGACAATCCTCACCCTCTGCTCTTGATTACCAGAAGAGTGAGGACACAAGCAAAAATGGAGTTTGCATGCCTCTCTGAAACGAACAAAATTCTCACTGCCCCCGGAGAACGTCTCCGGAAGTGAGACTTTTTGCTCGCAACAGACTCCATGAGCCGGAGCAGGGCCCAATGCTTGAAGCTGGGTCATAGATTGACGGAGATCCGCTACTTCCAAAGAAAGACCCTGCATGCGGTCAACCAGGTCAGAAAGCGGATCCATGTCAAAAAAGGACGGTTTTGGTGGATTATAATGTCACGGGTGTATGTGAGCAACGATAGTAATTCACAGTACAGAGCAACTGACTGGACCCAGAACTAGGGAGGATAAAGGGTGACCCCTGTCCGACCCTCAACGCTTTCCCTATTCTGCTAAAGCACATGCCCGGATCCAAAAGGCGGAACGAGGCATGCCCACGTGCCTAAGACTAATGACCACTGTAACCCCTACAATAGTGGAAGGGGCACGGCCACCAGTGCCCTACTCAGTATATGGAGGGAACCGTGGCCACCTCAGATCCAGTCAGAAAACAAACAGGAATACAACAATGTCTGCAGACTTAGCTGAAGGTGTTGTAGCCGCAGAGAAGACGGATCCAAGGACAGGCTGGCAAAATCCGGAGTGCTAGCTGCAGCAGAACACAGGTCCAGTGGACTGATAGCTACAAGTGAAGAAACCAAAGCAAGAGCCACAACTGAAGTGAGAACTATAATCCACATCCTATCATAGGAGGAGGGGTGATATAAAGAGAAGGAAATCAAACACATGAAGGACAGCTGTGGTGAAAGAAACCAGAAGTAAACAGAGTAGTGAGAACGCCTCCCAGCTCTAGTAGTGACATCATCACAGGGGTGGAGAAACAGAGCTGTGAGAACGTCCCAAAGCTCTGGTAGTGACATACACATACAACATGCTGCAGAGTCTCCCAGCAGGCAGACATGTCACTCAGGGCAGCACTTGTAGTCACTCCCTTAGCAGTGCAGGGGGAGGAGCAGAGATTGTTTTTATTGCATGTAAACAAAGGGCCAGAAAAGAACCAGGGAAATGAGGAAATATATATTTTTTTTTTTTGCATAAAACTTGCTTAGCTTAGTTATATATTGCTGCCCATCAGATTTTCAGTGCTATATATTTTTTTTTCATAACTCGGACAACCCCTTTAATGAAAGCAGCCAGAACACCTTTTATTATTTTTTTTAACACCTTAGTGCTTCACAAATCTGATATTTTTGTATTCAAATACCCATGTGACCTTAGCTTTTTACCCCAAACCAACTAGCTATCAACCACCAACACTAATTGACATGATGGTCAAGGATGGAAAAGATGTGATTAGAGAGGGTGGTCAACTCCAAAGATCCACCCCTGTTAAAGGAGACATCGAGAAGTTAATAAAAAAAAATCCAGGAGCGGCGCCTACTTCCGCTAGCAAAATGTCATGCTCCCAGGAAGTACAGCGCCCCGTGCAGACTCTGAGGTGGAACATAGCGACACGGATGACACCTCCACAACTTCTGCCTTGCCTATTTCTCGTGCATTTTTGCAAAAAGCTCTGGCCAACTCCTAAAACCCCTAGCCAAAGATCTCAGTGACATTAACCGCCTCAGCTCCCCTAGCTTAAACACCCTTAATGACCAGGCCACTTTTTACACTTCTGCACTACACTACTTTCACGGTTTATTGCTCGGTCATACAACTTACCACCCAAATGAATTTTACCTCCTTTTCTTCTCACTAATAGAGCTTTTTTATTTGGTGGTATTTCATTGCTGCTGACATTTTTACTTTTTTTGTTATTAATCGAAATTTACTGATTTTTTTGCAAAAAAATGACATTTTTCACTTTCAGTTGTAATTTTTTTTTTAAAAAACGACATCCATATATAAATTTTTCTCAAAATTTATTGTTTTACATGTCTTTGATAAAAAAAAAAATGTTTGGGTAAAAAAAATGGTTTGGGTAAAAGCTATAGCATTTACAGACTATGGTACAAAAATGTGAATTTCCGCTTTTTGAAGCAGCTCTGACTTTCTGAGCACCTGTCATGTTTCCTGAGGTTCTACAATGCCCAGACAGTAGGAAAACCCCACAAATGACCTCATTTCGGAAAGTAGACACCCTAAGGTATTCGCTGAGTTCATAGAACTTTTTATTTTTTGTCACAAATTAATTTATTTTTTTCATTACAAAGTCTCATATTCCACTAACTTGTGACAAAAAATAAAAACTTCCATGAACTCACTATGCGCATCACGAAATACCTTAGGGTGTCTTCTTTCCAAAATGGGGTCACTTGTGGGGTAGTTATACTGCCCTGGCAATTTAGGGGCCCTAATGTGTGGGAAGTAGTTTGAAATCAAAATGTGTAAAAAATGACCTGTGAAATCCTAAAGGTGCTCTTTAGAATGTGGGCCCCTTTGCCCACCTAGGCTGCAAAAAAGTGTCACACATCTGGTATCGCCGTACTCAGGAGAAGTTGGGCAATGTGTTTTGGGGTGTCATTTTACATATACCCATGCTTTTATACAAAGTTGGCATTTGACCAAGATCTTTATTTCACCCAGCATGGGTATATGTAAAATGACACCCCAAAACACATTGCCCAACTTCTCCTGAGTACGGAGATACCACACATGTGACACTTTTTTGCAGCCTAGATGCGCAAAGGGGCCCAAATTCCTTTTAGGAGGGCATTTTTAGACATTTGGATCCCAGACTTCTTCTCACGCTTTAGGGCCCCTAAAATGCCAAGGCAGTATAAATACCACACATGTGACCCCATTTTGGAAAGAAGACACCCCAAGATATTCAATGAGGGGCATGGCGAGTTCATAGAAATTATTTTTTTTTGTGGCACAAGTTAGCGGAAATTGATTTTTTTTTGTTTTTTCTCACAAAGTCTCCCTTTCCGCTAACTTGGGACAAAAATTTCAATCTTTCATGGACTCAATATGCCCCTCACGGAATACCTTGGGGTGTCTTCTTTCCGAAATGGGGTCACATGTGGGGTATTTATTCTGCCCTGGCATTTTAGGGGCCCTAAAGCGTGAGAAGAAGTCTGGAATATAAATGTTACGCATTTGGATTCCGTGAGGGGTATGGTGAGTTCATGTGAGATTTTATTTTTTGACACAAGTTAGTGGAATATGAGACTTTGTAAGAAAAAAAATCAATTTCCGCTAACCAAAAAAATGTCTGAATGGAGCCTTACAGGGGGGTGATCAATGACAGGGGGGTGATCAGGGAGTGTATATGGGGTGATCACCCCCCTGTAAGGCTCCATTCAGACGTCCGTATGTTATGTCACCCCCCTGTCATTGATCACTACCCTGTCATTGATCACCCCCTTGTAAGGCTCCATTCAGACGTCCGTATGTTTTATGCGGATCCGCAGGGTGCGTGTTTTGTGGATCCACGTATCCGCAAAACACATACGGACGTCTGAATCGAGCCTTACAGGGGGGTGATCAATGACAGGGGGGTGATCAATGACAGGGGGGTGATCAGGGAGTCTATATGGGGTGATCACCCCCCTGTCATTGATCACCCCCCTGTAAGGTTCCATTCAGACGTCCGTATGTGTTTTGCGGATCCGATCCATGGATCCGTGGATCCGCAAAACACATACGGACCTCTGAATGGAGCTAGCCTTACAAGGGGGTGATCAATGACAGGGGGGTGATCAGGGAGTCTATATGGGGTGATCACCTCCCTGTAAGGCTCCATTCAGACGTCCGTATGTGTTTTGCGGATCTGATCCATGTATCCGTGGATACGTAAAAAACATATAGACGTCTGAATGGAGCCTTACAGGGGGGTGATCAATGACAGCGGGGTGATCAATGACAGGGGGTGATCAGGGAGTCTATATGGGGTGATCACCCCCCTGTTATTGATCACCCCCCTGTAAGGCTCCATTCAGACGTCCGTAAGTGTTTTGCGGATCCAATCCATGGATCCGTGAATCCGCAAAACACATACGGACCTCTGAATGGAGCCAGCCTTACAAGGGGGTGATCAATGACAGGGGGGTGATCAGGGAGTCTATATGGGGTGATCACCCCCCTGTAAGGCTCCATTCAGACGTCCGTATGTGTTTTGCGGATCCGATCCATGTATCCGTGGATACGTAAAAAACATATGGACGTCTGAATGGTGCCTTACAGGGGGGTGATCAATGACAAGGGGGTGATCAGGGAGTCTATATGGGGTGATCACCCCCCTGTCATTGATCACCCCCCTGTAAGGCTCCATTCAGACGTTCGTATGTGTTTTGCGAATCCGATCCATGTATCCGTGGATCCGTAAAAAACATACGGACGTCTGAATGGAGCCTTACAGGGGGGTAATCAATGACAGGGGGGTGATCAATGACAGGGGGGTGTCAGGGAGTCTATATGGGGTGATCACCCCCCTGTCATTGATCACCCCCCTGTAAGGCTCCATTCATTGAGACATCCGTATGTGTTTTGCGGATCCGATCCATGTATCCGTGGATCCGTAAAAAACATATGGACGTCTGAATGGAGCCTTACAGGGGGGTGATCAATGACAGGGGGGTGATCAATGACAGGGGGGTGATCAGGGAGTCTATATGGGGTGATCACCCCCCTGTCATTGATCACCCCCCTGTAAGGCTCCATTCAGACGTCCGTATGTGTTTTGCGGATCCGATCCGTGGATCCGCAAAACACATACGGACCTCTGAATGAAGCCAGCCTTACAAGGGGGTGATCAATGACAGGGGGGTGATCAGGGAGTCTATATGGGGTGATCACCCCCCTGTAAGGCTCCATTCAGACGTCCGTATGTGTTTTGCGGATCCTATCCATGTATCCGTGGATACGTAAAAAACATATGGACATCTGAATGGAGCCTTACAGGGGGGTGATCAATGACAGGGGGTGATCAGGGAGTCTATATGGGGTGATCACCCCCCTGTCATTGATCACCCCCCTGTAAGGCTCCATTCAGACGTCCGTATGTGTTTTGCGGATCCGATCCATGTATCCGTGGATCCGTAAAAAACATACGGACGTCTGAATGGAGCCTTACAGGGGGGTGATCAATGACAGGGGGGTGATCAGGGAGTCTATATGGGGTGATCAGGGGTTAATAAGGGGTTAATAAGTGACAGGGGGGGTGTAGTGTAGTGGTGTTTGGTGCTACTTATTACTGAGCTGCCTGTGTCCTCTGGTGGTCGATCCAAGCAAAAGGGACCACCAGAGGACCAGGTAGCAGGTATATTAGACGCTGTTATCAAAACAGCGTCTAATATACCTGTTAGGGGTTAAAAAAATCGCATCTACAGCCTGCCAGCGAACGGTCGCCGCTGGCAGGCTGTAGATCCACTCGCTCACCTTCCGATCCTGTGAACACGCGCGCATGTGTGCGCGCATTCACAGGAAATATCGCGTCTCGCGAGATGACGCATATATGCGTGACTCTGCCTGCAGCTGCCGCCTCCGGAACGCAATCCTGCGTTAGGCGGTCCGGAGGCGGTTAAACAAGATATGAGGCAAGTTGGGCGAGAGTGGACACTTTGGAAAATTGTATTTGTGAGCACACATAAATACCTCTATGTTGCATTTGATCACTTAGAAGACCAAGAAAACAGAGGCCGCAGAAACAACTTGAGAATTCGAGGCCTACCCGAAACAATCCCACCAGAATAAATATTGGTTACTGTGAAAAACCTCTTCATGTCTCTACTGGGGACGACTATCCGGAACAAATCATTATAGAAATAGCTCATAGGTCTCTACGCGCGAGGCCTAAACCTACTAAACCCCCGTGTGACATCATCTGTAGTTGACTGTAGTACTTGTACAATGTGCAAGGGACAGTAGAGCTATCTCTTTTGAAGGCAGTGATATATATATATCTTTTTCAGGATCTAGCTCACAGTACTCTCAACAAAATAAGGACTCTCAAACCATTGACAAATCTGCTACTTGATAGAAGAATTCCTTATAGATGGCTGTTCTCGTTTGGTCTCACTTTGTCCATAGATGGTAAAAGATTCACTTTCCGAGAACCCACAGAACTACCACCGCTTCTTGTAGCTGGCCAGCTAAGACCTGTCCTAGGTTGCTAACATAGGTTATATGTTTATACAGCTAGACCTGCCAATAACCTTAATACAGTTCCTATGTCTATGTGTTAAAGACAAAAGCAGAGTTATTTACAGTAACTTCATGTTTGGATGTCATATAACTGTTATATATTGTGTTCACAGAAGCAGAAAAGATAATATGCCTTTAAGATTCATTATATAAATGTAAGGTAAGCTCAATGACACAGCAGAAACAACAGAAAGAATAGTTAAACTGTTGTTGCTGGGCAGGAGACTTGACCAATCACAGCCAGCCTCACACGCAGCCTGTGTGGGAAATTCCCCTATCAGGAGCTGCTAGAATCATTACACCAGAGGAGAGCAGACATTCACTCCACTAAGGGTACTTTCACACTAGCGGCAGGATGGATCCGACAGGCTGTTCACCCTGTCGGATCCGTCCTACCACTATTTCGCCGGACCGCCGCTCCGTCCCTATTGACTATAATGGGGACAGGGCGGAGCTCCGGCGCAGCACGGCAGTGCACGGCGAAAGGCCGCCGGACTAAAACTATGACATATCCGACTTTTTAGTCCAACGGCCTCTCGCCGTGCTGCGCCGGAGCTCTGCCCCCGTCCTCATTATACTCAATGGGGACGGAGCGGCGGCACGGCGAAATAGCGGTAGGACGGATCCGACAGGGTGAACAGCCTGTCGGATGCGTCCTGCCGCTAGTACCCTAAGAGCTGTGTTTTATGGAAGCAGAGAGGCCATAATAGAATGTAAAAGTTATATAATGTTCCTACTGTTAATATAGTGATTAGAACTGTAGACTAAACCAGTTATATGTGTGTTTACTTACAGTTCCACCAATTGCAAACTACAAAGTTCACAATCCAAATTCAAATTCCATATTGCAATCCAAATTGCATGCAACCATACCAGATCATACTCAACCAATCTGCAAATAGTTACTGCTAACTGCATATTGCAAATTGCGACCAAATTCAGCAAGTGAACTATTAGTTAGACCTCAGATATACCTCTCAGAGAGATCATAGAGTGCTTAAATAACTTAAAGTGAGAGTACAGATACTCAAGAGAGAAATATATCCACCATTTTATGTTGAATGACAGGATTGAACAGTTGAACCATCTTATGCATACTGCCATTTTGTGATATCTTTTCAACATGTGTTATGTACATGGACTATCTGCAAGAAAAGTTGAAGTTAATAAAGAAGTTATTTCAAGCATTTGGTGTGCTCTTTAAACCTACTGTTTCCATAGAACAGCGCTAGAGGAATTACAGAGTAATAGACAGTCTGGTTAGACTAAAAGTCAGAGATGCCAAAATTCTTCTAATGCCACAGCGCAAAAGGCACTTCATAGTGCTGCGCCTGCCACAGTGGAACTATTACCCTGAGAGCGCGAAGCAATAGCTCTCCTCAACTTGCACAAAAAAGAGCGCATTAGAACAACGGAGCGCAGCAACTGATCCCTGAGTGAGCAAGCAAAGACACCTCAGCGGAGCTACCATAGAGGCCATAGAATGTGTGCATTAGTCAAACTGCAGCCGACTCTTAAAGTGGCAGAACGGCAAAGACAAAATAGTCAGAGAAAGAGTGCAAACCCTCCTGCGATCCCTAGAGAGAGAAATAGATGCATGGTGGGAGGCCAAAGTCCAGAGCTAGAGTGCCCGCACCGCTATCAACGAACTGCAGCCAGCTAGTTCCTGCCACTAGGCCCAAAGCCTGCAGCAGCGTATCCAAGCCAGCTTCACAAGTCAGCGCTTTCAAGCCAGCGCATCGCAAGACTGTGTATCTAAGCACAAATTATCGCAAGTCAGCACAGGTCATCACAAGTCAGCACGGTGCATCGCAAATCAGCATAGAATATTGTATCACATCAAGAAAAGACAAGTCTCCTATAAGACTGACATTTGTTCCAGCAACCTACAGATCACAGTATCCTGCTCTACAGAATAAGTTTAGAGCTTTCCTTTATTATTATCATTGCATATAGGCTTTGGCATGAGACATTTTTGTGTTTAGGAATAAAGTGAAACAAAGTACAGTTTGTATTACACGGACTCTAAAGTATCTAAAGTGAAAGTCATTTATTGCCTGCATCTATTGCTATTGCATTTAAAGTGAAAGTCATTTATTTCTGCATTTGTAAGTATTGCATTTAAAGTGAAAGGTTCTTTATTATTCGTATTGATTGTTATAGCATTTAATCTGGTACCGGTACGTCATGTGTATTTCCGATCACCGGCGGGTGGTGATCGAAACAAGGTGCCTGCTCAAATCATTGAGCAGGCACCTTGAGTCAATGCGCGGGGGGGGGGGTCCAGTGACCCCCCCGTGTCGGTGATCGCCGTAAACCGCAGGTCAATTCAGACCTGTGGTTTGCTGCTTTTTATGGTGCGGCGGTGCCATCGGGTCCCCGTGGGGCTGTAAGGGGGACCCGATTGCATGGAAGGCCGCGCGATGCCTTCCTGAGTCATCGGCGGTGCCTTCCTGTGACGAGCCTGTGAGATCCAGCCCCCTGGATCTCACAGGCCGGAAGTTGTATGAGTAATACACACAGTATTACTCATACATCCAATGCATTCCAATACAGAAGTATTGGAATGCAATGCATTGCAAAGGATTAGACCCCCAAAAGTTGAAGTTCCAAAGTGAGACAAAAAATGTGAAAAAAAAGTTGAAAAAATAAAGTTTCCCCCCCCCCAAAAAAAGTTTCAAGTAAAAATAAACAAAAACGTAATTTTCCCCAAATAAAGTATAAAAAAACTGGTAAAAAATAGGGGGGGGGGGGGGTGAATAGACATATTAGATATCACCGCGTCCGTATCGACCGGCTCTATAAACATATCACATGACCTAACCCCTCAGATTAACACCATAAAAAATAAAAACTGTGCTAAATAAACCATTTTTATGCACCCCAAAATAGTGCCAATCAAACCGTCATCTCATCCCGCAAAAAATGAGACCCTACCTAAGATAATCGCCCAAAAACTGAAAAAACTATGGCGATCAGAATATGGAGACCTTAAAACATGATTATTTTTTTTTGTTTCAAAAATGATATTGTTGTGTAAAACTTACATAAATAAAAAAAAGTATACATATTAGGTATCGCCGCGTCCGTAATCTGCTCTATAAAAATATCACATGACCTAACCCCTTAGGTGAATACCGTAAAAATAAAAATAAAGTGTAAAAAATGCCATTTTTTGTCACCTTACATCACAAAAAGGGTTAATAGCAAGCGAACAAAAAGTCACACGCACCCCAAAATAGTGCCAATCAAACCGTCATCTCATCCCGCAAAAATCATACCCTACCCAAGATGATCGCCCAAAAACTGAAAAAACTATGGCTCTCAGACTATGGAAACACTAAAACATGATTTTATTTTGTTTAAAAAATGAAATAATTGTGTAAAACTTACATAAATAAAAAAAAAGTATACATATTAGGTATCGACGCGTCCGTGACAACCTGGTCTATAAAAATACCACATCATCTAACCTGTCAGATGAATGTTGTAAATAGCAAAAAATAAGAACGGTGCCAAAACAGCTATTTCTTGTTACCTTGCCTCACAAAAAGTGTAATATAGAACAGCCAAAAATCATATGTACCCTAAAATAGTACCAACAAAATTTCCACCCTATCCCGTAGTTTCTAAAATGGGGTCCCTTTTTTGGAGTTTCTACTCTAGGGGTGCATCAGAAGGGCTTCAAATGGGACATGGTGTCAAAAAACCAGTCCAGCAAAATCTCCCAAAAACCGTAAGGCATTCCTTTCCTTCTGCGCTCTGCTGTGTGCCCGTACAGCGGTTTGCGACCACATATGGGGTGTTTCTGTAAACTACAGAATTAGAGCCATAAATATAGAGTTTTGTTTGGCTGTTAACCCTTGCTTTGTAACTGGTATAAAATTATAAAAATTTAAAATCTGCCAAAAAAGTGAAATTTTGAAATTGTATCTCTATTTTCCATAAATTCTTGTGGAACACCTAAAGGGTTAAAAAAGTTTGTAAAATCAGTTTTGAATACCTTGAGGGGTGTAGTTTTTAGAATGAGGTCATTTTTGGGTGGTTTCTATTATGTAAGCCTCACAAAGTGACTTCTGACCTGAACTGGTCCTTGAAAATATATATTTTTTTTTAAAGTTGTTTTTTTTGGATAAATCAAAGCGTTTTAAAGTTATCGCCACATAAAGTGACACTCTTCAGATTTTCAAAAAACGGCCTGGTCCTTAAGGTGAAAATGAGCCCGGTCCCTTAGGGGTTAAAGTAAAATGTCTGAACCTGATATTACTATGCCACTGTTAAAGGATGCAAAGATAGATAGAGTAGAGGGGAAAGAGCAAGAACACCTCTCTGAGTTAGAAGAGTCTGATGCAGCATTAGTCTTGCCTCAAACAAATATAGCCCAAACAGATGAGCTAAGACATTCATCACGTACCAGAAATCTGACCCCAAAGAACTGGAAAATTTGGAGCAAGAAGCAGCATTAAAAGGAATAAAGTTTGCCAGAATGTATGAGAAGTGTAAATTATACATTAAAGACATTCGTGAAAAGTTAAAACAAGAAAGTATAAAAGGGAACTTGGGTGATATGGTAGAGACGGTAGAAGAATCTGAATCAGAGCTTATGGCAGCATATGTCAACCTGCTGTCGCTTCTGACCCCTTACCAGGACATTGTAAGCAACATGGACACATGTACTGCGGTCACTAAAGATTTAGTAAAGCTCATGAGAGAACTATCACCTGCAGAAAACTATGAAAAAGTTAAAGCAAGAAGGAGAATGAACGAGCTCTTTATGAGAGACTATGCTGGGTCCTTAGGTGGAACCACAATTACAAGTGGGACTTCCTTCGCTAGCAGAAGTCCCGCCCCCGTATCAGAGTCCTCAAGTACTTCAGCCAAAAGAAAGGAATTCGCTGAACAACTTGCTGTCAAGAGAGCAGAAATTGAGATGGAAGCTGCCATCGAGGCGCAGCGCCAACTGGTGGCTGAAAAGGAAGCTGAAATCGTGGCACAGCGCCAACAGATAAAAAGTCTGGAAAGGCAAAAAGAAGTTAGGTTCATAGAAGCCAGACTCAGAGTACACGAAGAGAATATGAATCAGAGTAGTCTTAGGTTCAAATCTGTACTAAGTGAAGAAATGGGCTCCTATTTTCCTCCATATGCCCAGGAGAATAGAAGGAAATTTCCAGCACTTAGTGAGGAAATAAGTCATTATCCTTCCATCCCTGCTCAGAAAGACAAAGAGAGACCTAGTCCAGTGTTAGAAGGTAAGTTCACACACCTTTTTCCTAAATTCCTGAATTAGGGGAGTCCTAAGAAATGAAGAATAGGACTTCCCTAATTCAGAACTAAATGAGAAAATAGAACTGGATGATTCTTTTCCTAGATGTCACTGCAGCGGTCAGGAAAATGTTGTGACCATTGTCCCAGCAAGACCACAGAGAACAGCCCTCGCTAGACTTCTCGTTCCAGAACTTACTGTATTTTCAGGAGACGTACTGAAGTTCATAGAAAGGAAGGCAAGCTTTGAAATGATCATTGAGCATCATTGCTTCAGTCCAGTTGACAAGTGTTTCTACCTTCAGAGATATGTTGGTGGAGAAGCCAAGGAAGTTCTTGAAGGTAACTTTTATAGAAGAGACGAAGAAGCCTACAAGCAAGCTTGGGAAAAATTGAATGCAAGATATGGTCATCCTTTCTTAGTACAAAGAGCCTTTAGAGAGAAACTGAATAACTGGCCTAAAATAGGTCCTAAAGAACACTTCAGACTCCAAAAGTATGGGGACTTCCTACAAGCATGCAGCAACGCCATCCCACATGTTCAAGGTTTGGAAGTACTGAAAGACTATCTATAAAACGACAGGATGCTAACTAAGCTACCTGAAGAAGTGGCTTCTAGATGGAATCGCTATGTGATTAAACAGTTAGATCTAGGTAAGAACTTCCCAAGTTTTAAAGGGTTTCTATCACTTCATATGACATAATTAGCTGGCAGACACTAGCGATCTGCTAGTGTCTGCTCTGGCCAACCATCCTACTATAATCACTTGTGGGGCAGCGGTTTTGCTAAAAAACTAACTTTTATAAATATGCTAATGAGCCTCTAGGTGCTATGTGGGCGTCATTAGCACCTAGAGGCTCCGTCTACCTTCATACACAGCGGCTGCCCAGCACGTCCCTCCAGCCCGCCCATGTTCTCCTCCGTGTGACGCAGCGGCCGAATTCTCGCGCATGCGCCGTGCGCGGCTGTATTCGGCGCATTTGAGATGTCTGAGCTCGGAGCGGTCAGACATTCAATGCGCATGCGCCGAATACAGCCGCGCACGGCGCATGCGCGAGAATTCGGCCGCTGCGTCACACGGAGGAGGACATGGGCGGGCTGGAGGGACGTGCTGGGCGGCCGCTGTGTATGAAGGTAGACGGAGCCTCTAGGTGCTAATGACGCCCACATAGCACCTAGAGGCTCATTAGCATATTTATAAAAGTTAGTTTTTTAGCAAAACCGTTGCCCCACAAGTGATTATAGTAGGATGGTTGGCCAGAGCAGACACTAGCAGATCGCTAGTGTCTGCCAGCTAATTATGTCATATGAAGTGATAGAAACCCTTTAAAGAGTTCTCTGAGTTCGTCAATGAGGAAGCACGGATAGCATGTAATCCAGTAACATCATCTTACGTCTTAAAATCCTTAGAAGAAAGGCCTGCAAGAGAGATAAGATGTGCCAGAGCAACTAGCTTTGCAACTAACACAGCAGTTAAAGGTACAGATACCTACGAGAGCAAGTTCAAAGTCACTACTGGGATCAGTAGAGAGACAGAACTGACAAATCTTCAGACTAATGTAGTTTACAGAACCGTTTTTTAGTGGGTAAGGCTGCAGTAACTGAATAGTGCGCTAAACCCTTTAGTCTAGAGAAAATTTTTAACAGGTTATGGGTAGCTCATTTCATTTGATTTAAAACTTAACATTTAATTAATGTCAATCATAAAAAGATAGGCCCTAAAATATAAACACTCAAAAAAATATGTATCTGTAACCACTGGTTACACTAGTCTCCTGAAAAAATGGACGGAGATGGGAAGGATCCATAAACAGGGATAGCGTTTAAAACAGATAGGGTGAAGGGTACAAGGGTACCAAGACAGAGGGACACACTGCTGGGACTATACCCTGGATGTCCCTATTCTATCTAGATCACACCACTGTCTAATGCATATATCCCTGCATTCGCCCTCCCTAAAGGTGGACTGCCCAGCTTGGCCCGATAGACAGAATAGATGGTCCTGTGATGAATAAATTCTCTACCGGGTGTGGGCACTAAAGTTGGCAAAAGGGACGTGGTGATTAGAGTCCAGGTTGATCGGTAGTCCCGCTGTGAGGGGTCCCAAATCCTGGTCTAAGTCATACACGTACAGATGTATTAATCAGAAAGGTACAGTGTCCCGACGCGTTTCCACAGTGATGTCTGATTCATCAGGGGACAAAATTAAATATAAGAGGCTCCCTGGTGTGAGGATGCCTCTTCCAACCAAAACACGTGATACAGGATGGTATCTAGTTCATAGTCCTGAGTCCTGTGTAGACCCTGACTATATACCAACCACCATCCGGTTATATGTCACAATCCGGATGGTGAGTCAAGAGCGATCCTGTGTCACTTAATCACAGCCGTTATAGGGATACATAGACTGCTGTGACTCAAATCCAAGTATAGTGAAAACACCACATATAAGGTTACATATGGAACGATATCTGGGAACAGTTGCCATTTAGAACTGGACAGATAAGTGTACCACGCTGACATACTTACTTACCACAGTGATTCAGTATCGTTATGCATTTAGCACTGCACAGATCGTCAACTTATGCTGGGGGTTTATAACTAGCATGGATCTGCTACACTGCAAACTAAATTGACACTTTGACTCATTGTGATGTATATGTAACCTTATATGTGGTGTTTTCACTATACTTGGATTTGAGTCACAGTAGTCTATAGTCTATGTATCCCTATAACGGCTGTGATTAAGTGACACAGGATCGCTCTTGACTCACCATCCGGATTGTGACATATAACCGGATGGTGGTTGGTATATAGTCAGGGTCTACACAGGACTCAGGACTATGAACTAGATACCATCCTGTATCACGTGTTTTGGTTGGAAGAGGCATCCTCACACCAGGGAGCCTCTTATATTTAATTTTGTCCCCTGATGAATCAGACATCACTGAGGAAACGCGTCGGGACACTGTACCTTTCTGATTAATACATCTGTACGTGTATGACTTAGACCAGGATTTGGGACCCCTCACAGCGGGACTACCGATCAACCTGGACTCTAATCACCACGTCCCTTTTGCCAACTTTAGTGCCCACACCCGGTAGAGAATTTATTCATCACAGGACCATCTATTCTGTCTATCGGGCCAAGCTGGGCAGTCCACCTTTAGGGAGGGCGAATGCAGGGATATATGCATTAGGCAGTGGTGTGATCTAGATAGAATAGGGACATCCAGGGTATAGTCCCAGCAGTGTGTCCCTCTGTCTTGGTACCCTTGTACCCTTCACCCTATCTGTTTTAAACGCTATCCCTGTTTATGGATCCTTCCCATCTCCGTCCATTTTTTCAGGAGACTAGTGTAACCAGTGGTTACAGATACATATTTTTTTGAGTGTTTATATTTTAGGGCCTATCTTTTTATGATTGACATTAATTAAATGTTAAGTTTTAAATCAAATGAAATGAGCTACCCATAACCTGTTAAAAATTAAATCTTCAGACTACCTTCAAATGTATGTTCTGTGGAGAGAACCACTCCATACACAAGTGCCAACAATTGAAGGAAAAGTCCCCAGAAGAAAAGAAAACATTTTGTACTGGATAACCAACTGTGTTTCGGATGTCTAAGAAATGGTCATGTTACTAAGGAGTGTAAGAAAAAGTCCACATGCAGCGTTTGCAAAGGACACCATCCCACACCACTACATGAAGAATGTCCAAAGAAAGATAAATCCTCAATACTTAAAGATACTGAGGAAGGAAAAAAAGTATCTGTATTCTTTTGAGGGAAGGAGAAAGCAACAGCACATCAATAGTTGTACCAGTGTGCATTTCAAATCCTAAAAGGAGGAACAAGAAGGTATACGCCTATGCGCTACTGGATGCCCAGAGTAACGTCACCTTCATTGATCAAGAAATCTGCAAGAAATTACAAGTGGCTACAGAACTAGTGAAGCTCAAACTCACCACAATGACGGGGAAAGGCACATTAGTGAACAGTCAAAGGACTTAGAGTTAGAGGACTTAATTTAAACTTCACATTAGATCTACCTCCAGCTTATACAAAAGACGCTATACCTCTAGATCGAGATTGCATACCTACCTGTGAAACAGCCAATAAATGGGAACACCTATCTGTCATATCTCATGAAATGTCCCCACTGAAGGAGTTTGGCGCTGGACTGTTGATAGGCTACAATTGTCCCGAAGCCTTGGTACCACGAAAGTTAATCACAGGATGAAAGGGTGAACCCTACGCTATTTAAATTGATCTAGGATGGGCTGTTGTTGGAGGAAAACAGCAGATCGCAAACTCAAGATAGGTGACAGGATTGTGTCATCAAATATCTGTCCAAGAGTTACCAACTGTAAGTCCAGCAAAAGTAATCAAGATCCTTGAATCCGACTTTGCAGATATAAGTTCTAAAGAAAAGAGTGTATCCCAAGAAGACATAAAGTTCGTACACACTCTAGAAGAAAAAATCTGCAGAATCAACAAGGTCATCTTGAAATGCCCTTACTTTTTAGAGAACAACCTCGTATGCCAAATAACAGAAATCTTGCCCTAGCAAGATTGAAATGTTTGAAGAACAGGATGGTAAGAGATCCCAAACTGAAGAATGATTATTTGAAATTCATGGAAGGCATCCTTGAAGAAGGACATGCAGAGAAAGTTAATAACCAACCTAAAGAAGGAGAAATGTGGTACATCCCACATCAAGGTGTTTACCACTCAAAGAAACCAGATAAGATTAGAGTAGTATTTGATTGCTCAGCAAAGTATGATGGTGTTGCATTGAACGATCATCTACTAAAAGGACCAGATCTTACAAACACTCTGCCTGGAGTGCTCTGTAGATTCAGAAAGTATCCCATAGCGGTCATGTGTGATGTTGAAGAATGAAGATAGAGATTTCCTGAGGTTCCTATGGTGGGAGAACGGAGCTACAGATTCAGAGCCAGCAGAATACAGCATGAAAGTACACTTGTTTGAAGCAGCATCATCTCCAGGTTGCGCCAATTATGGTATGAAGTACCTGGCCAATCAGAAGGAAAAGGATTGCCCATCAGCAGTGAATTTTCTGAAGAAAATTTTTTATGTAGATGATGGGCTCAAAAGTCTAGAGTCTACAGACTCTGCAATCAAAGTAGTGACAGAAAGCCAAGAGTTATGCGCAAGAGGAAACCTGCGCCTTCACAAATTTATCTCAAACAACAGAGAGGTACTGGAATCCATCAGTGACTCTGAACGTGCATCAACAATGAAGAATGTAGATCTCAATTAGGATCATCTTCCAGTTCAGAACGTACTTGGATTGGGATGGAATGTAGAGAATGACAAGTTCTTCTTTGAAGTATCTATTGAAGAGAAAGTTGCAAGTAGACGTACCATTCTTTCCGCAGTGGCTTCTATATTTGATCCATTGGGATTCTTGGCCCCAGTAATCCTCAGATTAAGAATATTTTTGGACAGACTCACAAGTTGTCCTAGGATACATAAATAACGAAGCTCGAAGAATCCATATCTTTGTCGCCAACAGAGTTGAGAAAATGCGGGAAATAACAAATCCAGAACATTGGCATCACATTGACACAAAGCATAACCCAGCAGATCATGCTTCAAGAAGCCTGAATGTAACAGAATTGAAAAATTCTAATTGGTTCACAGGCCCAGAGTTCCTTTGGGAAAAGGAAATCACGCCCAGTAAAGGTTACACAGAATTGTCTGTGGGTGATCCAGAAGTAAAAGTTGTACAAACATTGAGCACTGCTGCCAAGTGTCAAGATGACATACTGGAAAGACTAGCCAGATGTTTAAAATGGAATATGGCCATAAATGTAGTAGCTCGAATTCAACGTTTGGTAAAGGGAATCAGAAAGAAGGAATTGTTGAATGTAGATGAAAAAATGAAAGCCGAAGAAATAGTCATAAGACTCATTCAACAGAGATTCTACAGTGAAGAGTTGAAGAGACTAGTCAAGAGTCAAGAACCTAAAAGGCTTCCAAACAACCACCCATTGTACAAGCTTAATCTTGTTCTGCAGGATCGTATACTGTAGGTGGGAGGGAGACTGTAAAATGCAATGTTACCTAGCAGAGTGAAGCATCCAGCAATTCTACCCAAAAACTCTACCTTCACAAGATTGATTATTGATCACTACCACAGCAAATCCTTGCATCAAGGAAGAACCTTTACCCAAAGCTGTTTGAGAGAAGGTGGTTACTGGATAGTGAAAGGAAGCAAAGTTAAAGCAAAGTATATAAGTAAATGTGTAGTCTGCAGAAAGGCACGTAGACCTACCGAAGAACAAAGAATGGCAGATTTACCGGCAAATCATGTAAACCCATCACCACCATTTCTTTATAGTGGAATGGATTGCTTTGGCCCATTCATCACCAAACAGAACCTCAAGGAGTACAAGAGATATGGACTAATATTTACATGTCTGAGCTCCAGAGCAATTCACCTTGAAATGTTAGAGGATATGTCAACTGACGCAATATTCAACGCCTTGAGATGATTCATAGCTATTAGAGGTACTGTCAGAGAGCTTAGATCTGACCAAGGATTTAATTTTGTCGGAGCAACGAATGAATTGAAGAAAGCTCTAAAAGAGATCGATAAAGAAAAAATTAACTGAGTATTTGTTAGAGAAACAGTGTGATTTTCATATGAATGCTCCACATGCAAGCCATACAGGAGGAGTTTGGGAAAGACAAATCAGAACTATAAGAAATGTGTTAAGTTCAGTGTTGAAATGGAACACCGGAAGAATAGATGATGCTTCACTTAGGACCCTATTCTATGAAGTAATGTCTATTGTTAACAGTCGTCCAATTACAGTTGATAACATCAACGATCTGTCACGGATGGTGTACAGGAAACAAGACAATACCATATAACAATGTCTCTCTGGATCCACAACTAAGGAACAAAGGGAGACCCCTGCAACAGACCTGCCGCTCTCCCTCACTGCTCAGCCTATGCGAACACCCCAAAGGTGGATGGGCGCATATCCACGTTCCTCGGCTATCTATTACCTGAAGACCCTACAATAGTGAGGGGACACGACCACCGGCTCCCTACACTGACACGGAGGGAGTCAGGGTCACCTGGATCCAGAAAAGAGAAAATCATAAATACATAAACAGCACTTAACTTGCAGACGACTGAGGACTGGGAACTGGGAACAGCATGCACACACACTCCAGGAAGTTGTATCAGCCGCACACTACTGCATTATGGGGAGGAATTTAAAGGGAAGCAATCAGTCCGACTGCATGACAGCTGAGATAGACTAACGAGATGAGAAACTAAACCAAAACAAAGAAATTCAAGGAGGAGGATCTGAAAAGCTCCTGTGAGCGCTTCTCAACTGTCTGGCTGTGACAGTACCCCTCCCTCTAGGAGTGGACTCCGGACACTCAGAGCCCACCTTCTCAGGATGGGACCTATGGAAAGCCCTGATGAGACGAGAGGCCTTAATGTCCGTCACTGGGACCCACATCCTCTCCTCAGGACCATAACCCTCCCAATGAACGAGGTACTGGAGGGAACCGCGGACAAGACGAGAATCCACAATCCTAGAGACCTGAAATTCAAGATTTCCATCAACCATAATCGGAGGAGGAGGCAAAGGCGAGGGTACAATAGGTTGAACATAAGGTTTCAATAAGGACTTATGAAAAACATTATGGATCTTCCAAGTCTGAGGAAGATCAAGACGGTAGGCAACAGGATTGATGACAGACAGGATCTTGTAAGGCCCAATAAACCTAGGACCCAACTTCCAGGAGGGAACCTTCAATTTGATATTCTTGGTAGACAACCACACCAGATCACCAACATTCAGGTCCGGACCAGGCACACGTCTCTTATCCGCCACACGCTTATATCTCTCACTCATGCTCTTTAGATTATCCTGAATCTTTTGCCAAATAGATGACAAAGACGAGGAGAATCTGTCCTCATCAGGCAAACCAGAAGAGCCCTCTCCCGAGAAAGTCCCAAACTGCGGATGAAACCCATATGCACCAAAAAATGGTGACTTATCAGAGGACTCCTGACGACGGTTATTTAAAGCAAACTCAGCAAGGGACAAAAAAGAACACCAATCCTCCTGATTCTCCGCCACAAAACAGCGCAGATATGTCTCCAGATTCTGATTGACGCGCTCTGTCTGGCCATTCGACTGCGGATGGAAAGCAGAAGAGAATGACAACCGAACCCCCAAGCGAGAACAGAAAGCCTTCCAGAATCTGGAAACAAACTGTGTGCCCCTATCAGAGACTATGTCTGAAGGAATCCCATGCAATTTGACAATGTGGTCAATAAATGCCTGCGCCAGCGTCTTAGCATTGGGCAAACCAGGAAAAGGGATAAAATGCACCATTTTGCTAAAACGGTCCACCACTACCAGAATCACAGACTTCCCAGAGGAACGAGGCAAGTCCGTTATGAAGTCCATGGACAGATGTGTCCAAGGACGGGAAGGAATGGGCAAAGGAAGGAGAGGACCTGATGGCCGTGAATGAGGGACCTTGGCACGAGCGCAAGTCTCGCAAGCTGCCACAAAACCCTCAACCGACTTACGAAGCGCAGGCCACCAGAATCTCCGAGCAATGAGATCCAGTGTGGCTCTTGCCCCCGGGTGCCCAGCAAGGACCGTATCGTGGTGTTCTTTAAAAATCTTGTGTCTCAAAGCGAGAGGCACAAACAACCTCCCAGGAGGACAAAGATCAGGAGCTTCTGACTGGGCTGCCTGCACCTCTGCCTCCAATTCAGGAAAAAGAGCAGAGACCACCACACCTTCAGCCAAAATGGGACCCGGGTCTTCAAAATTCCCACCTCCCGGAAAACAACGTGATAGGGCATCTGCCTTCACATTCTTAACCCCAGGGCGGAACGTAACAACAAAATTAAACCTTGAAAAGAACAAAGACCATCTGGCCTGTCTCGGGTTCAGACGCTTGGCTGACTCCAAGTAGGCCAGATTTTTATGGTCAGTAAACACGGTAATAGGGTGTCTGGCTCCCTCTAGCCAATGGCGCCATTCCTCAAAAGCCAACTTGATGGCCAACAATTCCCTATCTCCCACATCATAATTTCTCTCTGCGGAGGAGAGTTTCTTTGAGAAAAAGGCACACGGTTGCCATTTGGCAGGAGAGGAACCCTGAGACAAGACCGCACCCACCCCTACCTCAGAAGCATCAACCTCAACTATGAAGGGTAACGAAATATCAGGTTGTACTAGGATGGGAGCGGAAGCAAAACTTGATATTAGAAAAGGCCTTACGCGCCTCTACCGACCAGGAAGAAAAATCTACCCCCTTTCTGGTCATATCAGTGAGTGGTTTAACAACAGAGGAATAATTCAAAGTAAATTTCCTGTAATAATTAGCAAAGCCCAAAAAACGCATCAGCGCCTTCTGATTCTCAGGAAGCTCCCACTCAAGCACAGCACGGACCTTCTTGGGGTCCATGCGAAAACCAGAAGCGGAGACAAGAAACCCCAGAAATTGGATCTCTGGAACCGCAAACACACATTTTTCCAGTTTCGCGTATAATTTATTCTCCCGCAGGATGAGCAAGACCTGACGTAAGTGTTCCTTATGAGTCTTGAAATCAGGAGAAAAAATCAAAATGTCATCCAAATACACTAATACAAATTTTCCCATTAAATGATAAAAAATGCTGTTGACGAAATGCTGAAAAACGGCTGGGGCATTCATCAAACCAAAAGGCATAACCAAATTCTCAAAATGGCCCTCAGGGGTATTGAAAGCCGTCTTCCATTCGTCTCCTTCTCTGACCCTAACCAGGTTGTATGCCCCTCTTAGGTCTAATTTGGAAAAGACTTTAGCCCCAACAACCTGGTTAAACAGGTCCGGGATCAGAGGAAGCGGATAAGGATCACGAATAGTAATACTGTTCAGCTCCCTGAAATCCAGACAAGGTTTTAAAGAACCATCTTTTTTCTTAACAAAGAAAAAACCAGCGGCAACAGGTGACTTCGAGGGTCGTATGTGTCCTTTTCTCAGACTCTCAGAGATATAAGCACGCATAGCGACCCTCTCAGGTTGGGAAAGATTGTATAAACGAGATTTAGGCAGCTTGGCGCCTGGGATGAGATTAATAGGGCAATCATACTCCCTGTGCGGAGGTAAACCCTGAACTCCACTCTCAGAGAAGACATCCAAAAATTCAGAGAGGAAAGGTGGTACAGTCTTAGTAGAAACCTCAGAAACAGATGTTATGAGGCAATTCTCTCTGCAAAAGTTACTCCAACCATTTATTTGCCTCGCTTGCCAATCAATGGTGGGGTTATGTTTAGTGAGCCAGGGTAGCCCCAACACTAGAGGAGTAGGCAAACCGCTAAGGACGAAACATGACACATCCTCAACATGAGCATCACTCACAATTAAACGGATATTGTGAACTATGCTCTTTAATGATTTCTGAGAAAGTGGAGCTGAATCAATAGCAAAAACAGGAATATCTTTTCCCAAAGTGCATACCTGGAAACCATGAGTTATTGCAAATTGATTATCAATGAGGTTGACAGCTGCTCCACTATCCACAAAAATCTCACAAAAAATGCTCTTGCTCTCTAGCGCCACCCTAGCAGGCAGGACAAAACGGGAACTACAAGCAAAAGGGAAACCTTCAATTTCCGCCTCAACCCTGCCAATAGTAACAGACGGAACATTTTTAAAAGATTTTTTCCTTTTTGTCTCTTTATTACTCCCAGAAAACTGCCTGAATCTCCTAGAGGGACAAACATTTGCCAGATGATTTATACCTCCACAACAAAAACAAACCCTCCCCTGCGGGCTGAATCTTCTATTGTCAGAGGCAATCAACCCCAGCTGCATGGGTTCCTGCTCAGAAGGGGCTGACAGCGACTGAGACAAAGCTGTTGACGAAATGCTGAAAAACGGCTGGGGCATTCATCAAACCAAAAGGCATAACCAAATTCTCAAAATGGCCCTCAGGGGTATTGAAAGCCGTCTTCCATTCGTCTCCTTCTCTGACCCTAACCAGGTTGTATGCCCCTCTTAGGTCTAATTTGGAAAAGACTTTAGCCCCAACAACCTGGTTAAACAGGTCCGGGATCAGAGGAAGCGGATAAGGATCACGAATAGTAATACTGTTCAGCTCCCTGAAATCCAGACAAGGTCTTAAAGAACCATCTTTTTTCTTAACAAAGAAAAAACCAGCGGCAACAGGTGACTTCGAGGGTCGTATGTGTCCTTTTCTCAGACTCTCAGAGATATAAGCACGCATAGCGACCCTCTCAGGTTGGGAAAGATTGTATAAACGAGATTTAGGCAGCTTGGCGCCTGGGATGAGATTAATAGGGCAATCATACTCCCTGTGCGGAGGTAAACCCTGAACTCCACTCTCAGAGAAGACATCCAAAAATTCAGAGAGGAAAGGTGGTACAGTCTTAGTAGAAACCTCAGAAACAGATGTTATGAGGCAATTCTCTCTGCAAAAGTTACTCCAACCATTTATTTGCCTCGCTTGCCAATCAATGGTGGGGTTATGTTTAGTGAGCCAGGGTAGCCCCAACACTAGAGGAGTAGGCAAACCGCTAAGGACGAAACATGACACATCCTCAACATGAGCATCACTCACAATTAAACGGATATTGTGAACTATGCCCTTTAATGATTTCTGAGAAAGTGGAGCTGAATCAATAGCAAAAACAGGAATATCTTTTCCCAAAGTGCATACCTGGAAACCATGAGTTATTGCAAATTGATTATCAATGAGGTTGACAGCTGCTCCACTATCCACAAAAATCTCACAAAAAATGCTCTTGCTCTCTAGCGCCACCCTAGCAGGCAGGACAAAACGGGAACTACAAGCAAAAGGGAAACCTTCAATTTCCGCCTCAACCCTGCCAATAGTAACAGACGGAACATTTTTAAAAGATTTTTTCCTTTTTGTCTCTTTATTACTCCCAGAAAACTGCCTGAATCTCCTAGAGGGACAAACATTTGCCAGATGATTTATACCTCCACAACAAAAACAAACCCTCCCCTGCGGGCTGAATCTTCTATTGTCAGAGGCAATCAACCCCAGCTGCATGGGTTCCTGCTCAGAAGGGGCTGACAGCGACTGAGACCCCTGTGCACAGAATGAGACCGCTACACTGTCCCGGGACTGAGTATGACAGGAAGGAGAGATCTCTCCTCTCTCTCTAAGACGCCTGTCAATACGAACAGCCTGAGACATAGCAGAATCCAAGGAGGTAGGTCTTTCATGAAAGGCAAATGCATCTCTCAATCCCTCTGAAAGACGATAGCAAAATTGACTTCGGAGTGCAGCATCATTCCAACCCGTATCTGCTGCCCATCTCCGAAATTCTGAGCAGTATATCTCTGCGGATTGTTTACCCTGGCATAACAGACGCAGTCTAGACTCAGCCAGAGCAATACGATCCGGATCATCATATATCTGACCCAGGGCTAAAAAGAATTCATCCACTGAACGGAGGGGCCGTGCCCCCTCCGGCAGCGAAAAGGCCCAGGACTGAGCGTTACCCCTGAGCAGCGATATAATGATCCCCACCCTCCGTTCTTCATCACCAGAAGAATGGGGAAGAAGGCGAAAATGGAGTTTGCAAGCCTCTCTAAAACGCACAAAATTCTCACTACCCCCGGAAAACGTATCCGGGAGCGAAATCTTAGGCTCAGCACAAACTCCATGAAGGCAAGCTTAACTGGTCACTTGAAACTGAGAAAAAGTCTTACGGAGACCAGCTACCTCCAAAGCAAGATCCTGAAAGCGTTCAGCCACAAGTGAAACCGGATCCATGCTTGAGACGGTTTTGGCGGCTGATAATGTCACGGATGGTGTACAGGAAACAAGACAATACCATATAACAATGTCTCTCTGGATCCACAACTAAGGAACAAAGGGAGACCCCTGCAATAGACCTGCCGCTCTCCCTCACTGCTCAGCCTATGCGAACACCCCAAAGGTGGATGGGCGCATATCCACGTTCCTCGGCTATCTATTACCTGAAGACCCTACAATAGTGAGGGGACACGACCACCGACTCCCTACACTGACACGGAGGGAGTCAGGGTCACCTGGATCCAGAAAAGAGAAAATCATAAATACATAAACAGCACTTAACTTGCAGACGACTGAGGACTGGGAACTGGGAACAGCATGCACACACACTCCAGGAAGTTGTATCAGCCGCACACTACTGCATTATGGGGAGGAATTTAAAGGGAAGCAATCAGTCCGACTGCATGACAGCTGAGATAGACTAACGAGATGAGAAACTAAACCAAAACAAAGAAATTCAAGGAGGAGGATCTGAAAAGCTCCTGTGAGCGCTTCTCAACTGTCTGGCTGTGACACGATCTAACAAGTTTGGACCCTTTAACTCCCAACCATCTACTTCACCTTAAGTCTGATTACATACAGCCACCACCTTGCAAGTTCACCAAAGAGGATTTATATGCTAAAAGGAGATGGCGTAGAGTTAAATATCTATCAGATCAGTTTTGGAATAGATGGAGAAAAGAGTACTTAGCCAATCTTTTGCTAAGAAGTAAATAGCAAACACCCAAAAGAAATGTCCAAGTTGGTGACATAGTGTTAGTGAAAGAAGAAGATTTACCTAGAAGTCAATGGAAATTGGCCAAAGTTCTAGAAGTTCAAAAGGATGAAGACAAACCAGTAAGAAGAGTGTGAGGAAAGCTTCTCACCACTCCACTAAAGTTGGAACGTCCTATACAGAAGTTAGTTGTTCTACTTGAGAGTGATAAGACACTTGAGAGTTGAGAACATGATGGAAAATTCTTAAAATTCATGTTTGCCCTACTACTAAAAATATAGAATTATAGGTAATTTTGGTGGGAGTGTAGCTGGCCAGCTAAGACCTGTCCTAGGTTGCTAACATACCTTATATGTTTATACAGCTAGACCTGCCAATGACAGTTCCTATGTTTGTGTGTTAAAGACAAAAGCAGAGTTATTTACAGTGACTTCATGTTTGGATGTCATATAACTGTTATACAGTCCTGATCAAAAGTTTATGACCACTTGAAAAATGGCAAAAAAATCATATTTAGCATGGCTGGATCTTAACAAGGTTCCAAGTAGAGCTTAAACATGCAACAAGAAGAAATGGGAGTGAGACAAAACTTTTTTTTGAGCATTCAATTTAATGAAAACAATGAATAAACTGAAACAGGCTGTTTTTCAGCTGATCAAAAGTTTAGGACCACATGCCTTTAAAAGGCCAAATCTGTGCAAAGATGTGGATTCATTGTCATTTTCTGTCAGGTAGTCACACGTTGTGATGGCAAAGGCAAAATAACTCTCCCTTTTTGAACATGGTCGGGTTGTTGAACTGCATAAGCAGGGTCTCTCACAGTGCGCCATTGCTGTTGAGGTGGGACGCAGTAAGACCGTCATTTGGAATTTCTTGAAATTCTTAAATGATCCTGAGGGTTATGGAACAAAAAAGTCAAGTGGAAGACCCAAAAAAATTTCATCAGCACTGAGCCGGAGGATCCAATTGGCTGTCCGTCAAGACACTGGACGATCCTCGACCCAAATTA
Source organism: Bufo bufo (assembly GCF_905171765.1). NCBI lineage: Eukaryota > Metazoa > Chordata > Amphibia > Anura > Bufonidae > Bufo > Bufo bufo. The sequence continues at coordinate 315,370,661 of NC_053390.1, forward strand.
AGGCCCTTACTAGTGCTGACTGCAGCCCCATAACCATCAGGCGGCATCTGAGACTGAAGGGCTTCAAAAACAAAAAACGTCTTCAAAGACCTCGTCTCCTTGAACGCCACAGAACTGCTCGTTTGGACTTTGCAAGAGAGCACCAAACATGGGACATTTAAAGGTGAAAGAAAGTTTTATTCTCTGATGAGAAAAAATTTAACCTTGATGGTCCTGATGGTTTCCAACGTTACTGGCATGACAAGCAGATCCCACCTACGTGTCACAGTGGAGGGGGCGCCATAATGGTCTGGGGTGCTTTTTCCTTCAGTGGAACAATGGAGCTTCAGGAAGTGCAGGGGCGTCAAATGGCCGCTGGCTATGTCCAGATGTTGCAGAGAGCATTCCTCATGACTGAGGGCCCTTGTCTGCGTGGTAATGACTGGGTTTTTCAACAGGACAACGCTACAGTACACAATGCCCGCAGGACAAGGGACTTCTTCGAGGAGAATAACATCACTCTTTTGGCCCACCCTGCGTGTTCCCCTGATCTAAATCCAATTGAGAACCTTTGGGGATGGATGGCAAGGGAAGTTTACAAAAATGGACAACAGTTCCAGACAGTAGATGGCCTTCGTGCGGCCGTCTTCACCACTTGGAGAAATGTTCCCACTCACCTCATGGAAACGCTTGCATCAAGCATGCCGAAACAAATTTTTTAAGTGATAAACAATAACGGCGGAGCTACTCATTATTGAGTTCATGTTTGGAAGTAGGATTTCTGTTTTGGGGGGGTTTAGTTTTTTTTTGGAGGTGTGGTCCTAAACTTTTGATCAGCTGAAAAACAGCCTGTTTCAGTTTATTCGTTGTTTTCATTAAATTTAATGCTCAAAAAATGTTTTGTCTCACTCCCATTTCTTCTTGTTGCATGTTGAAGCTCTACTTGGAACCTTGTTAAGATCCAGCCATGCTAAATATGATTTTTTGCCATTTTTCAAGTGGTCTTAAACTTTTGATCAGGAATGTATATATTGTGTTCACAGAAGCAGAAAAGATAATATGCCTTTAAGATTCATTATATGGATGTGAGGTAAGCTCAATGACACAGCAGAAACAACAGAAAGCATAGAGTCACAGCCAGCCTCACACACAGCAGGAGTCTTGGCCAATCCACAGCCTCTGTGGGAAATCCCCTAGCAGGAGCTGCTAGAAATTATTTTTCACCAGAGAGAGAAGCTGAACAGACATTCACTTCACTAAGAGCTGTGTTTTATGGAAGCAGAGAGGCCAAAATAGGTATTTAAAACAGTTATATAATATACTATACTGTTAATATAGTGATTAGAACTGTATACTGAACCAGTTGTGTGTTTACTTACAGTTCCACCAATTGCAAACTACAAAGTTCACAATCGAAATTCAAATTCCATACTGCAATCCAAATTGCATACAACCATACCAGATCATACTCAACCAATCTGCAAATAGTTACTGCTAACTGCATATTGCAAATTGCGACCAAATTCAGCAAGTGAACTATTAGTTAGACCTCAGATATACCTCTCAGAGAGATCATAGAGTGCTTAAATAACTTAAAGTGAGAGTACAGATACTCAAGAGAGAAATATATCCACCATTTTATGTTGAATGATAAGATTGAACAGTTGAACCACCATCTTATGCATACTGCCTCCTCAAAATCACTTCAGTTGCTCCTGCCACCCCATGGGAAGTAGTTGATCATTCTACAAGATCGAAAAAGAAAACTGGGAGATTCTCCTCAAGACACGTGCCGCTGGATAACACTTGAACTCTCCAGAAGAAACACCTTCTTGATCCTGATATCCTTTTTTTTTTCTTTTTTTTTTTTAAAAGGGATTCTACAGTCCTGATCAAAAGTTTAAGACCACTTGAAAAATGGCAAAAAAAAAAAATCATATTTAGCATGGCTGGATCGTAACAAGGTTCCAAGTAGAGTTTCAACATGCAACAAGAAGAAATGGGAGTGAGACAAAACATTTTTTGAGCATTCAATTTAAAGGGGTATTCTCATCTTAATGATCATACTTTATTTCATTAAGTATGTGCCAATGATCATTTTTGCCAATATAAACTATTATTAAATTTCTACCTTTCTAGGTCAAATATTGTGGATTGTACCCCAGTGTTTGATTTGGTCTCCCCTAGAAATGTCCATCTCCTCTGGAGCGAGTCCCTTGGCCGTGCTTGCGCATAAGCTCCTCTTCTTCTTGCCTGCCGCTCAGTCATCACATGAGCACGCACGCCTATGCTCTGTATGCAGCGGACGTAGAGGGAGAAAATGGTGGAGGCGGAGGGGAGCTGTCAGCCTTCAGCAGCGCAGCCCCGATCAGTGAATGGTGAGGAGAACGGGGCTGCGCTGCTGTGTGTAACTGTGCCGACCCCCCCTTTCAGGTGGTGGAGGAGGGGAGCTGTCAGCGTTCAGCAGCGCAGCCAGGGTCAGTGAATGGTGAGAATGGGCTGCGCTGCTCTGTTACTGTGCCGACCCCTCCCCCCCTTCAGAAGGAGGAGGAGCAGGAGGGGAGGGGAGCTGTCAGCGTTTAGCAGAGCAGCCGGGATCAGTGAATGGTGAGGAGAGCTGCCCTGCTGTGGATAACTGGCCCGACCCCCCCCTGCTGTGGATAACTGGCCCGACCCCCCCCTTGCTGTGGATAACTGGCCCGACCCCCCCCTGCTGTGGATAACTGGCCCGACCCCCCTCCCCCGTGGATAACTGTCCCTACCCCCCCCCTGTGGATAACTGTCCCTACCCCCCCCTGTGGATAACTGTCCATACCCCCCCTGTGGATAACTGTCCCTACCCCCCCCCTGCTGTGGATAACTGTCCCTACCACCCCTCCTGCTGTGGATAACTGTCCCTACCCCCCCTGCTGTGGATAACTGTCCCTACCCCCCCCTGTGGATAAGTGTCCCTACCACCCCTGTGGATAACTGTCCCTCTGTCTGTCCCTACCCCCCCTGCTGTGGATAACTGTCCCTACCCCCCCTGTGGATAACTGTCCCTACCCCCCCCTGCTGTGGATAACTGTCCCTACCCCCCCTGCTGTGGATAACTGTCCCTACCCCCCCTGTGGATAACTGTCCCTCTGTCCCTCCCCCCCCCTGCTGTGGATAACTGTCCCGACCCCCCCCCCCTGCTGTGGATAACTGTCCCGACCCCCCCATTCCCTAAATATAATCCTTTTTTTAAATCCTATAGGTTTTGAATAAAATTGAAAAATCATATAGCATTGTTTATAGTCGCTGCCCATGGATACGACCACCGATCGCCGGCCGCATCCATGGGCCGCGCCTGCGCACATCATTCCCTGGTGATGTAGTGGCGGCCGCAATTCTTCTCGAGATCGCGCACGTCTCCGGCAGGCCGCGCATGCGCAGATCTATTTTCCTTTGAGCTGCGTTGAAAATAGATCTGCACATGCGCGGCCGGCCGATCAGTTCGTGGAAGGAAGAGACGAGTGCGGACGGCGTGGGAGAGACAGCGGGTGAGTATTTGTTATATATGCGATTGGGGGCAGATGGAGTCCCTTTTGGGGCAGATGGAGGCATATGGGCGGCTATATGGGGGGCTTTGGGGGCAGATGGAGGCTATATGGGCGGCTATATGAGGCTATATGGGTGGCTTTGGGGGCAGATGGGCGGCTATATGAGGCTAATGGGCGACTTTGGGGGCTGAAGGGCGGCTATTTGAGGCTAATGGGCGGCTATATGAGGCTAATGGGTGGCTATATGGGGCAGATGGAGGCACTTGGGGGCAGATGGAGGCACTTGGGGGCTGGTGAAAGAGAAACAGATGTAGCAGAGCTAAATATGCAGGTGTTCTGACACAGTGCTGGTTGAAGATAAAAACAGATGTAGCAGAGCTGTATATGTGGCAGGTCAGCATCAATGCTGGTGAAAGAGAAACAGATGTAGCAGAGCTGAATATGCGGGTGTTCTGACACAGTGCTGGTTGAAGATAAAAACAGATGTAGCAGAGCTGTATGTGTGGAAGGTCAGCATCAATGCTGGTGAAATAGAAACAGATGTAGCAGAGCTGAATATGCGGGTGTTCTGACACAGTGCTGGTTGAAGATAAAAACAGATGTAGCAGGGCTGTATATGTGGCAGGTCAGCATCAATGCTGGTGAAAGAGAAACAGATGTAGCAGAGCTGAATATGCGGGTGTTCTGACAGTGCTGGTTGAAGATAAAAACAGATGTAGCAGAGCTGTATATGTGGCAGGTCAGCATCAATGCTGGTGAAAGAGAAACAGATGTAGCAGAGCTGAATATGCGGCTGTTCTGACACAGTGCTGGTTGAAGAGATAAACAGACAGATGTAGCAGAGCTGTATATGAAGCTTTTCAGACACAGTGCTAGCGGGGGAGTAGAATAAAGATGTAGCAGGGCTGTATAGGAAGCCATTCAGCCAAAGTGATGTTAGGGGACTGGAGAACACATATGTAGCTGAACTGTATATGCATCTATAAAGATACATAGTGTGAGGTTTATACACAACTGGAGTACAGCTGTAATGGAAACAAATCTGCATCAGTGCTGGTGGGTGGGGGTTGGTCAAGCTTTTGGGCTAATGTATAATATGGAATTATAGTTTTTGATGCACAGAATGGGTTTGTAAAAGATCAGACAGATATTTTATGTGTAAAACTGCAGAGCAGCCACCTGTTACTGTACACTGAGCTCACTTCACATGGCTCTCTGAGTGATTATTCCCCTCACAGACACTGCAGACTGATGAGTCATACTTTTCACATGAACGAGCACAGGACTCAGCTCTCAGTGTGATGTCATAAGGAGGTGTGGCTGGCCTTCACTCTAGCTGCCTAAGCCCGCCCAGCCTTAGCTGCAGAAAAACCAGGAAGTAAACAGCTAGCTGGCAGCAATTGAGAATGAAGTAGCAAGATGGGAATACCCCTTTAATGAAAACAACGAATAAACTGAAACAGGCTGTTTTTCAGCTGATCAAAAGTTTAGGACCACACCTCCAAAAAAAAACTAAACCCCCCCAAAACAGAAATCCAACTTGCAAACATGAACTCAGTAATGAGTAGCTCCGCCGTTATTGTTGATCACTTCAAAAATTTGTTTCGGCATGCTTGATGCAAGCGTTTCCATGAGGTGAGTGGGAACATTTCTCCAAGTGGTAAAGACGGCCGCACGAAGGCCATCTACTGTCTGGAACTGTTGTCCATTTTTGTAAACTTCCCTTGCCATCCATCCCCAAAGGTTCTCAATTGGATTTAGATCAGGGGAACACGCAGGATGGGCCAAAAGAGTGATGTTATTCTCCTGGAAGAAGTCCCTTGTCCTGCGGGCATTGTGTACTGTAGCGTTGTCCTGTTGAAAAACCTAGTCGTTACCACACAGACGAGGGCCCTCAGTCATGGGGAATGCTCTCTGCAACATCTGGACATAGCCAGCGGCCGTTTGACGCCCCTGCACTTCCTGAAGCTCCATTGTTCCACTGAAGGAAAAAGCACCCCAGACCATTATGGCGCCCCCTCCACTGTGGCGCGTAGAAAACATCTCAGGTGGGATCTGCTTGTCATGCCAGTAACGTTGGAAACCATCAGGACCATCAAGGTTACATTTTTTCTCATCAAAGAATAAAACTTTCTTCCACCTTTGAATGTCCCATGTTTGGTGCTCTCTTGCAAAAAGTCCAAACGAGCAGTTCTGTGGCGTTCAAGGAGACGAGGTCTTTGAAGACGTTTTTTGTTTTTGAAGCCCTTCAGTCTCAGATGCCGCCTGATGGTTATGGGGCTGCAGTCAGCACTAGTAAGGGCCTTAATTTGGGTCGAGGATCGTCCAGTGTCTTGACGGACAGCCAATTGGATCCTCCAGCTCAGTGCTGGTGAAATTTTGTTGGGTCTTCCACTTGACCTTTTCGTTCCGTAACCCTCAGGATCATTTAAGAAATTCCAAATGACTGTCTTACTGCGTCCCACCTCAGCAGCGATGGCGCGCTGTGAGAGACCCTGCTTATGCAGTTCAACAACCCGACCACGTTCAAAAAGGGAGAGTTTTTTTGCCTTTGCCATCACAACGTGTGACTACCTGACAGAAAATGACAATGAATCCACATCTTTGCACAGATTTGGTATTTTAAAGGCATGTGGTCCTAAAATTTGGATCAGCTGAAAAACAGCCTGTTTCGGTTTAATCGTTATTTTCAATTAATTGAATGCTCAAAAAATGTTTTGTCTCACTCTCATTTCTTCTTGTTGCATGTTGAAGCTCTACTTGGAACCTTGTTAAGATCCAACAATGTAAAATAAGATTTTTTGCCATTATTCAAGTGGTCTTAAACTTTTGATCAGGACTGTATTAGCCATAATATGTTTTTACTCCACCTATTGTGGATATGTGTGCGGTGTAGTTTATTCTTTAGGAGTTACTCATCTGTGTTGTAGAATGTTGGTAACTGATTTATCTACCTTTTGTAGGTTTACTCTTTCGAACTGCTAGTTGGCCAGGGTTAGCCCTATTTAGTGACCATAATAATGTTCACTTCATTTCAGTCATTGTTTTATAATGCTTTCTCTTTCATCTACCATTTTCCAATACGGGCCCTGTTGCATGTTATTGGCCCTCGATTGACCTTGATGCTACGGTTAACATCAATGTCTTGGTGTTACAGCTCTTTCTTAGGCCTCTTGCACACGACCATATGTTTTTTTCAGTTTTTTGCGGAACGGAGCAGTAGCCCTTGATAGAACAGTACTATCCTTGTCCGTTATGCGGACAATAATAGGACATGACAATAATGGAAGACATACGGAGTACCTTCTTTTTTTTTTTTTTGCGGATCCATTAAAATGAATGGTTCCATATACGGTCCGTTCGTGTAAAAGAGGCCTTACTCTGCTCCACTCCTTTTCCTCACCCCTGATATCGACCAACCCATACAATTACTTTGAACTGGTTCTTACACAGTGTTCAGCGTCTTACTCTTATTTCCTGCTATGGCTGAATTCAAGGTAATGTCCTTTAATGTTAAAGGACTTAATATCCCGCAAACTCATAAAGTGTCTATTGCACTGTTACAGGAAACACACTTTAAGCTGTCAAAAATACCTGCTCTTCCCCATAAGTACTTCTCTAAATGATACTATAGCACGTACACTACAGCCTCTGGGGGAGCTGCTATTGCTATTAGCGCTAAAATTCCTTTCCAGCTCCTCACAGAAACTGTGGATCCGGATGGTAGATACCTCTTCATAAAGGGTAGAATAGGTAACTCTGTATACTCAATTGCAAACCTATATGCTCCGAATACGCACCAAGTAAAAAATGGCTCATGCAGACATTGCAAAAATTTGGGCAGTTTGCAGACGGAATAAAGATAGTTGGTGGTGACTTTAATCTCTCAGTAAACCCTATCCTAGACTCCACTGGTGCCTTCAATATCTCCTACCGGTCTCTGAGACGCCTGCCTCACCAGTACCCTACAAGACCTACATTTGGTAGATGTCTGGAGATTGCTATTCCCCACCACAAACGACTATACCTTCTATTCAGACGCCCATGAAACATATCACAGATTGGACTACATCTTGCTTTCACAAACCTACAGGCAACAGGAGAGTCAAGGCTAGCAGGCAGGGAGCAGACGGGTAGCAAAATCCTATAACACAAATATGAGTCAGGAACACAAGTGGTTATCAGGCGCCTTAGCAGAGCACAAGGACCTTGACGCTGAGGCATCTGGGAAGGGGGCTAAGCCACTTATATATGCACAGGAGGGCTAGGATAGGTCAGCGAGGTCACATGACCTAATCCACAAAGCCCAGGAAGTGATGCGTGCCAGCTCTTGAGGAAGTGCAGCAGGAACAAACAGCAAGCATGCTGTGGCCAGGGCTGAGAGCAAACTGTGGAATGGATCTGCAGCGTACTCAAGTTAGAGTTAATAGTGTTCCTGGGTGTTGTAGTGCAATAGACACTAACCTGAGACGGCTGACTCTCTGCAAAGGCAGGGGATGATAGGAAATGTTCGTGACACCAGTGCCAATTAAACGGTGGCACGCCGTTTGCTGATAGCAGGAATAACTGAGGAACCACGTGATGTTAAAGCAGAACTCAAACTTTAGTAGTCATCAAACATGGCCAAAGCTGGAAACGCAGTTCCTTTGCAGACAGTTTGTTGCAGTACATTTGATGCAGGCAATACAGATATAGCAAGGCGACTTCAGAGTGTTAAACACAGGACTTGCAGTACAGGAGCTTGCACTCTATTCCTGACTGATCCTGGAACATAGAAAATCTTCTCCAAGGCCCAATACCCTAGCTCTGGCGTATATCCTTGGTTTTATCTTTATAAAGTACCTCCTCTGTTGTCTTGAGTACCTCTTGCTTCTCTGAGCTTGCCCCTGTCTCTCTCTCAGCTTCCTCAGACTCTAGAAACTTCTGAACTCCCTTCCTAGGCTAGGCCCTGCCTATTTATACTGAACTGGGAGCTCCCTCTGCTGACTGGAATCTGCATTGCCTGCTGCAGGCCTAACTTCCTTAAAGAGAAATACACATAAAACCTAGCAGTGTCGGGTAACCTACCCGTATGCTGCAGATCCAGAACAACAGCACCCACACAGACAGAGCCCAGGACTGCACCGCTGAAATGGGAAGCACCGGCCGCAGATCACCGCTGAACACGGCGCCCAGAACCGTGGCGGTAAGCAGAGGAACAGCGGGTCACAGCAGCCGCTGTTACACTAGAAAACTCCCATAAAAGGTCTAGAGCCCAAGCTGTTAAACAGGAACTCTCGAAAATAAGAACTAAGATTAAAAACATCCTTAATATTCGCACAGCTAAGCTATTCCACATGTCCAAATTCAAATACTATGCCCATGGAAATAAATGCAATAAGATTGTTAGCCCTGGTAAAAAAATTAATAATGAAAAATCATATATTACTAAAATCTGCACAATGCAAGTATCCTTATCCACTGATTCAATTGCCCATGCATTTCAAGTTTTTTATTATAACCTCTATGATCTACATTTGGATCCAGCTTCCCTAGTGTCGACACCCTCCCCGAGAGCTATTGACCAGTTCCTAGACTCACTCAATCTTCCTTCCATTTCAGAGACAGATAAAATGTCCTTGACGCAACCCTTCACACCTTCAGAACTGGGTAAAGTACTGCAGTCTATCCCATCGGGTAAGTCACGAAGCCCGGATGGCTTCTCCATCAACTACTATAAAAAGTTTAAATATTCTCTGCTGCCGCGTTTTACCAAAATATGTAATGCCCTGTTGGGAGGAGATACCTGGCCACTGCAATCTCTAGAAGCCCATATAACTATATTACCTAAGGAGGTCAAAGATCCTACTCTATGCAGCAGCTACAGGCCGATATCTCTTCTCAACACGGCCCTGAAGTGGTGGGCATATAGCCTGAGTCCTATATTGCCCAGGATTATTGGTGCCGAACAAACAGGGTTCATTAAAGGTAGACAGGGGAAAGATAATACTGCTAGGGTTATACGTATAATTTCACATGCCAGGTCTACTAAAACACCACTTCTTCTTTTAAGCACAGACTCTGAGAAAGCGTTTGATAGGGTTAGTTGGCCATATATGATTGCAACTCTCCGGCGGTTCCAATTCCTGATATATTCATTAATGCTATACTTACACTATATGATAAACCCAAGACGAAAATAAAAGTGAACGGAATCTATTCTCCGAACTTTCACATAAAAAAGGTACCAGACAGGGTTTCCCATTATCCCCTTTATTGTATGTACTAGTAATGGAAACCCAGACACTTCTACAGGACCCCCTAATGCAGGGATATAAGATGGGATCTTTCACACACCACTGCGGCTTTTGCTGATGATTTGCTGATATTGACTACAAACCCGTTGCAGTCTCTTCCACGTATCTCTGCTCTGCTGGAGCAATATGGAAGTCTTTCAAACTTTAAAGTCAACTTCAGCAACTTCCGCTACATCAGACACGTCAACTGTAGATTTCATTAAATATCTGGGTCTTAACCTAACGCGGGACCCAGCTGTATAAGGCACAAAGTTGACGCTTCTTGCACTAGAAAGCGTGCGTATCCTGTTCGTGACGCCAAAAGAGAGGTGCAGCGTACTCAAGTTAGAGTTAATAGTGTTCCTGGGTGTTGTAGTGCAATAGACACTAACCTGAGACGGCTGACTCTCTGCAAGGGCAGGGGATGATAGGAAATGTTCGTGACGCCAGTGCCAATTAAACGGTGGCACGCCGTTTGCTGATAGCAGGAATAACTGAGGAACCACGTGATGTTAAAGCAGAACTCAAACTTTAGTAGTCATCAAACATGGCCAAAGCTGGAAACGCAGTTCCTTTGCAGACAGTTTGTTGCAGTACATTTGATGCAGGCAATACAGATATAGCAAGGCGACTTCAGAGTGTTAAACACAGGACTTGCAGTACAGGAGCTTGCACTCTATTCCTGACTGATCCTGGAACATAGAAAATCTTCTCCAAGGCCCAATACCCTAGCTCTGGCGTATATCCTTGGTTTTATCTTTATAAAGTACCTCCTCTGTTGTCTTGAGTACCTCTTGCTTCTCTGAGCTTGCCCCTGTCTCTCTCTCAGCTTCCTCAGACTCTAGAAACTTCTGAACTCCCTTCCTAGGCTAGGCCCTGCCTATTTATACTGAACTGGGAGCTCCCTCTGCTGACTGGAATCTGCATTGCCTGCTGCAGGCCTAACTTCCTTAAAGAGAAATACACATAAAACCTAGCAGTGTCGGGTAACCTACCCGTATGCTGCAGATCCAGAACAACAGCACCCACACAGACAGAGCCCAGGACTGCACCGCTGAAATGGGAAGCACCGGCCGCAGATCACCGCTGAACACGGCGCCCAGAACCGCGGCGGTAAGCAGAGGAACAGCGGGTCACAGCAGCCGCTGTTACACTAGAAAACTCCCATAAAAGGTCTAGAGCCCAAGCTGTTAAACAGGAACTCTCGAAAATAAGAACTAAGATTAAAAACATCCTTAATATTCGCACAGCTAAGCTATTCCACATGTCCAAATTCAAATACTATGCCCATGGAAATAAATGCAATAAGATTGTTAGCCCTGGTAAAAAAATTAATAATGAAAAATCATATATTACTAAAATCTGCACAATGCAAGTATCCTTATCCACTGATTCAATTGCCCATGCATTTCAAGTTTTTTATTATAACCTCTATGATCTACATTTGGATCCAGCTTCCCTAGTGTCGACACCCTCCCCGAGAGCTATTGACCAGTTCCTAGACTCACTCAATCTTCCTTCCATTTCAGAGACAGATAAAATGTCCTTGACGCAACCCTTCACACCTTCAGAACTGGGTAAAGTACTGCAGTCTATCCCATCGGGTAAGTCACGAAGCCCGGATGGCTTCTCCATCAACTACTATAAAAAGTTTAAATATTCTCTGCTGCCGCGTTTTACCAAAATATGTAATGCCCTGTTGGGAGGAGATACCTGGCCACTGCAATCTCTAGAAGCCCATATAACTATATTACCTAAGGAGGTCAAAGATCCTACTCTATGCAGCAGCTACAGGCCGATATCTCTTCTCAACACGGCCCTGAAGTGGTGGGCATATAGCCTGAGTCCTATATTGCCCAGGATTATTGGTGCCGAACAAACAGGGTTCATTAAAGGTAGACAGGGGAAAGATAATACTGCTAGGGTTATACGTATAATTTCACATGCCAGGTCTATTAAAACACCACTTCTTCTTTTAAGCACAGACTCTGAGAAAGCGTTTGATAGGGTTAGTTGGCCATATATGATTGCAACTCTCCGGCGGTTCCAATTCCTGATATATTCATTAATGCTATACTTACACTATATGATAAACCCAAGACGAAAATAAAAGTGAACGGAATCTATTCTCCGAACTTTCACATAAAAAAGGTACCAGACAGGGTTTCCCATTATCCCCTTTATTGTATGTACTAGTAATGGAAACCCAGACACTTCTACAGGACCCCCTAATGCAGGGATATAAGATGGGATCTTTCACACACCACTGCGGCTTTTGCTGATGATTTGCTGATATTGACTACAAACCCGTTGCAGTCTCTTCCACGTATCTCTGCTCTGCTGGAGCAATATGGAAGTCTTTCAAACTTTAAAGTCAACTTCAGCAACTTCCGCTACATCAGACACGTCAACTGTAGATTTCATTAAATATCTGGGTCTTAACCTAACGCGGGACCCAGCTGTATAAGGCACAAAGTTGACGCTTCTTGCACTAGAAAGCGTGCGTATCCTGTTCGTGACGCCAAAAGAGAGGTGCAGCGTACTCAAGTTAGAGTTAATAGTGTTCCTGGGTGTTGTAGTGCAATAGACACTAACCTGAGACGGCTGACTCTCTGCAAGGGCAGGGGATGATAGGAAATGTTCGTGACGCCAGTGCCAATTAAACGGTGGCACGCCGTTTGCTGATAGCAGGAATAACTGAGGAACCACGTGATGTTAAAGCAGAACTCAAACTTTAGTAGTCATCAAACATGGCCAAAGCTGGAAACGCAGTTCCTTTGCAGACAGTTTGTTGCAGTACATTTGATGCAGGCAATACAGATATAGCAAGGCGACTTCAGAGTGTTAAACACAGGACTTGCAGTACAGGAGCTTGCACTCTATTCCTGACTGATCCTGGAACATAGAAAATCTTCTCCAAGGCCCAATACCCTAGCTCTGGCGTATATCCTTGGTTTTATCTTTATAAAGTACCTCCTCTGTTGTCTTGAGTACCTCTTGCTTCTCTGAGCTTGCCCCTGTCTCTCTCTCAGCTTCCTCAGACTCTAGAACAGGGGTGGGGAACCTGCGGCCCGCGGGCCGCTTGCGGCCCGCGAAATCATTCAATCCGGCCCCCCATGCGATTGTAAAACACCGCCGCCGATTGTCACTATGGAGCGGAGTAAATGTATTGCTAAACACACTGACAATGAATGGATGATCATGGCGATCATTCATTCATTGTCCGTGTGTTTAGCAATACATTTACTCCGCTCCTGCGGCCCGCCCCTGTTAGCCGGCGCCAGCCAATAGCATTTACTCTGCTCCTGCGGCACTCCCCTGTTAGCCGGCGCCAGCCTCCAGCTATTGCACTGCAGCTAAGATGCTTCCCTAGGTTTACAGCCCCGCCCGCCGTGAGTGACGTCACGCCGCCGGGCGGGGATCACCATTCATGCTGGCTGGGATGACACTGATGGGAGGAGCATAGAGAGGACGAGCCAGCGCCACCGACGAGGAACTTATACGTCTGGCATGCATTTTTTTACAGGACTGCTTTGCATTCCCAGTCAGGACCAACTCGGAGGATAGTCAGTGCCAGGGAGGCGAAAGTGTTAACACACACTGGATAGTTAGTTATTAAAACTATAAAAAGTGGTGTGCGATCATATAAATGGCGACTACAAAGAAAAGAAAAATTGATGCAGAGTCTCGAGTTTTCCAAGAGAAATGGACAAATGATTATTTTTTTGTTGAAGTCAAAGGCAAACCTGTGTGCCTAGTTTGTGGCGATGCATTAGCAGTAATGAAAAAAGTGAATCTGGAGCGTCATTACAGCTCAAAACATGCTCAACTCAGCAAATTGGGAGGTCAATTGCGCCTGGATAAAATCAATGCTCTTCAGCGGAGTTTGGAATCACAACAAGCCACTTTCACTAGACCTCGTTATGACAGAGACAACGTTATTCAGACGAGTTATGTAGTGAGTGAGCTAATCGCAAAGAAGCTCAGGCCTCATGTAGAGGGAGAGTTTGTGAAAGAGTGCATGGTTGCTGCTGCGGAGTTGTTAGCGCCAGACAAAGTAAAATTGTTTCAGAGTGTTAGTTTGTCTCGGAGAACAGTCTCAGAACGGATTACTGACTTGGCACAAGATATTGAAAAAACATTGAAGGATTCTGCAGGAGATTTCCAATTTTTCTCTCTGGCTTGTGACGAGACAACGGACATAACAAATACTGCTCAACTGGCTGTTTTTGTTCGTGGGATAACTGCAGAGTTTGACATACGAGAGGAACTGCTTTCACTGGAAGCTATGCATGACACTACAAGAGGTGAGGACTTGTTTGAGAGACTTGTTTTATCAATGAAAAAACTTGAGCTAACTTTTGAAAAGTTAAGTGGCCTTACTACAGATGGAGCTCCAGCCATGGTTGGCTCACAAAAAGGGTTAGTTGCCTTTGTCAAGAAAGAACTGAGTCGTCTCAATCTTGATCCAAATGATTTAATTATATGCCACTGCATCATACACCAAGAAAGTCTCTGTGCACAATCGTTGCGATTCAACAATGTGATGTCAACTGTGGTGTCATGCATAAATTTTATCAAAACCAGAGGGCTTAACAGCCGCCAGTTTAAGGAGTTACTAAGTGATCTTGACTCTGAGTATGGTGATCTTGTTTATCACTGTGAAGTGCGGTGGCTGAGTCGCGGGAACATGCTCAGAAGGTTTTACGAACTGCAGAATGAAGTCAAGCAGTTCATGGAGATGAAGGGAAAACCTGTCATGGAACTCACCGATAGCAAGTGGCTGTGTGATTTAGCATTCATGGTGGACATTACCAAGTACCTCTCAGAGCTGAACGTCAAGCTGCAGGGCCCCAACCAGCTTCTCAGCTCACTGCTTTCAAACGTTAAATCATTTGAAGGTAAATTAATGTTGTGGAAAGTGCAACTCGAGAAGAATAACACGGTGCATTTCCCCACTCTGGAAGGACAAAAGCCTTCTACGACACAAGAATATGCCGGTGAATGTGCAAAACTAATTAAGGCATTTAATGAAAGATTCAAGGATGTGAAAAGTAAACAAATGGAATTGAACATCTTTGCTACACCTTTCAATGTGGAACCAGCTGATGTGCCTGATAACCTACAACACGAAATAATTCAGCTGCAAAGCGATGATGTGCTGAAAGCTAGGTACAACAACCTCCCACTGCTTGAGTTCTACAAGCATTACATAAGTAATGATGAATTCCCAACTTTGAGAAGACATGCATTAAAATATGCATCTGTGTTTGGAACAACTTACTGCTGCGAGCAGTTCTTTTCCAAACTTACCATCGCAAAGAGTCGACTGCGCTCCAGACTGACCGACGCAAACCTGGAAAACCAGTTGCGAGTAGCAACATCATCAATATCGGCCAACATCGCACACCTCGCCAAAGAGAAGCAGTTCCAGCCATCACATTAGCGTAATTAAATGTTTGACCAAATATGTGGTGACAGTTCATGTCCTTGTTTATTGACAGCCTTATTTTTTTTACATGTCCATTGTTTTTCCTTTGTTCTTTATTTGTAAAAATTGAGTATATAAATAAAGATTATACAAAAAAAATGTTTGACCAAATAATAACAGGCTAATTTTTAAGTTGATCATTTTGTATGGCCCCCGAATGATGTTACAAAAATCCAAATGGCCCTTGGCAGAAAAAAGGTTCCCCACCCCTGCTCTAGAAACTTCTGAACTCCCTTCCTAGGCTAGGCCCTGCCTATTTATACTGAACTGGGAGCTCCCTCTGCTGACTGGAATCTGCATTGCCTGCTGCAGGCCTAACTTCCTTAAAGAGAAATACACATAAAACCTAGCAGTGTCGGGTAACCTACCCGTATGCTGCAGATCCAGAACAACAGCACCCACACAGACAGAGCCCAGGACTGCACCGCTGAAATGGGAAGCACCGGCCGCAGATCACCGCTGAACACGGCGCCCAGAACCGCGGCGGTAAGCAGAGGAACAGCGGGTCACAGCAGCCGCTGTTACACTAGAAAACTCCCATAAAAGGTCTAGAGCCCAAGCTGTTAAACAGGAACTCTCGAAAATAAGAACTAAGATTAAAAACATCCTTAATATTCGCACAGCTAAGCTATTCCACATGTCCAAATTCAAATACTATGCCCATGGAAATAAATGCAATAAGATTGTTAGCCCTGGTAAAAAAATTAATAATGAAAAATCATATATTACTAAAATCTGCACAATGCAAGTATCCTTATCCACTGATTCAATTGCCCATGCATTTCAAGTTTTTTATTATAACCTCTATGATCTACATTTGGATCCAGCTTCCCTAGTGTCGACACCCTCCCCGAGAGCTATTGACCAGTTCCTAGACTCACTCAATCTTCCTTCCATTTCAGAGACAGATAAAATGTCCTTGACGCAACCCTTCACACCTTCAGAACTGGGTAAAGTACTGCAGTCTATCCCATCGGGTAAGTCACGAAGCCCGGATGGCTTCTCCATCAACTACTATAAAAAGTTTAAATATTCTCTGCTGCCGCGTTTTACCAAAATATGTAATGCCCTGTTGGGAGGAGATACCTGGCCACTGCAATCTCTAGAAGCCCATATAACTATATTACCTAAGGAGGTCAAAGATCCTACTCTATGCAGCAGCTACAGGCCGATATCTCTTCTCAACACGGCCCTGAAGTGGTGGGCATATAGCCTGAGTCCTATATTGCCCAGGATTATTGGTGCCGAACAAACAGGGTTCATTAAAGGTAGACAGGGGAAAGATAATACTGCTAGGGTTATACGTATAATTTCACATGCCAGGTCTACTAAAACACCACTTCTTCTTTTAAGCACAGACTCTGAGAAAGCGTTTGATAGGGTTAGTTGGCCATATATGATTGCAACTCTCCGGCGGTTCCAATTCCTGATATATTCATTAATGCTATACTTACACTATATGATAAACCCAAGACGAAAATAAAAGTGAACGGAATCTATTCTCCGAACTTTCACATAAAAAGGTACCAGACAGGGTTTCCCATTATCCCCTTTATTGTATGTACTAGTAATGGAAACCCAGACACTTCTACAGGACCCCCTAATGCAGGGATATAAGATGGGATCTTTCACACACCACTGCGGCTTTTGCTGATGATTTGCTGATATTGACTACAAACCCGTTGCAGTCTCTTCCACGTATCTCTGCTCTGCTGGAGCAATATGGAAGTCTTTCAAACTTTAAAGTCAACTTCAGCAACTTCCGCTACATCAGACACGTCAACTGTAGATTTCATTAAATATCTGGGTCTTAACCTAACGCGGGACCCAGCTGCCTCATATAAAGCCAACTATCTGCCAGCACTTCATGACATAACTGAACAGCTTCAAAAACGTAATCTACCTTTCATTTTGTGGATGGGCAGGAAAAATTTCCTTAAAGCTTATACAGTATTATACCCAAATTACTTTACCTTTTACAAACACTCCCTATTTGGCTTCCTGATTCTTTATTTTCCAAAATACAATCCGCATTCAATTCATTCCTATGGAACAAAGTGCGCCCTATACTTTAGACTTCTGAAACGCAAACAAAAGTTTGGAGGTTTTGGGCTTCCAGACCTTCTCACCTATTATAAAGCGAACCAGCTTAGTAGATGGATCACAATCACGTTGAACCCACCATCTAATCTATAAGCCAGCATTGAAAACGATCTTTTCACCCTGGCAGACCGCTGCTGTTGGTGGGGCATCTCTAAACCCGCCAACCATCACCCTCATATATTGCTTAGGGGTATTGCCAATGTGTGGCAAAAGCTCAATAAACAAACAGCTTTGATCTCCTCCCCATCGCCTGTTATGCCTTTGAGCCTCCTTGCAAAGTATGTTAACCCAGGTATAAGAACCCCCTCAGACTTCTGGAAACAACTTTCTAACATTACAGTAGCAGATATCTTTTACACAGAGACTATTCCCACATCAGACATTTTACTACAAAAGACCAAAGTTCATCCTCCCAACTTTGTACAGCGACACAAATTCGACTCTGTCTGTAAAACTGCTTACAAGAAACTGCCATCCACACGTCAGGATACATGGCTAGAATTGCACTTATTGAAACAATCGCCTCACTACAAAGATCTTTCTTTTCTATATAATTGGCTTTTAACCAATGATTCTCAATTTATACCCCAATATGTGTCTAAATGGGAAGAGGAATTGGGTATGACCTTTTCTAATCCAGAATTACATTTTCTGCTCTCCAGATCACATGGCTTTTCAGGCTGTGTAAAGCTTCAAGAGAACTCTTTTAAATTGTTAACACATTGGTACAAAACCCCGGGTTTTTCTCCAGACAAATAATCCAGTGATCCCAGATACCTGCTGGAGATGTCAATCTGGCAGAGGCACCTTATCTCATCTTTGGTGGCATTGTCCTCTTATCAAAGATTATTGGGAAGCTATCGAAAATAGCATAAATGAAATGTGTTCTAGTAAGCTCACATTGATTCCTCAGTTGGTTCTTCTGTAGTGCCCAACCTCCTTTTACACCACGGAAACACAATCTACCCACATTATTACTATCTGCAGCTAAATTGTTAATTCCAGCATTCTGGAAGAGGGGGGTGCCGTCAGAAGGGCCCAGCTCCAGAGGGGGGCCCTTTTTGTCCGGAGGCAGCAGGAGTAGAGATGAGCGCTTCCATTGTGGAAGCTCTTATCTCCGTATTAATCTGTATCGCGGTCCTCAGGACAGCGATACAGATGAATGGTGCAGAGTAGCAGGGGAGAGGAGTCTCCCTTGCCCGTTCCTCTGATAGGCTACAGGCTTAGTGCCTGTAGCCTATCAGAGGCCGATGCAGGCGGCGCAATGAGGTTATCGCGCAGCCTGAGCCGTACAGAGCGGGACACAGGCTGGAAGAGACCTGCATCGCATCACTGACAGCAGCATAAGGTAAGTTTATGTGTTTATTGTTTTTATTATTTATAGTATACTTTGGCAAGAAGGAGGGTGGGGGCCCTATATACTGGCACAATATGGATTGTTACTATGGAGAAGAGGGGAAGCACTATGGAGAAGAGGGGAAGCACGATGGGGGCCCTATATACTGCCAAAATATGGAGGGGCACTATGGAGAAGAGGGGGAAGCACTATGGGGGCCACTATGGAAAAGAGGGGAAGCACTATGGGGGCCCTATATACTGGCACAATATGGGGGGCACTATGGAGACTTTGATGCCTTAGCAAAAAAGGGAGACCAACAACACTGTTCCCACTAAAATTGAAGGTGAGTTATACATACTATGTTATGAAAGAAATGCATTGCATAAAAGTTTTGTACAATAACTCTTTTTATGCTTTTCTACCTTGAATTAAACTAAACCTTTAATGTTACGAAATTTAAATTTAATTTATATTAATTCACACAAACGCCCCATCCATCTACTTTTTGTCCGGCCCCCGGGTCCAATATATGAACCCATTGTGGCCCACGAGTCAAAAAGTTTGCCCACCTCTGGTCTAGGTGATGGGTGTCTTAGCCGTAGTCCCTCAACTCACAGCAGTGTCTTCTCAAGGAACTTGAGGAACAAATCTAGTTGATCTCACTGGAAAATCTTTCCTCTCACACTATCTCTTGGCAGGAACTCCCCCTCCTGGCAGGCAGCAGAACCAGCCCACTCCTACCAAGAGGAGAGGAACAGGGTAGTTAGCCCTATTCCTTGCCAACCATTGCCACCCACATACTTACTGGTAATAATGGCCATAACATAAAAAATTCTTAACAATACATAACACAACAATTTACAATAGTAATACCCCTAGGTTTGGGGTACTACAATGATGTTGATAAGAAAGGTTTGTGTCGAACAATTCCAGTAAAACGGCTTGCAGTGCCATTTTACTGCAAATGTCGGCGGGAAAAAGCATGAGGGAGGCAGAAAGATGCTCACATGACCCTGAGAGGGAGTGGGGGGGGGAGGGGCTTGCCCTAACTGGTTTAAAGGCTGGCAGGCATCCTGGATGAGCCAATCAATGCTGCAGCAGGCATGGAGGTGCCCTTGCAGAACGTCATTTTGTGTTGGGCTGTGAATGAGGATGGATGGGTCTATGGGTCTGTGCAGTGTCTGACAGAAAATGATCTTAGGGACAGTGTACAGTCACTGTAACGGAACGCCTAGCACCCCAACCGGGTACCTCCGTCGATAGATGCTCCTAGTGCTTCCAGAGGACTCCAAGCACTCCACTTGACACCGTCAGCACTGCAGACCCCACGAACCGCCGAAGCTTGGTGGAGGTCTCGCCGTCTCCTACCCACCCTGGACCTACGACAGGGCTCCAGGCTCCAGTGGGTGAACCTCTCCTAAATCCAGAGACAGGAACCAGGAGCAAGCTCTTACAAGAGCTTATACTCAGGGGAGTATTATGATATAGCAATCCCCAAGAGTGTAGTTATTCCATCCCCCAAACATGAGCCAAGACTTCATGAAGGTATAAAACAGGAACTCCCTTTATTTTAACACACAAGCATTTTATACACATCTTCCAACAAAGTTACCACCCCAGGGTTTTGTAAAAAAAGCCAATAACCAAGTACAATACACTCAGACACTCCCACACAAAATCCTCCCCTCTGTCCGTGATAGAATTACCACACACTGGGTTGATGCAATCATCACAGGCAGACGAATACACAATATCCTCTGTCCTGGAGACAACCGAGAAGTAATTCAATTATCTCTCAGGACAAAGGACATCACCAATACACACAGAGAGACAATGGAACAGACCTCCCTACTCAACGTATACAATGTCCCACCCTTTTCAATACACATAGACATTTAACATCCCAAAATGGCACAAATTAGACCAGGGTTCAAGTTAGTCCAAGTCCTTTGTGAACAAATGAGGCCTGGCTGATGAGAGGGCCCATAATCCTGGGGCAAGAGGCTAGTACCCAGGCCCCTCCAAAACCCAGTGGCGAGGTTGGTTTCGCTACACATCTCCCCCTCCCACGGAAGACTAACCAGATACCTGACCTCACGGTCAGTACCTGAGTTAGTCTGGCAGTCCAACCACAACCCAATACTGGACCTGTTGAATTTAGTATGGCCCCAGCTGTTGAGTGGGCATCTGCGACTCCTTGCTCCCTTGTGGTTCTCTAGCTTGGAGCTATAGGTACTTGGTGGGCTGAGGCCGACTGCGCTCTGCCCAGATGCCAGCTTTTCTGCTGGGGTAGCCTGTGGGAAGTCCGGCTCTGGAGAAGAGGATAGGGGAGGGCAGAGGCCGACTGCGCTCTGCCCAGATGCCAGCTCTTCCGCTGGGGTAGACTGTGGGAAGTCCGGCTCTGGAGAAGAGGATAGGGGAGGGCAGAGGCCAGCGGCGCTCTGCCCTGATGCCAGCGCTTCAGCTGGGGTGCATGGTGCCAACTCCTGCTAGGTAGTAAATGAATGGTTAGGGCAGAGGCCAGCAGCGCTCTGCTCTGATAACAGCTCTTCTGCTGGAGAGGGGTCAGTGGGGTTTAAAGCCTTACCCACTACACTCAGTATTGGGCTGGGAGAGAGCTGTGGAGGGGGGCTATCACTTACCCCCTCCTCTGGATACCCCATCTGCCGCTGGGGAGAGAGACCAACTGTCTCCTCTCCCTGTAGAGTATACTGCCGCTGGGTAGTTAAGACCGGCTGTCTCCACTACCAGTGATTCTGGTTGTTGCAGAGATGAGGGACCGACAATCTCCTCTCCCTGTACTCCCAGTGGCAGTTGGGGATCTGGGCCGCCTGCCCAGCCACCCTGTTGGGACAGTGGAGTGACTACGGTACCATCTCCACCTGCCGACTGGGGTTCCTCCCAGTACCAGTCTATGAAGTCCCCTACTTCCACAGTTGGTGAGGAAGTAGGGGATACCTCAGCTGTGACTTGCCAGGGGTAGGGCTGCAGGTCTGGGCCTGGTATCCAACTGTCTTGTATCTTGCACTGGGCTTGAATGGAGCGAAACAACTGTTGATAATCTTGCTCCAGCTCCCACTCCCTTTGGACCAGAAAGGTCAGATCTGCCCTCACCCCACTAGTTGTATGCCAATTGTGCAAGTCCCACCTGTAGTCAGTAATGTCCCAAAATCTAGACTCTTCTGTGCTCCCAAAGTCAATGTCTTCAAAAGACTCCCACAATAACCCAGGGCAATTATATTCCTCACCTTCGGGCTTGGCGTACTCCTCCATCCATGGAGACTGTCGTACTGTGTCCCACCATAGTGCTTGGTAAGCGTCATCCAGCCAGGTTTCCTGCCATACCAGTGTCTCAAGCTCTGACACCCACTCCGTCAATGGTTGCTCTCCCAGTAGAGGTAGTCGCAGCGCCAATGGCATTCGCAATCTCTGCTCCTCGCTGGGAAGACTCTCACCCCTCCGACGCTGCACGTCCTCCAGGGCCTGGTGCCATACGCCTTTCCGCTCTGCATCCCTGTAATCCGGGTGATCTTCCTCATGGAATGCTGTGCAGGAACCAACGGCATCCATATTGCTGTAGCCAGGGGCGCTGTACGGATACTAGCGTTGCCCTCAATATACTCTACGAACGGTGTCTCCGAGCTGCTTCTCCTCACACTAGGACGCCATCCCACCGCTTGCCACCAATGTAACAAAACGCCTAGCACCCCGACCGGGTACCTCCATCGATAGATGCTCCTAGTGCTTCCAGAGGACTCCAAGCACTCCACTTGACACCGTCAGCACTGCAGACCCCACGAACCGCCAAAGCTTGGTGGAGGTCTCGCCGTCTCCTACCCACCCTGGACCTACGACAGGGCTCCAGGCTCCAGTGGGTGAACCTCTCCTAAATCCAGAGACAGGAACCAGGAGCAAGCTCTTACAAGAGCTTATACTCAGGGGAGTATTGTGATGTAGCAATCCCCAAGAGTGTAGTTATTCCATCCCCCAAACATGAGCCAAGACTTCATGAAGGTATAAAACAGGAACTCCCTTTATTTTAACACACAAGCATTTTATACACATCTTCCAACAAAGTTACCACCCCAGGGTTTTGTAAAAACAGCCAATAACCACGTACAATACACTCAGACACTCCCACACAAAATCCTCCCCTCTGTCCATGATAGAATTACCACACACTGGGTTGATGCAATCATCACAGGCAGACGAATACACAATATCCTCTGTCCTGGAGACAACCGAGAAGTAATTCAATTATCTCTCAGGACAAAGGACATCGCCAATACACACAGAGAGACAATGGAACAGACCTCCCTACTCAACGTATACAATGTCCCACCCCTTTTTCAATACACATAGACATTTAACATCCCAAAATGGCACAAATTAGACCAGGGTTCAAGTTAGTCCAAGTCCTTTGTGAACAAATGAGGCCTGGCTGATGAGAGGGCCCATAATCCTGGAGCAAGAGGCTAGTACCCAGGCCCCTCCAAAACCCAGTGGCGAGGTTGGTTTCGCCACAGTCACAATCAAGCTTCTAGACTAATGTGAGGGACAGTGAATGGAAAGGCTAGAAAGAAGAATTGTGTAGAATAGGGAAAGACAGGGAAAGCTTTCAACCAGGGAGTGAGAAGGGAGGAGCTGAGGATGGATGTGTCAGGCAGTGCTTTCTAGCTGCAGTTACTGCCTTATAACACAGCAGCGGAACTTCAAAAGCAGCTACCTACAAGAGAAAAAAAAATCCTCCATTTGAACACAAATACAGCTTTCTTTTTCTTTTTTTTTCAAGTGTTGGTGTCTGGATAATAACCTCAATACAGCTGTACAACACCTGGTTTAAAATCCAGAGAGTAGCATCTCAGTGAAAACACCTGAAATAGTGGGTCCGAAATCTGGGACAGGGCATCTACAGACAGGTTCAAGGTGTTTTTTATTTATAAAAAAAAAAAAAAAGGTGTTTTAAATCTCTATATGAAAAATGAATGTAACACTGCGCGCTAACGATAAATATATTGGATATATTAGAGTGGGCAGCCGACAAACTGCAAAGCCATCTACCGCTCAAGCATACAATGCCGCAGAAACGCTAGAATGTGTCCAGGTCCTACCTTGACGCACGTGTGTTTGTAGCGGTGCAACGTTCTGCAGCGGTCCTCCTCTTGTATTCTCTGTGTAGAGCAGGAGAAGCAAATCCAAAGGGAGGGGATGGCCAGCATAGGCTAGTAATCTATTAGTATTATAATAAGTATTGGGAATCTTGCCCCGGGCCGGTGGGGCAGAGTATTCCCGTTACCTGTAGGTTAGTGCTCACGTCTGAGCGAGTGACGTCACCGCAAGTAAGGGCTCTTTCACACTTGCGTTCTTGTCTTCCGGCATAGAGTTCCGTCGTCGGGGCTCTATGCCGGAAGAATCCTGATCAGGATTATCCTAATGCATTCTGAATGGAGAGAAATCCGTTCAGGATGCATCAGGATGTCTTCAGTTCCGGAACGGAACGTTTTTTGGCCGGAGAAAATACCGCAGCATGCTGCGCTTTTTGCTCCGGCCAAAAATCCGGAACACTTGCCGCAAGGCCGGATACCGGAATTAATGCCCATTGAAAGGCATTGATCCGGATCCGGCCTTAAGCTAAACGTCGTTTCGGCGCATTGCCGGAGCCGACATTTAGCTTTTTCAGAGTGGTTACCATGGCTTGCCGGGACGCTAAAGTCCTGGCAGCCATGGTAAAGTGTAGCGGGTGAGCGGGGGAGCAGTGTACTTACCGTCCGTGCGGCTCCCCGGGCGCTCCAGAGTGACGTCAGGGCGCCCCAAGCGCATGGATCATGTGATCACATGGATCACGTCATCCATGCGCATGGGGCGCTCTGACGTCATTCTGGAGCGCCCCGGGAGCCGCACGGACTGTAAGTATACCGCTCCCCCGCTCCCCGCTCCTACTATGGCAACCAGGACTTTAATAGCGTCCTGGGTGCCATAGTAAACACTGAACGCATTTGGAAGACGGTTCCATCTTCAAATGCTTTCAGTACACTTGCGTTTTTCCGGATCCGGCGTGTAATTCCGGCAAGTGGAGTACACGCCGGATCCGGACAACGCAAGTGTGAAAGAGGCCTAAGCTACGGGTTGTAGTGGGAGTCAAACTACCAACGCGTTTCGAGTACAGGCGGTACTCTTCATCAGGGAACGTTACACCCACTACGTATGTTCTCATTATTTATAGTGCATGCTGTGCCTTTCTCCCTCCTCCCCATAACAATTGTTGCTATTCAAAACCAAATAGCTCGATTTCTGAGTTAAGGCCCTTTGGCAACATAGTATCTAAATTGAATATCCATTCTGTCTCTTTCTTTGATTGCTTCTTAATGAAGTCTCCACCCCGGGCATCCATTTCTATCTTTTCTATGCCCAAAAAAGACATGCCTTCTATTTTTCCTCCATGTAACTCAGTGAAATGCCTAGATAGGGGGTGTTCTCTTGATTTTTTTCTTATATTATTCATATGTTCGCTTATCCGTTTTTTTAATTTTCTCTTGGTGCGTCCGATGTACAGTTTATGACAGGGGCATTTAATCGCATAAATAACCCCTTCTGTGTTACAGGAGATATGTCCCCTTATCTCTTGTTCAAAACTACCCTCATGGTTACTTATGTATTGTGTTTTCACTGTGTTTTTTGCTGTACTTTTACATGGGGCACATTTTTTACACGGGAAGAAGCCCTGTGGAGATTACTCTGAATATTCCTCTTTTTTGCCTAATATACCTGCCTCCTTTGCTAGTTGAGGCAAAAAATAAATAAATGTGCCCCATGTAAAAGTACAGCAAAAAACACAGTGAAAACACAATACATAAGTAACCATGGATAATTGTTATGGGACAGAATGGATATTCAATTTAGATACTATGTTGCCAAAGGGCCTTAACTCAGAAATCGAGCTATTTGGTTTTGAATAGCAACAATTGTTATGGGGAGGAGGGAGAAAGGCACAGCATGCACTATAAATAATGAGAACATACGTAGTGGGTGTAACGTTCCCTGATGAAGAGTACCGCCTGTACTCGAAACGCGTTGGTAGTTTGACTCCCACTACAACCCGTAGCTTACTTGCGGTGACGTCACTCGTTCAGACGTGAGCACTAACCTACAGGTAACGGGAATACTCTGCCACCGGCCGGGGCAAGATTCCCAATACTTATTATAATACTAATAGATTACTAGCCTATGCTGGCCATCCCCTCCCTTTGGATCTGCTTCTCCTGCTCTACACAGAGAATACAAGAGGAGGACCGCTGCAGAACGTTGCACCGCTACAAACACACGTGCGTCAAGGTAGGACCTGGACACATTCTAGCGTTTCTGCGGCATTGTATGCTTGAGCGGTAGATGGCTTTGCAGTTTGTCGGCTGCCCACTCTAATATATCCAATATATTTATCGTTAGCGCGCAGTGTTACATTCATTTTTCATATATATATATTTGTGATTTGTACAGCTAGCCTGCACAGTATCCTCCATAGCAGGCACGGGACTGCTATAACACCGCTGCGATCCTATATATGGTGAAGCGCCAGTTGATTATTCATCATACACTGTGTTTTAAATCTCATTTAAACACCTGAAATAGTAGTCTGGACTATTTACAGGTCATCTTCAGAACCTTAAATTTTTTTTGCAAAAATAGCAATTCAAGTGTACAGTCGTGGCCAAAAGTTTGAGAATGACACAAATATTAGTTTTCACAAAGTTTGCTGCTAAACTGCTTTTAGATCTTTGTTTCAGTTGTTTCTGTGATGTAGAGAAATATAATTACACGCACTTCATACGTTTCAAAGGCTTTTATCGACAATTACATGACATTTATGCAAAGAGTCAGTATTTGCAGTGTTGGCCCTTCTTTTTCAGGACCTCTGCAATCCGACTGGGCATGCTCTCAATCAACTTCTGGGCCAATTCCTGACTGATAGCAACCCATTCTTTCATAATCACTTCTTGGAGTTTGTCAGAATTAGTGGGTTTTTGTTTGTCCACCCGCCTCTTGAGGATTGACCACAAGTTCTCAATGGGATTAAGATCTGGAGAGTTTCCAGGCCATGGACCCAAATGTCCAACACTTTGGTCCCTGAGCCACTTAGTTATCACTTTTGCCTTATGGCACGGTGCTCCATCGTGCTGGATAATGCATTGTTCTTCACCAAACTGTTGTTAGATTGTTGGAAGAAGTTGCTGTTGGAGGGTGTTTTGGTACCATCTTTATTCATGGCTGTGTTTTTGGGCAAAATTGTGAGTGAGCCCACTCCCTTGGATGAGAAGCAACCCCCACATGAATGGTCTCAGGATGCTTTACTGTTGGCATGACACAGGACTGATGGTAGCGCTCACCTTTTTTTCTCCGGACAAGCCTTTTTCCAGATGCCCCAAACAATCGGAAAGAGGCTTCATCGGAGAATATGACTTCGCCCCAGTTCTCAGCAGTCCATTCACCAAACTTTCTGCAGAAGATCAATCTGTCCCTGATGTTTTTTTTGGAGAGAAGTGGCTTCTTTGCTGCCCTTCTTGACACCAGGCCATCTTCCAAAAGTCTTCGCCTCACTGTGCGTGCAGATGCGCTCACACCTGCCTGCTGCCATTCCTGACAAAGCTCTGCACTGGTGGCACTCCGATCCCGCAGCTGAATCCTCTTTAGGAGACGATCCTGGCGCTTGCTGGACTTTCTTGGACGCCCTGAAGCCTTCTTAACAAGAATTGAACCTCTTTCCTTGAAGTTCTTTATGATCCTATAAATGGTTGATTGAGGTGCAATCTTAGTAGCCACATATCCTTGCCTGTGAAGCCATTTTTATGCAACGCAATGATGGCTGCACGCGTTTCTTTGCAGGTCACCATGGTTAACAATAGAAGAACAATGATTTCAAGCATCACCCTCCTTTTAACATGTCAAGTCTGCCATTTTAACCCAATCAGCCTGACATAATGATTCTCCAGCCTTGTGCTCGTCAACATTCTCACCTGAGTTAACAAGACGATTACTGAAATGATCTCAGCAGGTCCTTTAATGACAGCAATGAAATGCAGTGGAAAGGTTTTTTTGGGATTAAGTTAATTTTCATGGCAAAGAAGGACTATGCAATTCATCTGATCACTCTTCATAACATTCTGGAGTATATGCAAATTGCTATTATAAAAACTTAAGCAGCAACTTTTCCAATTTCCAATATTTATGTAATTCTCAAAACTTTTGGCCACGACTGTACAATGTATACCTCACAATCCAGGGGGTAGTGTTTTAAATCTCAGTAAAAACACCAGAAATACTAGTCTGAACTATATTACAGGTCATCTCCAGACAGTTCAAGTTTTGTTGTGGTTTGCAAAAATAACAATATAAGTGTACAGCGCGTGATTTACAATCTAGATGGTACCGTTTGAAAACACTGTAAATAGTAGGCTGAAGACAGACAGTTCAAGTGTTGGTGTGGTTTGCAAATTTAGCAATACAAGTGTACAATGTGTGAAGACACAACATGTGGGGATAATCTCATAGTAGGTTGACAACTTGTGTTTTACACTAGAGAAAGCTTTTTTTAGTCTGCGTGTTAAAACGCACCTATGACATTAGGTCTAAATCTGTTAGGGGCGCTGATACTGCATTATTCCCAAAGTAAATTATCTTAGCGTAGTACCCAGACCTAGAAGCAATGTCTTCAGAAATGTCTTCAGTGTGTTTGTAGAAAGGTAAGGACATTTTATTGTGCCCCTCTGTCTTTAAGTTCCAGAAAACAGACTTGCAAGCTGTTAAATACTTTGTGTGACTGTGAAGGGTTCCAAATGAGAGAAACAGGGGCAGGCCTTGTCCTCGCAGAGCCATAATGTGGGTGAAGCAAGAAACCGGCATCGGGGTAGAAGTAGTAGGCTACATTTCTCCCTGGCTTCATAAAGGCACAAAATTATCATTCAAAAGAAAGAGGATGAGATTGTGGATTGATGGCTCACTCCTCCTCTCAGTTACAGCAGGTTAAAGAGGGAGGTGATTTCTTAGTTTTACAGCATGCCTTGCAGCCAAGGGTCACAGCTTTCTTCCTGCTCTTACTTGCAGCCCCAGAAAAGCCTTTCAATGGAGTCTTTACTGTCCCTTCCTAGTGGGGCATTTTCTTTTATCCTAAGAAGATCAACAAAACCCCACTATGCCCTACAGCAGATAGTCAAGAGAGTCTCCCTGTTGACGACTTGTGTCAGAGCAGGCAGGGCTTGGACTGCCCTGAGGAGGAGATTCAGGAGGAGGCGGGGGGGCCCTATGCATACCTGTGTTGGTGGTCGTAATAGTGGCACCCGTAGCCATGGAATTGGTGATAGGGGCAGCGACAGTGGCAGTCAGGGCAATTACAGAGCAGGGAATTGGGAGGGGGGCCGAGGAGCCCACCATGATATATCACAGTCTGATAAAAGTGGAAAGGAGGGTGAGGACTCTGATGATGATTGTGTGTTGAACAGGACCTGAGAGCCAAAACAGGGTGCTGAGGAGGAGGAGGTAACTTCAGAGGAGGAGGGTGGTGGCAGTGGGTGACACTGTGGGTGCATTAGGCTCAAAATGTGCCAGAACTTGGCTGCCTCTAGCTCTCTGCGAGTATCTCCTGTCTGGCAGTTTTTCTCCACACTTCCAGAAGACAGAAGCATTGCCCTGTGCAAACTCTGCAGGAGTAAAATAAGCCGTGGGCAGTCAAAAACAAACACAGGTACCACAGCTCTATTGGACCACATGAAGCAGCATCAACCCATAGCATGGGCAAACAGAGGTGGCAGCCAGCTACTGCAGCAAAAGTTTTCTCTTTCTTCTGGTCTCCCTTGTGGCAGCCAGGCTGCATCCCCAGGCAGTACTGTATCTTTCACATCGTTGTCATCACTTTCTGCTTCTCCCACTCAGACTTCTCCACTCCGGCGTCATCCATCTATAACAGAATGCGTGACCACACCCAGCAAGCTTAAAAGGGTTAACTGTCCATAAGATGGCCACTGATGGAGAACATGTAGCCAGGAAAATCACCTGCATGTGATGTCTTCTCCATTCAAACACCCAGCACTAAATTCCCAACAAAAAGTGCAGATGGCAGGGGCAGTGTATTTGAATGGTGGAGACATTGCATAGAGGTGATTTACATGGTCACATGACCCTCCATCAGCAGCTATGTTATGGACTGGACCCCTTTGTGGATAGCACAAAAGACTTTGTAAACAAGGGAGTATAACTTATGAAATATAGAAAATGGTGCACAATTTCAACAAAGACTATTTTAGTAAGTGCCATTTAATCATCTTACAAACACATTGGTCAACCATAATCAGAAAATGTCCAACCCCTTTAATTGCCACCTGGCCAAGATGCTGGCAGTGCAGTCGCTGCCTTACCATTTAGTAGAGTCTGCTGCCTGTAGGAAGCTGATGGAGTGCACTCACCCTTGCTGGAAGATACCTAGCTGGAATTATTTCTCCCAAAAAGCCATCCCTGCCTTGTACCTCATGTGGTGGAGAACTTGGGAAGCTCCTTGCGATTGTCGCTGTGCAGCAAGGTGTCAGAATTCTGATGTATTTTTCTAATTTACCACTAGTGGCCTCTGTGTTACTCATTTCTCAACTATTGTGTTCCACTTCCACCCTTCACCACTGGAGGCTGCTGTATTTGGCCTAGGAGTTGCCCTTAACAAAGATGCCCGATGTGTTCTGATTGGAAGCCATCTCGTTTCCTGTTTTGACCTACTTATACCCATGAGGCAATTTAACTATTGTTCGAGTATTGTGACTTGTTCCAGTCTCCTGCTCAGAACTGTCTTTCCCAGACTGTTTGTACTCTTCACTGAATTATCACCTCATGATCTACACTTCAAGCTGCACTACGGACTACAACTCTACAGTTCATAACTGCACCTAGCTTATTCCATCTGGCTACAGGATTCCAGACGTGTCTACCAGTATCGTAACACAAAGTGCACACCATGGTGGACACCTGGAGCAGCTGTTATTGGCAGGGACAGTACATGTCACTCACAGGCCACTGGGTTAATGTTTTATGCGGCAAGGCAGTACCCCAGCAACAAGCCAGGTCCCTTTGACACCTCCACGATTGTGTCGGCCTGGCTCCCACACCAGGCACTTGTCCACCTTCTCATCCATGGACACCCTTCTGTCCCCAACAGCAGTAAGGCGCAGTGTCACTCCAATTCCCCCACATACCTGTCACATGTCATTGTCAAGCATTGCCATGCGGTGTTGGAGTTATGTGCTGTTGGAGCTCTTCGACCTGGGAGAGAGTAACCTCACAGGCGAGCAGCTGCTAAAGTACATCAAGCAGCAAACATCCCACTGGCTTTTATCGTGCAAACTTTAACTAGGCGAGGGGGTCAGCGACAAGGGCTGCAACATATAGGGGGACCTGGGGAAATAACACAAGCTCCTTGCATGGCACATGTGATTAACCTAGTCGTGTAATGCTTTTTAAACACTCACATGTGCAAGGTGCTGAAACGCTGTCGTGGACATGCAGCGACAGAACAGTCTGCCGTTAGGCTGCTTAGTCTGTGACATTCCAACTTACTGGAATTCAACATTGCACATGCAAAAGTGTCTGTACGAGCAGTGGAAAGCCGTGAGCATATGTTGTGTCGATTTAAGACAGTGGCAGCTCATCCAAAACATCTATCGGGTACTGAAGACTATCAAAGAGGCCACCAAATGTGCCAGTAGGGGCAACTGGGACATGAACAATGTCATTACCTTAATATTTATCTTATAACAGATGCTGACGCTCATGCAGCAAGGGATGATGGTGGAAGAAGAACAGCTAATGCATCTTGCTGTCTGCCCTGTAGTTGTTGGGTACTCACAAGGAGAAATTCCTATGGAGCATGAGGAGGAGTTTGAGTGGAGGATGATGATGACAGTTTATTTGGCCACGACACCCAATTGTCTCAGTGGGGGGGCAGAGCAGGAAAGAACTGGCTCCTTGGGCATGCTGGCCAGAATGGCGATGTGTATGCTTGCATACTTTTGCACTGACAGGCATATCATTAAAGTAAAGCATTCTGATGATTACTGCATAGCTATGCTTTTAGACCCCCACTATCAAAGCAAAATGGGGAATGTTTTTCTCCCAATTATGTTATTACTGGGAAACACTGTGTACGCAGCTTTCGATGATCAGACACCTGCTACCCGGCTTGTCTAAAAGGGAGGCCCCTCTCCACCCACTGCAGAGTCACCCTCTTCCTGCTGCCACAAGCAGCAGCAGCCAGTTTCACGTACTGCGCCAGGCTGAGGCAAATCAGCAAGCGGAGACATCCGCCTCAGCAGCCTGGTTCAGGCCTTCCTAGACTCTGGCCTGTCTCCGGTGCATACCCTGTTCCCTGACCCCATGGACTTCTAGGTAGGGAGACTAGAACAGTGGCCCAACCTGGCCTAGCTCTGTTTTCTTTCCCAGCCTCCAGTGTCTTCTCAGAGAGGGTTTTCAGTGCCATAGGGGGTATAGTGCCACCTAAACAGACCAAGTTGCCCTTGTCAGTGTCCGAAACATAATTTTTGTCAAAATTAACCAAGTTTGGATTAGAGAGAATTTTTGCACTCCCATGGCTGAAGGTGATAAATAGATCTGGCCTTGTTGACACTGCCTTTTCTTGCCACTCTTGGTGTCTGCCTGCCTACAATTGTATTCTGTATGGCTGCTGCTGCCACCATTGTCGTGCCACTACTGCTCTCTGCCTGCCAACAAGTACCATACGGCAGCTCCTGCTGCCGCTACCACCACTATTCCTCTCTGCTTATCACCTACTGCCACCACTATTAGGTGGTTCACAAACAAAAACTATTTGGACACAGGGTCCTTGACACAGGACCTAATAGACGTTGTTGACCCACTGGATTACTAGTGGATAAGACATAGAGCTAAATTGAGGAGTAGAGTCTAAAGGATTATGTGCTCTTCCCCCTGAACCCCCGCAATAAGATATGGACAGCAAATATCTAGGTGGCTACCTCCAGAGTTGTCTTCATTAGCCATGGCTGATTCACTGATGGATAAAGGACTCCAATTCACTTTCCAACCTATGTCATTTTATGAGAATATGGTATCTTATTGGGCTATAGGATAAACATTTTTCAGAGCGGAGAAATCCTTTTCCGCCTGCTCATTCCACTGGACCGTCACTGACTTGCTTCCCTTCAAAAGGCCTGTCAATGGTGCAGCGACTGTAGCAAAGTGGGGGACAAACCTCATATAGTATCCCACCATTCCCAGCAACGACTTTACTTGCCGAGTAGTGACCGGTCGTGCCCAATTCCGAATTGCCTCAATTTTGTTTACCTGAGGTTTAATAATTCTGCGCCCAATTACATACTCCAGGTACTTGGTCTCTTATAACCCAATCGCGCACTTTTTTGGGTTAGCGGTTAAGCCAGCCTTCCTAAGGGAGTCCACTACAGCCTGTACTTTAAGTAGGTGACTTTCCCAGGCGGTGCTGTGGATAACGATATCGTCCAGGTACGCCGAAGCGTACCGACTATGTGGACGGAGTACAATGTATATTAGCCTTTGAAACGTGGGCGGGAGCACCATGTAGACCAAAGAGTAATAACTTGTACTGATACAGCCCCTCTGGCGTGATGAAAGCCGTTTTTTTCCTTTGCAGCCTTCGTCAAGGGTACCTGCCAGTACCCTTTGGTGAGGTCCACACAGAAAAATTACGGGCTTGGCCTAACTTTTCAATAAGCTCATCTATCTCGGTGCATAGGATATGCGTCAATCTTGGACACCTCATTCAGTTTGCGGAAGTTGTTACAGAAGCGCAATGTCCCAACCGGTATTAAGACTGGCCCCATTCGCTTTTTGACTCCTCGATGACACCTAGCTGTAGCATTAGCTGCACTTCCTCCGCGATGGCATGTCGCCAAGCCTCTGGTACCCAGTATGGTTTAACTGGACTTTTGCCTGAGGCTCAGTGATAATGTCATGTTGATTATGGAAGTGCAATCCAGGAAGGTCCGAGAACACATCCGTGTTCCGACTATGAACTCCCTGACTTCCTGAGCCTGTTTAGAGGAAATGCTGTCAGTAATTTTCACTGTGGCAGCCGCTTACCTTGCTTCAGACAGAGTAACTGAATCCGCTCAGGGGAATACCACAGCACGTCTCTGATGATGAAGAAACACAGGTGCCAACTGCTGCGTCTTTCTGCAGTGTACAGACCGAAAAGGAGGTCAGGGAGGAAGACTGGGTGGAAGACGATGCAGGGGACGATGAGGCCCTAGACCCCACATGGAATGAAGGTCGTGCCACTGACTTTCAGAGTTTGGAGGAAGAGGCAGTGGTGAGACCGAGCCAACAGCATAGCAAAAGCGGGAGCAGGGTGCAAAAGCAGAGCAGCCGTCGCCAAAACAGTTCGCCTGCTATTGGGCCACCATCAACAGGGACCGAGCACACCAAAGGCAGCTTCAAGGAGTTCCCTGGCATGGCACTTCTTCACACAATGTGCTGACGACAAGACCCGAGTGGTTTGCACGCTGTGCCATCAAAGCCTGAAGCGAGGCATTAACGTTCTGAACCTTAGCACAACCTGCATGACCATTCATCTACATGCGAGACACGGGCTGCAGTGGAGTGAGCACCTTCAAAACCAAGAAAGGGCTCAGGCCCCTCCTGCTTCCTCTTCTGCTGCTGCCTCGGCCTCTTCCTCCGCCTCTGGAGGAACGTTGGCACCTGCCGCCCAGCAAACAGCCACCAACAGCACCACCTCCGTCACCAAGACTTCTCCACCATGTCACACGGAAGTGTTCAGCTTTCCATCTCACAAACCTTTGAGAGAAAACGTAAATTCCCCACCTAGCCACCCTCCGATCCCTGGCCCTGAATGCCAGCATTTCTAAACTGCTGGCCTTTGAAATGCTTGTCATTCAGGCTGGTGGAGACGGACAGCTTCAAACAGCTCATGTCGCTTGCTGTCCCACAGTACGTCGTTCCCAGCTGCCACTACTTCTCCGAGGAGAGCCGTGTCCTCCCTTGCACAACCAAGTTCGGATAAAATCAAGTGTGCACTGCGCAACGCCATCTGTGCAAGGTCCACCTAACCACAGATACCGTGACCAGTAAGGTCCAGTGGACCAGTAAGCACTACAAGTAAGTAAATGTAGTGGGCGGGCTGGGCCTCAGGCGGAGAGCTGTTTGGCGCACGCCTTCCTGGTTGCGCTGTGTTTAGAGTACTCCTACCAACATGGCCAGTGGCGATGATGCCGTTATCAGCGTTACATACCACTTCTATGTCTCCTTGAGAAAACACCTTAGGGCGATGATGGAAGAGGATGTGGCCCAGGACGAGGAGGAGGAAGAGGGGGTCATCTTTAACACTTTCAGGCCAGTCTTTTAGAAGTGGCTCAGAAAGAGGATTTTTGCAACAGCAGAGGCCAGGTACAAATTTGGCCATCCAGGGCCCACTACTGGAGGAGGAGGATGGGGATGAAGCATGTTCACAGCGGGGTGGCATCCAATGCAGCTCGGGCCCATCACTGGTGCGTGGCTGGGGGGAGACTGAGGACGCAGACGATACGCCTCCCACAGAGGACAGCTTGTCCTTACCTCTGGGCAGCCTGGCACACATGAGCGACTACATGCTGCAGTGCCTGCGCAATGACTGCAGAGTTGCCCACATTTTAACGTGTGCTGACTACTGGGTGGCCACCCTGCTGGATCTCCGTTACAAAGACAATGTGCCGTCCTTAATTCCCTCACTGGAGCGTGATCAGAAGATGCGCGACTACAGGCGCACGCTGGTAGACGCGCACCTGAGAGCATTCCCGACTGACGCCGGGGGACAAGTGGAAGCACAAGGTGAAGGCAGGGGAGGAGGAAGAGGTCACCAATGCAGCTGTGTCAGCGCCAGCACCTTAGAAGACAGGGTTAGCATGGCCGACATGTGGAAAAGCTTTGTCACCTCGCCGCAACAACCGGCCCCAACTGCTGATATGGAGCGTGTTAGCAGGAGGCAGCATTTGAACAACATGGTGGAACAGAACCTGTGCACACGACTACACGTACTGACTGATGGTTCTGCCCCATTCAACTTCTGGGTCTCCAAATTGTCCACAAGGCCAGAGCTTGCCCTGTATGCCTTGGAGGTGCTGGCCTGCCCTGCAGCCAGTGTACTCTCTGAACGTGTATTTAGCACGGCAGGAGGCGTCATTACAGACAGACGCAGCCGCCTGTCCACAGCCAACGTGGACAAGCTCACGTTCATTAAAATGAACCAGGCTTGGATCCCACAAGACTTGTCTGTACCTTGTGCAGAATAGACATTTATACCACCATCAAACATACATTCTTGTATTCAAGTCAAGTGCAATGATTCTTTGTTGTTTTTTTTTATTTGTCCCAATATTTTGGGGCTACCTACCCCAATAAAAAATAAAAAAAACATTGTTGGCTACCACCTCCTCCTCCTCCATTGCTGCCTCCACCTACAACACCACATTCACCGCCTCCTCAACCTCCGACTCCATATCCACCTCCTTCTCTGAGTTGCAGAGTTTATTTCCCTATCCACATTTGTTTGCAGAGCAGTTGCCATGCTCTTAAGCACATTTTACTGCCTTTTACATCCCTCTAGCCTTTTCAATGACTATTTTAGAGCCATTTTAATTTGAAAAAGTGCCAATTTTAGTGCGCTAAATTGAAAAAAAAAATATTTTCAATTGTCGGGTGAAATTTTACCATTTTTGGCGTATTCAAACCCCTGCTGTGCCTGGGTGACAGGGGCCAAAATCTCTCAAAATCCTCTGTTGTATTGCTGGGTGACAAGAACCACCTTTTGCCGTGAATGAACCCCTGCTGTGCCTGGGTGACAGGGGCCTAAATCTCTCAAAATGCTCTGTTGTATTGCTGGGTGACATGAACCCCCTTTTGCTGTGAATGAACCACTGCTGTGCCTGGGTGACAGGGGGCCTAAATCTCTCAAAATCCTCTGTTGTATTGCTGGGTGACATGAACCCCCTTTTGCCGTGAATGAACCCCTGCTGTGCCTGGGTGACAGGGGCCTAAATCTCTCAAAATCCTATGTTGTATTGCTGGATGACAAGAACCCCCTTTTGCCGTGAATGAACCCCTGCTATGCC
This sequence comes from Bufo bufo, assembly GCF_905171765.1. NCBI lineage: Eukaryota > Metazoa > Chordata > Amphibia > Anura > Bufonidae > Bufo > Bufo bufo. The sequence continues at coordinate 315,407,515 of NC_053390.1, forward strand.
TGGGTGACAGGGGCCTAAATCTCTCAAAATCCTCTGTTGTATTGCTGGGTGACATGAACCCCCTTTTGCCGTGAATGAACCCCTGCTGTGCCTGGGCGACAGGGACCTAAATCTCTCAAAATCGTCTGTTCTATTGCTGGGTGACATGAACCCCCTTTTGCTGTGAATGAACCCCTGCTGTGACAGGGGGCCTAAATCTCTCAAAATCCTATGTTGTATTGCTGGGTGACAAGAACCCCCTTTTGCCGTGAATGAACCCCTGCTGTGCCTGGGCGACAGGGCCAAAATCTCTCAAAATCCTCTGTTGTATTGCTGGGTGACATGAACCCCCTTTTGCTGTGAATGAACCCCTGCTGTGCCTGGGTGACAGGGGGCCTAAATCTCTCAAAATCCTCTGTTGTATTGCTGGGTGACATGAACCCCCTTTTGCCGTGAATGAACCCCTGCTGTGCCTGGGTGACTGGGGCCTAAATCTCTCAAAATTCTCTGTTGTATTGCTGGGTGACATGAACCCCCTTTTGCCGTGAATGAACCCCTGCTCTGCATTGCTGACAGGGGCCAAAATCTCTCAAAATCCTGTGTTCTATTGCTGGGTGACATGAACCCCCTTTTGCCGTGAATGAACCCCTGCTCTGCATTGCTGACAGGGGCCTAAATCTCTCAAAATCCTCTGTTCTATTGCTGGGTGACATGAACCCCCTTTTGCCGTGAATGAACCCCTGCAGTGCCTTTGTGACAAGGGCCTAAATCTAGTCAAATCCTCTGTTCTATTGCTGGGTGACATAAACCGCCCCCTTTTTCCGTGAATGACATCCCTGCTCTGCATTGCTGGACAGGGAACTAAATTTAGTGAAAACTTCTGTTATCTGATTCGGAAGTTGCGCGACTACAAGCGCACGCTGCTGATGGGCATTCCCACCTGACAGCGGGGGGCAACAGTGGAAGCACAAGGCGAAGGCAGAGGAGGAGGAAGAGGGTCGCCAACGCAGCCTGGGGCACCAACAGCACCTGAGAAGGTTAGCATGGCCAAAAATGTGGAAAAGCTTTGTCAGCTTGGAGGTGCGGACCTTGCCCTGCAGCCAGTGTATAGTGTGAACGGGTTGTTTAGTACGGGCAGAGAGAATGATGTAGGGTTATTGGCTTAGCGCCTCGGGTCTCGACTACCCATCATTTAGGGCTAACTAACCCTCCCCATTTTTCTCTCCCAATAACCAGACACAGCCACTGTTTGGATTTAATCGGCCACAGCAGCCGTCTTTTATTAATAATATAAATAACATGAATAAACATAACACTTGATATAACAATGACATATATATATAAATATATATACATGTCTAACTGACGAGGGAGGTCCTAGAAGCCGCTAACTGCACCTTAAACGACCACAAAACCACCACGGCAATTCCATCTTGCCCCCAGCCGCGTACCACAAGCCTCGGGGACACCAACTGACGGACGCCATACCAAGCCAACCAGGTGCCCCAACTCTGAGAGTCCAGCCCCACCATTGAGGCCCTCTCATTCACCGTACCATCCAGTAGCCCCAGCTTCTATGACCTCCCCCCGCCAACAACGCGCAGCTTGACAGCCCGTAAGCTCGCGCGTTCCGCCACACCCGGAGGGCTGTTTCAATACCTCCCTGCAAGTCCAGTGACCACAAATCAATGCCCACCGCATTGAGGTGGACTCCATCCTGTCTCCAAAAGCCTCCTGTTCCTGCTTCCAACTCGGGGTGCCTCACCACCATCGCCCCATGTTTGGCACAGAACCGCCCAATCACCCTGTTCAGCTTAATCCTAGCCTTATTCAACCTTTCCACCGATCTCGCCTCCCTCCAGACCTTCCTGGGGACAATGTCCGACCACACAGTGACAACTGACGGAAGAGAGACCACAAACGCAAAAATCTAAACGGATATCCCTGATCAACTCTCTGCAAGGTCGGACCCCTAGGTCATTTCCCCCAACATGCAACACCAAGACATCTGGGACTCTATCTAACCTGGCTTGCCGATGAACCTCCTGCAAAACACTACCCCACACCATACCTCTACGTCCGATCCATCTTACTATGGCCATCCCCCGATCAAACCCCAACTGCCGCCCATTCTGCCGAACATCCGCTCGCAATGCCCCCCAGAACACGAACGAATGGCCCAGGATCCATACTAACAACGGGGCATCACCTGAAAAAAGAACAAGACAAACATGGTTAGACACAGCCTTAAACTGCCCCTAAACGCATATACAGCCGAAAACATTCCGACTCCCACCTCCCAATACGCTTAATCACTTCATCTCGCACCCCTAAGCGAGCAGCCTCCGTGGCAGCACCTATCCTGAAGGAATGACCCGTAAACTTGCCAGAGTCCATTCCCAGATTACGCAAACATTTCTTAAATACCGCTATAAATTGAAATCGCGATAAAAAGGAGCCATCCTCGTGTCTGAGAATCGGGCCTGCCGCGACCCCTGCCCTTCCTTGAAAATCCCGCAAACACCGTACTGGACACAAGAGACATCCCGGCACCTCAAACAATGAGACTAAATGACCCCTCCCCTCCTGATCCGTCTTTGAAAATCTCATAGAAATCACCACCCTGTCGTCATATAGCGTTACATCCTCACACCTCAGACCCCCTTCCCGCCGCACACTTGCACACACTAACTCCCCTAAACGAAAGGCCCCGAAAAAAGCCAGAGCAAAGGCAAGTCTAAATAAGCTCACCTCCCAAGCCGAGTGACACACTCCAGCTGCCTGCTCCCCTAACTGTAACAATAATGAAAAAGACACCGGTAGGCGGGAATCTTTTACGCGCTGGAACCTTCTATAACCCTTCAAAATTTGCCGGACCAAAAAGGACTTAGTAATGTCCGGGGAATTCCGCAACTTGAATCCGAAAGCCAATCCCGCCATGCAACCATTGATCTTGGCAACCGACCAACCTTGATCCTTCACGTGGCCAATGAAAAGTAACAACGGAATTTCCCCGTCCAGTACCTCGACCCCTAGGTCCTTACACCACTGCTGCCACCTACTCCAAGCCCTATCATACATCCTCCACGTGCCTTCACTCAATGATGCCTGCAACAGAGCAGCTACGGTACCTCCAGGATCTCCCACAACGACTCTGGACACACCAATCCGACCTGACTCGCATCCGGGGCCAGCTGGCGAAACCGCTCCCACTGAAAACGAGAAAGTGCGTCAGCTATACAGTTAGAGGAACCAGGCACATGCACCGCAAACACCCAAGCATTAAGGGACAAGCACCGGAGAACCAACTGCTGCAACAGGCAAATAACCGGGGGGGAAGAAGCCGTTACACTATTGATGGCTTGCACAACTCCCAAGTTGTCACAATGGAAACGGACTTTCTTGTGCCGAAACTTCTCCCCCCAGAGCGTGACTGCCAACACAATGGGGAATAGTTCCAGCAATGCCACGTTTTTTACCCATCCTTTTAGTACCCAGGACTCAGGCCACTGACCCGCACACCACTGCCCTTCACAGTACGCCCCAAAACCCACTCCACCCGCAGCATCCGTGAACAATTCGAAATCAAACGCATCAACCACCCCCCCCATAACTAATGCTCTGCCATTAAACTGCTGTAAAAAGGAATCCCAAACCTTCAAATCCCCTTTCAACTCCTACTAAAAATGCGGCCCATTGGGAGGATTCTGCATGCAAAATTTAATTTGCCCAACAAAGACTGCAGGTCCCGCAGGCGAATCTTTTTTGCTGTCAATGCCGCCGCCACCTCTGTTCTTAAATCTGACACTTTGTCTACTGGTAGCCTACACTCCATCCGCAGTGTATCGATGACAATACCCAAAAAGCTTAGTTCAGTAGCCGGCCCCACCGTTTTATCCACCGCTAAAGGGACTCCAAAACACTCAAAAACAGACTGCAATGTGGATAACAACAACGAACAAACCCTAGATCCCCCCGGCCCCAAACACAGGAAATCATCCAAATAATGAATGACAGAGTGACAACCTGATTCCTGAACCACCACCCACTCCAGAAAAGAACTGAAACGCTCAAAATATGCACACGATATTGAACAGCCCATTGGCAAACACCTATCCACAAAATAAGCGCCATTCCAAAAACAACCCAGTAAATACAAACTATCCGGGTGAACTGGCAACAACCGAAATGCCGCTTCAATGTCACATTTTGCCAACAGGGTACCCGGACCCAGCTTCCTTACCCACTCCACAGCCGCATCAAAGGAGGCATAAACCACAGAACAAAGTTCCGGGTCAATGCCCTCATTGACCGACGCACCCTTAGGGAATGATAAATGGTGGATGAGCCTAAATTTGTTAGGCTCCTTCTTAGGGATCAAACCCAAAGGGGAAACTCGCAAGTTACTGATGGGTGATTTAACAAACGGACCATCCATCCTCCCTAGGGAAACCTCTTTAGCTAACTTTGCTGTCACTATGTCCGGGAACTGCAATGCCGAACGCAAATTCTTCCGCTTCTCTATGACTGGTAACGGGTATGAAGGTATATGAAAACCGAACTTAAACCCCAAACACAAAAATTCAGCTAACTCCTGGTTCGGATATCTATTTAGATGCCCCACCATCCTTTCCACTCGCACTGGGGTCTGCCCCTTTTGCAAAACTATCCCCACCCCTCTGTCTACCCCCTCTAAAACATCTGCTAGCCCCATGGCCCCCCCGCCACACACGGAACATTCATGCCTAAATTTGCATTTTTGGCCGAATTTGCAATTTCCCTCATTGAAAAGGAAGCAGTATCCTCTTCCAACTGGGGGCGTCCCTGTACCTTGCTGTACCAGAACCCCAGACTCACTCCGAAAGGACTGACCACTCCTGCCTGGCGCTGTCACCCTCATCCATAACGCAATGTCCTTATGGTCCCATCTCATATTAGGACGGACCGCTTTCCTCTGACGAAACTGTTCGTCATACCGTAACCACCCGGAACCCCCATACACTCTATAGGCTTCCCCAATAGCATCTAAATAGCAAAATAAAGGGGAACAGCATTCCGGGCTCTTCTCCCCAATTACACTCGCCAAAATAGCAAAGGCCTGCAGCCAATTACTAAATGACCTGGGGATGAGGCGATAACGACGCTTATCATCCTCCTCCTTCCTTACACCGTCCTTCTTTACCACATCAAGGTTGAAACGTTCCAACGGAAGCAGCGAAAAAATTTCTATATACTCTCCCTTCCAAATTTTCTCACGAACCTCCGTTTTCAAATGCACTCCCAGGGGACCCTCAAAGCAGACATACACCTCCCCTTTTGCGGCGTCATCTAATCTGGGCCTATCCTCATCACCTCCCGCCTGCGTCTGCACTGACACTGATTCGGCTACACCTGTGCTATTGGCCACTGCTACATTACTATTGCTAGCGGTCGCCGGTACATTGCTATTTTCTGTCCCCAACCCCCACGCTGCTAAGGGGGTAGCCCCCATTGCCCCCCTATCCTGACTAATCCCCGCTAAACCACACAGCAAGCGCCCCAAACCACCGATAATAGCACTATTGCTCCCACCCGCCCCAGGCGCCACATTAAATAGAGATAACAGTGTTCCCATTGATGTCTCACCTAGCTGCCCGGGTGCTGTGAACCCGGCAGCCGCAGGTCCTGATTTCTGACGGACGACTCCTGGATCCACGACGTTCCTTTGATGGGTACTTGCGCTGTTCGCCGGCAGCACCCCAGCCGGATCACTGCTGGGTGCGTTAGGGATGGCTCCGGGACGCCCTCTGTCCTCGACGGTGTCAGGACCAGTAGCGAACTGTCCGCCCTCAGGAAATGGCCTGCGCACCTCCCTGTCCTCCACATAAGCATCTGCGCGCCTGTCTTCATGCCCAAGAGGCCTGCTCTGGGGCGGGGAGCCGGCCAGAACAGCCTCGTCCTCCTCCTCTGTAAGAAGCTCATCTTGGCAAGGCCTGCGCCCGTCCCTGGCACCTACAGGCGCAGCCTCGTGTGCCAATGAAAGGGGCTCATCCTGTAAGGGCCTGCGCCGGGCCGCCCTGGCCGACCGCGCAGCCCCGCTGCTGCCTCTGCTGCCACTACCTCTCCCTCGCTGAGCAGGCCTCCGACTCCTGGGAACAGGAGGGGATCCTGCAGAACCAGGTCCTGACTCCCCTGCTGCTGCCACGATGGGCTGAGGGGAAGGCCCCACAGCCTCTGGAGGGTCCCGCCGGACATATGGATTCCTCCCACGCCGGGAGGCCGCAGGAGCCCTGGAATGCTCCCGGCGTGGAGGGTCCCTTGTGGGGCTCCTGACACGGCGCCGGACCCGGGGGGGTAAATCGGGGCTCAGGCGCGCCGCGGCCGTGTAGCTGCTGGATTAGGGCTAGACGTGCCCACCTCCGCCCCCCCTAGCAATGCGGTCACCTGCTGCTCCAGCCAGTCACTGCCCCTGGTGTCCGCCGCTTCCCTCAATCGCCGCAGCATCGCCTCCACTGCTTCTGCCATTGCAGTATGCGATGCTGCCCTTCAGATGCTAGATGCTGGCTCTCTGCTTCCTAAAATGGCGGGCGCTATCCTGCCTCACCACTACTTCAGCCTGCCGCTCCCCGCCCCTTCCTAGCTCCTCCCCCCTTTCCCTGCACGCTTCCACTTAACCCTTACCTTGCCTGACCCTTGCTCACAAAACCCCTCATGCCGGCCTCCCTTGAAGCGTGCCGCTTCGTCCGGCCTCACTTTATCACAGGCCACAGCCAATGTGGACAAGCTTACGTTTATTAAAATGAACCAGGCATGGATCCCACAGGACTTGTCCGTATCTTGTGCAGAATAGACATTTATACCAGCCTCAACCATCCATTCTTGTACTCAAGTGCACTTATTCTTTGTTTTATTTTGTTATATGTCCCAATATTTTAAAAATAAAAAATAACACAAATCAGTGTTGGCTACCTATTCCTCCTTCACCGCCGCTTCCACCTACACCGCCACGTCAACCTACACCGCCACATCCACCCATCCACCACCTCCTCAACCTCCTACTCCTAGATCCAGATTGTTATTTAGAATTTTTCGGTATTTTATGTTATTTTAAGTCATTTCCCTATCCACATTTGTTTGCAGAACAGTTGTCATGCTCTTAAGCACATTTTGATGCCTTTTGCAGCCCTCTAGCCCTAACCAAAAGAACCAGAGAACACAGAAGGCATAGCCAGCACATGAAAGAAATGACCCAAGAGAACGGCAGTAGCTTGGGATGGAACTGACAGCAGGTGTGACCGCGTGGCTTTACAGTTCTAAGTATAGCCAATAGCCATAAATTCATAATGTTATGCAAAACATGCCTTTTTTGCCATGCATTAGTGATGACGAAGATACAAAATATAAATCTATAGTTATCGAGAAACATGATAAAAGCAGATACAATGTATTAAAACTGTTTCCATCTTCCATAAAAACTTAAAGAAGGCATCTTCGCTAATAATGTGCAATATCAGTTCTGTTAGGGCAATGGAGCATTATACAGCGTACAAGTGTACAATTTATATAGTACATGTATGTGTTGGGTCTACCAAGTGACATACTTTTTGGTGCCGATCTGGCTAATAGATGAAGGCCCCAAAAAATTTATTTAAAAGTAGTCTTTCACACAGCTGGCAAGTTGTGGAATGCTCTGACTATGGATAATCACATTCATCTGTCGGTATATAACATGGAACAATGTGCATAAATAAGTATATTAAAGAATGGGAAGATATCCTGGGATGCACAATTATACCTGAGACGTGGACGTTTATATGGTCCAGGGTAGGCTAAAACATACAGAGTTGTAAATTTCTCAGGGTAGCTACCAGCCCGTATGAAACAATAAGATCCATGGCATGTTGACTTCATATATACAATGTGGGAGCTAGAACTTAGCTAGCTAGCTAAGTTTACTTACTTAGCTTACTTAGCTAGCAGTCCATGTAAAACAATAAGATCCATGGGATGGGAAGCCAGGCGTGCGTGTCATTTTAGCTTATTTTGTATTTGACTATGAAAAGCCAACAACTGAGCACCAATATCTTGTGTACTAATATATGTTTTATGTTTGCATACTACTTATATATATTTTATCATGTTAACAACTATAGTAGATGATGATTTACAATCCTTTGTAGGTGTCTGTTTAGTTCTCTCTTAAAGAAGAACTCCCGCAAAAAAATGTATTCTTTGACCTGCTACAAAGGTGCATGATGTAATATGTAGTGAATGTAATCTTCTCATCGGTGACTGTATTTGTGAGGTATCCCCTCCCTTCTAATTTTTTGCTGTGTCATTTTACCAACTCTCTGATCTCCAACTGACACAGGACAGGAAGTCAGTTACACTGCGTGCAGAATTATTAGGCAAATGAGTATTTTGACCACATCATCCTCTTTATGCATGTTGTCTTACTCCAAGCTGTATAGGCTCGAAAGCCTACTACCAATTAAGCATATTAGGTGATGTGCATCTCTGTAATGAGAAGGGGTGTGGTCTAATGACATCAACACCCTATATTAGGTGTGCATAATTATTAGGCAACTTCCTTTCCTTTGGCAAAATGGGTCAAAAGAAGGACTTGACAGGCTCAGAAAAGTCAAAAATAGTGACATATCTTGCAGAGGGATGCAGCACTCTTAAAATTGCAAAGCTTCTGAAGCGTGATCATCGAACAATCAAGCGTTTCATTCAAAATAGTCAACAGGGTCGCAAGAAGCGTGTGGAAAAACCAAGGCGCAAATAACTGCCCATGAACTGAGAAAAGTCAAGCGTGCAGCTGCCAAGATGCCACTTGCCACCAGTTTGGCCATATTTCAGAGCTGCAACATCACTGGAGTGCCCAAAAGCACAAGGTTTGCAATACTCAGAGACATGGCCAAGGTAAAAAAGGCTGAAAGACGACCACCACTGAACAAAACACACAAACTGAAACGTCAAGACTGGGGCAAGAAATATCTCAAGACTGATTTTTCTAAGGTTTTATGGACTGATGAAATGAGAGTGAGTCTTGATGGGCCAGATGGATGGGCCCGTGGCTGGATGGTAAAGGGCAGAGAGCTCCAGTCCGGACTCAGACGCCAGCAAGGTGGAGGTGGAGTACTGGTTTGGGCTGGTATCATCAAAGATGAGCTTGTGGGGCCTTTTCGGGTTGAGGATGGAGTCAAGCTCAACTCCCAGTCCTACTGCCAGTTTCTGGAAGACACCTTCTTCAAGCAGTGGTACAGGAAGAAGTCTGCATCCTTCAAGAAAAACATGATTTTCATGCAGGACAATGCTCCATCACACGCGTCCAAGTACTCCACAGCGTGGCTGGCAAGAAAGGGTATAAAAGAAGAAAATCTAATGACATGGCCTCCTTGTTCACCTGATCTGAACCCCATTGAGAACCTGTGGTCCATCATCAAATGTGAGATTTACAAGGATGGAAAACAGTACACCTCTCTGAACAGTGTCTGGGAGGCTGTGGTTGCTGCTGCACGCAATGTTGATGGTGAACAGATCAAAACACTGACAGAATCCATGGATGGCAGGCTTTTGAGTGTCCTTGCAAAGAAAGGTGGCTATATTGGTCACTGATTTGTTTTTGTTTTGTTTTTGAATGTCAGAAATGTATATTTGTGAATGTTGAGATGTTATATTGGTTTCACTGTTAAAAAAAAAAAAATTGAAATGGGTATATATTTGTTTTTTGTTAAGTTGCCTAATAATTATGCACAGTAATAGTCACCTGCACACACAGATATCCCCCTAAAATAGCTAAAACTAAAAACAAACTAAAAACTACTTCCAAAATATCAGCTTTGATATTAATGAGTTTTTTGGGTTCATTGAGAACATGGTTGTTGTTCAATAATAAAATTAATCCTCAAAAATACAACTTGCCTAATAATTCTGCACTCCCTGTACTTCTCTATCCATTCCTATGAGACAGACATTGAGGCTGCCATAGGATACATAGAGAAACTGACTTCCTGTCCACACATAAGATGCTGTGTGATTTGGAAAGTCTGATTGCTGGTCACATGACACAGCCGAGGATCAGAAGGGAAAGGATAACTCACAAATACAGAAACTGGTAAGAAGATTACATTCTGTCACGCCGATGACAGCTTTTAGAAGGTCTGAAAGATTATCTGCACATTAGTGATCTGACAGCCTCTTTTGGTTTTGGTTTCACTTTGTCGCGTTGCTTGTATGTCCACACCTCCTGTTCAGGTGTGGATCATGTGACCTTTACCTCCCCCTATTTAGTCTGACTTTACTCATCACTCCTTGCTCTGGATAGCTTCATTTGGTTTTTGGAAGAGCTGGAGTGTGGTTCTAGTTGAAGTCCTGTTCATCCATCATCCATCAGCCTCAGAAGTTAAGTGTTCCGCTTGTTGTATTTTGTTTCCCCCCCACACCTTTGTTGTTTACTAGGCCTCAGTGAGACGCTGGTTCCTTCACCAGGGAATGAGCGGGTTTTCTCTGCCCTGTCATTACCATTAGGGCATCTGAGGGCCACCAGGGTTTTCTAGGTTCCTATGTATGGGCATCTCTACCATCGAGAGGTGCCCATACGGATAGGAGTTAGGACCAGGAGCAGGGTTTTATAGGTGGTGACCCTTTTCCTTCCCTAGTGGTGAGGCCTAGTGTCTTTTCCCTTCCTTCTTGTTGTCTTTTGGTGTTCTCCCCTACTACATCCATGACACATTCACTACAGATTACATCATGTACCTTTCTAGTAGGTCAGTGAAAAACATTTTTTGGAGGGGTTCTGTTTTAAGCTTATATTACATGGGCAGATAATCTTTCAGATCATCGCTAACAATTGTTTGCATGATAATTAGTTAGTGATGATCTGGCAGTGTAAAGCCTATATTACATTGCACAAATTAGCAGGCGATTGTCAGGAGGGAAGTTTTCCTTCCCAACAATCGCCTTCTTTATAGTGGAGGAGACCACTGCTATTACATGCATAGATCTCCTCCACAGCATGGGAAGAAGCGATTATTATGCCATAGCTCGTCTCCATTTTGTCTAGTTGTTTGTCGGCAGAAGATCGTGCATGATCTGCTGCTGGCAAACAAGGATGAATGAGCAGTAATATTATACTGCCAGATCATCGCTAATGAGTGTTCCAGTGAACGCTCGTTAACGATAAACTGGGCAACAATTGGCCAGTCTAATACAGTCTTAATACTGCTGCTGATTACCTAATGAACAAGCAAATGCTTATTCATTAGGCAATTGGAATCTTTCAACAGGTTTGAAAATCCTTGTTTGCCGTCGGCAGATCGTGCTGTGTAATAACAATTATTCAGTATGGGGGCGAGAAATGGCATTAGCAATCACTCCTCCCTGTACTGTGGAGGAGATCGCTGTATATAATCGCAGCAGTCTCCTCCACTGAAGAGTAGGCGATTGCCGGTAAGGAATGCTTCCTCCCAACAATTGCGTGTGTGATCTGCCAGTGTAATATAAAGCTTAAGGCTGTATTAGACTGTCAGATCAGGCAGGCGATTGTCGGGAGGGTAATTGCCTGCTCGGCAGTGGAGGAGACCCCTGCTATACATGGAAGTGCGATTGCTGATGCCATTGTTTGCTGGCAGGAGATTGTGATTACGCTGTACAATCTGCCGCCAGCAAACTAGGATTTTTAAACCTCTTGAAAGATTCCAATTGCCTGTTGAACGAGTGTTTGCATGTTCATCGGGTAATCACCAGCAGTATTACACTGCCAGATCATCACTAACAAGCGTTTATATGATCTGGAAGATTATCTGCCCATGTAGTCTAAGCTTTACTCAACCATACCCTGCTGCTTTAGCAGAGCTGTGTTAACTCTATCGCTCTGTTCTCTGTTGCCATGCAACCTGAAACTTTTTCTGGGTGGGTTCTATAATCTCATTAAGGCTTGCTATTTAAACCCAACTGATCCTCACAGCCATTGCCAGATGATACTAATATTGTCTCCTGACTTGTCCTGTTCTTCACCTCGTCTTTGCCTATCCTTCTTGTTTAGTCTGCCTGGCACGTCTAGTTCTTCCTCAGTTCTGACCTTGGCCTTGTCCCTGACTCAAGTTTAGTACCTTACCTGGCACTGTAATATTCCTTCGGTCCTGATCACTGGCTTACCCATGTTTTTGCTTCTGGATTATCCCTAGGTCTGACACCTCTTGTATGTCTCCCATGTATAATAAATTCTAACAGAATTTAAATAATAGAAATGGAAGTGAAGGAATTAAACGGGCAAAAGATAGAAAGCAAGATTGAATAGGCCCCTCTAATGGATGGATTCATGTAAAGCCCCATGATATGGCCCGCAGACCGGATGTCCCTCTGATCAGATAAGCACTCTCTGTTTTATGGTGAACATATAAAATTAAGAATCTCATAAATGATGCTGCTCATTAGTAGGGATAGTAGTATTTTATCATTGTATATAAACAAGTAATTATGAACTGGTTGTCTCCACATAGTGGACACAGTGGATCTGGCAAAATGCCTTGAACTAGACATAGATTTGATAAACTTTTCAATGACAATATAAAATAATCATTTACTTGAAATTATACCAAACCATTCTCAATAAGCTACAGTATCAGATATCTGGTGGAATGGATTGTCCATATCTAGTCAAATCATTTTATTAGCTATTATGGGCTCTATTAGACTGCAAGACTTTTGTCTCAATTATCAGGAACAAGCGTTCATAGGGACGTCCGTTCCCGATAACTGACCCATATAATCGAGCAGCCAATCAATGAGCAAATACAGATTTGTCGGCTGATGGGCATTTTTTATCAGGATGAAAGATGCCGATTATCAGCAGCACATCTCCATGGGTAATCAGGGATGTGCTGACGATAATCAATAGAACTGAATATGGGAGGAACGGTGAAAACAAACGCGATGGATGTATAATCATCATTTGGGCAGTGTAATATGGCCCTTAGCTTTTACTGTAATCAGTGCATAATTATTAAGCTAATTGAAAATTTGTACTGATTATGAATTGAATGTTTGATCATATGTGAGTTATTTTCTATTGTGTACATTATGGTCATATATCTACATAAATGTGCAATATTATCATTCATATGCTAATACTATCGGTAAAGATCTATTTGACCAAATTCTTTCAGATTAATCCATAACCTCCCAAGGTACCGAGCTTCCTTTAGGAATGTCCAGTACGGATACAACTACAGTGTGTCTGTGATGCAGAACTCAATGCTGCAGACTCCCATTGTAGTGCAGGTCACGTATCAGTGAATGAACAAGATTGCATGAATATTGCACTCTTTATTCAGCGATTGGATAAAAATGAATGCCCTTAACACCTACGTACATTCAATCTCTGCTGCTTCCTGTGTGCTTATTCTTTCTGAAGCTTTAATTATTTATCCTTGGAGAGAATTTGACTGCTACAAGCAGTCACGACTCAGCAGCTTAACCCTAACGTGACTGAGCTTCATTTCCATATCTGTGACGCGCAGGTCTAACACACTTATCCTCCTCAGAATATAGATGCTGAACAAAACAGAGCACCGGTTTATATAACCATGACAGACAATACTGCAAAGTGATGCAACTTCTTCTTGTTAACACAACTGTCTTATGTGATACAAGATTTGGTAGAATGCATGTCAAATGGTATTTCTAAATATTGCCATAATTCAATATCCTGGATTTTAACACACTGTTTGCATAGCCAAACCTCAGTCTACCGTTTGCCACTTTATTATTATATTTATTATTGGTACGTGAAACCTAGGATATGACATGGCTTGTGTCTTGCTGTGATTAAAGGAGGTAATTGACCTGTAGTGGGAGGAATCTCTTACGAGCTCTCCTTTTCAGGTTTGTGCAATCTCAAGACCCTTAAATGAGATCCCTTTGTGACTTTTTTTCTATCAAAGGAAGTAATTTCTTTGATCTTCTGTATCTGCTGTCCAGAGGCATATACAGTGAGGAACAGAAGTATTTGAACACCCTGCGATTTTGCAAGTTCTCCCACTTAGAAATCATGGAGGGGTCTGAAATTCACATTGTAGGTGCATTCCCACTCTGAGAGACAGAATAAATCAGGAAATCACATTGTATGATTTTTAAAGAATTTATTTGTCTTGCACTGCTGAACATAAGTATTTGAACACCTAAGAAACAGCAAGAATTCTGGCTCTCAAAGACCTGTTACTGTTCCTTTAAAAAGTCCACCTCTACTCCACTCATTAATCTAACTTAGTAGCACATGTCTGAGCTCTTTAAAGACACCTGTCCACCCCACAGTCAGTCAGAAGCCAACTACTACAATGGGCAAAACCAAAGAGCTGTCAAAAGACACCAGAGACAAAATTGTGGATCTCCACAAGGATGGGAAGGGCTACGGGGAAATTGCCAAGCAGCTTGGTGAAAATGGATCAACTGTTGGAGCAATTGTTAGAAAATGGAAGAGGATAAAGACGACTGTCAGTTTCCCTCGGACCGGGGCTCCATGCAAGATCTCACCTGGTGGGGTATCACTGATTATAAGAAAGGTGAGGAATCAGCCCAGAACTACAAAGGAGAAGCTGGGAGAAAGTCATGTGGTCAGATAAGACTAAAGTAGAACTTTTTGGTCTAAACTTCACTCGTCATGTTTGGAAGAAAAAGAAGGATGAGTTGCACTCCAAGAACACCATCCCTACTGTAAAGCAGGGGGGTGGTAACATCATGCTTTGGGGGTGCTTTTCTGCGAAGGGGACAGGACGACTGCACTGTATTAAGGAGATGATGAATTGGGCCATTTATTTGTAAGATTTTGAGCAACAACCTCCCTCCCTCAGTCAGAACATTGAAGATGGGTTGTGGCTTGGTCTTCCAACATAACAAAGACCCAAAGCACACAGCCAGGATAACCAAGGAGTGGCCCTGTAGGAAGCATATCAAGGTTCTGGAGTGGCCTAGCCAGACTTCAGACCTAAATCCAATAGAACATCTTTGGAGGGAGCTGAAACTCCGTGTTGCTCAGCGACAGCCCCGAAACCTGACAGATCTAGAGGAGATCTGTGTGGAGGAGTAGGCCAAAATCCTTGTTGCAGTGTGTGCAAACCTGGTCAAGAACTACAGGAAACGTTTGACCTCTGTAATTGCAAACAAAGGCTTCTGTACCAAATATTAACACTGATATTTTCAGGTGTTGAAATACTTACGTTCAGCAGTGCAAGACAAATAAATTCTTAAAAAATCATACCATGTGATTTCCTGAATGTTTTTTTTTTTTATTCTCTCTCTCAGAGTGGGAATGCACCTATAATGTGAATTTCAGACCCCTCCATGTTTTCTAATTGGGAGAACAAAATCACAGGGTGTTCAAATACTTCTGTTCCTCACTTATTATTTTTTTTCTCAGCTACCTCCCCCCAAATTTTTAAAGTGGCTCAAGTGCACACACATACAGATGTTGTGAATTTTTCAAAGTAGCTACCTGCCCATATGAAACAATAAGATCCATGGCATGTTGACACATCGTTATTATCAATTCATACATAGCATAGGGAGATATATCCTTCTACTTGTGCTTAGATTCAATTGTAGAATGCACCAAAATTATTGGCGCACATTCCCAGAGCAGAATTTATGAAGTGTTTCCTCCTAAAATAACATTCATTTATGACATGCTGCACAAGACAATTTTAAGACAATTTTTGGTCTAGTCCTACTTTGCACTTTCTTTTGTCTAAGTCTTAGACGGTTTTGTTGCATCTTGTGGTAAAAAAAAACTATACCAGCTCCAAGGTGTTCTAAAAAGTGGTGTAAAATTGTTAGTAAAAAGCCATGTGGGACATTATGGCACAAACAGGCATCCTGTGACGCATTGTGTTACAAATAGGCAACCTGTGACACATTGTGTCACAAGATTGTCACTTAAACCATCACATGGTGCAGTTTGCTGCATCCTCCCCACTGATTACTTTAAACAAAATGACAGATCTTTACAGTTTTGGGGGCATTTAGCAACATAAACACCTTTTACCTTTCATTCAGAATTTACTACAACTTTGATGATCTGCTGCTCTGAAACAATGTTATGGCTGAAAGATGGTCATCTCTGGAAGGAACGTTTACTCTTTCATTGATTGATTGCTGGCACCTTTACACAGGCCAATTATCAGAAATGCGCATTTCTATCAACACTCATCACCGATAATTGGCGTGATTGTCCGCCCATCTAAAAGGACCATAGCTTCCTCCATGTCGATTGTAAAGAGATAGTGACACGTATCAGTAATATATGAAGTATGCATCAGGTGGAAAGGCTCCTGGTTTTTGTTTGGAGCACTTATTCCTGATTTCATAGATTATAATTGTTCATGTATCTTTTCTATGCTGGGTGAAGCTTACAACCCATTCTTCTGCAATTGGATGGGAACCTGGTTCTTCAAAAATGCTTTTAATTTTTAATGTTTAGCTGTGGGGCTTCAGCTTTGTCAGGTCAATAGTGGGGCCTCATCGTTAGCTTTGGGGCTTCATTATTGGCAGGACAGCAGCGGGGCTTCATCATTAGCTATGTCTAGGCATCATAGGCAGCATCAGCAAATGCTTCAGTTGTGTCAGTATGACTATCACCCACATTGGCACAGCTTCTCAGCGTCAATCACATTGGCAGATCAACTGCTGCTGATATATAGGAATAGCAAGGTCATAGTTTAGTGTATATGCAGAATGCTCTCTGTCTCTTTACGTTGTGGTTCAGCTACTGCTTTGGATTGTATGCAATGATTAGCACTAGCTGCAGTCAGAATGAAACGTCGCCAAAAGAAAGTGCGGAAACCAAGCCTCAGTCATTTTCTAATTCAATATCGGTAAGGTTGAGGGCCAGTCCTAATGACTGTACAGATTACAAATCCCGAATCTGTTCCTTAATGTTCTTTCTGATGATCCATAGGCACTTCTGTAGACTAAACGCTTACGTGATACCATGCATTCCTAATCCGCAGGAAAATGAATTCCCTTTTAAATTGCCTGGATACACATTTGGCAAAGACCCTTTTGTATATCGTCATCAGACTTGTAATACACCCACGATGTTTCAATAAATAATTGACCATTATTTGTTTTTTCTTTATTCCTATCCGATCCTAATGATTTCATTGACAAATTCCAACATATTCTTGTTCCCATGTGCGTTTCCACGGCAACCCTTGTTGCTAAGGGAGGGTTCTCACAGTATATCACCCTATTTGCAGCTGTATGAATTGTTCCCTTGGAGAGTCAGGTAGTCTGAAATGTTGCCGTTGTTGCATTATAAACCCCTCCTGTGCTGGAAGCACAAAGGGTAAATCAAATTACAATATGTCACTAATGACATAGCGGCAGAGGTAGTGCATTGTACGGGTTTAAAACAATGCTTTCTTTTCATCGCTCCGAAGCATGAAGAAAACACAATGATTCACTAGTTCTTCAAGCTAAAGAATACATTATGTTGTACTTTGAAATGGACCACAACAGGGCCACTTCACACAAAGGGCCAGTAATGATTTTTTTCTTTATACCGCTAATACGTTTCACGCGTTCTCAAAACGTATCCATTTATTGATAAGGGAAAGGAAGAAAGGAAGACCTCTCATGGCTTTGTTCACAAAGGTGTTATTGCATGTATTTCTACTTATCAGCTGCCTTCTTTCCTTTTTTTTTTTTTTTTATATTTTCAGTAAGGACAACACACCCACATAAGAAGGTGTGGACTATTCTCCTACACCATTCAGACTAGGGGAGCAACAAAAGTAGGTGGCATCAGCAATACCATAGCGCAATATTCCATCCCTGCAAAACCATATACTACAGAACAGCACAATACACTGCCCCAAAAGCTGTCCCACTGCTCCAAAATCTGTGGTGGTCATCAATAGATGCCATTTTCTGTCCTTCTCCAGTTGTCTCTGATTAAGATATAGAGCAGGGGGCTTAGGAGGTGAGATGCGGGTCACAGCAGTTGAATTCAGTAGGGCGTGTGTGGTCGATGGCCAGGTATATTAGTACCTGATTCTCACAGTGTTAATTACCACTGATAGCTCATTATGTACCCAGCCAGCAGCATAGAGAAGGGCTTGGGCGGCCCCCTGAGGCATCGGCCCACATGGAAATTTCTCTGTAAGGTCTATTGCCAATACGCCCCTGCAGGGCAGTAAAGAAGCACTAAATCGGAACTAATGCCAAGTTCACAAAAATCACTGAAAGATGAGAACAATCCAAAACATGGAAGGGTCTTGCCAGTCCAGTCATTTTGATATTTCTTTATTCGCGGTAAGTTCAAAAAGTCCCCTGATAAAGTTGGATATTTCCCATATGATCCAGGATGGAGACACAGAAGTAGGTGATGCTCAAAGGTAAGTGAGATGTGGTATATATTGTATATTAATATCAAGTCTCAGGCACCAGTTTTCCCCTGTAGATTCCCAACTTGCGGGATGAAACTGTCACGTTTGGAGCGGTGTGAGGGACATTTTTAGTGATATGGCCATTTGAGAATCAGGTTCCAGACAGGGTTGCTCCTATTGGGGTGGGTGCTCTGTTTTTGATAGGCAAGGTAGTATAGGGCCCTATCCTCAATTTTGTACAGGGTTTAATAGGGTGAGTAATACCACATCTGATTCGCCTTTCAGCATCACCAGCTTCGGTGTTCCCATCCTGCATCATATGGGAAATATCCAACTTTATCTTGGGAGTTTTTGAACTTACCACAATTAGCATCCGCATATACGTGTCTTTTTTTAAATTTTTG
The DNA here is from genome assembly GCF_905171765.1 of Bufo bufo. Lineage (NCBI taxonomy): Eukaryota > Metazoa > Chordata > Amphibia > Anura > Bufonidae > Bufo > Bufo bufo. The sequence goes on from NC_053390.1 coordinate 315,426,266, forward strand.
TGATTCATAAATTTGGCCCCAAAATGCCTTTGGGGCATAAAATCTTACTCCACTTTACTCCCTCTAACTGCAGCACAGGGAAAGGGAATTAGCAATGAAGCAGAGTAGTCATTGCTGAAATTCTTGCTCCATGATCTGAGTGGACATGACCTCCAATCAAGGCACCACAATTAACTTAAAATGGGTTTCAGTTATATTACACTAGCGGTGGTTTTGGAAGATTGCGTTCATGCCTTGTGCATCCTTCAAATGTACATGACTTATTAGTTCAGTCTTGCCATTTTGTCATTATTTACTGGCAATGGGCCTAACTATTAAACAAACAGATATGCCCAATTTAAATTCCTAAAGGCTGCCTAGGAGCCTACAACCTCAATGCACCTAACCTGTACCCCATTAAAAAAAAAAAAAACACTTGCATGCAGTCCAGCCACTGCCCTGTTCCGGGGCACCTCCAGTCCCTGCAGGACCAGGAAGTGGTTTGGTCCTGTCACTGCTCCGTCCATTGTTAGGTATCTATGTCACATCTGCTTTAACCCCTTAGTGCCCACCCATACGTGTTTTTACGGTGGTCACTAAGAGGCCTTAGGATGGGCTGCCACTTTTTTACGGGGACCCAGCTCTCACATGAGAGCCGCCACCCTGCTCTAACAGCCCGGACAGGCTGATCCGTGCTGTCTCCCATCGACACCCCGCAAGTGCGATTGTGGGGTGCCGATGTGTGTGAAGGCTGCCTGAGGTCTGATGTAGGCCCCAGACCAGCCTTCAGTAATTTCCAGCATGCTGCGCCTCTATGGTGCAGCCTGCTGGTGAATGTTAGAATAGCATTGCCGTTAAAATGCAATGCACTATAGGGAAAGTGCATTGCATTTTAAAAGCAATCAAAAAGCTGTCTGTTATAGTCCCCTTGTGGGACTATTAAGTGGTAAAAAAAAGTTTAAAATTTTTTTTTTTCCCATTGAAAATATGCTTTTCAATGAAAAAAATAGCAAAAAAAACAACAACTTCCCCATATGTTTGGTATTTCCGCATCCTTAACGACTACGAATATCATGTAAATTATCCCCTACTGTGAATGGCGTTAAAAAAAAAAGACCGAATTGCTAATTTAGTCTTAGTTCCCACCGAAAAAACGTAATAACAAGCGATCAAAAAGCTCCATTTACTTCAAAATTATACCAATCTTTTTAAAAAAAAGTCGTCCCGCAAAAATCAAGCTCTTACAGAACTCCATAGAAATAAAAATAAAAAAGTTATGGTTCTTGGGAAGTGACAATGCAATTTTTTTTTTTTTCTTTAAAAAGGGGTTTTATTGCAAAATAAACTATATGTATTTGGTATCACTGTAATCATACTGACCCAGAGAATAAAGATATTATGTTATTTATACCGAAAAATGAACGCTGTAAAATTTATATAAAATTTATATAAAAACGCAGTGGCAGTATTGCTCTTTTTCCCATCTCCCACCCAAAAAGAGTTAATAAAAGTTAATCAGAAAGTTATGTGTACCCCAAAATTGTGCCTTTAAAAACTTTAACTTGTCCCGCAAAAAACAAGCCTTCATAAAACTATATAGACTGAAAAATAAAAAAGTTATAGCTCTTGGAACGCGACGATGAAAAAGGAAAGAAAAATGCTTGGTCAGTAAGGCCCAAAACAGGCTGGTCACTAAGGGTTTAATGGTAGGACACAGCAGTGATAGTATTGTTCAAGCAGATGTGGCTGCAGCGGTCATGGGACCAAGCCACTTCCTGGTCCTGTGGGGATCGGAAGCAGACAGAAATGGGACATCAACATGGACACCATAAGACCACTGACAGATGACTGATGTTTTTTTAATTGGCCCAGGTTAGTTGCATTGGGGTTGTTGGCTCCTAGGCCAGACAGGCCCTTTGAAGGGGATTTCCTCCGAAAACGTTTAAAATGATTCAGTAAACCAAAAATTAGAACCAAAGTTTAGTAATTATATTTGCTTAGAAATAGAGCAAAATCTTGGACATAGCATCACATATTCTTGGTGGAAAGAGCAACGTCTCCTCAAATTCTTTAGCTTGTATGCTTGCAGAGATATTGACATTTTTGGGGTTTTGTTGTAGCTGCCATCTTTAAAAAGTTGACAAGAAGTGATGCCATACTGATCGTTACCTCTTATTGTCAATATACCAAGAAGCCAAATCTCTTTCTATTTGAATGCACACAATGGCTGTTTAACATTCAATTAAAAAAAGAAAACCCATAAGGCTATGATTGCCTTTTACAAACATGGCTGCTGCAGCGTAACAGAGAAATGCCAGTATTATTATTTTACACACTTATATAGCACTACTATATTCCGTAGTGCTTTACAGACATTATCATCACTCGGTCCCTAAAGGAGCTCACAATGTAAGGTCCCCATCAGTATGTCTTTGGAGTGTGGGAGGAAACCAGAGTACCTGGAGGAAACCCACGCAAACACAGGGAGAACATACAAACTCCATGCAGATGTTGTCCTTGGTCGGATTCAAACCTAGGACCCCAGCGCTGCAAGGCACCAGTGCTAACCACTGAGCCACCGTGCTGCCCATGCTGCCCAGTATCTCTGACGGTAAAACAAGCATAATTACCAAATTTCTGGTGAATTACCAAATTCACTCTTTTGGGTAGATATCTTGTTTAGTATACCGGTATGTTTATCACTAAATCAATTAAAGGGATTTCCCTTTAACGTTAGATGTCCATATAAGAAAACCCCTTTCTATATGCCCCAGGTGATATGGAGGAAATTGGTATTTGTGTCATATCCTGATAGGTGCGGATCACACCTTTAGGACCCACTCCTGTCTCCAAATGGGGACCCTGAAGTGAAGAGGACCACACCCCGCATGCCTGTCGTCCTCTTCATCTACATCCACCATGGCCATTTTAGGAAACATGGCTACCTCTCTGTTCATCGCTATGGGACTGCCAGAAATAGGCAAACCAGTGCTCCGGGGCGGACTGGGAACTTGTAGTGGCCCTGGAAAAAAAAAACTCCAGACTGACAGAAGGCAGAGCAAAACAAGTAGGCAGGGACAACAAAAGTAGGCGGAGGCCGGCAGTAGCTTAGTGCAGCACAAAATACTGCCCCAGCAGTACCAAATACCACAGTGCAGCACAAACTGCTGCCCCAGCAGAACCAAATACCACAGTGCAGCACAAAATACTGCCCCAGCAGAACCAAATACCACAGTGCAGCACAAAATACTGATGCCCGCCTTGCAGTATTCAACTGTATCACTGTCCTCGGGATGGTGATACTGTTGAAATTAGAGGGACTTCTGTGTATGCTGGTCAGGGGCATAATAACCTGATGCTCCTAGCATTAATTAATGCTGAGAGCAACAGATCACCATGAACCCATCCAGTGGCCATGAAGAGGGCTTTAGTTACCCCCTGGACATCAGCCCACCAGTAAATTTCCGTCTAGGGTCTGTAGCCAGTCCGTCCCTGCCCCTGTGCTCGTTTATTTTAGAAATCTCTTTCTTATCTGTGAATGGATGGTGGTCATGCATACATGTCTGCTCTCCCTTCGCTTCCACGACCCCGTTGTGGAGATAGGAGCAGGTGTCAGACGCGGGGCCCGCTCCTATCTGACATTTGTGGCATATCCTAGCCGAGATTTTTAATTATCTTGAACAACCCATTTAAGTCTAAAAGACAGTGCTGCACTATTAGGTCATCAGTGCAGAAGATGTATCAAGGCATCACGCCGCCCCTCCCGCCTCCACCTAGAAATCTGTGCAGACAAAGGTATGCAAAGAAAAGGGTTAACTCTCCAGTATGTGCACTGCACAAACCCTTTCCCAGTAAAGGGATCATACAAGACTCTGTGGCTCAATATGTCAATTTGTATGTGCTGCAATAGGCATATTGGACAGATGAGCACATTCATGAATGAAGCAGGTATAGCTGAGAGACGGATTTATATCATGCCTCCTGCGACGTGCAGATTTTTTTTTTCTCTGTTCGTCCTTAACATCTGTTTCTTTGTTAAGCTAAGGAGACGTAATTGTTTCTCGAAAGGCTGCTTAATTAGGTTAGTTTTTGTCGTCTTAAGAATGCCGCCTGTGATCAAAATGGACTCTTCCACTATTTAGCAAGCCTTTGTTGAATGAGTCATCCAGGCTGTCTCTTATTGGATGGAACGGTTAGCACCCAAGGGATTGCCAGGCAGAGGCTGCATGGCCCTGCTTCATTCACAGAATTATTGATATGCGAGCCAGCCCTTTCATTCACATAACCAGAGTTTCATTCACATCTTGCACTGTAGGTAATGGAGAGAAGCATTTGGAGAGCTGTAGCTCGTTCCTTGTGTTAGATAGCTGCTGAAAACAGTCGATGATGTGAGTATTCGCTGTTCCTGTGCTTCTAGAAAGAAGGGGTATGATGAAGACTGGGAGAATACTGCAGCGGGCTGTGTCGTGTGCTCAATGAAAGGCTATTCTGCACTTCACTGGAAGCTCGCTCTTACATTAAATAGGAGGTTTCCATTATTCATCACCGCAGGGAGCAGAGGTGCTGACTTATTTCACATGGCAGAAATGAGACTAATTCAATATCTCCGTTTTAAAGTTTACTTAGCGCTCTGACGCGTTCTCCGTGCCTGTTGGGTGGCATTGTGTGGTATTAATGCTGCAGTGGGAGACTTGTTATACAGCCCTATTGTTTTGTTTTTTTTTCATTTGTGGCCTGGGAAGTCCTAGGAGATGGCATGCAGGAGCATCATGTTCTGCTGATGGCTTACCTTTAACAGTCATGTGTACAAAAAAATGAAGCATTTGGAAGTAGGCCTTATAAAGGATAACCCCAAAAAAATGGTGTTTTCTTATGCTTGCATAGTCGGTGTTGTACTTTTACTAGTCGAAGAGCCCAATTATCCATGTAGAAGTCTTACATAGGTATGGATTGCCCTATCGATTGCCCATTTTGTGATGACAGGATGTAGGGCTAGATGACAGGTGACCTGCTGTAGGTATTAACCGGTGCCCATCATCTTTGGAGGGTGAGTAGAATGGATACAACTTGAAGAAATGATCCATTTGCAAAGTTGGGGAAAGGAAATTTGAGAATTGATTGGTTCTAGTGTGCTGTAAGTGGGTGGATGTTTTTTGTGCTACAGGAAGTGATTTGCAGTGCTCACTGAGCCTTTTGTTGAAAAGGGTCTCCTCATTTGTGTGAGTCATGCTTTTGCTGTGAGCGAGTTGGCAGCTCTAACCAGAAGTGGAATGTCATATAGAACTGTCTGCTCCTGCCTTCATTCTGAACCTATATCAGCACGGACCTTAGAGACATTTTTTTCCCTCGTGGAGCAAAAAATATCAACCTTTAATGCTCTTTTTTAGCTCTACTATTTTCTTACACGGTTGATTTGCTTATTGCGTTTGGTCTTACAGGTGCCGCTATGAACCTCTGGCAATGTTGACAAAGGTGTACCTTAGACTGGCATCAGATTTGCCACAACATATGAAAGAAACTAGATAAAAGGGCATGCTTCAACGTACCAAGTATAACCGCTTCAAGAATGAATCTGTGACACCGGTCGATGATCTTTTGCACAACCTGTCCACGAACGGTAAAGCCTCTACAGTCGCCGGTAACCCAGCTACAATTCCGTGCCTGGTTCCGACCACAGACTTACAAAAGGACCAGGAAGATGGACCCACCTCTCTCTGTACATTTATTCACAAAGTGTCTCACATGAAACTCTCCAGCACGGGCAGCCTGTTGGGTATAAAAAACCTGTCCTCTGCAGTAAAGGAGCTTGCTGGTTCCAAGTTACAGGGTAGCGCTCCTGCTCTTAGTGCAGCAGCAGGGGCTTCCGACAACACATGTAACCTTGTCTCTACCCCTCCGTGTTCTCAGCAGGACGTGAGCAAGATGAGCACAGGGAAAAAAACACGATCGGAAGAAATGCATCTGGGAGGTGAAGATTGGAATCAAAGTAGCAGCTTCGTCAATAAGCCTTCTCGAGGATGGCTGCACTCGAATGAGAAGATTCAGGGACCTGGAGTGACGTACATTGTGAAGGTTGGTCTGCTGCTTTCCCCTTGTCTGCCGTTTTCATGTTAGAAACAAACTGTTCGGTTTAGCTTTTATAATACCATTTTATTAATACAGGTCTCGTATCTCTCCATCTGCACAAAGCGATTATGTGTTGTGAACCCACTGACTATAAAATGCATGCAAATCCAATGAAATGGTAGCATTGTGACGACCATACAGGATCGTTCGACTTTTCAGATTTACAATAGATTTATTTGTGTGACGAAGCAAAGACGAGGCAGGTGAATTCATGAATGCAGTGGAGATCTTGTGCCGATTCATTTGCTGTTCATTGGGCTATCCATGTCAGTAATTAAAGAGCGATGACACTTAAGCCGTTCTTTAGGCTGCGTGTGCTTTCATCATTGTAAATATTGTATTCCTGATTCCACATCAATGTGTAAAGAAGGATAAAATACAATGTGGAGGTTTATTCTTCGAGATTTTATTGCAATCATGTATGTGTCTTTGCATATATATCTAATGTCAAATATTTGATTTGATCTCATGAAATGCCACTTCATGCATATACAATATCTAGTAACTGTTGCTTGAATACTCCTGACACTGATAATGAGCTCTCAATGTGAATAGAACAAATTTGCCACCAAATTGCACAATATGGCAGTTCTCACTCTCCATCCTTCGAAGACATGTTGGTAGAAAATATATAGTATATATCATGTTTTTTTCAGTCTGATGACAAGTAAATAAAATTTGCTCAATTGTATATCCCTCTTAGCACTAGTGATCCATATTTTAATGAAGATTTGGGGGTTTATTACGGTACTTTCCAATACCTTAGTTGTGTGTTATAATCGGCGTTGCACCGTGCTCTTGTTGTGCATTCAGGAAAATAATGTGCTCAATTGTAATATTACATGTCTTAGCTGCAATTGGTGAGATATAGAAAGTATTACATATTTAAAGGGGGAACAGATGCTGTACATGTTGTGTTCACATAAGCATTACTTAACATTGCAATTTACATATAATATGGTCCCTTAACCAAGATCTCGGCAATACGTTATTGTTTTTTTCTATCCGGAAATGCTGTATACTGTGTATGCACACTACATACATAGACTTCAATGTACAGACTAGGTCCGTGAATGACAATGTGTTTGTGTAAACAGTACGCAGCTGCAATGTACAGCGGTGGTCTCTGATATCCTTGCATAGGGATCACATCCAGGGCCGGCTCCAGGTTCATGTGGGCCCTTGGGCGATAAATCCCAGTGGGCCCCCATGAGGCATTTTTTTACATTGACATGTCCCCCTTTGGCTCCTACACGGTATAATGACCCCCAGTGGCCCCTATACAGTATAATGACTACTAGTGGCCCTTCACACAGTATAATGAACCCCCAATTCCCCCCCACTGTATAATGACCACCTGTGGCCCTGCATTCAGAATAATAACCCCCAGTCGCCCCCATTTAGAATAATGACCCCCAGTAGCCCCCACACTGGGGGAATACTGTATGGAGGGGGCTCTGGGGGTATTTATACTGAATGGAGGGTCATTGGTGATCATTATACTAAATGGGGGACACTGGGGGTCATTATACTATGTAAAGGGCCCTCACAGTATAATGACCCCACAGTGGCCCTCCATTCAGAATAATGACCCCCAGTCGCCCCCACACTGGGGGTTATACTGTATGGAGGGGGCACGAGGGGTTATTATATTTAATGGGGGCTCTGGTGGTCATTAAGCTAAATGGAGGGTCAATGGGGATCATTATACTAAATGGGGGGCACTGGGAGTCATTATACTGTGTAAGGGACCCTCACAGTGTGATGAATGACCCCCCAGTGGCCCCCTCACATACCTATCATTGCAGGGGAGCTGGTGGTCCTGTCATTCACTAACCGCAGCTCCCAGCTCCCCACATGAACCTGGAGCCGGCCCTGAATGACCCCCAGTAGCCCCCACACTGGGGGAATACTGTATGGAGGGGGCTCTGGGGGTCATTATAATGAATGGAGGGTCATTGGTGATCATTATACTAAATGGGGGGCACTGGGAGTCATTATACTGTGTAAGGGACCCTCACAGTGTAATGAATGACCCCCCAGTGGCCCCCTCACATACCTATCATTGCAGGGGAGCTGGTGGTCCTGTCATTCACTAACCGCAGCTCCCAGCTCCCCACATGAACCTGGAGCCGGCCCTGAATGACCCCCAGTAGCCCCCACACTGGGGGAATACTGTATGGAGGGGGCTCTGGGGGTCATTATAATGAATGGAGGGTCATTGGTGATCATTATACTAAATGGGGGGCACTGGGAGTCATTATACTGTGTAAGGGACCCTCACAGTGTAATGAATGACCCCCCAGTGGCCCCCTCACATACCTATCATTGCAGGGGAGCTGGTGGTCCTGTCATTCACTAACCGCAGCTCCCAGCTCCCCACATGAACCTGGAGCCGGCCCTGAATGACCCCCAGTAGCCCCCACACTGGGGGTTATACTGTATGGAGGGGGCTCTGGGGGTCATTATACTGAATGGAGGGTCATTGGTGATCATTATACTAAATGGGGGGCACTGGGAGTCATTATACTGTGTAAGGGACCCTCACAGTGTAATGAATGACCCCCCAGTGGCCCCCTCACATACCTATCATTGCAGGGGAGCTGGTGGTCCTGTCATTCACTAACCGCAGCTCCCTGCGCTCCTTCTCTACGGCGGCCCGCTGCAGCAGTGAGCCAGGCCTGGAGGAGAGAAGGAGATGTGCAGTGATGGAGCTAGAACTGACTGGGCCCCACAGCGAAATTTAGTACGCCCCCCTCCCCCCCAATGTGTGTTCACATTACATTTTTCCTATCGGTTTGATATATACACATGTGCAGCACTCCACGTTTTTGTATCCTGCAGAGTCAAGTAAAAAAGGCATACGTTAACGTATATGTTTTTTTACCATGGAACTGTACGGTGAACGGACGCCACTGTACGGCATCAGTCTGAGGCATCTGGTAACGCATACATTTTCAGTATGCATTAAATGGATGGCAAAAATGTGATGTGAACCCAGCCCTAGTGTCAGAATAAGCACCAGTACACAGCGGAGCGGCGTGGCGGAAAAGGGGAGGCCGCCATGTACTGACAGAGCGCTACCTGGTCCTGGTGGTCAGGGATGAGGACTGTGTTTCCCAAGGATCATTTTCTGCTGGAAAATACAGGGCCCAGTATAATACACTAGAATCTATATAATATAAAGATATTAGCCCCACCCCCCGAATAATCATACGATTAGGTGGTCATTTATTATATAGAAATACGTCTATATTAGGCATATATCTGACACAGATTGTGGCGCAAAGGTCCTTAACACCGCAATCTGTATCTTTTCCCGCTCATGCCAGGTCTAAAAAAAGTGGTGTGGGCATGGAAAGGATACAGTTATGGCCATGCAGTTATTGGATACCACTGCCATATAGTGATAACACCGCCATACAATGATAAAACCACCATACAGTGACCGGATAAAAGGGTATAAGAGGGCACAGTACAGGGAATGACTAGGGGCACTGGACAGGGTGTGGTAAGAGGGCACAATGCAGGGTATAAAGGGGCACAGTACGGGGTGGGGGGCACAGTCACATGACCCTGTGATGTTAGAAGGTCCTTATGGTGAATGCGGTTCAGATGCCACCATAATGAGAGGAAGAGGAGTGAGACAGGGGCCCTGGATGGACAGGAGGGGTGGACACAGCAAGTAGGTGGAAGGGGCTCTGAGGGGGATTTATACAAGTAGTGGCAGGGGGTCTGTGCAGGGCAGCAATAGGAGATAGGAGGGTGAGACAGGAGCCCTGGATACATGAGGGAGGAAAGGAGACAGCAGGGGCTCCATGAGGATGAGATAGGACGGGAGGGGGGGGGGGGGACAGGTGTCATGGAGACAAACTGCTTAATGAAACAGTAAAACAACTAAATAGAATGAAGCAGCAGTGTCCCCCCCCCCCTTCCTTCTGTCCCACAGAGAAGAGACAGTCACAGTGCAGACTCACTCACAGACTGTCTCCACACTTCTCTGCTCCAGCTCCAGCCGTGCGGTCTCTCTCCAGTCTCCTCAGGCAGCAGTGTGTCCTGTGTAGAGGGGGCGTGTCCTGTGTAGAGGGGGCGTGTCCTGTGTAGAGGGGGCGTGTCCTGAGTCTCTGCAGCTCAGGGGGCCCACCAGAGGGGTACTGCGTATGTGAAATGACAGCAGTGAGAGCTCCCATCTGTATTGATGGAAGTGCTCATAGCAGCTCAGTGGGCCCCCCCAGGAGCATTGGGCCCCGGCACTTGCCCGGGGATGCCGGGTTATGACGCCGGCCCTGATCACATCAGTGTATAATGTGCATTTAACAGCATTTATACATATGACAAAGCATGCTCTTTCTCAGATTGATATATGTTAGGTATATTTTCCCATGAACTTAGGCATTAGCCCAATTCGGTTGCCTAAACATTGCAAATGCCCTTTATCAGTGCTAATGTGTGATGGTGGCATGATACCTGAGCCATTTGCAAGTGAGAAAACTGCCACAGCCCTATTAAAGAAAGAAGTACAGTCATATGGCAGTTTCCAAGATAACTACATCACGGGAAATGGGATTATTAATGGGCAGAAGGATATACACAGGATCTGTGTGCCTAAACAGCCTATAGCAGCATCTCGGCATATTACCATTAACCCCTTTATTGCTCTAGACCACCTGGGATGCTGTTATCAAACCATTCACCACCAGCGACATTTTCATTAAAGGGTTTATCCCATGATTAATGTAAAAAAATGACATCATATAGTACATGTCAATCTCTTTCTAAGGCTTCTTTCACACTGGCGGCATGGTTCCTGTTGGCTTTTCTGGCAGGGTATGGTCCAGATCTCTGCCGGACCCATTATAGTTAGAGATGAGCAAATTTCTCAAAAATTTGATTCGGCCGGTTCGCCGAATTTTTTTAAAAAATTTGGTTCGATCAGAATTTATTTATTCTATAAAAACGGCTATTTCCTGGCTGCTGAGAGCCTGTATAGTGGTGTAGAACACTGTGCCTTGCAGTAACACGCATAAAGAGTCTGCTGTGGTAGTGAAATAATACTGTGAGGCAGTATGACATGCAGATGACAGGCGTCGCTCTTAGAATCACTGCACACTTCACTCATTTTTGGGCAGTCATGGGGCCAAAACTGACCAAATAACTCAAGTATGAACTCAGCCTTACAGGTTGATTTTAGCGTCAAGAAGAAGTGCACTCCTTTTACACCGTCGTCAGCTGATTCCACATAGATGTCAACAGAACATGTTCTATTATACAAGTAGAGCCCCCTGACAGAGTGAAGAGGGTGTCAGCAGTAAGTTTGTGTTGACGTCACTGATTATTTTGCCCTTCCTCTGATCCGTCAGAACAATAACCCCCAAAAAACGGATCCTGTCTGTGGAGCATCCGCCTTCACTCGGTCAGCATTTTGTCAGTAATCCCTCAGTATTAATTATTCTGCAGTGGCCGCTGAGGACACGGTGGAGGATGAGGAGGTAGAGGCGGACATTGTCGCAGGACCAATGGGCTTGAGAACGTGGAGGTGGAAGCGGCGTCACCTGGCCAAGGTGCTGGTGTGGCTGGGCAGGAACCACATTTACCCAGTGGGCCATAAAGGACATGTATTGTCCTTGACCATAGTTACAGCTACCGACCAATTTTCCCAAAAAAAGGCTGTATCACAAGCAAATTTCACCACTGAATGGCTAATTGACGGAATGCGGTTCATAAAGAAGAAAGTCCACAATCACCCAGCAATTTTCCCAAAAAAGGTTGTTTTACAAACAAATTTCACCACTGAATGGATAATCGACGAATTCGGTTCATACAGAAAGTCCACAATCACCCATCAATTTTCCCAAAAAAGGCTGTTTCACAAACAAATGTCACCACTAAATGGATAATCGACGAATTCGGTTAATACAGAAAGTCCAGAATCACCCATCAATTTTTCCCAAAAAAGGCTGTATCAGAAAGAAATTTCACAACTGAATGACAATGTAAATTTACTGCATAGCGGCTAATAATACATATTTTTTTTCCCCTTTAATACACCCCAACAATGGCTGAATAACAATGTCGGTTCACTGCAGACTGGCTAATAAGACGTATTTTTCCTTTTTTTCCTTTTTCCTCTTAATACACCCCAAAAAATAAATATAGCAATCACAATTCACCGCTGAATGGCAAATATATATTTTTTGCTGCCACTAATACACAGCAAAAAGGCTTTAGAACATATAACTGCACCGCTGAACGGCAAATATATTTTTCTTTTGCCACTAATACATGCCACAAAAGGCTTTAGAACATATAACTGCACCGCTGAATTGCATATTTTTTGGTGCCACTAATACACGGCAAAAAGGGCTTTAGAACATATAACTGCACTGCTGAACAGCAAATATATTTTTGTTTTGCCACTAATACACACCACAAAAGGCTTTAGAACATATAACTGCACCGCTGAACGGCAAATATATTTTTATTTTGCTACTAATACACGCCACAAAAGGCTTTAGAACATATAAATGCACCGCTGAATGGCAAATATATATTTTTTTGTGCCACTAATACACGGCAAAAAGGGCTTTACAACTTATAGCTGCACCGCTGAACGGCAAATATATTTTTCTTTTGCCACTAATACACGCCACAAAAGGCTTTAGAACATATAACTGCACCGCTGAACGGCAAATATATTTTACTTTTGCCACTAATACATGCCACAGAAGGCTTTAAAACATATAACTGCACCACTGAACGGCAAATATATTTTACTTTTGCCACTAATACACGCCACAAAAGGCTTTAGAACATATAACTGCACCACTGAACGGCAAATATATTTTACTTTTGCCACTAATACACACCACAGAAGGCTTTAGAACATATAACTGCACTGCTGAACGGCAAATATATTTTTATTTTGCCACTAATACACGACAAAAAGGGCTGTAATTTTCTCACTTCACCACACAACGGTTAATAAGCACTTTTTTCCCCACTGTAGAAATATTTTCTTGTAATAAATCCTGTTAATGGTTTTATCAAACAGCATTTGCACCCCAATAACAAGAACGGTTTGCTGGTATTACAGAGCTGTATTATGGTAATTTAGGTCCCCAGTCAGTGCAACAAGGTGTAATAGGATTGTTCCTATTACCCAGGCTGTAACCTTCCCTACTGAACCCTGTTCAACATAAATGCTGTGGAATGGTTGTTCCTTATTCTTTCCCTACACCTTGAATAATCTTTCCCTGCACTTGCAAATTGTTTTTTTAGCACAATGAAGTTTTTTCTAACACTGTCCCTAGCGCCTGCTGACATCTCTCCCTGAACTAAGTACACTGGTAAATGGCAGAATCCAAGATGGCTGAAGCTATTACAGGACTGGCTGGCTGCTGATTGGCTGCATGCATAGCATTATGGGTGATCCCGCCTTCCCAGAGTTCCTTGCTCCAAGTCCTCACACGTGCAGCAGCCATTTTAGGAAAAACTGTGATTCATTACCACGAAGCATGAGGAAATTCGACTTCAGTGCAAATTGAATTTTTCCTGAAATTTGGATCGAATTCCACGTTGTCAGCTTCCATTCGCTCATCTCTAATTATAGTCAATGGGGCTGTAACTGTAATGTCTGGCAATGCCATATCCAGATAGCTATGCCAGCAGTGTAAAATTAGCCTACCAAAGCTAGAATCAGCCCTTTAACACACATTGAACCAGAGATCTCCCCCCCATTTATTGCTCCAATTGTTCTGCTAGATATGTGCGACCACCTCAGTGAAGTGGACAAGAAATAAGGAAAAGAACAAACAGCAGGTGGCGCTATACAGATACATTTTATTGAATAGCTCAATGGCTATACAAATTTTTTTATTACATGCAATTAAAAAAGTATTCAGAGCCAGGTGCTAGTTTTAAAAAATTTAGAATATTTTTCATAGCACAACGCCTTTAATTCATTCACTACAGTAGATCATCTTTAGTTGAAAAAAAAAATTAACAAGGTCATATATTAATAGGTTAACTGCTTTATGGGTGTTCTTCCTCTGGAGACCCTTCTTTATCAGCAAGAGCAGAAATGGGTAAACGATAGAGCAGCTCTAGATTTGTAAAATCTGGGTATGCTGGCAGAAAGGGGCCCTTGATGTTTTTGTACAGAGGCCCTTAGTTGTCAATATCCAACCCCGAGATTATCTTTTAGCCACCTTTGTATAGCGTTAATGAAAGCTAATAATAAAGAGTTTATAGGCAACACACTATGCCATGGTATGTGTTTGTAAATTCATGCTGCTTTTTGGCCTCAGGTTAATATGGTTTAGTTGTATAAGCATTACTCTACAGGAGGGGTTTCTAAAATGTTTTTAGAACTGTATCACTGTGGCTATCAGCATGTAAGGACATTTAATATCCCTTAAGGCTCATGCATACGTAGATATTTTTTTTTCTGTGTCCGTTCTGTTTTTTTGCAGCCAATATGTGGGACTATTACCCTTCAATGGGGCCGCAAAAAATAAATAAATCAGAAATGCATTCCATGTCCATGGCTGTACCGCAGAAAATTAGAACATGTCCTATTCTTGTCTATTATGAACAAGGATAGGACTGTTCTATTAGAGGCCAGCCATTCCGTTCTGCAAATTTCAAAACATCCAACGGTTGTGTGCGTGAGCCCTTATACTGTATGATTTATATACAATGCTAAGCATACGTTTTATTTTTATGTATGCGTCTTTGAAAAACAATTTATTTTTTCTGTCTGGTTATGTAAATAATTTTTGTACTTTTTTTCAATAATACATGGAGCTTTAATATTAGGCCATTTTTTTAAGTATTTTTTTTTTCTTTATAACAAGGAACATTTTTTAAAATGTATCAGTTTTTCATTTTTTTAATCTTTTTTTGGTTAATAGCACAACATGTAACTAAAGGTGTTAAATAAAAGTCACTATGGATTTAATCTGTAAACAAAATAATTCCATAAAAAAAAAATATATATAGATACCCAAGTGTTGGTCTGCTTTTCAGTCAGTGCTGATCACACAATTGCACACCTCTGACTTGCCCATAAAGTTAATTCTTCATGGACAAAATAGGCACATAGTTTTTTAGATGTGCCTTACCACATATTCATACAAGCCACATGTATGGACAACCAACCTAGGCACCAGTAAGCAGTGCCTATAAGCAGCATGTACGATTTTGGACTGTGCACAGTTATGGGCACTGTGGGTATTCGCCCTGGTAAACAGGATAAGCGGACGCAGTATAGAGGCACCAACCAGTTTGAAAACCAAAAGTTCAGTGTTTATTCACACGTTAGAAAGTTCACAGAACAAAAAAAAGACTTTCAAGCAGAAAAGTCACCTTGCAGTATTGGTGTTAAAGGCAGCTAGTTGTTAACAAAAACCCAGACCGGCACCTGCGATCCAGTCCGGTGTTTGACCTTATCTGACTGCTAATTAGTCCAGCAGCACACACTGGGAGGAAAATACCTGCCTCCACATACAATTCCCTTAACTGTGTCACATACTTCCCCCCTTTGTACAACCTTGAGGGGGTGAACACATGCATAAACAGTGCACCCGGGACAGTGCCTCCGCGTTTCCCTGCAACTGGCCTGCTCTGTGCTCCACCGTGAACTCAAAGTTTTGCAGTGACCAGAGCCATCTGTTGACACAGGACTTCCTGTCTTTGTCCAGGTGGTGACAGGCCGCGGCCAACCCCGTATCGCTCCTTCAGAGATGGCTTGTCGCCGATCCACGGGCACCCGGTACGGCTTTAACCAGACTTTTGCCTGGGGCTCAGTGACAATATCACGGTGGGTTACGGAAGGGCATTCAGGGAGGTCAGAGAACACATCCATGCTCTGACTAACGAACTCCCTGGCCCCCTGAGTCTGTTTAGGGGAAAAGGCTGTCAGTAATCTTTTCTGTGGCAGCCGCTTCCCATGTAGCAGAGGGACCGGAATCTCTTCCCCTATATAAACCGGCCGCGGGCTGTTCTCAGTACAGGTCTCCCTAACCTTGCAAGGTTTCAGGAAATTGACATGGTAGACCTGCCTCGGCTTTTGTCGACCTGGCTGGTGTACCTTGTAATTTGTGTCTCCAACTTTGGCCTCATGCACACGACCGTTTTTGTGGTCCGCATCCGAGCCGCATTTTTTGCGGCTCAGGTGCGGACCCATTCACTTCAATGGGGCCGCAAAACATGCGCACAGCACTCCGTGTGCTGTCCGCATCCGTTGCACCGTTCCGTGGCCCCGCAAAAAAAATATAGCATGTCCTATTCTTGTCCATTTTGCGGACAAGAAAAGGCATTTCTACAACGGGCCGCCCGTTCCGTTCCGCAGATTGCGAAAAGCGACCTGGATGGCTTCCGTTTTTTGCGGATCCGCGGTTTGAGGACCGCAATAAACGGCACGGTCGTGTGCATGAGGCTTTTCTCTAATGTTTTACAGGGCCCCTGCCACCTAGTGAGGAACTTACTGTCGACAGGAGGCCCAAAAACAAAAACTGGATATCCCCTGCTACAGTTACAGATGCTCGATTATAGGCCCAATTCTGGGCTGGCTGAGCTATCTTCCTATGCTCCCTACCTATCCTATTCAGTGGGATTGTCTCCCCCTCACCCACCAGACCTACCGTGGGCCCCCCCCTTGGGTTCTACTGGAGCTTTCCCTATCTCCCGGGGATCAGTATGTACAACGGCCGGCCACAGGGCTGGGAGCGGAAAGTCTCTTCCTAGTATCACTTTATAGTGCATGCTGGTGGTTATGGCCACATCATGGATCCGCCTGTCGGCACACGTGCTTAGGGACACCAGAACAGTGGGGTACTCTTTTATATCTCCATGTATGCTGAGCACCCTGACTTTCCGGCCTGTAAACTCGGTGGGTTGCACCAGGGAGTCCTCACAAGGGTCACCCGGCTCCCTGAGTCCAGCAGAGCCACCACGGGAGTTTCCGATCCTCAAACTGCACATCCCGTGCGGTCTTTCTCAGCTCAGGCCACCGGGTCTGGGGCGGGGATTTTCTGGATTTTGTTACACCCTTCCCCAGAGTTCCCCACTGGAGTTCCTCAGTAGCCCCATACCCTTCGACCAGGTCCACCATCTCCAGGGCACTAGTAGGAGACGTCTGGCCAACCTAGCGATGGAGGGGTGGTGGCAATGCCCTCCAGAATTTGTCAGCTACAATACAGTCCAGCATAGCAGTCGGACTCAGTACATCAGGCGGTAGCAATTTTTGCAAGAGATGCAGCAAATTATAATACAGGGGTCTCGCTGGCTCAGCCGGGTTAAACTCCCACTGATGCACCCGCTGGACCAACACATTCACCCCCAGTCTCGCCAGGATCTCACCCTTGACCTTATAGTAGTCTGCCGCTTGCTTGTCCAGTAAATCAAAGTAAACCTGTTGGGTTCCTGATGCCAGGAACAGAGCGATGACCTCAGCCCACTGGTCTCGGGGTAGACTCTCTATCACGGCCACCTTCTCGAACACCGCCAGGTAGGTTTCGACGTCATCCGTCGGTGCCATCTTGGGGATCGCCGTGTGGACTGATATTCGGGCATCGTGGACTCCCTGAGATACTCCTGCCTTCTCTTAGGCCATCATGTTTTGCAGCAGCCGCTGGTTCGTTTCTTGCTGTCTCTGATTAGCCTCTAGCAGTTGCCTGTTAGTCTTCTGCTGCTGCTCCATGGCCTGTTGTTGCCCTAGGTTGGCCTGCACCAGCTGCTTCATCATCTCCTCCATCTTGTCCCGTGATGCTGGTTGCAACTTAGCAGGCTTAATCCAGGACATACAACAGTGCCCGAAAAAATGCAACAAAAATATTTCGGCTTTACGCCAGCCTCACTGCCATTGCCCACATCCTCCAACAATTGTGGCGATTCGCTCTGGTAAACAGGATAAGCAGATGCATTATAGAGGCACCAATCAGTTTTTAAACCAAAAGCTCAGTGTTTATTCACATGTTAGAAGGTTCCCAGAACAAAAAAAACACTTTCAAGCAAAAAAGTCACCTTGCAGTATTGGTGTCAGTTTACACCATACAGCCTGTTCTGCCAACAAGAGTCCATCAGCAGGCTTTAGTCAGCCTGTTTCTCCTCACATGTGTCTCAGCCCTCCACCCCGGCACAAGCCTCAGATCCCAATACAGAGATCCCCTCTGCATGAACCCAGCTGTCTTTTAAAGGCAGCTAGGTGTTAACAAAAACCCGGACCGGCACCTGAGATCCAGTCCGGTGTTTTACTGTGTCACAGCACCAATGGACAATAAATACAGTTGAAACCAGAAGTTTACATACACTATATAAAAAGACACATATGCATGTTTTTTTCAATATCTGACATGAAATCAGAATAAACCTTTCCTGTTTTTGGTCAATTAGGATTACCATAATTATTATTATTTGCCAAATGCCAGAATAATGAGAGAAATAATGTTTTAAGGCATTTTTATTACTTTCTGCAAAGTCTAAAATTTACATACATTTCATTAATATTTGGTACCATTGCCCCTAAACTGTATGACTTGGGTCAAACGTTTTGGATATCCTTCCACAAGCTTCTCACAATAGTTGGTTAGAATTCCTCCTGAAAAAACTGGTGTAACTGAGCCATGTTTGATGGTCGCCTTGCATACACCTGCCTTTTCAGCTTTGCCCATACATTTTAAGTAGGATTGAGATCAGGGCTTTGTGATGGCCGCTCCAAAACATTGACTTTGTTATCCATTTCCGTCCAAACTTTAACTTCCTGGCTGATGTCTTGAGATGTTGCTTCAGTATTTCTACATAATCATCTTTCCTCATGATGCCATCTATTTTGTGAAGTGCACCAGTCCCTCCTGCAGCAAAACCACCCTACAACATGATGCTGCCACCCCCGTGTTTCACAGTTGGGATGGTGTTCTTAGGCTTCCAAGCTTCTCCCTTTTCCCTCCTAACGTAACGATGGTATTTATGGCCAAAAAGTTAAATTTTAGTTTCGTCAGACCACAGAACATGTCTCCAAAAATTTAGGTCTTTGTTCCTGAGTGCATTTACAAACATTAATCTGGCTTTTTTATGTTTCTTTTGGAGTAATGGTAGAATGGCCTATCAGCCCATGTTGATACAGTACTCCTTTCACTGTGGATATTGACACAATCTTACCAGCTTCCACCATCATCTTCACAAGGTTTTTGTTCTTGAGTTGATATGCACATGGCGGACCAAAGCACGTTTATCTTTGGGACACAGAACCTGTCTCCTTCCTGAGCGGTATGATGGCTGGACATTCCAATCTTGTTTGTACTTGTGTATAATATATTTGTACAGATAAACGAGGCACCTTTAGGTATCATGAAATTGCACTCAAGGTTGAGCCAGACTTGTGCAAGTCCACAATTCTCTTCCTGATATCTTGGCTGATTTCTTTAGACTTTCCCATGATGCGACCAGGGGCGGATTAAGTGCATGATAGGCCCGGGGCTGTCTACCCAACCTGGGCCCATCCCTCCCTCCATTTTAGTTTAGGTTTTTTTTTGTATGAAGAGGCTGCGGTGCTTCGTGAGCACCACAGTCTCTTCCTAGGCCATATGACATCTTCAGACTAAAATAAAATACCCCAAATTGGGTCCTAAATAGTGTTGAGCGAATCCGAACTGTAAAGTTCCGGTCCGTACCGAACTTTACGATTTTTGGTACCCGGACCCGAACCCGAACTTTGCCGGAAAAGTTCGGGTTCGAGTATGGTGTTCGGGCATTTAATAAAGCTTGTTGAAAGGCTGCAGGGCAGCCAATCAACAAGCTTTTAAGCTGTGTGCCCTTGGAAGCCATCACAGCCATGCCTACTAATGGCATGGCTGTGATTGGCCAGTGCATCATGTGACACAGCCTCTATATAAGCTGGATCACGTGTAGCACCGCCCATCAGCTCTCAGTAGTGAAGGGACAGAAAGCAGGCAGCTGAAGTGAGGGACAGTGTTAGTGCGATTTTTTTGTGGGTGCAATACACCATCTTTGCATCCCTGACACAGAAAGCTAATTATAAATCTGGCTGTTAATTCTGTGGGTGACCTACAGCGATTTTCTTTTTGTGGGTGTAATGCAACATTGTACTTTGTACCCCTGATACACAAATATAATAGTTAATCCGTCTGTTAGTTAGCTGCACGTCATGTATCTATTTATTGCGTGAAGTACACCTGCACTGCATACGCGACAGGGAAATTGATATAGTTAATCCGTCTGTTAGTTAGGTGCACGTCATATACCCATTTATTGCGTGAAGTACACCTGCACTGCATATGTGATAGGGAAAATAATATAGTTAATCCGTCTATTAGTTAGGTGCGCATCATAGACCCATTTATTGCGTGAAGTACACCTGCACTGCATACGTGACAGGGAAAATAATATAGTTAATCTGTCTGTTAGTTAGGTGCACGTCATAGACCCATTTATTGCGTGAAGTACACCTGCACTGCATACGTGACAGGGAAAATAATATAGTTAATCTGTCTGTTAGTTCAGTGGGTGACCTCAAAGAATGAGGAGAGAATCAAATAAGGGACGTGACCCTGGTCGTGGTGCTGCTGGGGTTGGTGGAGCTCCTGCTGCAGGGAGAGGACATGGTCGATCTGTGCCAGCTACATGCCCAAATGAAACACCTTCCTCAGGTGCACGTAGGCGACAGAAAGTTCCTTCACATTGTCTCCCACCCGGTCCCCTGCTGAAAGCGCAGAATTGGCACCTGCAGCCCATGGACATCTGTCTTTCACCTCACCCCTTGTAAATCAGCCAAGCAGTCTGAGCCCCAAGTCATGCAGCAGTCTCTTATGCTTTTTGATGACTCTGCTGGCAGGGTTTCCGAGGGCCATCCACATAGCCCTGCTCCAGAAGTGGAAGAGATTGAGTGCACTGATGCCCAACCACTTATGTTTCAGGATGTGGACATGGGAGGACCACAGCAGCACATCTCTGAAGATGACGAAACACAGGTGTCAACTGCTGCGGCTTTCTGCAGTGTGCAGAACAGCAAGGAGGGCAGAGGTGAAGAGTGGGTGAAAGATGATATGGAGGATGATGAGGTCCTAGACCCCACATGGAATCAAGGTCATGCAGTTTGGAGGAAGAGGTGGTGGTCACACAGCACCAGCCGCACAGCAAAAGAGGGAGCAGTGTGCAAAAGCAGAGTGGCCGTCCCCTAGCCAGTACACCTGCTACTGCCCACTGCACCCAAGGACTGAGCACACCAAAGCCAGCTCCAAGGAGTTCCCTGGCGTGGCAGTTCTTCAGACAATGTACTAACAATAAAAACGCTAGTGGTTTGCACGCTGTGCAATCAGAGCCTGAAGCGAGGCATAAATGTTCTAAACCTGAGCACCACCCGCATGACCAGGCATCTAAATGCAAAGCATGAGCTGCAATGGAGTAAACACCTGAAAAAACACAAAAGATCTCAGGCTCCTCCTGGTCCCTCTTCTGCTGCAGTCTCGGCCTCTACCTCCCCCTCTGGAGTGAAAGTGGCACCTGCCACCCCGCAAACAGAGGATGTGGCAGCAAAGCCACCACATCCGTCACCGTCTCCAAGCAACTCCACAATGTCCTATGGAAGAGTTCAGCTGTCCATCTCCCAAATACTGGAGAGAAAGAGGAAGTACCCCCCTACCCACCCACGATCTCTGGCCCTGAATGCCAGCATTTCAAAATTCCTGGCCTTTGAAATGCTGTCATTCCGTCTGGTAAAGACGGAGACTTTAAAAAAACTTATGGCGGTGGTTGTCCCACAGTACGTGGTTCCTAGCCACCACTACTTTTGCAGGCAAGACATCCCTCCCCTGCACAACCAAGTGGCAGACAAAATTAGGTGTGCACTGCGCAACGCCATCTGTGGCAAGGTCCACATAACCACCGATACATGGACCAGTATGCACGGGCAGGGACATTATATCTCTCTAACTGTACACTGGGTAAATGCAGTGGAGGCTGGGCCTGAGGTGAATAGCAGTTTGGCACATGTCCTTCCGCCACCGAGGATTGCAGGACGTTTCTCTTTGCCTCCTGTTGCCTCCTCCTCCTACTCTGCTTCCTCCTCTACCGGCTCCTCATCTGGTCAGCATAACACCTTCACAACCAACTTCAGCACAGCCAGGGGGAAATGACAGCAGGCTGTTTTGAATCTCATCTGTTTGGGGGAAAAAACCCACACCGCTCAGGAGCTGTGGACGGGTGTGGAACAACAGACCGATGAGTGGTTGGTGCCACTGAGCCTCAAGCCTGGCCTGGTGGTGTGCGATAATGGGTGAAATCTCGTAGCAGCTCTGGGACTAGCCGGTTTGACGCACATCCCTTGCCTGGCGCATGTGCTGAATTTGGTGGTGCAGAGGTTCCTAAAAAATTACCCCGATATGTCAGAGCTGCTGCAGAAAGTGCGGTCCGTCTGTGCGCGCTTTCGGCGTTCTCACCCTGCTGCTGCTCTCCTGTCTGCGCTGCAGTGTAACTTCGGCCTTCCCGCTCACCGCCTCATATGCGACGTGCCCACAAGGTGGATCTCCACCTTGCACATGCTGGCAAGACTGTGCGAGCAGCAGCAGGCGATAGTGGAGTTTGAGCAGCAGCATGCACGGGTGAGTCGCTCTGCGGAACAGCACCACTTCACCACCAACGAGTGGGCCTCCCTGCGGGACGTATGTGCCAAGTTGCGCTGTTTCTAGTACTCCACCAACATGGCCAGTGCCGATGACGCAGTCCTCAGCGTTACTATCCCACTTCTATGTAGCCTTGAAAAAACACTTTGGGCGATGATGGAAGAGGATGTGGCACAGGAGGAAGAGGGATCATTTCCACGGTTATCAGGCCAGTCATTCACGTGGCTCGGAGGGTGGGTTCCTGCACCAACAGAGGCCAGGTACACAATTATCCAGCCACAGCACAGTTCTGGAAGAGGAGGAGGAACCGTGTTCACAGCAGGGTGGCACCCAAAGCAGCTCATGGGCATCACTGGAGCGTGGCTGGGGGGATACAGAGGACACAGATGATACACCTCCCACAGAGGACAGCTTGTCGTTGCCTCTGGGCAGCCTGGCACACATGAGCGAATACATGCTGCAGTGCCTGCGCAACTACCGCTGAGTTGCCCACATTCTAACCAGTGCTGATTACTGGGTGGCCACCCTGCTGGATCCCCGCTACAAGGACAACATGTCCTTAATTCTGTCACGAGCGGGATCGGAAGAGGCGTGAGAACAAGCGCACGCTGGTAGACATGCTGCTGATGGAATTCCCACCTGACACCGGGGGCTCAGTGGAAGCACAAGGCGAAGGCAGCGGAGGAGGAAAAAGTCGCCCACGCAGCTGGGGCACCGCCAGCACCTCAGAAGGGAGAGTTAGCATAGCTGAAATGTGGTAAAGCTTTGTCAGCACGCCACAACAACCAGCACCACCAGCTGATATGGAACGTCTTAGCAGGAGGCAGCATTTCAGCAACATGGTGGAACAGTACGTGTGCACACGCCTACACGTACTGACTGATGGGTCTGCCCCATTCTACTTCTGGGTCTCCAAATTAGGCACATGGCCTGAGCTTGCCCTTTACGCCTTGGAGGTGCTGGCCTGCCCTGCGGCCAGTGTATTGTCCGAACGTGTGTTCAGCACGGCAGGGGGGTGATCACAGACAAGTGCAGCTGCCTGTCCACCGCCAATGTGGACAAGCTCACGTTTAGGCCTCTTTCACACTACCATATGGCTATTTCGGTGTTTGCGGTCCGTTTTTCACGGATCCGTTGTTCCGTTTTTGGTTTCCGTTGTGTTTCCGCTTCGGTTCCGTTTTTCCGTATGGCATATACAGTATACAGTAATTACATAGAACAAATTGGGCTGGGCATAACATTTTCAATAGATGGTTCCGCAAAAAACAGAACGGATACGGAAGACATACGGATGCATTTCCGTATGCATTCCGTTATTTTTGCGGACCCATTGACTTTAATGGAGCTACGGAACGTGATTTGCGGCCAAATATAGGACATGTTCTATCTTTGCACGGGACGGAGATACGGAAACACGGAAACGGAATGCATACGGAGTACATTCCGTTTTTTTTGCGGACCCATTGAAATGAATAGTTCCATATACGGACAGTATACGGAATGCAAAAAACGGCCCGCAAAACGGAAAAAAAAAACGGTAGTCTGAAAGAGGCCTTATTAAAATGAACCAGGCATGGATCCCACAGGACTTGTCCGTACCTTGTGCAGAATAGACATGTATACCGGCCTCACCCTGCCATTGTTATACTCCAGCACACTTTCTCTTTGTTTTCTTTTTTATATTTCCCAATGTTTTGGGGTCTTCCTAAATTTATAAAAAAATAAAAAAACTTCAAAAATAGTTTTGGCTACCTCCTCCTCCTCCACTCCCGCTTCCGCCTCCTAGTTCAAGATCATTATTTTTTACTTTTTTTTTTATTCTATGTTATTTTAATTAATTTCCCTATCCACATTTGTTTGCAGGGCAATTGTCCTGCTCTTACCCCTATTTTGTTTTCTTTTGCAGCACTCTAGCCCTTTCAATATCTTTTTTAGAGCCATTTTAGTGCCCCAAAGTTCGGGTCCCCATTGACTTCAATGGGGTTCGGGTTCGTGGTCAAGTTCCCGAACCCAAACTTTGGCAAACCACGCAATAGCTATGGGCTTAGAGGGGAGAAGGGAACCAATGCTGAAATGCTTCTCCTGTTCCTGACATTTGATTCATGCCATCTTCCGGCAGACACCTCTACTGGGAGCTCAGTACACAGAGATTTTACAGCTTCCATTGAGTTCAAAGGTAACTATAAATTCTTATGCACTGAGCTCCCTCTATTGGTCGCTGCAGATAGACAGTTTTCTAATATATTATGTGGGACGAAGCATTAGATTTAGAGATATATGGTGGAGATTTATAGATTTTTTTTTGAAAGTTGTCTGCTCTAAATACACTGAAGTATGGCATTCAGAATGAGAGCCATATTTCTGAAGCACCTGTTCTACATTTTCTGACATGGTCAGGTAAAGTGGGTAAGACGGAGAACAATTTTCTTTTTATGAAAAAATTACTTCACTTAATATAAAAAATGTAAGTCAGAAATTTCACTGGGGGAAGGGGGGGGCACACTAAGTTTCGCTATGTGGCCCTATAGGATCCTATCCACAGGATAGATGATAAATAATAGATCATGGAGGGGTCTGACCGATGGGACCTCTTGTGATTTCTAGAATAAGTGTTCCCCAAGTCTACTCTCTGAATGAGTAATAGTACAGATTTGGGTCCACTGCTCCATTTATTTTTACTGGACTGACAGAGTGCTGTGTCCATTCAGAGAGAGGACTCGGGGACCCCTTCTGATACTCAACTACTTTTAATAAAGGCCCACTTACCTGGGCCTAGGTATGTATTTTTTTTTTTTATGTTTTACTACTTTTGCCCCATAAGAGCGCATCTAATTGCCTCATTCCAAGAACCATCATTTTTTAAATACCCCATAATGAGAAAGTGAAAGCAGATTGGTCAAAATATTATTCAGCCCCCTTTACTCAGGACTTACACTCACCTAAAGAATTATTAGGAACACCTGTTCTATTTCTCATTAATGCAATTATCTAGTCAACCAATCACATGGCAGTTGCTTCAATGCATTTAGGGGTGTGGTCCTGGTCAAGACATTCTCCTGAACTCCAAACTGAATGTCAGAATGGGAAAGAAAGGTGATTTAAGCAATTTTGAGCGTGGCATGGTTGTTGGTGCCAGACGGGCCGGTATGAGTATTTCACAATCTGCTCAGTTACTGGAATTTTCACGCACAACCATTTCTAGGGTTTACAAAGAATGGTGTGAAAAGGGAAAAACATCCAGTATGCGGCAGTCCTGTGGGCAAAAATGCCTTGTGGATGCTAGAGGTCAGAGGAGAATGGGCCGACTGATTCAAGCTGATAGAAGAGCAACGTTGACTGAAATAACCACTCGTTACAACCGAGGTATGCAGCAAAGCATTTGTGAAGCCACAACACGCACAACCTTGAGGCGGATGGGCTACAACAGCAGAAGACCCCACCGGGTACCACTCATCTCCACTACAAATAGGAAAAAGAGGCTACAATTTGCACGAGCTCACCAAAATTGGACGGTTAAAAACTGGAAAAATGTTGCCTGGTCTGATGAGTCTCGATTTCTGTTGAGACATTCAAATGGTAGAGTCCGAATTTGGCGTAAACAGAATGAGAACATGTATCCATCATGCCTTGTTACCACTGTGCAGGCTGGTGGTGGTGGTGTAATGGTGTGGGGGATGTTTTCTGGGCACACTTTAGGCCCCTTAGTGCCAATTGGGCATCGTTAAAATGCCACGGGCTACCTGAGCATTGTTTCTGACCATGTCCATCCCTTCATGACCACCATGTACCCATCCTCTGATGGCTACTTCCAGCAGGATAATGCACCATGTCACATACCTCGAATCATTTCAAATTGGTTTCTTAACCATGACAATAAGTTCACTATACTAAAATGGCCCCCACAGTCACCAGATCTCAACCCAATACATCTTTGGGATGTGGTGGAACGGGAGCTTCATGCCCTGGATGTGCATCCCTCAAATCTCCATCAACTGCAAGATGCTATCCTATCAATATGGGCCAACATTTCTAAAGAATGCTATCAGCACCTTGTTGAATCAATGCCACGTAGAATTAAGGCATCTCTGAAGGCAAAAGGGGGTCCAACACCGTATTAGTATGGTGTTCCTAATAATTCTTTAGGTGAGTGTATTTGAAGCACCTTTGGCAGTGATTACAGCCTTCAGTCTTCTTGGGTATGATGCCCTAAGGTTTGCACACCTGCATTTTTACTATTCTTCTTTGAAGGTTTTCTCAAGCTATGCCAGGTTGGATGGGGATTGTCTGTGGACACCCATTTTCTGGTCTCTTCAGAGATGTTCGATGGGGTTCAAGTCAGAGCTCAGGCTGGGCCACTCAAAGACATTCACAGAGCTGTTCTTAAGCCACTCTGGTTTTGTCTTGGCTGTGTGCTTAGGGTAATTGTGTTGTTGATAGGTAAACCTTCAGCCCAGTCTGAGGTCCAGAACACACTGTATCAAGTTTTCATTAAGATTATCTCAGCTTTCCCTTATTCCTGACCAGTCACCATGTCCTGGCTGCTGGAGAACACCCTCGTAGCATGATGCTGCTACCACTATGCTTCACTGTAGGGATGATATTGGGGAGTGCCTGGGTTTATCCAAACATAATGCTAACGATTGAGGCCAAAAAGTTTAATCTTGGTTTCATCAGACCTGAATGAAAAAAATAATATGAATATAAAGTTTACTTCGAAGTGTAGGGGTCTGTGTTTGGAATTTTTGGATGTATTGGTTTCTGTTGAAAAGGGTGTTGTAACAAAAGTAAACTAAATGCGACCAATTCTTTGTTAGGGTGAAGTCACATCATGTTTTATGCCTCCGTTTAACATATACAAAAAACATATACGTTAAACGGATGCCTCAGACTGATGACATTCAGTGGCATCGGTACACCATAGAGTTCCATTGTATAACACCCCCTTTATGCTTAAAGGCTCATTTGCATTTATTAAATATAATTTTTCTCAGCAATGCGGGCATATTTGTACATGAAACCAACACAGGTGTCTTCAGCTGCCAAGTGCACATAGTACAAATCTGCTGACAGATGCCCTTTAAACAGTCAAGAACATGATTTCAACAAACAGGCCCAGGATTTAAAATTGTGTTTGTTACAGAGAGGTTACCCTGAGCATTTGCCAGATTAATCTATGTCCAAAGCATCTAGATTGAGTCCGAAAAAATTACTTACTGGGTGTCGTGCTATTCAGAGACATCAAACACAAAGTCAAAGGTTTGCATTTTTATTTAAACATAGCCTGATGGCTGCTGTTATTCAGGATGTTATCTTTAAGGCTTGGCATATGCTGAAGACCCTTTGTAAGAAGTAGTTATGTGGGACACAAAAACAATTGGTTGTCCTCTGTGACTCCTCAGGGTAATTATTGATGTGGAAATTGCTCTTTCTGTAGTTATTTGTTTTAACTACTGGTGACTTCCGTAATTCACACATTTTCTGGATTATAGAAAAAAACTACCAGCACATTATTAGTGTATTAAAGTGACCCTTCAGTTGTGTTTTTAGCTAAAGACCCACTGATTGCCTGACTCCTCTTCTGTCATCCAAGATGACCGTATCCCTTCTCAAACTAGCTGATGCACACCCTGCATCTGGTAGTCCAAGACACTTCCTGCATAACCAGCCATGCTCTCGGATTGGCCAGCACTGAACACATGAGCAGCGCTACCCAGGCTGCAGACTTCTGCAAAAATGTCTCTGCAAAGTCATCGTCGGACCAGCCTGAGGTTTTTATGCAGCAGTCCACAAGTAGTTAACATATGGTCCAATATTATAATACATAATATATACTAATGCAAAAAGCGGTGGCAAAGTTGCCTTAACTGTGTTTTTCACTTCCGTTTCTCTAGAAGGATAGCCAACCCAATGGGGGTGATTCCATCTAAAACCTGGCACCAGGAGTTGATGGTTTACTGTGGAGCGCTCTCTGCATTCAGCTGCTTCATAACTCCTTCACTCTGCTTTGAATGATGGTTGTAGCATCCAACAAGGAGATCACTACAGATGTCATTCAGAGCAGAGGGGAGGCGTTGTAAAGCAACTTAATGCAGAGAACAGAGACCTCTTCACAGTGAAGCTCCACCTCTAGTGCAGGAGCAGAACCTGGCCCAATAAAATTTCATATTCACACTACTCCTGATAATAAAGCTCCACCAAAGCTAAGTTTGTCCTGCTCATCAGCAGTCAGCGGTTTTGCATGGTCAAAACTGCTGATTGACTCCTTTAAATTGATATATGTAAGGTTGAGAATATCAGTGATGTACCTGTATTACCTGATAGTTTTTTGACAGATTGTAAATGGGATCTGCGCTACACTGCCACAGATGCCCCTACAAATATACTTTGTCCTGTGCAGAATTTTCTTTCTTACCAAGTTCTGTTATCTTCTTGCAGTATTTGGGATGCATAGAAGTTTTACGCTCCATGAGATCTCTAGATTTCAACACAAGAACACAGATAACAAGGTAGGACAAGTTTTATTTTATCTTCTTAACATGAACATATGCGGTAATTATTGTACCACCAGTCTACAAATTGATAAACTGAACAAAAATATACTTTGAGGATGATTTTATTTGATGATTACTTACAATTTTTTTCATTTATACCAGAAAGACATTTTCACAAGAATATATTGTCAGATATAAATTTAAAGAACAAAATAAAAACTAAACTAGAAAGTGTAATAACTGTGGAAAACAGTCAAACTTCCATATACGGTTGAAAAAGAATGTACCTGGCTACCACAGCAGAGATGTCTCGTCAGTTGCACAGTATTTGGGGGTGTGAGGATGCAAATAAAGATCGTGGTTTAGCAAATAGGGGATTTGGTAAGGCACTGCATCATTTCTGCCTTGTATGGCAATGCAGAAATAAAATTGCAGAAATGGACGTGCTGATTGCAAACAGGTTTAAAAGGTTCTCTGGGATTTTGATATTGATGGCCTCTCCTCAGGATAGATCTTCTATATCAGATTGGCGGTGGTCCGACCCCTGGCATTTCCGCCGACCAGCAGTATGAAGACGCTGCAGTGCTCCATGAGTGCTTAGGCCTCTTCCTAGGCCATATTACGTCACATTCAACGGTCACATGGCCTAGGCACAAGTCATTCCCAATCAGATGAATGGAGCTTAGTTTCAGTACCAAGCACAGCCTTTATCCAATGGATGGCGCTGTGGTTGGTGAGCAGTGAGAAGGTCCTGAGGATAGGTCACACCTTTTAAGCAGATTAATCAGGTCACTCTTTATGCTTCTCATATTAATAATGCCCTTTTACAATAATAATGTGCACTTACTGCCCTTTTCATAGTAATAGTGACCCTCATTTAGTAAAGTGCCCCTACTTAGTAGACACACAATGTCTCTTTAGCTTTTGTGATGACACATACCACACCACTCATAGACTCATATAGTGAGCAGTTTCAAAGATTGGCAAGATATTGGTCACTAGTGATGGACGAACATCTGCCGGGACGGTTCGCGAACGCGATCGCGCGAACCGTAAGTTTGCGGCGGGTCCCATTCATTTTAATGGCAGGCGAACCTGAAAAACCTTCAGGTCATATTTGCAGCCAAGAAATTATTACTAGAAGTGCACAAATAGTCCCACCACATGGACAGTGACATACCAGATGTATTATTCGAATTTGCGATCTCCATTCATAATTCTTTTCAATGCGAAATATTGGCAATATAATTTTCGCGTACGCACAAATGCACTATACAGTACCCAAATGCACTATAAAGAAAGTATATTGGTATATAACACCCCGCTTCAATCAGTTTTTTGGGGGGGGGGACTGGTATATCACACCAGTAGAAATTATTTGTTCCAATAACGCTTGTCCCTCTATATACCTGCAGTATCGCAGCAGAACCGCACACAACTGCCGCACAATACAAATGCACTATAATATACTTTCTAACATAGAAAGTATATTATAACATTGTACAAGGAAAGCAATCCACTAGCATATACATGAAGATAAAACGTAACCTTTAATAATGTTACTATGAGGGTCCATTCAGACGTCTGTAAGTGTTTTGCGGATCCTCAAAACACGGACACCGGCAATGTGCATTCCGCAATTTGCGGACCGCACATCCCCGGCACTATAATAGAAAATGCCTAATCTTGTCTGCAATTGCACAGCACATTCCGGTCCCATTAAAAATGAATGGGTCTGCACCCGTTCCGCAAAATTGCGGAACGGCTGCGGACCCATTTTGCGGACGTGTGAATGGAAAAGATATCCCTCAAAATGAAAATTATTAGATTATTAAAGTTAAGCAAAAAGCATAGATAATCAGGTACTCGGCGGCACCAAATCAGAAACCATATGTCCTACCACAATCCGGGGCGTTCCAGTGCACATCCATGAATCCCGGAGGGAAAGCAAAAAAACATCTATCCCTGGGCTAGATGATGATGTGGTATTGAAGGACAGGGTGGGCAAAGAACTGTCCCTGATATTGCCCTGCAGGGGGGTGCTATTCTGGCCCTGATAGCCTAACCACAGACCACGCGCCCTGATAAGAGCAACCCCGTCCGGAACCTTACCCTATATAAAAATGTTCCTAGTAAGCCCCTAGCGCCTAGGCTCCTAACTTCCAGGTGATCACTATATAGATCCATGTGTTTTTGACTCATTATAAAAGTATATTATAAGTATATCGCACCCCTCTGTGTAGCACACATATCGTTAGCACACCTATACTAGTGCTTAAAATGACTTTTGTGGACCTATTTGCTAGTGTTTGGTGTCCCTAACAGTCTGTCCCTGCTCCACACAGCAACCTCTCCCTACACTGGCAAAACACTGAATGTAAAATGGCGGCCAGATCAGGTTTATTTATAAGGTAGGGGGTACGTCCATGTGCTGAAATGTCTCAATTGGCTGTCCTGTACCACCTGATGGATGTGTCATGGGTCAAAGTTCTTCATAATGTAAAAGAATATGGTGGGCGCGAATATCTCCATATGTTCACATGTTCGGCGAATCGTGAACACGCAAAGTTCGCCGCGAAATGACCACCAGGCGAACCGCAAGGCCATCTCTATTGGTCACATCACTGATGTCAGCTTTCTCAAGGCTTTTCACAGGAGCTGCCTCTCTGAGAGGAGGGGTTGCATTCTCAAGAAAACTGAACTTTGGTGCCCATAAACATACCTCTATGCCGCAGAGGGCATAACCTCTGAATCACATTTATCTGTTTCTTGAGTGCCTGAGCAGCAACATGAATGTTGAGAACTGTAGAGGCATTACTGCAACGTCTCAGAGGCATGGGGCATACTTGAGCGCTGTACTTGGCTACCTTTGCTTGATCAACACCCTATTTAAAAAGGGGGGCATGGTCCCCCATTCTCATGATTAGTGGGGGTCCCACCGATCAGCCCCCCATTAATAGTTTTAACTGGATTTGCCCTGGTGATGCCAGATAAAATCCTAGATTCAATCTGAATGTTTATTTTACAATTCAGTATTGGGCTGTGTTTGCGTGACATTTTGTCCCACTTTTAACATGTACTCATGATATATACATTATATGGAAGCCTCAGACGGATGTCATACAGTGGCATCCTTCACCAGAAAGTTCCACTGTAAAAAAAAACAAAAAAAAAACGTATACCGTACACTTTTTGCTGGTTTCTGCATGAATTGTAAAGTTGGGCTCACACAGGGCCGTCTGGCCTAGCAATACTTTTTTTCTTTAAAAATAAATAAACAAAAATAATGAACAGACACAATTTTTGACATTCTTTCTACCATTATAGAAATTCATGATCACATTTTTTATGCTTGGTTTTTAAGCAGGTGATCAGGTGTAACTACAAGCTGTCCCATTCACTTCTATGGGACAGCTCCTTCCTATACACTTGAATGGGAGCAAGCCGTTCCAAAGAAATGAATGGGACGGCTTGTAGTTACACCTGATCACCGCTGCGCGGTTGACGGCAAGCAGGTAAACAATGAGGAAAATGAAATAAGCTGAAGATAATGTTATATTATGAAAAACATTTTTCATTTATTAAATCCCTGTCTAGCTTCAATGCTCTAGTGATCCAATTTCTTTCCTGGAGCAATGATGCTTCGTACAACCATGCGATCATTGCAGCCAGTCACTGGCCTCAATGTTGACATACTATATATGATAGTATCTCTGCTGAGGCCGGAGACTGGCTGCAGTGGTCATATGGGTGTATGGCAAATTATTGTTCCAAGAAAATAAAGACAGGGTGGGACCACCAGAGCATCACCGCTGGAATGGTGGGGGATTTGAAGAAAACTTGTCATCAGTTCTATGCTGCCCTAACCACAAACAGCATAAAACAGTGACATGTTCCCTCCTTAAAATTAACTATTTATTGACAGGGAGAAGTGCTTTCTGGGGGGCTCCCTCCATCGTCTCCCTGCCCACCTGGGTTTGACAGGTCTCTCCTTATGTGTAAATAGAAAAAGACCTGTCATTCAAGCAGAGTTGGATGTGAAAAAGCTGGAGAGGAGCTGCGCAGTGGACACTTCTCCTTGTGCCCTTCCCTGTTCCCTTTTTGTAATGGAGGGACCCATTACTGTTTCGTGCTGTCCATGGTTAAGACCGCATGAAACTGATGACAGGTTCCCTTTAACAGGTAAGGTTGTTTTTTAATTTTATGAAACTTTCATCAGATAGTTTAGTTTTAGACTTGGACAACTACTTTAACTGCATAATGTGAATAAAATATGCAATAGACAAAAACCATATAGAGCACTGGTATTTTCAGACAGTATTCCGTGGTATAACTGGTAGTTAAATATTGATGACATATCCTTAATACAGGTCATCAAAATACGATCAGGTGATGACCAACTTCCCGCACCCCTCAAACAGCTGTTTGAAGGGGCCTCAGTGCTTGTCATAGTGCTGCGGCCACTTTATACTATGCAAAGTGCAGTTGTGCCTGGTATGAAGCTCAATCCTATTCACATGAATGGGACTGAGCTGCACAAAGGCCATGTAACAAATGGAAGTGATGTCACAAGCTGAGGGATAGGAGTGCTCAGCCAAGCTCTGTGGCCCCTTCCAATAGCTGATCATCAGGGGTTCCAGGAGCGAGACCTCCACAATCTGTCCTGAGGATAGGTCTTCACTATTAAAGGACTGGAAAACCCCTTGAAATAATACTATGGAAGGAAGCGGCATTTGATTTATACTGTTGTTTTCAAAATAATAGCAGTGTGTTTAAAAAAATGAACAAAGCTCAAAATCCTTCTAATAGCTTTTATTTCTATACACAAATGCATTGTGAACACTACACATTCTATTCCAAATCAAGACATGAAGAAAAATATATAAAATTTGTGTTGTTCCTCTAAAAAAAAGGTGAAGAAAAGTGAATATTAGACTGTTCAAAAAATAGCAGTTTGTATTCTTCTTTACAAACTTAAACATTCACTATATAAACTGAAAAATGTTTGAAGATTCTGCTTTGAATCACTTAACTAATATTTAGTTGTATAACCAGTGTTTCTGAGAACTGCTGTACATCTGTGTTGCACGGAGTCAACCAACTTCTGGCACCTGTAAACAGGTATTCCAGCCCAGGATGATTGGACTACATTCTACAGTTCTTCTTTATTTCTTGGTTTTGTCTCAGAAACTGCATTTTTGATGTCACCCCACAAGTTTTCTATTGGATTTAGATCCGGGGATTGGGCTGATCACTCCATAACGTCAATCTTGTTGGTCTGGAACCAAGATGTTGCACGTTTACTGGTGTGTTTGGGGTTGTTGTCTTGTTGGAACACCCATTTCAAGAGCATTTCCTCTTCAGCATAAGGCAGCATGACCTCTTCAAGTATTCTGATGTATTCAAACTTATCCATGATCCCTGGTATGCAATAAATAGGCCCAACACCGTAGTATGAGAAACATCTCCATATCATGATGCTTGCGCCACCATGCTTCACTGTCTTCACAGTGTACTGTGGCTTGAATTCAGTTTTTGGTGGTTATCTGACAAACTGTCTCCGGCCACTAGACCCAAAAAGAACAATCTTACTTTCATCAGTCCACAAAATGTTGCACCATTTCTCTTTAGGCCAGTCAATGTGCTCTTTGGCAAATTGTAACCTCTTCAGCACATGTCTTTTTTTCAACAGTGGGACTTTGCGGGGGGGGGGGGGGGCTTCTTGCAGATAGCTTGGATTCACATAGGTGTCTTCTAATTGTAACAATACTCACAGGTAACTTTAGACCTTATTTGATCTTCCTGGAGCTGATTGTTGGCTGAGTCCTTACCATTTGGGCTATTTTTCTATCCATTCGAATGGTAGTTTTTCGCTTTCTTCCACGTCTTTCAGGTTTTGGTTGCCATTTTAAAGTATTTGCGATCATTTTAGCTGATCAGCCTATCGTTTTCTGCACTTCTTTTTCCCCTCTCCAGTCAACTTTTCAATCAAGGTACTCTGTTCTTCTGAACAATGTCTGGAACGACCCATTTTCCTCAGAATTTCAGAGAGAAATGCACTGTAACCAGCATGTGCAACATTTGCTGCCTTCCTTCCGTAAATAAGGGCAATAATTGCCACCTCTTTTTCAAAGAATGAATGACCTCACTCATTGAACTCCACACTGCTATTATTTTGAACATGCCCCTTTCAATAAGTGATTGAATTACAGAGAATCAGCAGCATGCATGTCATGACTGTTGGGTCTGTTGGATTTCTATTACTCTACTACACCGGCTAGTAAATTATTTGCCTTGTAGAAATATAATTTCTACCAAAAACAGTGATTGATCAGGTTAGTGATGTCTGACTGCTATTATTTTTAACACAACTGTAGGTCACTAGCTCTTTTATCTGGTGAGATTTTAAACAGAATTACTGTGACTTTGCTTAGTACAAAAGGGCATGATATGTGAAATTAATACTGCTTTATCTGTATCGCATACATGCAATTATTTTTACATCTCATTATTTCATTTCCTTAGCTATGCCTGGTAACTGGCAGACATATGGTTATGTAAGAAGGTCACATGCACTTAATTATGATTGAAGAAAGTTTTTCACTAATAAATGATTATAAACAATCACAAAGTACATACAATATCAGTACACCATTACCACTTTGTGTGGGCCTCATATATGAACGTTTCATTTCGTGTCCTACAACCCCTGTTTCACCCCTGCACAAACATGCTCACTCTCCAGATGCCGGTTGACTACGTAGCTGTGCTCACTTTTATCCGGAGAACAAAAGACACTTACACTTGGGATGAGTGGGCTCCTGTAGTTTGACAGATTGTATTGATGCACCATAGATGTGTATAGTGGGAAAAAACCTTTAGTAGTGCTTTTGATGCCAACCTAGAAATGATAGGGAAGAGCTACATCATAAAGAATTGAGATTATGTGACTCTGAGAGTTACTGTATATATTTTAATACACAAATAGTACAGAACTCTACATAAGCAATCTGCAGTCTCTGTGGCACAGAGTAGTGTATGAGTGAGTATACTGTACACACAGTACAGCGCACTGATATAATAGGAGAGCCAAAAGCACTGGTTGCCATCACTGCACCTTGCTACGGTATTTCAATGGAATACATTTCTTTCTTTTTCCATTGTATCGGCAATAAAGGCTATGGACTCCTTCGGGTCAATTTTTTATGATTGCATTTCACTCATTTTGGGCTAAATACTATTTTTTCAATTGGTCTTTATTAAAAATGTTCAGCCGT
This sequence comes from Bufo bufo, assembly GCF_905171765.1. Taxonomy (NCBI): domain Eukaryota; kingdom Metazoa; phylum Chordata; class Amphibia; order Anura; family Bufonidae; genus Bufo; species Bufo bufo. The sequence continues at coordinate 315,462,776 of NC_053390.1, forward strand.
TTTTGAGAAACAAGAGTTAAAAAAAATCAGTCTATATGAGACTGTCACTCATGTGAAGCCATATTCCTGACCTCATAAACAGTCATTATAGCTAAACTCTTATCAAACTGATCAGAATATGGCTTAAAGGGTTTCTATCACTTCATATGACATAATTAGCTGGCAGACACTAGCGATCTGCTAGTGTCTGCTCTGGCCAACCATCCTACTATAATCACTTGTGGGGCAGCGGTTTAGCTAAAAAACTAACTTTTATAAATATGCTAATGAGCCTCTAGGTGCTATGTGGGCGTCATTAGCACCTAGAGGCTCCGTCTACCTTCATACACAGCGGCCGCCCAGCACGTCCCTCCAGCCCGCCCATGTCCTCCTCCGTGTGACGCAGCGGCCGAATTCTCGCGCATGCGCCGTGCGCGGCTGTATTCGGCGCATTAGAGATGTCTGAGCTCGGAGCGGTCAGACATTCAATGCGCATGCGCGGCTGTATTCGGCGCATGCGCATTGAATGTCTGACCGCTCCGAGCTCAGACATCTCTAATGTGCCGAATACAGCCGCGCACGGCGCATGCGCGAGAATTCGGCCGCTGCGTCACACGGAGGAGGACATGGGCGGGCTGGAGGGACGTGCTGGGCGGCCGCTGTGTATGAAGGTAGACGGAGCCTCTAGGTGCTAATGACGCCCACATAGCACCTAGAGGCTCATTAGCATATTTATAAAAGTTAGTTTTTTAGCTAAACCGCTGCCCCACAAGTGATTATAGTAGGATGGTTGGCCAGAGCAGACACTAGCAGATCGCTAGTGTCTGACAGCTAATTATGTCATATGAAGTGATAGAAACCCTTTAAAGACGTGTTTATTAGACCAGGAGATCAGCGATCAGGCTTTACAGGAGCAGTCAGCTGATGGGACTGAGAAGTGATGCTCTGCAAACAGATAGATTTTTTAACCCTTGTATCTCAAAAATGCCTGAGCATTTTTAAAATGCAATCATAAAAAAAAAAAATAATAAAAATAAAAATAAATAAATAAATTGCCCTGAAGGTGTCCATAGTCTTTAAACTCTTCTTCTAATATCCTCCTATAGAAATAATAGCATGGCTTTAAGGAGGAAAAGGGCTAATAAGTTGAACTATTTCTGTTACATCACAAATGCATACTCACACAGTGAAATAGTTGATGTAGTAACTATTTTAATAACCATTTTTTTCCACAGTTAGCCCATGGCTGTGTCTTTTGTATAAACCCAGCAGATGTACAGTATATCATGTAACTCTATTGGTAGCTGAAAGGCAGGAGTCAAATGATGCGTGGAGGGATCACACTACCGATGCAAAAGTTTAGTCCAGTTCAAATAGCTAGTGGATGCATTATGCCATTCTACTCTGAGGAGGTAAACTGCACTGAAGAATGGAGCATGAGCAGAATTTGAAAGACATGTACAGTATTTTACTAAATTTTTGTGTGAAAGTCAAATTTAGTAATGAATGTTAAGTAAAAAAAAAAAAAATGGCAGAGGCTGGCTAAATGTCTTAAAATAATAAATTCTGATTGATATGTATACAGTACTGCAGCTATGACTGTATTGCTGTTAGTCATCTCAGTCACCATCTGCTCAGAAAGGGATCAGATGGAATGATATGAAATATGCAAGCTGTAGTAATGTTCTTAATGAAGACACCAGGTTATGTAATACAACACAAGACAAGTATAACATAACATATAGCCAATAAACTATTGCTGTGAAGTGCATTTAATCATTGCTGACTGTACAGTTTAGTAATCACCTCCTGCTGGTAACCAAATGATGGCCTAAATGGGCCCCATTTGTATATACTGTATAATCACTAGGGAAAGGGTGCATGGCTTATAAATAATATTAAAGGGGTTATCCCATAATTAATGTAAAAAATGAAAATCATATATAATATAGTACATGACAATCTCTAACAAAGCTAGAACCACCACTAGCCCTGTAATACATCGATCTGGAGATCTGCCCATTCATTGCTCCAATTTTTCTGCTAGATTTATTTCAAGCTGGCAGCTTATAGGGCGTGTCCTTTCCCAGAGAGTGTGTCCTGTCTGTTGCAGCTAGTGGCAGTTGAAGGATGGAACTGAGCATGTGTTTCCATCTCAGTGAGCAGGACAGACAAAAGAACAAGAACAAACAGCAGGTGGCGCTATACAGAGAGATTTCATTAACCCCTTAAGGACTTAGGACGTGCCGTTACGCCATGTTTGCCGAGTCCTTAAGGACCCATGGCGTACCGGTACGTCCTAACTTTAAAACTACATTGCGGCACGGCGGGGGTTAATCGGAATAGGATGTCCGCTGAAATCATTCAGCGGGCATCCTGTCACAACGCCGGGGGGGGGGTCATGTGACCCCCCCCCCCACCAATCACAGTCCGAGCATTTTGGGGCGGCGGTGCTGTCCTTGGTGCTGGCGGTGCTGTCCTTGGTGCTGATTGGTGCGGGGAGAGAGGCGGGAGATTCAAACTCCCGGCGCTCCTTTCGCCCCTCCTCTTCCTGCTGCTGCTCTTGCACCGTCCTGCACCGTTCTGCACCAGTTCCTGCGATCCCCCCGTCGGCACCCATCACCCTCCTGCACCCATCAGCCTCCAGGTAGGTTAGGGTCAGTGAGGAAGAGGCACGATTAGGCAGGGATAGAAGGGAGAGTTAGTTAGGGGAGGGGGAAAAAAAACTTTCTGATTTATTGTTTCTGGTGGTTGGGGTCCACAGCACTTAGCTGTGAGACCCTAGACCCACCCAGGAGATGCCGCCAGGCGGAGCCAGGGGCTCCACATGCTAGGGACCCTGTGGCCCACACCAGTACGAGCCGCCCTGGGGCGCGTACTGGTTTCCCGGCCCACCAAATAAGCCCACCAGAGCCCCCTACCGGTGAACTTAGCTGGTGTCCCCCAGGGGATTTTGAGCCCGAGATTCTGGATTTTGTTGGCAATCCAGGAATCCAGATTCCAACAGTTGTCTTCACTGAAATTGACTTTTTTAGTTTTTTTTTCAGTGACCCATTTGTGAATCTGATGGTGGAGCAGACGAACCTGTACACCCAACAGTTCGTTGCTCAGCACCCGGGCTCCTTTTTGGCTAGACCCGGTGGCTGGACGCCGGTCAGTGCAGCCGAGATGAGGACGTTTTGGGGCCTCGTGCTGCACATGGGTCTAGTGCAAAAAAACAGTGTCAGGCAATACTGGCCTGGGGACGTCCTCTACCAGACCCCACTCTACAGTATGGCCATGATACGCCCCCGGTTTGAGGCCATCCGGAAATGCCTGCATTATGCAGATAATGCAGCATGTCCCCCCCGAGGTGATCCTGCCCATGACCGTCTGTATAAGATACGGCCGGTCATCGATCACTTCGGGGCAAAATTTGCGCAGGCCTACGTACCTGGAAGGGAGGTCGCGGTTGAGGAGTCTCTCGTTGCGTTCAAGGGGAGACTCAGTTTCCGCCAATACATTCCCACTAAGCGGGCGAGGTATGGCGTGAAAATGTACAAAATTTGTGAGAGTACCTCAGGGTACACTTAAAAATTTCGTGTGTACGAGGGGCGAGATTCCCGTATTGAACCCCCAGAATGTCCCCCCACTCTGGGTGTTAGCGGGAAACTCGTGTGGGACCTTATGCACCCACTGCTAGATAAGGGTTACCACTTGTACGTGGATAACTTTTATACTAGCATTCCCTTGTTCAGGTCCCTTGCCACGTTCTCTTGTGGGAACGTGCGGAAAAATCAGCGCGGCCTCCCTGCCCATCCCCTCCAGGTACCTATCCCCAGGGGTGCCCTTACCAGTGGAAACCTGTTGCTGGTCAGGTATAAGGACAAGAGGGATGTCCTTATACTGTCCACAATCCACGGTAACAGCATCACCTCTGTCCCTGTGCGAGGTACCGCGGCAACGGTCCTCAAGCCCGATTGTATCGTCGACTACAATCGGTATATGGGAGGAGTTGATCTCTCTGATCAAGTCCTCAAGCCATATAATGCCATGTGCAAAACGCGGACATGGTACAAAAAAGTTGAGGTCTACTTGGTACAGGTTGCCTTTTACAACGCTTTTGTACTATCCTGAAGCGCTGGCAGCACAGGGACATTCCTCCAATTCTATGAGGCAGTCCTCAAGGACCTGATTTTTTCAGACCGGGAAAGAGCAGGCCAGAGTACCTCGGGAATTGGAGGCGGAGTGTGTCACAGGAGGGGGATGCGGAAGGACACCACTACTCAGTGTGACACTTGCCCCGATCATCCGGGCCTCTGCGTTATCGATTGCTTCAGGGAGTATCACACTTCTATGGAGTACTATTTTTTTATAATCCCCAACAGTCCCCTAGAGAACATAAAAAACTATGGCTCTCAGACTTTGGAGACACGGAAGCAATTTTTTCCCCAAAAAATATTAGTTTTAGTGCAGGCATCCTCAAACTGCGGCCCTCCAGATGTTTTAAAACTATAACTCCCAGCATGCCCAGACAACCTACAGCTATCAGCAGGGCATGGTGGGAATGGTAGTTTTACATTTGGAGGGCCGCAGTTTGAGGATGCCTGCTTAGTGTCTCCAAAGTCTGAGAGCCATACATATTGGGCATCTCCGGGTCTGTAAAAATCTTCTCTATAAAAATAATATTTAACCCAACCCCCCCAGATAACCAGCATTAAAAAAAAAAAAAAAAAAGTGTAAAAAAAAGCCATTTTTTGTCACCTAACATCACAAAAAGTGTAATAGCGAGCGATCAAAATGTCATATGCACCCTTAATTAGTGCCAATAAAACCAACCGCCATCTCATCCCGCAAAAAATGAGCCCCTACATTAGATAGTCGCCCAAAAAAAAAAAAAAACTGTAGCTCCCAGGCTATGGAGATACTAAAATTATTATTTTTTGTTCCTAAAATGATAATATAGTGTAAAATCTAAATAAATTATAAAATGTAGACATATTAGGTATTGCTGCGTCCGTAAGAATCTGCCCTATAAAAATAACATTTAACCAAACCCCTCGGATGAACAGCGTTAAAAATATAAAATAAAAACGGTGCCAAAACACCATTTTTTTGGCAAAATTTCCATTTGAATCCTTTTTTTCCGGTAATAAAGCAAGGGTTAACAGCCAAACAAAACTAAATATTTATTGCCCTGATTCTGTAGTTTGCAGAAACACCCCATATGTGGTCGTAAATGGCTGTATAGCCACACGGCAGGGCATAGAACGAAGGGAACGCCATATGGTTTCTGGAAGGCAGATTTTGATGGACTGGTTTGTTTGACACCATGTCCCATTAGAAGCCCCCCTGATGTAGCCTAGACTAGAAACTCCAAAAAAGTGACCCCATCTAAGAAACTACACCCCTCAAGGTATTCAAAAGTTACTTTACAAACTTTGTTAAACCTTTAGGTGTTCCACAAAACTAAATAGCGAATGTAGAAACAATTTTAGAATTTAAATTTTTTGTTACCTTGCCTCAAAAAAGTGTAATATAGAGCAACCAAAAATCATATTTACCCTAAAATAATCCCAAAACAACAACCACCTTATCCCGTAGTTTCCTAGATGGGGTCACTTTTATGGAGTTTCTACTCTAGGGGTGCATCAGAGGGGCTTGAAAGGCTACATGGTGTAAATAAACAAGTACAGCAAAATCTGCCTTGCAAAAACCATATGGCGTTCCCCTTCTTCTATGTCCTGCCGTTTAGCCAAATAGTAGTTTACGACCACATATGGGGTGTTTTGGAAAACTACAGAATCAGGGCAACCCATATTGAGTTTTGTTTGGCTGTTAACCCATTTTTTCCAGTAACAAAGTAAGGGTTAAAATGGAAAATTCTCCAAAAAATAGAAATTCCAAAATTGTTTCTCCATCTGCCATTAACTCTTGTGGAACACCTAAAGGGTTAACAAAGTTTGTAAACCCAGTTTTGAAAACCTTGAGGGGTGTACTTTCTTAGATGGAGTCCCTTTTTGGGAATTTCTATTCTAGGGGTGGAACGGGGAGCTTGAAATGGGACATGGTATAATCAAAACCAGTCCTGCAAAATCTGCCTTGCAAAAACCATATGACGTTCCCCTCCTTCTATGTCCTCCCGTTTGGCCAAACAGTAGTTTAGGACCACATATGGGGTGTTTCTGCAAACTACAGAATCAGGGCAACCCATATTGAGTTTTGTTTGGCAGTTAATCCTTCCAAAAAAAATCGAAATTCTTAAATTTTATGTCCATTTGCCATGAAGTCTTGTGGAAGACCTAAAGGGTTAACAAAGTTTGTAAAATCAGTTTTGAATACCTTGAGGGGTGTAGTTTCTAAAATGGGGTCATTTTTGGGTGGTTTCTATTACGTAAGCCTAACAAAGTGACTTCAGACCTGGACTGGTCCATAAAAAGTGGGATTTGGAAAATTTCTGAAAAATTTCAAAATTTGCTTCTAAACTTCTAAGCTATGTAACATCCCCAAAAAATAAAATGTCATTCCCAAAATGATACAAACATGAAGTAGACATATGGGGAATGTAAAGTCATCACAATTTTTGGGGGTATTACTATGTATTACAGAAGTAGAGAAACTGAAACTTAGAAATTTGCTAATTTTTCCAAATTTTTGGTAAATTTTGTATTTTTGTATGCAAAAAAATTTACTTTTTTGACCCAATTTTAGCAATGTCATGAAGTACAATATGTGACGAAAAAACTATCTCAGAACGGCCTGGGTAAGTCAAAGCGTTTTAAAGTTATCAGCACTTAAAGTGACACTGGTCAGATTTGCAAAAAATGGCCAAGTCCTTAAGGTGAAATAGGGCTGAGTCCTTAAGGGGTTAAATAACTCAGTAGCAATAATACATTTTTAATTACATGCAAATACAATTTTTTTTATATCCAGATGCTGGTTTAAAAACTGTAGAACATTATCTGTGGGACAACCCCTTTAATCTTTATTTACATATAGCACCAACATATTCCGCAGCACTTTATAATCAGAGGGTACAGGTACAAACAAATTCGGACAAATCAACAATCCAAACCAGAAGAGAGAAGAGCCTACTCTCAAGAGCGCATGATGTTCATAAAGCAAAATCTTAAAACTATTATTGGAGAAGAATTAAAACAGAAAAAGTCAATGAAAATTATTAATATCCACTTGGACATTAATGTATGTCTAGTGGTAAATGGTATAGGGGTTGTCACAAGGATATTGGTGTCCACCTCACACAACCATATAGTTGTGTCTACAGTCCAATTTGTTTTCCTTGTTCTAAACCCGAAATGTAACACATTGCAGGGGTTCAGTCCTAAAAAGTGTACCCCAAAGTTGGAAAATTATCCCTACAAATGTCCAGGCAAAACATACCAATTGCAGCCATAAGCTCTCAAAATGTTTTGCTGATACACAGCTCATCAGGGAATGTTAGGTTGCATATGTGACGTGTTTGTACGTGTAATAGTAGTTGCCCTGTTCAGACTGTGCAATTTAATAGAACAAACCTAAATACCAGAATTATGTTAATAAATACATAAATAGGTTCTGGCACCAAAAATGTTAAAAAAATTAACTAAAATAATAAACCATCTGTCAAATAAAAAATAACATGTGCAGAACTAAACTCCACTGATTGTTTCGAGTTCTGTGGACCACAGTGTTATTTCCATAAATGAATCATGTATGTAAAGGTATACGGGACTATATGAAGACATATTATGGTAGCGCTAACATCAAATGACAGCAAGGGACTGACAAGTACAATATTGTCACCTGCCATAGCTTCCTTATCAGTGAGCTCCTCCATTGGTTGGTTAATTATGAAGTAAAGGCATATGCTAGTGTTATGCAGTATGTGTATTAACATGTCTAGCTATATTATGCCACATATGCCATCTTGAAAAATGTTTTTTAAATTTGGCACAACATTCCACCTCGAAAATTGACACATGCCACCACCAACAATTTATGCTTGCGGAATGTTACAGTATCTCACAAAAGTTAGTACACCCCTCACATTTTTGGAAATATTTTCTAATATCTTTTCATGGGACAACACTGAAGATATGACACAAAGTGTAACAATGTAAAGTAGTCAGTATACAGCTTGTATAAATTTGTGTAAATTTGGTGTGACACACAGCATTAATGTCTAAACCGCTGGCAACAAAAGTGAGTACACCCCTAATTGAAAATGACCAAATTGTGCCCAATTAGCCCTTTTTTCTCCCCGGTGTCATGTGACTCGTTAGTGTTACAAGGTCTCAGGTATGAATGGGGAACAGGTGTGGTAAACTTGGTGTTATCGCTCTCACACTCTCATACTGGTCACTGGAAGTTCTACATGGCACCTCATGGCAAAGAACTTTCTGAGGATCTGAAAAAAAAAAAAGAATTGTTGCTCTACATAAAGATGGCCTAGGCTAAAAGAAGATTGCCAACACCCTGAAGCTGAGCTACAGCACGGTGGCCAAAACCATACAGTGATTTAACAAGACAGGTTTCACTCAGAACAGGCCTTGCCATGGTCGACTACAGAAGCTGAGTGCACGTGTTTAGCGTCATATACAGAGGTTGTATGAGTGCAGCCAGCATTTCTGCAGAGGTTACAGGGGTGGGGGTTCAGCTTGTCAGTGCTCAGACCATACACTGCACACTGCATCAAATTGGTCTGCATGGCTGTTGTCCCTGAAGGAAGCCTCTTCTAAATATGATACACAAGAAAGTCCTTAAACAGTTTGCTGAAGACAAGCAGACTAAGGACATGGAGTACTGGAACCATGTCCTATTTTTTGAAGGCCTCAGACTCCACCAGCTTGTATGGTAAAAGCTGGCGCGCTAAGAGTTCTGACAAGCCAGCTGTCAGACGCCGGGCAAGGGGGTGACTCTGTGACATTGGCTTCTTACGCTCAAACATTTCCTTGACAGACACCTGACTGTGGGCAGATGAGCAGGAACTGCTGAAGGTGAGAGGCGGAGTGGTGGGTGGTTGAGAGGGGGCAAGGAGAACAGCAGTGGTTGACGTGGCTGAAGATGCTGGACCAGGAGGAGGATGGTGGCTTTGAGTTTGTGTGCTGCTTGTACTCATGTGTGGATCCCATAGGCGTTTGTCATGTGAGATCATGTGCCTTCGCAAAGCAGTTGTACCTAGGTGGGTGTTGGACTTCCCACGACTCAGTTTCTTTTGGCACAGGTTGCAAATGGCATCGCTGTTATCAGAGGCAGACACACAAAAAAAATGCCACACTGCTGAGCTTTGCAATGACGGCATTCTGGTGGTGGCAACAGCATGCGTTGATTGGCGTGCTGTCTGGCTGACCCCGGGTGCCGATACATGCTGTCTGACTGTGCCACTAGCTCCTTGCGACGACCTCCCCTGCTTCCAACTTGTCTCCTCCTCCTCTCTGTCTCCCCATCTGAACTTTCCCTCTGTTCTTCTTCTCTTCGAGCGGGCACCCACGTGACATCCACGGACACATCGTCATCATCAACCACTTCACTTGTATCTGACAACTCAGCAAAGGAAGCAGCAGTGAGTACAACATCATCATCATCACACTGTACGTCCATGTGTGTAATGCTGCCTGACTGAGACATATCCCTGTTATCTACATCCTCTGGCAATAATAGTTGCGCATCACTCATTTCTTCCAACTGATGTGTAAATAACTCCTCTGACAGATCAAGTGAAGCGGCTGTGGTACTAGTGTTGGTGGTGGCGGCGGGCGAGTGGTAACTTGAGAGGTGCCCGAAGCTGAGCTGGAGGAGGATGGTGCGTCAAGGTTCCGAGCGGAAGCTGTAAAAGATTGGGTGTCTTGTGTAAGCCAGTCAACTATGTCCTCAGAATTTTTTGAGTTCAGGGTACGTGGCCTTTGAACACTGGGCATTATTCTAGGGCCAAAGGAAATCACAGCACCACGACCACGATGGCCTGCGGGATGGCCTGCCTCTGCCTGTCATTTTTTTTTAGATTAGTGGTACTATGCGTGCAAGGTACTGTGCCACCCTATATGAGTGGTGGGCAGTGGGCACAGTACAGTCTGTGGGCCTGACACTCACTGGCAGGCAACTGCAATTATATTACAGAGGAAAAATTAAATGACTTTTTTATCTGCAAGGTACTGTACCACCCTATATGAGTGCTGGGCAGTGGGCACAGTACAGTCTGTGGGCCGGACACACACTGGCAGGCAACTGCAATTATATTACAGAGGAAAAATTCAATTAATTTTTTAACAGCAAGATGCTGTGCCACCCTATATGAGTGGTGGGCAGTGGGCACAGTACAGTCTGTGGGCCTGACACTCACTGGCAGGCAACTGCAATTATATTACAGAGGTAAAATTAAATGACTTTTTTATCTGCAAGGTACTGTGCCACCCTATATGAGTGGTGGGCAGTGGGCACAGTACAGTCTGTGGGCCTGGCACACACTGGCAGGCAACTGCAATTATATTACAGAGGAAAAATTAAATGACTTTTTTATCTGCAAGGTACTGTGCCACCCTATATGAGTGGTGGGCAGTGGGCACAGTACAGTCTGTGGGCCTGGCACACACTGGCAGGCAACTGCAATTATATTACAGAGGAAAAATTTAATGACTTTTTTATCTGCAAGGTACTGTGCCACCCTATATGAGTGGTGGGCAGTGGGCACAGTACAGTCTGTGGGCCTGGCACACACTGGCAGGCAACTGCAATTATATTACAGAGGAAAAATTAAATGACTTTTTTATCTGCAAGGTACTGTGCCACCCTATATGAGTGGTGGGCAGTGGGCACAGTACAGTCTGTAGGCCTGGCACACACTGGCAGGCAACTGCAATTATATTACAGAGGTAAAATTAAATGACTTTTTTATCTGCAAGGTACTGTGCCACCCTATATGAGTGGTGGGCAGTGGGCACAGTACAGTCTGTGGGCCTGGCACACACTGGCAGGCAACTGCAATTATATTACAGAGGAAAAATTAAATGACTTTTTTATCTGCAAGGTACTGTGCCACCCTATATGAGTGGTGGGCAGTGGGCACAGTACAGTCTGTGGGCCTGGCACACACTGGCAGGCAACTGCAATTATATTACAGAGGAAAAATTAAATGACTTTTTTATCTGCAAGGTACTGTGCCACCCTATATGAGTGGTGGGCAGTGGGCACAGTACAGTCTGTGGGCCTGGCACACACTGGCAGGCAACTGCAATTATATTACAGAGGAAAAATTAAATGACTTTTTTATCTGCAAGGTACTGTGCCACCCTATATGAGTGGTGGGCAGTGGGCACAGTACAGTCTGTAGGCCTGGCACACACTGGCAGGCAACTGCAATTATATTACAGAGGAAAAATTAAATGACTTTTTTATCTGCAAGGTACTGTGCCACCCTATATGAGTGGTGGGCAGTGGGCACTGGGCACAGTACAGTCTGTGGGCCTGACACACACTGGCAGGCAACTGCAATTATATTACAGAAAAAAAATGTAATGACTTTTTTATCTGGAAGGTTCTGTGCCACCCTATATGAGTGGTGGGCAGTGGGCACAGTACAGTCTGTGGGCCTGACACTCACTGGCAGGCAACTGCAATTATATTACAGAGGAAAAATTCAATGACTTTTTTATCTGCGAGGTACTGTGCCACCCTATATGAGTGGTGTGCACGCAGTACAGTCTGTGGGCCTGTGGCCTCTCACACATGGGCAGGCAACTGCAATATATATATAGAAAAAATAAATAAAAGCAGACTGATGTACCAGCCCTAAAAAGGGCTTTTTGGGGTGCTGTCAGGACGCTGTCCTTACAGCAGATAAGTCTTTGAGGACTGGAGTGGACACAGAACACTGGCCTAGCTAACGCTTTCCCTATTAATTCAGCAGCAGCAGCACTCTCCCTGCTCTAACTAACACTGCAGCTTCAGAATGAATCTAAGAGGGCTGCCGTCCTTGCTTTTTTTTAGGAGGTGGGAGGGTCTGGGAGGGAGGGTATGCTGATTGGCTGGAATGTGTCTGCTGACTGTGAGGTACAGGGTCAAAGTTTGCTCAATGATGACGTATAGGGGGCGGACCGAACATCGCATATGTTCGCCCGCCGCGGCGAACGCGTTCAAGCAATGTTCGCCGGCTAATAGTTCGGGACATCTGTAGTGAAGAGTACAAAGACAAGTGTGTCTTGCCTACAGTCAAGCTTGGTGGTGAGAGTGTCATGGTTTGGGGCTGCATGAGTGCTGCTATCTGTGGGAAGCTACAGTTCATTGAGGGAACCATGAATGCTAACATGTACTGTGACATGCCGAAGCAGAGCATGATCCAATCCCTTTGGAAACGGGGCTGCAGGGCAATATTCCAACATGATAACGACTAAAAACACCCCCCCCCCCCAAGATGACCACTGCCTTGCTAAGCAAACTGAGGGTAAAGGTGCTGGACTGGCCAAACATGTCTCCAGATCTAAACCATATTGAGCATCTGTGGAGTATCCTCAAACAGATGGTGGAGGAGTGCAAGGTCTTTAACATCCACCAGCGATGTGATGTCATCATAGAAGAGTGGAAGAGGATTTCAGTGGCAACCTGTGAAGCTCTAGTGAACGCCATGCCCAAGAGGGTTAAAGCAGTGCTGGAAAATAATGGTGGCCACTCAAAATATTGACACTTTGGGCACAATTTGGCCATTTTCACTTAGGGGTGTACTCACTTTTGTTGCCAGTGGATTAGACATTAATGGCTGTGTGTTGAGTTATTTTGAAGGCACATCAAATTTACACTGTTATACAAGCTGTACACTGACTACTTTACATTGTATCAAGGTGTCATAACTTCAGTGTTGTCCCATGAAAAGATATAATAAAGTATTTACAAAAATGTGAGTGCTGTACTCACTTTTGTCAGATACTGTATATCTCTCTGTATGACTGCCAGCACATAATGCAGCCTGGCAGCAGGATCCACATGCAATTAGTTGCTAATTGTTGGGCTGCACCCGTATGTGCTGCACCGCACCTGAATCAAATTCCATGGACATGTGTGGAAAAGAAAGTCACATGCAGATCCTGCTGCTGGGTCACATGATTTACAGGCAGCATAATAAGAGTAATGCCTGCCCAGATTAAGGCTCCATTCACACGTCCGCAATTCTGTTCCGCATTTTGCGGAACGGAATTGCGGACCCATTCATTTCTATGGGGCCACACTATGTGCTGCCCGGATCCGCACTTCCGGGTCCGCAATTCCGCTCCCGAAAAAAAAATAGAACATGTCCTATTCTTGTCCGCAATTGCGGACAAGATTAGGCATTTTCTATTATAGTGCCGACGGTGTGCGGTCCGAAAAATGTGGAACACACATTGCCGGTGTCCTTGTTTTGCGGATCCGTGGATCTGCAAAACACATGCGAATATGTGAATGGACCCTAAGTCCTCTTTCTCACTTCAGTGTTTTGGTCCAGGGGAAATTTCCTCGTGGGCTGATGCTCAGGGACTCACTTGAACCCTGCTCATGGCCACCAGCTGGATACATAATGGCCTCCTGCATTGCTCAGTAATAATTAAAGCTAGTTGCATCAGGTGCTTATGCAATTGGCTGGCAGCCGCTGGTAAACTTCTGAGTTCAGCTGCTTTGCCATCCTCAGGATGATGATACAGTTGAATACTGCAGCTCGGGTGGCAGTATTTTGTGCTGCATTGTGGTATTGGGTTCTGCCCCACCTACCAGGATTGCTGGCCCCACCTACTTCTGTTTTTCCTGCCTACTTGTGTTGCTCCGCTTCCTGTCAATTTGGACTTGCCTACAGTATGGGGCCTCTTTTAGGTTTATTCCAGGGCCACTTTAAGTTCCCAGTCCGCCTCTGGATTGGTCAGTGCTTTGCATCAGTGATGCAAAAACCAGTTGTGGGTCAGAAACATAGAACGGGAGCAGTTCTTTCCATTATACCTTATATCTGTGGAGGCTTAATCCTGGTTTTGGCTTACTATAAGGCCTCATGCACACAACCGTATTTTTTCACGGTCCGCAAAACGGGGTTCCGTTGGTCCGTGACAGTTTTTTCGTCCGTGGGTCTTCCTTGATTTTTGGAGGATCCACGGACATGAAAAAAAAGTCGTTTTGGTGTCCGCCTGGCCGTGCGGAGCCAAACGGATCCGTCCTGAATTACAATTCAAGTCAATGGGGACGGATTCGTTTGACGTTGACACATTATGGTGTAATTTCAAACGGATCCGTCCCCCATTGACTTTCAATGTAAAGTCAGGAGTTAATATACCATAGGATCGGAGTTTTCTCCAATCCGATGGTATATTTTAACTTGAAGCGTCCCCATCACCATGGGAACGCCTCTATGTTAGAATATACTGTTGGATATGAGTTAGATCGTGAAACTCATATCCGACAGTATATTCTAACACAGAGGCGTTCCCATAGTGATGGGGACGCTTCTAGTTAGAATATACTACGAACTGTGTACATGACTGCCCCCTGCTGCCTGGCAGCACCCGATCTCTTACAGGGGGCTGTGATCCGCACAATTAACCCCTCAGGTGCTGCACCTGAGGGGTTAATTGTGCATATCATAGCCCCCTGTAAGAGATCAGGGGCTGCCAGGCAGCAGGGGGCAGACCCCCCTCCCTCCCCAGTTTGAATATCATTGGTGGCCAGTGTGCGGCCCCCACCCCCGGCCCCCCCCTCCCTCCCTCTATTGTATTATCATTGGTGGCCAGTGTGCGGCCTCCCCCGGCCCCCCCTCCCTCTCTCTATTGTAATATCATTGGTGGCCAGTGTGCGGCCTCCCCTGGCCCCCCCTCCCTCCCTTTATTGTATTATCATTGTTGGCCAGTGTGCGCCCCCCCCCCTCCCTCTATTGTAATATCATTGGTGGCCAGTGTGCGGCCTCCCCTCTCCCCCCCCCCGATCATTGGTGGCAGCGGAGAGTTCCGATCGGAGTCCCAGTTTAATCGCTGGGGCTCCGATCGGTAACCATGGCAACCAGGACGCTACTGCAGGCCTGGTTGCCATGGTTACTTAGCAATATTACAATATTAGAAGCATCATACTTACCTGCTGCGCTGTCTGTGACCGGCCGGGAGCTCCTCCTACTGGTAAGTGACAGGTCTGTGCGGCGCATTGCTTTATGATCTGTCACTTACCAGTAGGAGGAGCTCCCGGCCGGTCACAGACAGTGCAGCAGGTAATTATGATGCTTCTAATATTGTAATATTGCTAAGTAACCATGGCAACCAGGCCTGCAGTAGCGTCCTGGTTGCCATGGTTACCGATCGTAGCCCCAGAGCGATTAAACTGGGACTTCGATCGGAACTCTCCGCTGCCACCAATGATCGGGGGGGGGGGGGGGAGAAGGGAGGCCGCACACTGGCCACCAATGATATTAATACAATAGAGGGGGGGCCGGACACTGGTCACCAATGATAATACAATAGAGGGAGGGGGGGCCGGGGGAGGCCGCTCACTGGCCACCAATGATAATACAATAGAGGGAGGGAGGGGGGGCCGGGGGAGGCCGCACACTGGCCACCAATGATAATACAATAAAAGGAGGGAGGGGGGGCCAGGGGAGGCTGCACACTGGCCACCAATGATATTACAATAGAGGGAGGGGGGGCCGGGGGGGGCGCACTGGCCACCAATGAAATTAAAACTGGGGAGGGAGGGGGGTCTGCCCCCTGCTGCCTGGCAGCCCCTGATCTCTTATAGGGGGCTATGATATGCACAATTAACCCCTCAGGTGCAGCACCTGAGGGGTTAATTGTGCGGATCACAGCCCCCTGTAAGAGATCGGGTGCTGCCAGGCAGCAGGGGGCAGTCATGTACACAGTTCGTAGTATATTCTAACTAGAAGCGTCCCCATCACTATGGGAACGCCTCTGTGTTAGAATATACTGTCGGATATGAGTTTTCACGAAGTGAAAACTCATCTCTGAAAAAGCTTTTATGCAGACGGATCTTCGGATCCGTCTGTATGAAAGTAACCTACGGCCACGGATCACGGACGTGGATGCCAATCTTGTGTGCATCCGTGTTCTTTCACGGACCCATTGACTTGAATGGGTCCGTGAACCGTTGTCCGTCAAAAAAATAGGACAGGTCGTGTGCATGAGGCCTTACTGACAGAAAATCACTGACCAAACTCTGATGTGTGCAAGAGTTCTGATGTAAAGTATTGGTAAACTGATAAAAGGTAGGGGATGTGTGATCTGGAAGATCTCCCATAGTCGAGTTCTCCTACCTGTTTACTGTGTTGATTGTGTGGTCTTCCTAAAAGCCTTTTTCAGCAGTTCTGACAGACCTGGATGTCTAGTTCTGTATGCTCAATCTACCATTCGTGAGGCGCTGCTATCAGTAAAGGAATGCCTGTTACCATGGAGAATTACAGACTTGCTAAAAAGCTGAAGTGATTTACCAAGTAGAAGATGCAGTTATTAAAGGAAGAATGAGCCACCATTGTCTCATGAATGTTTTCTTATGTTGATGAACCTTCATTTTGATGTACTAAAAAAATATCACTTGGGAAATAAACCCTTTAGCTAATTTAAATATCCTATATTTTCTTACTTTATGACATTTATTCAAGTAATTATAGCAGATCCATTGTTTCATTCTTGACGAGTCCAGGTTCCTGCATAGTCATCTCATCTGAACCTGCCAATCAAGAAGGAGAGGGAGGGACTGGCAGAGGAAGCAGGAGGAGCAATGATGCACAGAGTGGCCTGGCCCCACCCTTGGTGCACTTAACTGCTCATTTGCCTATGGATTGAAAGTGCTTTTTCTCCAGAATGAAGCAATAGATCACTAAGTGAAAGTTGTCATTACTTTCAGCTGAGCTAGAATGTCTTGTGTCTGGTTTATCAGTGAATTTCCGGGTGACAGATTATCTTTAACCCTGGGGGGGCTGCATCATTGCTGGATACAGGATTAAAAAACGAGGGATTCATCAAACATTACCAAATCAGTAGATAAACTCATAACCCAGAAATCATAGCCAAGGAGTCAGTGTGAAAATAAGAGCAGAAAGCAGTAGCCAACAGCAGAAAGTCCAAGAAACAAAAACAGGTTAGAGCAGAGCTAGAGTGAATTACCAGAGAACTGAACTTCTGATAAAATAATGTAGCAATTGTGTCTAGGTGAAAAGGTACTTTGAAGGGGTTGTCTGCTGGTCATTAGTGGCAGTTAGGCCATGATTATTCTGTCTAGTTGCCCTCTGCTAGCGATTAAAGCAGTGTGACCATGATGATTTTGTCTGTTGGCCCTCTGCTGGACATTAGCAAAAGTATGGCTTTGACAATGCCCAGCCCCCTCAAGGGCAGTGTCTGGACATCTCTTTGTGGAGCAGTAGGATGAGAGGCATACAATTCCTTAATGAAATCAGGTACATGAATGTTATGGAGAAGTTACCAGTGAGTTTCCTGTAGGTCCAACCTTTCCATGACATCAAATATTGTAAGTAGCCCTGACTTCTCCAGCAACCAAGAATCTTAGTAAAATGGTTTGGTACATGGAAAACAGGATGAATAAAAATGGAGAAGGCAAGCTGGCGTTTAAATGTCACTGGATTGATCTGTTGGATAATCTTGACCAATGAATCAAGGTGCTAATTTTCAAGATATAGAAGGCAGACCCTTTCTCCCACTTGAAGGAAAGGTGGATCTTGTCTGCTTGGTTTTGAGCTTGTTTCAAAGATTGTTGAAGGGTGTTAAGGCTCTCCTTTAAAAAGAAAATTTGATAAGCTGGCAGAGAAATTTGGGTAGACTAGTCAGAGCAGCAGGGTGGAAACTAGTTAGAGAAAAACTTAGTAAGCTGAGTGGAAGAATGATTGAAATTCCTGTAGGCAAATTCACCAAGGGCAATACGGAGAACCACGTGTCTGTAGAAGAGGAAGAAAAGTAACGTAGATATTGTTCTAAGGTGTGGTTAGCTCTTTCAGTTTCACCTTAGTTCTGTAAATGAAAAGCAGTAGAAAAGTGCAAAGATCTGAAGACGTTTATAGAAAGGCCTCCATAAATGAGCAGTGAATAGTACTCCACAATCAGAAATTATTTCCTCTGGGATTTCATGAAGCCTAACAATCATGTATAAAACGAATGCAGTGGTTGCAGCAGTAGTCATGCCAGGAAGTTATATGAAATGATCTGACTTCGTGATGAGCCAATCCACAATGACAAAGATGACAGAATCCTTGTACTGGTGGAAGATCTGTAATAAAATCCATTGAAATAAAACTACAGGTTTTAGAAGAGGATTAGAAAGGGATGATTTAAGTGCACATACAGGACAAGATTTAACAAAAGTCCTTCAATCTAGGCCTTGCCACCGGAAAGTTCAGTGCTTTTCCTTACTCCCATCTGATGCCCTAAGATAAAACCATGAAGCTGATGTGTAACTGATTAGTGGGAATAAGGATTCTCTTATGGAAGAAATAATTCCACCCTGGAAGGTGCATATTTGAGTAATATATATAACTGAATACAAGCTGTGGCAGCCCTATCTCAAGCATCATAAGGGGCAGACTTAATACTCCTGTGTGGGTTAGAAGTGGCACTGATAATAAATATAAGACATAGATGGAACACCAGGCTCTGATCCCTAAGTCTCCCTGCTCCCTCAGTGTTACATTGGCGGTCTGTGTCTTTTGCTGCCCCGCTACTTCTATTAGGAACAATAGTCATTAAACTACTGCTACTCCAATTTTTGCAACCACCACCACTCCCCTCCTCTTCTTGCTCTATATGCAGTTGCTAGTTTACCCAGTAAAGGTGTGTTGTTCTTATCATCTACCAAACTTCTGCCTGTTAGCTGACTGCGGTACACCGCTGCCTACACTGACCTTAGCCTATCTACCGTACTGACCCTTTGCCTGCCCAAACCTTGGCATAGCATCCATAAAGGCGCTGAGATTCAGGAGCATAGCACTTTCTTGTTCTAGAAATTTCTGTGCCCAGGACAGAGGTTCGACTTTCAGCATCGTAACAAGGGTGCCTGTCTTTGTCTAGTCCATAAAATAGGTATGGGTCTTGAAAGAAAAAAAAGCGAAAGGCAATAGTAGATAAACGGTCAAAAGTATCTTCTATTGCCAACTGATTTCTCAGCTAGGTGTACTCTTGGTACAAGTGTGATTGCCCCAGGGGTGGCCATAGTAGGCACTGCAGGATGGGATTCAGAAGATGGTGGAGCAGCAGAGGACTCTGAAAACTGTAATTCCTGGACATCTTGTAGCTGCACTTGTTCACATTCAAATTTTTTAAAGGGGTTTATGGGGAAAGAAACAACACGTATAACAAACAGCATTATGGAATAAATCCTAAATACCTTTAATTCTCAAAAAATTCTAATTTGGTTTACTGGGTAATCATTATGATTAATAATGGTAACCACTGTCCTGTTTGTTCTGTCAGAAACCTATTCTAGAATGTTTGGGCATTCACTAGGGTGGGTTCTGTGAGGAAACCATAGTAGGAGCTAGACCTTCTGTCTAGGCTTACAGTAGGAACATGAACACTGCCCGATGGAGGACGCAGAGGCTGTAAACCTGTCACAGTCAAGTACCACACAACTGTGAGACAGAGGGCAACAAAAGACACAGCTAAAGTACATCATAAAAAAGAGAAGTTGGGTTGTTTTGGGGATATTGATTTATAACAGTTCGCACTCCAGAGCTGCTGTTTGTCTGACAGTATCCTTCATTTTATTTGTCTTACTTTGGTCTGTGTTTCTGCTATCAGCCTGGACAGAAGGTACAATAGCTGTTTCTCTGAACCTACTCTGGTTTCCTCACAAGACCTGTCCTAGTGCTAGCCCCAACATTTTAGAACGTGTTTCTGACAGAACAAACAGGATGGCTGCCATTTTAGTCATCTATAATGATTATTCCCTAGACAAAATTAACTTTAGATAAGGTTTCGGATCTTTTTAACATGCCATGGTTGTTATTATGTTGTTTCTTTTCCAGCAGAACATCTTTATTAAGTGTAGAAGCCAGCTACTTGCTGAGAGGGTCCAGTGAGTGCCCCTGCCACTTTGCTAGCCTCTATAGTTCAACATTTTTTCGCTGGATTGTACTATCACACTTGAAAATAGGGAGAGAGCATACCAATAGCAGATGTCCTCATGCTGGGCAGGAGGGCTTGAGGCATTAACTCCGTAGAGGCTGCATCAACGCTGAATACAGGTCAGACATTTGTCAGTGTAGTCAGCCAAACTGGGTCAGTATTGTATTCCAAGAGCTGTAATTTTTTTTATGTTTCTGTCAATGTAGCTGTATGAAGGCTTATGTTTTTCAGGATGAGTTGTATTTTTCAATGATACCATTTTGGGATACAAACTGATTGACAAACTTTAAATAACTCTTTGTGTGTGGACTAAAAACAGCAGCTACTTTTTTCTTTGGAATTATAAAGAAAGTTATACTGACATATACCAGCTCAATGAAAAAGCACTCTTTTGCCAAGTCTCGGATGAATGGGGGTCTATGGATAGTTTTGGCTTGTGTATCAGGAGCTTTCCAGTCACAGATGTAGTGTGAACATAACCTTAGAGCTTGAAATGATCATTTAACTGCTAGCTGATTCAAATGTTGGCACGGGTTAAAAATGCGACCATTTTCTTTATCCTACATGATGCTTTATTTGTTATGTCTACTGCTTTTTTTATTTTTTTATTTATTTTTTATAGGTGTTTCAATACAATCATGGTGATCAAATTTTTAAATTCTGTTGCATTAAACTTTCATGCATTATGTGCTATTTTGCAGCATTAACAAATAGGCAAATCATTTCTCTATAGATATTAGTTTTACTATTGTGAGTATAAGGGTAAGGCCACATGGCGCGGTCGTGATCCATTCGGGGTGCGAACAGAACAGGTGTGGGCAAAAACCAAGCAGCCAACTAGGCTGCAGCTGCCTGAAGTTTAACTAATGAAGACCTCACTGTATAGGCGGTGGGAATTCTTAGCCGCTGTGCTGTATTGAAGGTACTACACATCAATTAAGAATTCAGACCACCGATACATTGCGGTTTTTATTAGTTAAATATCAGCCGGCTGCGGCCTAATTGCCTGCACAGTTCTTGACCGCAGCTGGCCGCGAACCGAATAGACCATGAACATGCCGCGTGGTCTTACCATTATACTTACGTATGACAACACATTGCCACATCAATAATGCACAAAGCATATATGTGTCCATGGTATAGCAGACAGCCTAACAACGAACTGCAGTAAGAGCAGACGCATGGAAAGCCTCTAATCTTGAATAATGGATTTGTCTAGACTGTTCGTATTCAACAACCTTGGAACTACACAGTATACATTTAAGATAACTCGTATATTATTGGATGAGAGCCTCTGTATTTTCTACCATTTATTTCTCTGTTTTTCCTAAGAGTTTCCAGTATTCACTCATCTTTACAGTGTGGGACATTGCAATTGTACTCCTTGCAAACCCAAAATAAAACAGTGAACAATTGGCTGTTGGTGCTGTTGGTGGTGGGCTTTGAACAGTATTAGTCTCCTTCCCCTTCTTGCAGCTGACAATGTAGAAGGAGTGTTCTCAGCCATTCTGCCATGCTACTGCAGAGACTCTGGTCCTCCTATGACAGACAGTAAGCGACCCATATTTCCGTTAACTGCTCTGCATAGGATTACTATTTAGAGAACTGACTATGGGGAAAGTGACTGAATATGTGTGAGCAATAGCAAACAGATCAGGAGGTGGACATGCACATTGGTATACACTTTGAACACCAGATGGTGCCATACTGTGTAAGTAAATGTCATAGATATTTACTGGATTACTTTTAATACCATGTAAATGACAACCATTGGTTATTTCCTATGCTCTATACAATGAATATATTTAATGCTGGGGCATCTCCCTTAATAAATTTCATATCAGACCAGCCACTGAATGTTTATCTTTCAAACTATTAAAGGGGTTGACTCTCTGGCTACTTTTGACCAATGTCTATATAAGATGTGATGGAGGGTCATGTGACCAGGCAGATCACATGGAGGTGATCTGCCTGGTCACATGACCCTCCATCACCAGCCATTTTATGGACAGGACCCCCATGTGGACAGCAGAAAAGATTTTGTAAACAAGGAATCATATACTATCAAATATAGAAAATGGGGCATAATTTCAACAAAGGCTATATTAGTCAGTTCCATATAGTCATCTTACAAACACATTGATCAACAGTAGCCAGAAAGTGGCCAACCCCTTTTAGACTGGGTTCAGACCTGAGTGTTCGGGATGGAGCGCTCTGTATGCGCGATTGTATGCGCGTTTACAGACGCGGCTCCGGAACAAGCGAACGCCCATTGTCGCGCGTTCCCGCTGAAGTCTATGTACGGGAACGCACGACAAGACGCCCCAAAGAAGCTCCTGTACTTCTTGGGGCGTCGGGCGTTTTACAGCGCGATCGTACGCGCTGTAAAACGCTCAGGTGAGAACCCTTCCCATAGGGAAACATTGGTTCTTGCCTGTTGAGCGTTTTACAGCGTGTAGGAACGCGCTGTAAAACGCTCAGGTGTGACCCCAGCCTTAAGGCTACTTTCAATTATGCACAAAAACGCTGCTTGCATGGGAAAGCAACAAACTGGAATGGAATGCATTCTGGTGCACTCCTTTCTAGTTGTTCAGTTTTGTCCCCATTGACAATGAATGGGGACAAAACTAAAGCGTTTTCCACCACTTTTAAGATCCTCTGCCGGATCTCAAAACCAGAAGGGAAAACGCAGCTGTGAAAGTAGCCTAACACAGTTCTCTTAATAATCATTAATAGAGCTATATATCATTAATTGAGCTGCAAACATTACTCTGCATGTGATAATATTTTTCTGGGGGACGACAAGCATCTATAAGAAAATTACCATGATCCCCAAGAACTTTGAAGAGGACTTCCAATTTATCTGCTTTTGGTGTCATTCTGAGTGGCTTTCCTGCTTACATCATTATTTGAATGAGGAGGACGTGCACAAGAAGGCCTCTTGGAAACGTAACAGATTCTTTGATATTTCCACAATTAAAGCAATCACTTCATTGTCAAAACCAAGTCAATGGAATATGTCCATCCTACATATAACTGATAAACCATCAAAAGGCAATATAGAATTATTTTATCTTTCTTCTCCACCAAGGAACAGCATGACAACCCTTTATAGGTCTTGAACATGTTGGTAAAACAGACACGTGGTCATTTTCAAGTAATACACAAAGATTCATATCCTTAGGGACCAAACACAGCATGTAGTTCCCCACACTTGAAAGATTATTCCTGGAGTCTTCAAGCTAAACATCAGAGAACCAGTAGAGCTTTACAATAATAGGAAGTGAGCCTAAGCTGTGTACCTCAGTTGCTCCAAGCGACTCTAGTCTGGACGTCTATATGACATTATTTGTAAAAGTAATACTTATATACTAATGACGTGTTATGTTGATAAGCATATTTTAATTATTTTAATTACTAATTAATATTTTTTATTTTATTAATGATACAAGTGAAACAACACAGTATACATCAACATCACATACAGTCAGGTCCATAAATATTGGGACATCAACACAATTTTAACTGCAGACTGTCAGCTTTAATTTGAGGGTATGTACATCCAAATCAGGTGAACGGTGTAGGAATTACAACAGTTTGCATATGTGCCTCCCACTTGTTAAGGGACCAAAAGTAATGGGACAGAATAGTAATCATAAATCAAATTTTCACTTTTTAATACCTGGTTGCAAATCCTTTGCAATCAACTTCAGCCTGAAGTCTGGAATGCATAGACATCACCAGACGCTGGGTTTCATCCCTGGTGATGCTCTGCTAGGCCTCTATTGCACCTATCTTTAGTTCCTGCTTGTTCTTGGGGCATTTTCCCTTCAGTTTTGTCTTCAGCAAGTGAAATGCATGCTCAATTGGATTCAGGTCAGGTGATTGACTTGGCCATTGCATAACATTCCACTTCTTTCCCTTAAAAAACTCTTTGGTTGCTTTTGCAGTATGCTTTGGGTCATTGTCCATCTGTACTGTGAATCCCAGGAAGAAGAGGAACACCCAGGGAGAAAAGCTGATGTCTCCTCCCCATTGCTCTGATAGTAGTAATTAGCATACTGAGCAGGAGACGGTAATGGGGGTACAGCGGATAAACGGAGCCGCTCTATGTAGCCTGCTAACTTAGCAAAGTCCGGACCCATGAAAGGTCGTCTTTAACTTTTAATACAGGAGGCAGGTGTCGGCAGCAGAATCACATAGCCGGCACCCTGCCTCTGACAGGGAGCTGCGATCAGCCGCAGTTAACCCCTCAGGTGCGGCACCTGAGGGGTTAACTGCTGCTGGTCCCACTGCCGGCATCCGCCTCCTGTATTAAAGGTTAATTATCATTGGTGGCGCAGTGCGCCCACCCCCTCAACCCCCCTAGTATTAAAATCATTGGAGGCAGTGGCCACAGGGTCCCCTCCCCTTCTCATTGGTGGCAGTGGCAGTTGTGATCGGAGCCCCAGCAGTGTAATCCTGGGGCTCCGATCGGTTACCATGGCAGACAGGACGCCACTGAAGCCCTGGCTGCCATGGTGAGCTCCCTGCTGCTGTGTGTACTATGCACAGGGCAGCAGGGAAAGTGTGAGGTCCTATTCACCCTAATAGAGCTCTGTCAGAGTGAATAGGACAAGGGACTAAAAGATCCCAGGTTCTGGCCCTTAAGGGGGGAAATAGTTATTAAATAAAAAGTAAAATAAAAATAAAAAGGTTAAAAAAAAAACACCAGAATATTAAGTATAAATCACCCCCTTTCCCAATTTTTCATATAAAATATATAAACAATAAATAAATAAACATATTACATATCGCCACGTCCAAAAAGTCCAAACTATTAAAATATAAAAAAAATCTATGCAGTGAACGCTGGAACAGAAAAAAATTAAAAATTAAAACTGCGCGATTTGCCATTTTTTTTAATGCAGAATGCACGTGGCTTTTTTGTTGTTTTATTTTTTTCACGTGGTATCAAATGGTATCGAGTATCGCAATACATTTTTATGGTATCGAAATCGAATCAAAAATTTGGTATCGTAACAACTGTACTTTACAGATGTTTTCCCTATGTTGTATAATTTTAATAAAACTGTTATTTTCTTTTATACTAAAAATCTTGTGTTTTCTTGAATAAGTGTCTGAACATGATAACAATAACTACTAATATAGCTGATAGCTGAGTAACAGAGAGGAGTGGTTAAATCATGTAAGGTCTCTGATTAGTTATCTAAGATGTCTGTATAACTTCCAAGCACCCCATATACGTTCAAACAAGTGTGCAGTGTTGGATTCCCAGTGAACTAGTTGCTCCCTTCGGTAGATCTGATCACATTTAAGTAACCATTGTGATATTGCCGGGGAAGCTGTTAAACTGCCGGACCCTCTTAAATATAATGGGAACCAGTGGGAATTTGGCCAGTTTCCACCATGAGTGCCGGGTTTCAGTAGAACGAAAACTGCTGCATGTCTAACATGTCTATCAAGATGCACCAAATTTACCATACAGCATAGGCCACTGTTAGAAATTTGCTGCATTTTCTTCTTGCCTGGTCTAGTTTTAAGCTATCTAGCCAGCTCTGAACCCAGACATATCCCCATTTTCACCCAGGCAGCCCCCTGACTTGAGCATTGGAGCAGTTCATGCTCCGATGCTTTCCTTTGCCCTGCACTGAATCGCGCAAAGCAAAGGCATTTTCTGGAGTTCCGGTGACTAACCGGGCTTCTCTTATGGCTGCCAGGCGGAGGCTTCCGCCCAGCAGTGAGCCCGGTGAGGTCACTGGCACTGATGGGCGGGCTTTAGCACTGCCCTTGACTGTAAAACGGCTATGGCAGCACTAAAGCCGGCCCATCAGAGCCGGTGACGTCACCGAACACACTGCTGGGCGGAAGCCTCCGCCCTGCAGTGTGTTATTGTAAATAAAAGAGCCCTTGCCCTGTGCGATCCTGTGCAGGGCAAGGGAGAGCATCGGAGCATGAAATGCTCCGATGCTAACATCAGGCGGACTACCTGGGTGAAATTATAAGACATTAATAAATCTGCCCCATTGTGTTTTTGTGGATTTTTAGTTTTCAAACTACAGCATGCCCATTTTTTTCAAACCGCAGGAGGACCGTAATTTTACAACTGATATGTGACCAATAGACAACTGAGTTTAGTCAGCTTTCCCCTTTTCCAAAAGCTTTAAAAAAATAAATGATGAACTCTATTTGTTGCTATAGAAACAAGGATAGTTTTTTGTTGCTATGGGAACAAAGATTGATTTCTAGTAAGACAGTTAGATAAATGGGGACCACCATTTCCTGCAAACACAATAAAATGTTTACTCCCTGGGTGGTGCTTAACTGTCACATGACATGACACCTGAGAAAGGTAATTATATACAGGAAGATTCAATTGAAAGAGGCCCCGAATATTCTGTTGTGACTCCTGTTAGGATAAAGCAATCTGTACCTTGCTACATTCTTGATGTATGTGCAATCAGTTGCATTACATATGATGCCGGAAGTGATCTCCGTTTGCTGCCAGTCACATTTCGATGAGGCCCTCCGCGTTCCTGAACCTATCGGAGGGAGTAGCAGCAATTTTGCGTTGTATGTTTTTCTTCAAATCTTTCACAGTGGGAGGCTTGTTCCCATAGACTTTTCCTTTGAGCATGTCACAAAAGAAGAAGTGGCGACCGTAATGGCCAAAGCCTCCTTGAAGTACACCACCATCCTGACGAGAAGTCGAGTAAAGAGGTATGGGGGTATGCACCCAGAAGTCACAAACGGAGGTTAAATGTCACAATGGCTGCCCGGTGCCTACCTCATTGCTCCAATGAGGAGGCATCCCACTTGTTTGAGAAGCATTTTGGTTCATCTTAGTGAGAGTTATTACAAAATATTCAGGGCCTCTTTCGAGTGAATTTTACTGTAATTACCAACATTTGTGTTAGTAAATTTGCAGCATTTAAAGGGATTATCCCATGATTAATGTAAAAAATGAAATCTCTTTCTAACAAAGCTAGAACAAGCACCGTACCCCACATGAATCCAGAGATCTCACCATTCATTGCTCTGCTAGATCAAACTGACAGCTCAAGTGGAATGTCTTTTCTGCTGCAGCTCAGGGGGCGTGTCCATGCTCTTCCTATCAGGAGGCACGTATTTTCTGCTGCAGTCCAGGGGGCGTGTCTTTTCTGCTGAAGTTCTCTCCCTATCACAGCTCAGGAAGCAGTTAAAGGATGAAACTGAGCATGTGCGGCCTTCTCATTGAGCCGGACAAAGAAATAAGAACAAAAAGCAGGTTGCACTATACAGAAACATTTTATTGAATAACTCAGTGTCTATGCAAAATTTTTAATTACATGCAATTACAAAAATATTCAGATCCAGGTGCTGGTTTGAAAATTGATTTGAAAATTGTAAAATATTTTTCGTGGGACAACCCCTTTAAGCCCTACCCCATGCTTAATAATGAAGCACAATGCATGTATCCTAGAAGTACAGAATCTAAATTAACCCCCTTATGACCAAGCTCTATGACCAATAGAGAACCTGTTTTAATAATTTACTTTTATATCACTTTTCATATCTAAAAAAATAAAAAACTATAAAACAAAATAATTTTTTGTATTTTCCCAAAATAAAACAAAAAAAAAATATAATAATTCTCTAAAAAATGTATCAGTAAAAAGCCCTAGATGTCACGTAACACAGGTCACAATTTTTTTTTTACAAAGGACTCTTAAGCCACCATATGCGCACTAAATGAAGAAAAAGTGTCTGGTTATTAAGGCCTTTTCAGGCCTGGTTATTAAGGGCATAAGTGAACTTTACTTAAAGAGGTTCTGTCACCACAAAATGCTATTTAATCTGCAGACAGCATGTTATAGGCAGGAGAAGCTGAGCAGATATAAAAGAGAGCTTTGGGAGAAGATTCTGTAAAATTTGTAATTTATTAATTTAAATCTCTGTTATATAACATGCTGGCTGTAGATTGCACTGCATTTTATGGTGGCATGTTTTCTTTAAACCCTTCATGATGTAGCCATTTTCCATTTATTTCATTAACTTTTTTTTTTTAAATTCTGTTAACGACCCTAAATCAGGGCTTGTTTTTTTTGGGACAAGTTGTACTTTTGAATGGTGTCATTTAATATTCCATATGATGTAGTGGAAAGCTGGAAAAAATTGGGGTGAAATTGGAAATCCTCAATTCGACAATTGTTTTATGGGTTTTATTTTTACAGTGTTCCCCTATGCGGTAAAACTGACATGTTACCTTTATTATGTGGGTCAGTGTGTTTACAGCGGTGCGAAATTTTTATAGTTTTTCTCATGTTTTAAATAAATAAAAAACTTTGCATCACTATATTTGGACATCTGTAACTTATTTTCTATTTATGCCATGGGGCTATGTAAGGGCTCATTCTTCTGCCAGATGATTTTTAGTTTTAAGTATGTATGACTTTATTTTATTTTTTTGAAAGGCGATAAAAAAACTGTGATTCGGGTATTTTTATTTTTTATTTCCATTATGCCATTCACCATATTTTAAAAGTTTGGGCATTTTCAGATGAATCAAATGATATTTATTTTTTATTCTTTTATTTTATTTGTAAAATTTTTAATTCTTTTTGGGGGTAATTTATTGAACAGAATGCCTATATTATGTGTATTTCTGGCACAGATTTCTTCGCCAAAACCTGCGAATTTTCACTGTTCGCGCCAGGTTAAAAAAAAGTGGGCGTGGTGTAGGCAGGGAGGGGGACAGGTTGGCAGGCTCATCTCATTTACCATTTTCTGCGCCTGTTTTAGGCGTAGAAAATGGTCTAGGTGTAACATGTCTATGAAGCTGTCTTAGATTTAGAAGCAGCAGTGGATCCACCCAAGTTATGTAGAGGCTGGCGCTTTTACATAACTGCGGCGGATCCACCGCCAGTGCAGGAGCTTTATTAAGACCAGGGTCTAAAATGCCAGTCTTAATAAATATGCCCCTTTGTTTTTATATTTTAAAAGATTTTGCTAAACTTTTTTTAATCTTTATTTTTAGTCCCCTTAGGGGACTTCAGCATGTGATCATTAGATAGTTTATACCATAGACTGCAATGGCTTACCACTACAGTCTGTGGGAAACTGCATTCCTATTAAGCTTATCCACAGGCAAGGTGAGGCATTCGATGGTGACTTTACTGTGGCAGGCCTAGGAGCTTTTTGAAGGCCTCAGGCTGCTATAACAACTAAACAGTTCCCATGATCTCATTGGTGGGTGGGGGTGGGGAAGCCATTTGGTCACTGCCATTGCGCATGCTTCCACTAAATAATCACTCACATCACATCATCTTTCTCAGCAATGCAGACACATATGAACATGGGACCAACACTTAAGCCTTCAACTGCCAAATACACATGTAACAGGTCAGCCAGTTTTATAGGCACAAATCTGCTGAAAGATGCCCTTTAAATTGGGCACACAGATCCATAAAAATACGCATGTGTGAATAGCCACATTGACTTGAAAGAGAGAAAAAAGATAGACAAATGTTGTGTGAATAAGCTTTTATACTGTATCTATACAGTAAGGGCTCTTTTACACGAGTGGATGCCGTGCGGGTAATTTGCTGCGTGAAAGAGAGCCAAGCCCCGTTCTGGACAGCAGAGACATGGAGCATAAACATGATTAATAATGCGTGTCAGGCGCAACATTATGAAGTGCCTTTTGCGCTGTGGCATTAGAAGAATTCTGATATCTCTGACTTTTAGTCTAACCAGACTGTCTATTACTCTGTAATTCTTCTAGCGCCGTTCTATGGAAGCAGTAGGTTTAAAGAGCACATCAAATGCTTGAAATAACTACTTTATTAACTTCAACTTTTTTTCATTTATTAAACACGTGTTGAAACATAACATAACACGTGTTGAAAAGATATCACAAAATGGCGGTATGCATAAAATGGTGGTTCAACTGTTCAATCTTGTCATTCAACATAAAATGGTGGATATATTTCTCTCTTGAGTATCGGTACTCTCACTTTAAGTTATTTATGGTCTAACTAATAGTTCACTTGCTGAATTTGGTCGCAATTTGCAGTATGCAGTTAGCAGTAACTATTTGCAGATTGGTTGAGTAGGATCTGGTATGGTTGAATGCAATTTAGATTGCAAATTGGAATTTGAATGGTTGCAATTGTGAACTTTATGGTTTGCAATTTAATTTGTGGTTTGCAATTTAATTTGTGGTTTGCAATGGGTGGAATTGTAAGTAAACACACATATAACTGGTTCAGTATACAGTTCTAATCGCTATATTAACAATAGGAACATTATATAACAGTTTTAAATACCTATTTTGGCATCTCTGCTTCCATAAAACACAGCTCTTAGTGGAGTAAATGTCTGTTCAGCTTCTCTCTCTGGTGAATAATGATTCCAGCAGCTCCTGCTAGGGGAATTTTCCACACAAGCTATGTATGAGGCTGGCTGTGATTGGTCAAAATTCCTGCTGTGTGTGAGGCTGGCTGTGACTGGCCTAGACTCAACAATAGTTTAACTATATGCTTTCTGTTGTTTCTGCTGTGTCATTGAGCTTACCTCATATTCATATAATGAATCTTAAAGGCATACTATCTTTTCTGCTTCTGTGAACACAATATATAACAATTATATGACATCCAAACATGAAGTCACTATAAATAACTCTGCTTTTGTCTTTAACACACAGACATAGGAACTGTATTAAGGTTATTGGCAGGTTTAGCTGTATAAACATATAAGCTATATTAGCAACCTAGGACAGGTCTTAGCTGACCAGCTACCCTATGCCTCTCTGTAATCTTTTTACTACAAAATCACAGTGAAATGAAGCTGTCATTGTGATTTTGTAGCAAAAAGGTCACAGAGAGACACAGAGCATTATCAATCATGTTAATGCTCTGTGTCTCTGCTGTCCGGAACAGCGCTTGGCACTCTTTTTCACGCAGCGGATTACCCGCACGGCATCCGCACGTGTGAAAGAGCCCTAAGACTGCCAGGGAGACCTGACAGGATGAGGAGCACACTGTGGATGACAGAAAACTTCTGCCATTAGTTGGTGTCAGACAGCTCCTTCCTGTCTCAGCAATTGAAAGCAGGTAAAGAAAAGAGTACAAATGGCTCAGTTTACAATAGAAAGGCTGTACTGAATTGCTGAACAAAGGGATTTTGAGTGGCTGTTGGTATGCTTTTGATTCAATAAACATAAGAGCCATTAACCCAAACTACTGAAACAATCATTGATAGCATGTGAACGTAATTTTTGTCTGCATGTTCTATCAGAGAAGCAAATAAGTGGATTATATGCTAAACAGAGGAACATGTTAAAATTACTGATATTCCAGAATCAATATCAATAAATTTAAAGAATACCAGTGGAAATCATCCAAACCACAAAGGCACAAAGTCACCATTCTTAAGGGTCAATAGAAACGACTTTGAAAAGTGCAGAAGAGGAGGAAAGGTAACTAATGTCATCATATGCATGGAGTCTTTGTGTTTTTTGTGGCATGGCGTACATTGTATCTAAGCTATCTTATTGTGCTGTACACTTGATATATTGTAAGCTGCATGAGATGCCTACTGTGACTTCATAAAGCATGTGCTATGTTATATTGTCTGCAATGTCTTAAGAATCCATCTTCTGATATCTTATCTTCATTTTCTGCAGGATTGTCTCACCAAAATAGAAGGAAGCCTAAGAGGAGAGAAAAACACAGGTAGGTAGTGTTACATGCAGTTGTGATCCCTTATAACTGACATTATATAATACACCGCTTTTCCATATGGCAGCCACAAGCTCTACAGCAGCCAGTGGCAGCACAAATTTGTGGAAGTTTTACCATTGGCTGTGTGGCTAGGAAAGTTTGCGGCCACCTTGTGAAAACCCAGCCTTAGGGCTCATGCACACGACCATTGTTGCTGGTGCCATTTGTGCACTACATCACGGATGTGGATCCTTTCACTTGTAATGGGTCCGCAATCCGGAAGGTGCGGAACTGGGGCACGGAACCCCATGGAAGCACTACAGAGTGCTTCTGTGGTTTTCTGTCTGTGCCTCCGTACATATTCTATTTTTTTGCAGTTCGAACAGATCACGCATCGTCTGCATTCGTGTGTGGCAGCCACACGGATGGTGACCGTGCATTGGGGACCACAGTTTGCGGTCCCCAATGCACAAAACCGTTTGTGTGCATGAGCCCTTAGGAAAATTGAGATAATTGCATTGTTCAAGCACTGAAGTCTGTGAGATATCATTGCCAGCTGGTGACTCTGCAGTACTTCAGACTGAGCAGTGTCACTCAATGCAAACAAATACAAAGGTACAGCAGCACCCTGCAAGTGCTAAGATTTGTGCAGACATGTAATATTTTATTATTTTATATTGCATGTACAGTACCCAATTATTTCACTTTGTTAGAATGTGCTGACTCATTGCGGCCATACACATTCAATAGCTGTAGGCCGAACTATCAATAAGCCATCTCTCCCGACTCCCTCCTGGCTCCCCTTTAGGCCTCATGCACACAAACGTATTTACATTCCATGTCCGTTCAGTTTTTTTTTGCCGTATATGGAACCATTAATTTTAATGGGTCCGCAAAAAAACGTGTGCATTCCATTTCCGTATTTCCATTCTGCAATAGAACATGTCCTATTATTGTCCACATTACGGACAAGGATAGTACTGTTCTATTAGGGGCCAGCTGTTCCATTCTGTAAAATACGGATCGTTTTTTTGCGGACCGCAAATTACAAATACGGTTGTGTGCATGAGGCCTTACACATACACATTTGGCTCAACCAAACTGTATCTATATTCTCTGTGGAAAGTGGAGAAAGTCGCTGCCAAACATCTCCAGAGAGAACAAAAGGATCAGGCAAAAATATTAATTTAGCCCAATCCTTCTTGTCCCCAACATCATCTGTCAGGGAAGAGTTGGGAGATCTCAATACACATTAAACTGTTGGCCAAACCTGCAGTTCTTGACCATACACTAATGTGTGTGGGAGACTTAAAGGGGTTTTGTCACTTCAGCAAATAGCATTTGTAACGGATCTCCTAGCACTCCGACCGGGTACCTCCGTTGATATATGCTCCTAGTGCTTTCCGAGGACTCCAAGCACTCCACTTGACACCGTAAGCGCTGCAGACCCCACGAACCGCCGAAGCTTGGTTGAGGTCTCACCGTCTCCTACCCACCCTGGACCTACGACAAGGCTCCAGGCTCCAGTGGGTGAACCTCTCCTAAAACCAGAGAGCAGGAACAGCTCTTAAAAGAGCTAGTAGTTATAGCCAGGGGAGTATAGCAAATCTCCCAGCGTATAGCAATCCCCAGCGTTGATCAGTAACCCAAACATCAGCCTCAACATGATAAAGGGTAAAACAGGAACACTTTATTGAGGGCTACCCGCCCGTATTTATGCAGGTCTCCATCTGGTGGACACGCCCCTAGGGGACCAGAAGAAAGACTGTGACACAGGACAGATATGCAGCAACTCAGGATACACAGACACAACACATCCCCACAATGCATCATGGTTTCCTCCTCTCTGCCCTGGAGACACCCGAGGAGTAATCCAATTATCTCTCAGGACAAAGGGAAATCACCAATACACATGTGGGAACAACAGGACAGGACTCACCACCCAAACACACAATGTCACACCCCCACAGCAAACACAGACATTTAACATATTCCCAGACAGCTCAAGTCTGAATGCATATTATTAGGTGAATGGCACTCAGACAACATGAATACAATAAAATGAGCTAACTGGGTACCCTCACATAACATACAATACAATTACACAGACAGATGGTTCTGTCACACATCTCAAAACTCCACATGTCCCCATATGGCTTGGATCTGAGCGCTCAGATGCCACAAACACAGTCAAATCGCCATGGGGTTTAAGTTTTGCATGGGCTGATGAGAGGGCCCATAATCCTGGGGCAAGAGGCTGGTAGCCAGGCCCCTCCAAAACCCAGTGGTGAGGTTGGTTTCGCCACAGCATTTCTCATGTAGAGAAAGTTAATGCAAACCACTTACTAATGTATTGTTATTATCCGTATTGCTTCCTTTGCTGGCTGGAGTCATTTTTCCATCACATTATACACTGCTTGTTTCCATGGTTACGACCACCCTGTAATCCATCAGTAGTGCTCGTGCTTGCACACTATAGAAAAAGGCATCGGCCTCTCTGGTGGCTGGGACCGTGGGAACTCACATAGACTGGTGCTTTTTTTTTATAGTGTGCATGCACGGCCACTGCTGATGGATTGCAGGGTGGTCATAACCATGGAAATGAGCAGTGTGTAATGTGATGGAAAAATTAATCCAGCCAGCAAAGGAGACAATATGGGTAATGACAATACATTAGTAAGTGGTTTGTATTAACTTTCTCTACATAATAAATGCTATTTACTGAAGTGAGACAACCCCTTTAACTTTGTCTTTTGGTTGCTCATGTAGGGGTGGTGTCACGAGAACGGGGTGGGAAAAGGTGCAAAACTGACTCCACCCACACCGCTATCCCTGCCTACTTGCACTTACCTGTCCTAAGTAACGGAGCGCAACTGGGCGGCGATCCCTAACCTGAATAAGTGTGGGAGAGACAAACAAGACAGACAAACAAAGAGTAGTCAATAAAGCAAGGTCTAAACCAGGAGGTCAAGGCGGTACCAGGGAGCAAGCAAAAGCCAAGTCAGAACACTAACCAGGAGTAAATACCAGGAGAAGCAACTTAGACACAGGGAACAGGCAAGGACAAGTGAAAGGCTAAGCAGGAGTCAAATACCAGGAGAAGCAACCGGACACAAGGAGCAAGCGAGGGCGAAGTCAAAACACGAGCCGAGATTCAAAATTCCAAAAACAGGACTATCACAGAGAAATATACACAAGGTATAGGACCTAAATCACAGGCAACCTGTGGCCAGCAGGCTGCCTGTTAAATAGGAGAGAGAAGGAGTCATGTGACGTGGCCAGCGTCACATGACTCATCCCCATGCATAC
Organism: Bufo bufo; assembly: GCF_905171765.1. Lineage (NCBI taxonomy): Eukaryota > Metazoa > Chordata > Amphibia > Anura > Bufonidae > Bufo > Bufo bufo. The sequence goes on from NC_053390.1 coordinate 315,497,820, forward strand.
AGTTCGACACTCAGACTCCTCACAGTACTGGGAGCAGAGGACGCCAGCCACGCTAAGGAGGCGTGCACAGCCGGGTCCTCCCCGCCCCCCGGTTGCTCTGTAGACGAGGACGCAGCGCACGTCCTCGCTCTGAACTTGTCGCAGGACGCCGGCGGCACTGAAGGGAAGGAGCGCGAAGCCGGCGCCCTGTGACAGGTGGTACATGTTGGTAATGCACTCCACCAAGGCTTTTTTATATATATATATATATATATATATATATATATATATATATATATAGAGTAAAGCTGGTTCCTCATGTCTCTTTCCTGATCATTATTTAGGCCTAACCCAGAAGTATGAAGTAAGTCTCCTGGTATACTGCTTAGTGTAGGGGCCCATCTGAGTGAGGTAATCTTGTTGTGGCAGATCGGCACACACAGTTTGATCAAAATGTGCGCTAAGAACCTCATATAGAGTAAATACTGTATAAGAGTAATGACATTTAAAATCATACAAATATTACTCTATGTATGCACACAATAATATATATCTGCACACATTTCTGTGCTAGCTGGATACTGTTGTATCTTTGTTTGCTTGAGCAGTGTAACTTATAACAGAGCAGAAAAGTTGGTGACATATACTGTTAATATATGCTCTAGAACAGGGCTGGCCAACCTGCGGCTCTCCAGCTGTTGCAAAACTACAATTCCCACCATGCCATCGGCTGATAGTTGTAGGCTGTCTGGGCATGCTGGGAGTTGTAGTTTTGCAACAGCTGGAGAGCCGCAGGTTGGCCAGCCCTGCTCTAGAAGAACAGAAGATTCTTTTTAAAAACGGATCCGTTATTTTGAGCATCAATTATGATCAGTTTGCAACCATTTTTGTCAGATACAACTTTTTATGCTGTCAAAATTTTTTTATTATCTCTGATGGAAGTGACACAAACTGATGCAAACTGATCATAATTGATGCTCAAAAAATACAAGTCAGTTATTGTTAGTGCAACGTGATGAACAGAGCACAACTGATGCTTATCTTTTTTTAAATACATTTTTATGTTCTTCTGATGAATCAGAAGAACTGACAGCTAAACGATGATGTGAACTCAGCCTTTTTCAAAAAAGGGTTAAAATGTCTTTTTTTTCTGTTTATTTTGCAAATTTTCTTCCTGAAGGCTGTATATGGGGTTAATAACCTTTCAGTTAGCTCCCCCCAACCCGTTTGGCTGGGATGTAGCTCTGGTTAGTTCAACATATAAAAAAAAAGTTAGGGCCGTTAAACCATTTGTGCAAAATTGGGGAAAGATATCTGGTCATTTAAATAGGTTGTGTAGTGGGTAAATATTGATGACTTGTGCCCAGGTCATTTTTTGCAAATCTGACATGTGTCACTTTATGTGGTAATAACTTTGGAACACTTTTACTTATCCAAGCCATTCTGAGATTGTTTTCTCGTGACACATTGTACTTCATGATAGTCATACATTTTTGTCAATATATTTTACCTTTATTTAATAGAAAAATCCCAAATTTACAAAAAAGTTTAGCAATTTTCAAAATTTCAATTTCTCTGCTTTTAAAACAGAAAGTTTACTTAACATTCCCCATATGTCTACTTTATGTTGGCATCATTTTGTAAATGTCATATTTTTTTTTTGGACGTTAGAAGGCTTAGAAGTTTAGAAGCAAATCTTGAAATTTTTAAGAAAACTTCCAAAACCCACTTTTTAAGGACCATTTCAGGTCTGAAGTCACTTTGTGGGGCTTACATAGTAGAAAGCCCCTATAAATGACCCCATTGTAGAAACTACACCCCTCAAGTTACTCAAAACTGATTTTACAAACTTTGTTAACCTTTTAGGTGTTCCACAAGAATTAAAGGAGGATGGAGATGAAATTTCAAAATTTCACTTTTTTAGCAGATTTTTCATTTTAATCCATTTTTTTCTTTAACACTTCAAGGGTTAACAGCCAAACAAGACTCAATATTTATTACCCTGATTCTGCGGTTTACAGAAACACCCCACATGTGGTCGTAAACTGATGTAAGGGCACACGACAGGGTGCAGCAGAAAAGGAACGCCATATGGTTTTTGGAAGGCAGATTTTGCTGGGCTGGTTTTTAGATGCCATGTCCCATTTGAAGTTCCCCTGATGTACCCTTACAGTAGAAACTCCCAAAAAGTGACCCCATTTTGGAATCTAGGGGATAAGGTGCCAGTTTTATTGGTACCATTTTTTGGTACATATGATTTTTTGATCATTCATTATTACACTTTATGGGACGAGGTGGCCAAAAAATAGTTGATTTTGGCACAGTTTTTATTTATTTATTTTTACAGTGCTCACCTGAGGGGTTAGGTCATGTGATATTTTTATAGAGCAGATCATTACGGATGTGGCAATACCTAATATGTATACTTTTTCATATTTAATTAAGTTTTACACAATAATAGCATTTTTGAAACCAAAAAATGATGTTTTAGTGTCTCCATAGTCTGAGAGCCATAGCTTATTTATTTTTTGACCAATTGTATTAGGTAGGGTCTCATTTTTTGTGGGATGAGGTGATGGTTTAATTGGTACTATTTTGGTGGGGCATATACCTATTTGATCGCTTGGTGTTGCAATTTTTGTGATGTAAGGTAAAAAAAAAAGAGGCTTTTTTGGCACTGTTTTAATTTTTTTTTTTTTTAGGTGTTCACCTGAGGGGTTAGATCATGTGATATAGAGCAGGTTGTTATGGACGCGAAAATACCTAATATGTCTACTTTTTTATTTTTTTAACTTTAGCACAATAATAGTCGTTTTGAAGCATAATAAAAATCATATTTTAGTGTCTCCATTGTCTGATAGTCATAGTCTTTTTTTTACTAATTATCTCTGGTAGGATCTCATTTTTTGTGGAATAAGGTGGCTATTTTATTGGTACCATTTTCTTCGACATACGCCTTTTTGATCGCTTTTTTTGACACTTTTTTTTTTTTTACGGTGTTCACCTGAGGGGTTAGGTCATGTAATATTTTTATAGAGCTGGTTGTTACGGAGGAGGTGATACCTAATATGTATACTTTTTTTATTTATTTCACTTTAAGACAATAATAGCATATTTGAAAGAAAATAATGATGTTTTAGTGTCTCCATGAGTGCTATAGTTTTTGTTTTTTTTTGAGAGATTTTCTTATGTAGGTTATCATTTTTTGCGGGATGAGGTGACGGTTTTATTGATACCATTTTGTTCAATATACACCTTTTTGATCGCTTGGTGTTGCTCTTTTTGTGATGTAAGGTGACAAACAAGGCTTTTATTTTCAGTTTTTATATAATTTTTATGGTGTTTATCGTACGGGGTGGATCATGTGATATATTTATAGAGCCGGTCGTTACGGACGTGGTGATACCTAATATGTGTGTTTTTCCTTTTTTTAAATATTTTTTATTATGAAATCTGGAGAAAGGGGAGTTTTTTTTTTTTATTAAAAACACTTTTCTTACACTTTATTTCGGTTATGGGACTTCAACTTTTAGGGGTCTGATCCCCTCTGCAATGCTTTACAATACATCTAACAGGTTGTCTAGGAGACGGGCCTGGGGTTGGATCTCCTGGGCACCCGTAGAAGGCAGGTCCCGATGCCATGCAAGGCATTGGGTAGCCTCTGCATGGCATCAGGCTGCCTTGTCATGCATCGGGTCCCCACTACAGCAGCGCATGGACTCGAGGCGCTCCTTCACCCTCTGCAAACCACTACTATGTCGTGGTCAGCGCTGACTGCGGCATAGAAGGGGTTAATCCGCCGGCATCGCTGTAAACAGTGATGCCGGCAGATACAGCAGGGGTCCGGCTACCAGGGATTGTCGGACCCCCTGCAGTGATCGGCCGCGCACCGTTCAGATGCCCGCCCGATCACCATGACGTACTATTACGTCAAAATGCGAGAAGTCACTGATTTCCATGACGTAATAGCACGTCACATATCTGAAAGGGGTTAAAGTGTCCCTGTACTTTCACTCCTTAAAGACCCTGCCTATTTTCTTTTTAGATACCCCCCCCCCTATGTTCCATTAGCCATAACTTTTATTTTTCCATTCACATCCCATTTTGCCATATGAGGACTTTTTTTGGGGGGGGACAAGATGCATCTTTTAATGCCACCATTTAATTTACCATGTCTTGTATTGGAAACTGGGGGGAAAAAAATCTGTGGGATAAAATTGAATTTTTTAAAAAAAAATTAACTATTCTGCCAAGGTGTTTGGGGTTTTGACATCACTGTGTTCATTGTGCGCTAAAAATGACATGACATCCTTGTCCTGCAGCTCAATATGATTACGGCGATACCAAACTTATATGGTTTTCATTTTAAGTATATAATAAAAAAAATAACTTGGAAATTTTTTGGGGGATTTGCATTGCCATTTTCTGACAGCCATTGTTGTTGTTCTTTTCTGTCTAGAGAGCTGTATGAGGGCTGTTTTTTTTCAGAATGAACTGTAGTTTTTAATAGTACCATTGTATGTATGACTTTTTGATCACTGTTAGGGCTCATGGACAGAGATGTACTTGCTCAGTGCCTGTAAACAGCCGTTCCACAATATTCCAGCACTGGCCATGTGCACTCCGTACCACGGGTGTAGACCTATTGACTTGAATTGGTTTGCATCCGCCAGATATGACTGAAGATAGGGCTTCACCTATCTTTTTGCGGTGCGGAGGCATGGATCAGAAGACCACAGAAGTCAATTGGTCCACATCCACAAGTAGAGTGCACACGGTCGGTACCCATGCATTGCAGACCGCAAATTGCAGTCCGCAGTATGGGCATTGAGCAAGTATGCTCGTGGGCATAAGCCCTTTTTCAATTTTTTGGGAGGGACAAGGTTACTAAAAGATGGCGAATCGTGTGTTTTTTATTTCTTTTCCATTACAGTGTTCACCACCCAGGAATTTTTTTAAATATCTTAATAGTTCAGACATTTTCGGATATGGCAATACCTAATAAGTTAATCCCTTGTCCTATTTGTAACCGAACCCGAGTTTGGGAAATGTTTTTTTACAGTACTAATTAATTTATAAAGTTATTACCCGAAGTCTTGCGAGACTTCACAAAGCAATAACTTGGGCTCATCGGAGCCAATACATTCTAATTGGAATGAAGTTTTAATGCGTAGTTGATTCGTTCATCCCTAGTTGTGATTAATGGGGACCTGAGCACTGAGACCCTCGCTGATCGGTAGAACAAGAAGAAAGAAGCGTTTACACTAAGCGCTCTCTCTCTCCTCGCTTTTGAAGATGGGTTCAGAAGAAAGTCTCTGCACAGGCAACGTTTGTGTGGCGGCTGGGACGGATCCAGACCCATTAAATTTGAATGGGTTCGTGATCCGTCCGTTCCGCAAAAGGATAGAATATTTTTTTGCGGAACGGAAGCAAGGATTCAACGTAATGGGTCCACATCCGTGATGCGGAATGCACGCGGCCGGTGCCCCGTATATTACGGGAGCTCAACAGCCGTGTGAAAGAGGCCTAAGGATAGAGTGGGATACGTTCAGTGTAGGGAACACAGAGCAGAGAGGAGTGACATCAGGATCCTCGTCATGGCCCCTCTCCCTGCACTGTGTGTCCGCCTGCTTTCTTAAGTTAACCCTTTCCCCAGGCAGTTCTGCAGCTCTCACGAGCTACTAAACTGCCTTCATGCCCTCGCCCCTTGTGTCAACCTCCCCTTACCAGATGCTCAGATCGGCAGTAGTACAGATCTGCCTCCTGCACAGCCCTGCCAGCAGGAGAATAGCAGACGGCTCCTCTTCTTGCTGGCAGGACTGTATCGCGCTCCCTCTGCTCTCTGCCTCGAGATATCCTCTTATAACTTCCATAAATGGACAGTGACTTCATAGGAGCCCTCTGAGGAAGCCAGTGACGGATGCCATACATGCATCCATCACCCATAGGCTATTATGGCCTCCGTTAAATGGATGCTTTTACAGAACACTGCAGGATGGTGCTATTCCATGCCATTTTTCGTAGTATACTGATGGAGGGCAAAAGGATACTCTTTTCTCCTCCGTCTGACTAATTAAACCCTATGGACACATTTAATGTGTACGTCTGGGGGGTTCCTGACGTACTCGCTAAGCATAGAGGAAAAACGTGATGTGAACCCACCCTAAAAAAAAGATTATTCTGAGCAGACAAAGAAGATTTGGCATTGTCACCCACTTTTTACATGACACCTAATAGATAAAAAAGTACTACAATAAATATTATGTATTCTCAAAGGCTAAGGGTAATCTTTATTATAATTACAATGTCCTTCTTATTCCTTTCTAGGAGAATGCTTGCAGATCTTGGGACGACCATATAACAGAAAATGACCTCATCGTGTAACCGAGTCTGTGATGTGCACGAAACATACATCCAAATATATCACTTTTCATTGTACTTTAGTTTTCCTATTAAAGCATATTTAATGTTTGCTATGTCTCAGTGTATTGTTGTGGAGTCATCCCTGAAAGGGTCTACTCACAAGGTGTAGTCAAATAGCAATTTGACCACACTGTCTGACTAGACCCTTTTATTCCCACTGTCACTGGTGTTCACACTGAGGCTACCTGCACATGTTGCGGATTACATGTGGCGTTTCCATGCAGATGTTTGTGCAGAAAAGCCTCTGTGTAATACAGTACCAGCAAAGTGAATGTGATTTGCCAAATCTCATGGACTCTTTGCTTTTTTTTTTCCATGTAGAAATTGACCTGTTGTGTGGATTTTGAAATCCACAGCATGTCAATTGTTTCTGCGGATTTATAGTGCAGGTTTCTCCCTTTGCAAAGCGATATCGGGGCAAACCTGCATCAAAATCCGCAAGTAAGGCCTCTTTCACACTGGCAATACACGGGCGCCGTTCCGTGGGCATTCCGCATCACGGATGCGGACCCATTCACTTGAATGGGTCCGCAAATCCAGAGATGCGGAATGGTGCGGAACGGAACCACGGAACGGAACCCTGCGGAAGCACTACAGAGTGCTTCCGTGGGGTTTCATCCCGTACTTCCGTTCCGCAAAAAGATAGAACATGTCCTATCATTTTGCGCAACGGCCAGATCGCGGACCCATTCAAGTGCATTTTGCGGGCCGCAGCACAGCACGCGCCAGTGTGAAAGAGGCCTAACACATGCAAATTTTAGTGTGGATTTGGTGTGGAAACTCAAAAATCGACACGAAAATTGAAAAGTCAATTTGTAAACCCACACCCATGTGCAGGTAGCCTAAGGCTTCATGCGCACAACCTTATTTTTTATCTGAATGCTATCCGCATTTTTCGCAGATTATAGAACGTGTCCTATTCTGGTCTGTATTGCGGACAAGAATAGCTCTTTTCTCTTGATGGGAAAGAGCAAAATGTGGAAACTAAAGCACATGGAAGATATCCATATTTTTCGGATCAAAATACGGACACGGCCAAGTGCGTGAAGCTTCATCAACATTTATATGCCTTGTTCGGCGTCGCCCGCATGGAGGATTTTGTCCATGGAATTTGGAGGCAGTGCTGCTATTCATACGGCCATGGATTATCATCCACAAGCCCCATTTAAATTGCAAAAGTGCGCAGAAACATTTTTTTCCTTTTTTTTGTTTAGCAGCACAGGTCCTGATCAAAGTGTTGCCGGCTTCAAGGCTGGACAACCCCTTTAATATTTTGGAGTATTATTATTATGTATACTACTTGTGTCTAAACTATTGCTGTATTTCCATGCAATAAATACTGAGTCTAAAATCTGTAATTGGCTATGTTCACACTAACCTTAAAGAGGACCTTTCATGGGATTATGTGTTACAAACTGGTATGCTTACCAGTTAGGACTGCCCCTATAGATGCACTTTTTTTTTCTAAAATACCCCTCCGGTCTTGCACTGTGTCCCCCGCTGTTTCTGGAGCCTGATATGTTAATTTATACCATATGTTAATTTACAGGGAGGAGGAGACATTTGGTTTTCTCAATGGGCGTCTCCTTCTCCCTGTAGCACGGTCCAATCACAGAGGAGAACGTCACAGCCAGGGAGAAGGTGAGCTGCTAGAATGACAATGGGGAGGAGGAGGTCAGTATTGCTCACATTGCAGGCCAGTTCATTTTCCCCACGTGAGCAATTAATATTTTCATTGAAAGAGAGCTGTTACTATATTTGTGCATCCATCTTATTATCTGCCTGCAGAACTTGCACATTGCAAAGGTTTTGTTGGCTGGCATTATAGAAAATTCTCACACAGAGACATCACCAGTGCAGTGGCCGGGTTTGGGGTGGTCCCAACGCTGTGTTGTGTCCCATCGAGGTGTCACCACATGTTGCTGCTCTCTTGAGGGGTTGGTAAGGCTTAGTTCATACCAATGGGATATAAGTCGAAAGAGTCAGAGTTTGCAGTAGACCAGTGTCTCTCTGGCAGAACAAGGTTCTATGCTGAGGAAAGGCCTGAGCTAACTGTCCCTCTTGCTCTCCCTCTCTCAGAAGACCCTGGTCAAAGGGCCCTTGGACCAGGGTCTATGGCTCAGTGGTCTGGGTGGCCCTCTGGTCACACGGCTGGTGACCCAGGGTTTTTGGCAGGGTATAACCATCTCAGTGTCTTCTTTTGGTCACTCATGCAGTCTGGAAGAGTCACTTCTACTAAACAATGGTCCCTATCTGCAGAAAAATAGGAGCTGTAACTGCTAGAAGCACAGCCTAAACAGAAACAATGTTGCAATTTCAGTCTGTCATAGACTTGTATAGTTTCAATACAAGTTTGTGGAAATGACTAAGCAGTTTTTCCAGACATAAACAAGTCTTCAGACATAAACAACAGGGCTAAACCAAATAGTCAAAAGGTCAGTGTGTCTGTTGTTTACCTCCAAACTTCTCACTGCATAGATAGAAAGTCCCAAAGTTTTTCAGTATTAGCTGGCTGTGCACTAACCCTTTCCACAGTGCAGTACAGATATAGTGCAATAACATTACAAATGAAAAGCAGGATATGTTACAATAAACGTGCAAAATGCAGTTCAGCACTATAAAACAGTATAAGTGTAAACAATGGCATAAATCATAGTTAACCATTCCAAGTGCACAAAAGTAGTACGGTAAGTTTATGATGTTACCTAGAAACAATAGGGACAAATGTCCACAAACGTCCATAGTCCAAAGTACCCTTGCTCAAGGGCACTATACCATCAGCACTTGTAACAATACTGTCACTATTACCACCACCAACCCTAGGTCTTACAGCTTTTTATCGCCAACATATAGAAAAGAACCGGATGGCAGTGCTCAGCATCAAGGCATCCACAAGACCGGAGACACACGTGGTGGAGTGGTAGCTCACATAAGGACAGCGGCGGTGCTCAATCCAATGAACAGTCCAATGAAATATCAAAATAGTGAAGAAATGATGGCACTCATCGCAATAGTCCAACCTTTCTTTATTTTTCATCAACAGACGTATAAAATACAATGGCGGCAGGGGTACAGTGCGTCAATGCATCATTCTTATGTACCAGCGCCGATCCTGATTGTCATGCGCACATGCAAACAAGCATAGCGATACCATATTACACATTTAAAATCAAAACAATGCTAATATGTTGAATCTTAGATGCTTACAGAAAAACACTTAGGCCTCTTTCACACGGGCGTCATGGATTTGGGCCGGATAAGATGCGGGTGCGTCGTGGGAAAATGCGCAATTTTTCGGCGCGAGTGCAAAACATTTTGCAAGCGCGTGAGAAAAATCGGCATGTTTGGTACCCAGGACTTCTTCACAGAAGTTCGGGTTTGGGTTAGGTGTTGTGTAGATTTTATTATTTTCCCTTATAACATGGTTATAAGGGAAAATAATATAATTCTTAATACAGAATGCTAATTAAAATAGTGATGGAGGGGTTAAAAAAAATATATAAAAATAATTTAATTCACCTTAATCCACTTGTTCGTGCAGCCCAGCTTCTCTTCTTTCTTCTTCTTTGAGGAAAAGGACCTGTGGTGACATCACTGCACTCATCACATGGTCATTCACATGATCCATCACCATGGTCCTTTTCCTCAAGTGGATTAAGGTGAGTTAAATTATTTTTTATTTATTTTTTAACCCCTCCATCACTATTTTACTAAGCATTCTGTATTAAGAATGCTATTATTTTCCCTTATAACCATGTTATAAGGGAAAATAATAATGATCGGGTCCCCATCCCGATCATCTCCTAGCAACCATGCGTGAAAATCGCACCGCATCTGCACTTGCTTGCGGATGCTTGCGATTTTCATGCTGCCCCATTCACTTCTATGGGGCCTGCGTTGCGCGAAAAACGCACAAAATAGAGCCTGCTGCGATTTTCACGCAATGCACAAGTGATGCGTGAAAATCACCGCTCATGTGCACAGCCCCTTAGAAATGAATGGGTCCGGATTCAGTGAGGGTGCAATGCGTTCACCTCACACATTGCACCTGCGTGGAAATCTCGCCCGTGTGAGGCCTTACAGCTTTTGAGCCTACAACATCACTGTCTCTCACTTTGACTACAGAAGACTGTAAAAGCAGGTCTGCCCAGGCAGGCTTATTTAATGTTTTGTCCAGATGTGAGCTCTTTTCTTTATTGCCACCGCCACATCCTCATATGATGTCATCAACACCTCCTCCTCACCCTGAGCCAGTTCCTAGGTCCTGTCCAACAAATAATCATTATCATTATTATCCCCACCACTTTTCTCAGACTGTGATATATAATTCCCACCACTGTATTAGCCCCAAGTACTACTACTACACAGTTACAAGTGCCCATACCACTACCACTACCATGGCTGCAAGTGCCACTACTACCATCACCAACACAGCTATGAATTTTAATCATGTCCTCCATCTCTGCCTGATCCTCCTCCTTTTGGTCGTACACATGGTCATCAACAGAAACATTACTTTCAATATCTTCCTTAGCACCCGGGATGCTGTCTTTTAGGACTAAAAAAGGTGCTGCACTAGATGGGGCTTGTAAAGACAGAGATGATGGGAAAGAAATGGTTCTATCTGGCCTAAAATTAATTGTAAAGGAGAAGGAGCAGGTGGAATGCACTGAATACTGGCTCAAAGACATGGTGTCAGACTCAGAAGTAACATCATCCTACTGGGACTGAGATGCCATCCACTTCCTTCTAAATAATACTTCATTGTCTACCAGAGGCAAGAGACAACTGTGACCTGCTGTTACTGGCCGGATGGCTAATGCCGACAGTGCTGCCGCTGTTACTTGTGCTACAGCCACCCACATTCCCACTGGTGGATGACATGGCATGGGTTTTTCCTCTTACATTATGCCATCCATTGCCACCCTGTATTTTACCAAGCATTTTAATTTTAAGCTTGCACTGTATTGCTGCGTGTTGCTGATGTTACACTTGGTAAGTTTAGCACAGAATATTGGAAAGGCCACTGGGCTTCTGCCTGATGTCAAATGAAATAATATTCTGAGGATTTATTCCCTTTAACTAAATTTTCTAATTGCGTGAACATTGTGGGACATTTTATTTTAGTGCCCCCTTATTGAACTTCTTTGTAATGTACAGGTCTTTTAATTTAATAATCATATTACCTCTCATACAGTATAATGTTATGTGCTGTGAGATTTTGCATGAGGTCATAAATATCTTTATTTCAGGTTCATATAGATTTCTTTTATTGATCTATTCCTGGTTTTAGCTTAAAAAAAAACTTAAAAACTGTCATGTGTAAACAAGGCCTAGTTTCATGTAGACATTTATATGCTTTGTTAAACATGAAACCTGAAGGGGATGGGAGTATAAAAGGAATGTGGACGCTGTACATGGCAATTATGCACATGAATATAATATGATTGTATTATAGCTAAGTTTTGGTACCTCCTATGATGCCATGTGCTTGCATGGAGGTGTTTTTGTATGCGCTCCATGTGCCACTGTATGAAAAAAATTGTATCATGCTCTATTGAATGTTATATGGTGCTGATTTACCATAGATTGTTTTTTAACATATATAGATATTTAATCAGTTTTAATATCAATGTTGTAGTGTCTATGAATTAATGAGTATTGATTTATGTTTTTAATTGTAGAGAGGCTTTTAGCAGAGTATGTGAAGCTGTCCCTGGCACCAAAGGAATATTCAAGAAAAGAAAGGTAGTCAATTCTCTACCTTAATTTACTTTGGTTTTGAATTTTTTTTTACATTTTTTATGTCAAATGTTTTCATTCGTGAGCTGGGACATTGGTTGCAGGGGTTCCATCCTACAGACCACCAATAACAAAAACACATTAGGCTGAGTTCACATCAGCGTTCAGCCTTTCCATTCTTCTTGCATAGTTATATAGTTAATATAGTTACATAGTTAATACGTTTGAAAAAAGACGTAAGTCCATCAAGTTTAACCAAGGGATAGGTGGGGATGCGAATCCCAGAAGGAAGTGAGATTCAGATTTTTACACATTTTCATAAGCATTAATGTCATTTACTTTTAAGAATTCATCTAAACCCTTTTTAAAACTGCCCACTGTTCCTTTTGTGGCCACATCCTGAGGAAGTCTATTCCACAGATTCACAGTTCTTACAGTAAAGAAGCTTTGACGCTTCTGGAGACTGAACTTTTTCTTCTCCAGTCGGAGGTAGTGCCCCCTTGTCTTTTGAGGGCATTTCACATGGAACAGTTTTTCACCGTATTTTTTGTATGGACCATTTATGTATTTGTATAGGTTAATCATGTCCCCCCCTTAGACGTCTCTTCTTAAGACTAAATACATTTAATTATTTTAATCTTTCCTCATAACTAAGACCCTCCATGTCCCTTATCAGTTTAGTCGCTCTCTTCTGTACTTTTTCCAGCTGCGGAGTGTCCTTTCTATGGACTGGTGCCCAGAACTGAACTGCATATTCCAGATGAGGCTGCACCAACGCTTTGTATAGTGGTAATGGAAGGGGATAAGGATCACGGACAGTAATGCGATTAGGCTCATGGAAGTCCAAACTTGGCCTTAGAGTTCAGTCCCTTTTCTTAACAAAGAAGAACCCTGCATCCACTGGGGATTTGGATGGTATAATATGTCCTTTAGCCAAACTCTCGGTGATATATTATCGCATGGCAGCTCTTTCGTGTTCAGAAAGATTATATAACCGAGACTTGGGCAACCTAGCTCCAGGAACAAGGTTGATGGGGCAATCATACTCCCGATGTGGAGGTAACTCCTGGTCTCCACTTTCAGAGAATACATCAGAAAAATCAGAAATGCAATAAGGTATAACTTAAGTGGTTACAACAGAAAGCGATGTGCTAAGACAGTTGTCAATAATCACTCCAATCCAGAATCTGTCTCGCTTGCCAATTGATGGTAGGATTATGTTTGCTTAACCATGGTAAGCCTAGCACCAAGGGAGCAGGCAGACCCTCCAGCATAAAACATGAAATGGATTATTGCTGAAAATCACCCACTTTTAAACGGATGTCCTGCACCATTTGTGACAAACATTTCTTTGTGAGTGGAGCGCAATGAATTGCAAATCTCTCCGTGAGGCGTCCATCAATATGTACAGCAAGGGACATGGCCACCTCTAATGACTCAGGATATTCGTGAAACGCCAATGCATCCTTCAGGCTCTCGGGTAACCCTTGACAGAATTGACTAGGGAAAGCTGGATCATTCCACTCCGTATCCGTAGCCCATCTCCTAAATTCAGAGCAATAGGTCTCTGCAGAACGCTCTCCCTGCCATAAGCCACGCAACTTAGTCTCGGCCAGGGAGATCCGATCTGGGTCATCATAGATAAGACCTAGAGCTCTGAAAAATTCATCTACCGACCGGAGGGACTGTGATCCGGTCGGCAACGAACAAACCCAAGATTGAGTGTCACCTTTAAGTAACAAAATGATTATAACCACTCTTTGACTCTCGTCCCCAGAAGAGTTAGGACGTAGTCTAAAATATAATTTGCACGACTCCCTGAACCAAATAAAGTTGTCACTTCCCCTGGAAAATCTATCCAGGAGTGTGACCTTAGATTCAGGACAGGCCTGATTCCCGCTGCCGGAACCAGCCTCCTGTGGTCTCTGGATCTGCGAGACGGTCGTGCGGAGGTCAGCTACCTCCAAAGACAGCCCGTGCAGTTGTCCGACCAGTGCAGAAATAGTATCTATCGCTGCACTGACACAAACAAAATGGCGGTTTTTCGGCGGTTGATAATGTCACAAAGTGGAAAAGGGGAGGAACACCAGAATGACAACAAAAGGAAAAAGACTAGGAACTAGGCCTCAAGGCTAGGGAAAGGGAGAAAGTAACCACCTTGGGAACCCTAAACCTAGCCCTGACTCCTGTCAGTATGAATAGATCCTGAAGGTGGGAATATTCATACATCGGAAACCTAGGCCCTAGTAACCCTGGGAGTAGCCCTAGGAGTAGTGACAGGGTCTGAGACTACTGATTCCTTCCCAGATGAACGAACCAGCGTCTCCCTTAGGCCTAGTATACAACGAGCAAATGGGAACAACAAAATACAGAGAAGAACACTTATCTTAAATAGAAAATGGATGAGCAAGAACTCAGATGAGAACCACACACCAGCTCTTCCAACTCCAGGCAGATAATATCAACAATATCCAGACTAAATAGAGTAGCAGGCCACAAGCTACACCTGAGACAAGAGATGTGGTCATTACCAACAACAACAACACTGCAACAAGTGAAAACCGAGAGGCTGTCAGATAACCTCACGTGCAGCCAGTATCTCAGATCTTCTAATCTCTGTCTCGGGAGGGATCGTGACAATACTGGGACAAGAGAATCCCTTAAGGACCTTGCCATTTTTCACCTTAAGGACCAGGCAGTTTTTTGGAAACTTGACATGTGTCACTTTATGTGGTAATAACTTTGGAATGCTTTTACTGTACTTATCCAAGCCATTCTGAGATTGTTTTTTCGCGACACATTGTACTTCATGATAGTGAAAAATTATAGTCGATTTACCGAAAATTTAGAAAAATTAGCAATTTTCCAAATTTGAATTTATCTGCTTTTGAGGCAGATAGTGGTACATCATAAAAAAGTTATTACTTTACATTTTCCATATGTCCACTTTCATGTTTGCATCATTTTATAAATGTAATTTTATTTTTTAGGCTCTTAACCCTATAGGTGTTCCACAAGAATTATAGGAAAAAGGAGATTTCATTTTTAAATTTCACTTTTTTGGCATATTTTCCATTGCAATTCATTTTTTCCTGTAACACATCAAGGGTTAACAGCCAAATAAAACTCAATATTTATTACCCCGATTCTGCAGTTTACAGAAATACCCCACATGTTGTTGTAAACTGCTGTACGGGCACACGGCAGGGCGCAAAAGAAAGGAGCGCCATATGGATTTTGGAGTGCAGATTTCACTGGGATAATTTTAAGTTGCCATATGACATTTAAAGACCCCCTGATGCACCCCTAGAGTAGAAACTCCCAAAAAGTTACCCCATTTTGGAAATTATAGGATAAGGTGACACTTTTATTGGTATAATTTTGTGGTATGTATGAATTTTGATTGCTCTATAGTACGCTTTTTGTGAGGCAAGGTAACCAAAAAATGGCTGTTCTGGCACAGTTTTTATTTTTTATTCACCTGACAGGTTAGATCATGTGCTATTTTTATAGAGCAGGTTGT
The DNA here is from genome assembly GCF_905171765.1 of Bufo bufo. Lineage (NCBI taxonomy): Eukaryota > Metazoa > Chordata > Amphibia > Anura > Bufonidae > Bufo > Bufo bufo. The sequence continues at coordinate 315,513,487 of NC_053390.1, forward strand.
TATGGACACAACAATACCAAATATGTCTACAGTGATCCCTCGACTTATGATGTACTCGACATGCGATGGTTTCAACTTACGATGGCCTCTCCTAGGCCATCGTAAGTTCAATACAGACTCAACATTTGATACCTTAGGACAGTAGTGTGACTGAGCAGCAGCGCTTGAACACCTCTGGAAAACAGCGTGCAAAAATAGAGAACACTTGTACATGCTGATTGGCTGTAATAGTCAGCCAATCAGTGTTTCAGCTTAAGGTTACCAATTGCGTGTCTCCAGGCATCACTTGCAGACTGCGGTAATCAGAGGCACACGCCGATAGGCTGGAGTTCAGCCAATCGGTATATGCATTTTTTATAATAGTACAGTACCACCCCTGTACTGTTACTTTACCCAATCAGCGCGCTTTACAGTGTGAAGTTCTGTGAATGCTGATTGGCTGAATGCAGTGTGGGCTGTAGGACTGCGTCGTGAGCATCGTGTGGAGAGTGACACAGAAGCTGCTGGCTGAACAGTTAGAGTCCATTCACACGTCCGCGATTCTGTTCCGCATTTTGCGGAACGGAATTGCGGACCCATTCATTTCTATAGGGCCACACTATGTGCTGTCCGGATCTGCATTTCTGGATCCGTACTTCTGGGTCCGCAATTCCGTTCCCAAAAAAAAATAAAACATGTCCTATTCTTAGAACAAGGTTGTATGGACGAGCACTCTAACAGATGGCACACATTTATTGAAAATATATAATATATAATATAATAGGCTAGCAATATAAAATAGATAAAACAATACAATAAAATACAAGTGTATGAATACAACCACTATGGGGTGATGGGTATTGGTGGATATTCTTCAATATCCGAAACAGTCCTTGAGGTAAAGTGGTAAAATTGATATAGAGGCCTTGTAATGGCCTAAGTATCTATAGGAATCCAATAACCCTAATCAAATGGCAATGATGCTTATATAGTTCCAACGGTTCTGGCAGGCTGTCGCTATTCAGTGCATTCAGTGGTAGTCCCGTATCATACAAAAATACTCTAATGGAGATACACTTGCCGGCTTTTCAGCCGCTTACCTCCCCTTCGTATGCGGCTTCAGTCCTGCGGTTTGCTCAGACTGCGTGCATAGGGCCCATAGGATGCGGCGTCTCCCGTTGTTGGATACAATAGCCGGGTTTGCCGACTATAATAGCGCTTACCTTTTCTTGTGAGTGGTATACTTAGCTTTCACAAAAATACTCTAATGGAGATACACTTGCCGGCTTTTCAGCCGCTTACCTCCCCTTCGTATGCGGCTTCAGTCCTGCGGTTTGCTCAGACTGCGTGCATAGGGCCCATAGGATGCGGCGTCTCCCGTTGTTGGATACAATAGCCGGGTTTGCCGACTATAATAGCGCTTACCTTTTCTTGTGAGTGGTATACTTAGCTTTCACAGTGCGGGTAAAGCGCATAGATCATCCCCGTTAGTATGCAGGGCCGGCGTCTCGCAGTGTTCTGTTTGATGCCCGCGTTGAACGCTTGCGGGGTGATGGGATGGTGTTTGCTTGCGTCACTTCCTGTAGATACCGGTGGTGACGTATTCCTTGTATAGCGTCCGATAATTCCAGGCTGCGATATTCAGATGTTGAATATTATCGATATCAAAGTCCTGTTTGCATGGCCATGCAATTGAAGAAGTGTCGACAGGTATATGGCGTGAAACCCGCCATATACCTGTCGACACTTCTTCAATTGCATGGCCATGCAAACAGGACTTTGATATCGATAATATTCAACATCTGAATATCGCAGCCTGGAATTATCGGACGCTATACAAGGAATACGTCACCACCGGTATCTACAGGAAGTGACGCAAGCAAACACCATCCCATCACCCCGCAAGCGTTCAACGCGGGCATCAAACAGAACACTGCGAGACGCCGGCCCTGCATACTAACGGGGATGATCTATGCGCTTTACCCGCACTGTGAAAGCTAAGTATACCACTCACAAGAAAAGGTAAGCGCTATTATAGTCGGCAAACCCGGCTATTGTATCCAACAACGGGAGACGCCGCATCCTATGGGCCCTATGCACGCAGTCTGAGCAAACCGCAGGACTGAAGCCGCATACGAAGGGGAGGTAAGCGGCTGAAAAGCCGGCAAGTGTATCTCCATTAGAGTATTTTTGTATGATACGGGACTACCACTGAATGCACTGAATAGCGACAGCCTGCCAGAACCGTTGGAACTATATAAGCATCATTGCCATTTGATTAGGGTTATTGGATTCCTATAGATACTTAGGCCATTACAAGGCCTCTATATCAATTTTACCACTTTACCTCAAGGACTGTTTCGGATATTGAAGAATATCCACCAATACCCATCACCCCATAGTGGTTGTATTCATACACTTGTATTTTATTGTATTGTTTTATCTATTTTATATTGCTAGCCTATTATATTATATATTATATATTTTCAATAAATGTGTGCCATCTGTTAGAGTGCTCGTCCATACAACCTTGTTCTATTTTCATTTTCTTTAGAGAGGTAGGGTGTCCTCTCCCTGGACTTGTAGCACCATATCATAGGCTATATAGGAGAGCAGCCACCACCAACTCCAATTTTCGATGTCCTATTCTTGTCCGCAATTGTGGACAAGGTTAGGCATTTTCTAATATAGTGCCGGCGATGTGCGGTCCGCAAAATGCGGAACACACGTTGCCGGTGTCCGTGTTTTGCGTATCCGTGGATCTGTGGATCCGCAAAACACATACAGATGTGTGAATAGACCCTTAATCTACAGTAAAACGGTGAGCCTCTATGCATACTGTAGAGTACTATACAGTACACAAGCACACTGTACATATATTTTACTATAAAATACCCCAGAATCAGGCTGAACAGTAAAGCCCCTATCCCCACCTCCCCTCATACACACACATTTAGCTGTGGAATTAGCACCATAGAGGATTCTTTTTAACCCCTTAAGCCGTAACGCCGTAGATGTACAGCGTTATGCGTCTGTGAGTGTATGGAGCGTTCCTCCAATGGAAACAGCTGGCACCCGCCCGCACTGACAGGAAGCGGCGTTCAATGCTAATCGTGTCACATGTGAGTGAAGGCAGAGGGATGCAGCTCCCTCTGTCTTCTGATTGGAGCCCCCACAGTGAAATCACGGGGCTCTGATCGGTTGTTATGGCAGCCTGGACGCTGCTGAAGCACTTCAGGTCTGCCATGGCAATCTCCATACTGAGCTATGCACAATACATAGCTCAGAATGGAGACTGTAAAAATCCTTTTCACCCTGTTAGAGATGTATTAGCATGAATAGGAGAGGGGATCAAAAGATCCCATGTACTAGGCCCCTAAGGGGTCTAATAGTTATAAAAAAAAGTGAAAAATAAGTAAAAAAAAACACCAATATATTAAAAGTTTAAATCACCGCTCTTTCCCAATTTTAGATATAAAAAGATTTGTGCTCGGATCGGCTCATGCTGAGAGGGTCCCCTACCTACGCCTATACTCCACCCCCCCAACCTAGAAGCAGCAGAGTTATGCCGGAACTGCTTATCGAAGGGTAGCCTAAAGGGGGCTACCCCAATAATGAGACCTGAAAGAAGGGAGGGCTCCTGGGTGGGTTGAAATCGTTCGAACCGACAAGTGGGGGGAGGAGGGCCAGGTTTAAATAGTGAACGCCCCGCCTCCCCTCACACAAATACGGCACTCTTAATTGCCTACCACATAACTAATAAAAAATAAACCTATTAGGTATCGCCGCATCCGAAAATATCTGAACTATTAAAATATAATAAAAAATTCCTGTGCGATGAACGCCATAATGGAAAAAAATGAAAAACACACAATTTGTAATTTTTTTGTCATCTTGTCCCCCCCCAAAAAATTTAAAAACGGTGATCAAAAAGTCATACATGCTACAAAAATGGTATCAATAAAAATTACAGTTTGTTACTCAAAAAATAAGGCCTCATACAGCTCTGTAGACCAAAATATTAAAAATTTATGGCTGTCAGAATATAGCGATGCAATGAAAATTTCGATTTTTTTTAAAAGGTTTTTATTTTTTTTAAAGTAGCAAAACAAAAAAAAAAATTCAAGTTTGGTATCACAGCATTTGTATTGACCCGCAAAATAAGACCGTCATGTCATTTTTAGTGCATAGCGAATGCTGTGATGTCAAAATCCCCAAAACCTTGAAGGAATTCAGTTTTTTTTTGTTTGTTTTTAATTTTGCCACATAAAGAATATTTTTCTAATACAAGACATGGTAAATTAAATGGTGGCATAAGAAAATGCATCTTGTCCCGCAAAAAATAAGCCCTCACATAACTATGTGAACGGAAAAATAAAAAAGTTATGGCTGTTGGAACGTGGGGAGGAAAAATCCCAAATGTAAAAATAAAAATCGGCCCTGTATTTAAGTGGTTAACAGTGGCAAATATATTTTTTTTCTATAGAGCACCTAAAGTGTGAAGGGACATTATGCCTCCCAAACAGGCAAAAAATACAATTCCTTTAAAAATAAAACAGGAAATTATAAAAAATAAAAAAAAACACGACAATGGCATGCAGATAAGTGAGTTAGTGCAACAGTATGGTTTCTCACAATCAACCATTTCTACAATTGTGAAGAAGAGAGACACACTTAACAGCATTAGGGTACTTTCACACTAGCGGCAGGGGAGTCCGGCAGGCTGTTCCGGCGGGTGAACAGCCTGGCGGATCCATCCTGCTGCTAGTTCACGTGTGCCCCCGGTACTTTTAGTCTGGCTGCCTCTTGCCGTGCGCTGCCGCCGGAACTCCGCCCCTCCACAATTATATTCAATGGGGACGGAGCGGCAGTCCGGGGGCACACGTGAACTAGCTGCAGGACGGATCCGACAGGCTGTTCCCCCGCTGGAACAGCCAGCAGGACTCCCCTGCCGCTAGTGTAAAACTAGCCTTAAAGTGACTGACAAATCAACCACAGTGCACAAAGGCAGAAATCTTAATGTTGAGATGGAGAGGTTGCTGTATTTATGGATTAAGGAAAAGCAAATGAGAGGGGACACTGTTCCAGGAAACTTTATCTGTGAACATGCAAAATGCATTTTTGAAGAACTGAAAGCAAAGGCAGAGTCAAGTGGTGATGCCACTGGTACAAGTGCAGTACGCAGCCCTGCAGGGTGAGCGAATGTGAGGTCACGGTTAATAGGCAAAATGATTGGTACTGCTCTTGGTTGCTCTTGGTACTCACAGTTTTTATATATACCCTGGGCAGGCGTACAGGAGTGATGGAGAGACTGGCACATGGATCCTCTGGGGCACTCTCTGTGTATATGGACCAGGCCAGGTGGTAGGTGAGGTGCCCTAGGTGTTGTAGGTTTAGTGTGCCTGTGGCAAGATCCCTTAAAGTCTGTGTTGCCAGTGCCGGTAACGGTGGCACACCGATTTCTTGCAGTAATAAGTAAAGAAAACACGTTGCAGTGAACCAAAACTTCTTTTTACTGAAACAGTTTAACTATTTACAGTCTTGGTCAGTTCCATATGCAAAAAGGTGGTGACATGCAGGCTTTACATCAAACGGCAGGCACAATGTTCTTGCAAGATACTCAGAGGGTTAAAACACTTACAGATCAGGCTGCACTTCTCCTCAGATCCTGTCTGTCTTTATCCCAAGGCCCGTATGCCCTATTGCTGGCTTTATCCTTGGTTAGGGAAACTTCCTCTCGTATATATGACTCCTTGCTTTAAATATATCCTTCTGCCCTTCAGCTCTCTGTTTGGCTGGAACAAGCTTGGCTCTGCACTGTACTTTTGTAGGAACTTGGTTTCTCAGGAGGCAGACTCTTCTCCTGGTGGCAAGCTAGAAGCCTGGGCTATCTAACTGCATGTCAGAAGCTGCTCCTCAGCTATTCTCTGGCTAAGGTGACTCTTGGCTTCTGAACACTCACTCTACTTTTTTTCCTCTGGTCTGGACCTGGCTATTTATACTAGGGGGTTCCCTAGCTCCCTCTACTGTCTAGGAGGAGGAACTACACCCCTAACAGGCCAGGTACACAGGAGATAACATAAATAACATGACAATTCACATTAAAATGCAACATAAAATACAATGACCATGTTCCACAGGAGGTGGAGAACAACGTGGCCCAATTGACCCTTGTTCAGTGCCCACCCTTACGTAGTGGGACACTACACAAGTTGTTATGAAGAGTTTATTGCTAGCAAAGGTTGGTTTGAATGTTTCGGGCAAAGATGTGAGGTCAAGAGTGTGATACGACATGGAGAGGCAGCTAGCTCAAACCGCGAAGCAGCTGATTCTTTTAAGCTGGAATTTCAGCGTCATATGGATGATGAAGGCTACCTTCCACAACAAGTTTTCAATTGGGATGAAACTGGCTTATTCTGGAAGAAAATGCCCAAGCGAACATACATCACCAGAGAAGAAGCTAGTCTTCCTGGACATAAGCCTATGAAAGACCGACTAACCCTCCTGCTGGGTGCTAATGCATCAGGGCATTTTAAGCTAACCAATCGTTGGTTTATCAAAAGTCATTAAAGCCAATTTAGGAGTGTTGTGGAGCTGCAATAGGAAGGCCTGGGTGACCAGACATGTGTTTAATGGACATAAGCCTATGAAAGACCGACTAACCCTCCTGCTGGGTGCTAATGCATCAGGGCATTTTAAGCTAACCAATCGTTGGTTTATCAAAAGTCATTAAAGCCAATTTAGGAGTGTTGTGGAGCTGCAATAGGAAGGCCTGGGTGACCAGACATGTGTTTAATGAATGAGCAACAAAAGTCTTTTGTCCTTCAGTGAAATCATACCTGGAGAAAAACAGACTGCCACTAAAAGCATTGCTGCTGTTAGACAACGCTTCTGGTCATGACCCAGCACTGTCAGAATCATTGGAGGCCCAATTTAATTTCATCACAATAAAATTTTTACCTCCAAGCACCACTCCTCTTCTTCAACCTATGGATCAACAGGTCATCTCAAACTTCAAGAAACTGTACACCAAGAAGATGTTTGCAAAATGCTTTGAAGCGACTGAGGCAGACAAAAACTTGACATTGAAAAAGTTTTGGAAAACAAGGTTTAACATCTTGGACTGTGTGAGGCTAATTGTTAGTGCATGGAATGACGTTTCTATTCGTGTCCTTAATTCTGCTTGGAGACCTTTATGGCCCTCTGTTGTGCATGAAGCCACTGTTTCTGTGGTTTATACAGAAAATAAGATTGAGCAGGAGATTGTCAATTTAGCTCAGTCTATGGGTCTGCAAGTTGATAAAGATGATGTAGAAGAGCTCATTCAAGCCCATGAGAGCAAACGGACTACAGAAGAGTTACTTGAGCTTGAACAGTTAACAGAGCATGATAGTGGAGAAGAGGAGTGTTGTAAAGATGACCATGTTATCACAACTCAAGAGATGAAGAATCTGTTTTCTTCCTGGGAAGTTGTGAAGAGTGTTGTCCGAAAACACCCAGACATCACTCTTGCTGAGCTTAAAGCCTGTGATTATGAAGACAAGGTACTGAGCTTCTTCATGAATCTTCAGAAAAAACGCCAGAAACAAGTTACATAGGACGTTTTTTTCAGCAGTTCCAAAAGGCCAAGAAAAGACCTTGAAGATGCTCCCATAGATGTAGAGAGTGATCCAGAAGCTTCTTCTGACTGCTAAGTAATAACCTGCTTTATATCTATTTATTTTGTGCTTAATGTGCCTCAATCCTCCCTTTTTTTTCTTATTCCGAGTTGACATTTTTGAGGTTTGGAACCAATTACCCATTTTACATAGACTTATGGTTTCAACATACAATGGTTTCAACATATAATGGTCGTCGCAAAACCAATTAATATTGTATATTGAGGGATCACTGTACTTTAATTTTTCTTTTGTTTCAGTTTTACATAATAAAGCATTTTTTAAATAAATCATGTTTTTGTGTCTCATTTTTCTGAAAGCCATATCAGTTTTTGCAGCCTGAGGTGACGGTTTGATTGGTACTATTTTGGAGTACATACTACTTTTTGATTGTTTGGTATTACACTTTTTGTGATGTATGGTGACAACAAATTTCTTTTTTTGGCACTTTTTTCATTTTATTTTATTTTTTACGGTTTTTACCTGACAGGGTAAATCATGTGATATTTTTATAGAGCAGGTTGTTACGGATGCAGCGATACCTAATATGCCTAATTATCTTATGTAGGGGTTCAGTTTTTGCAGCATGAGGTGGCGGTTTGATTGGTACTATTTTGGAGTACATACTACTTTTTGATTGTTTGGTATTACACTTTTTGTGATGTATGGTGACAAAATGTTTTTTTTGGCATGGTTTTTATTTGATTTTGTTTACGTTTTTCACCTGACAGAGTAAATCATATGATATTGTTTTAGAACAGGTTGTTACGGATGCAGCGATACCTAATATGTCTGTTTTTTTAATATATATTCTGGCTTTAAACAATAAAAGCATTTTTGAAGCAAAAAAAATGATGTTTTTATGTCTCCATTTTCTGAAAGCCATATCTTTTAAAATTTTTGGGCGATTGTCTTAGTTAGGGTCTCACTTTTTGTGGGATGAGATGACAGTTTGATTGGTATCATGTTTGGGTACATATGACTTTTAGATCACTTGGTATTACACTTTTAGTGATGAAAGGTGACATAAAATGGCTTTTTTAAGCACAGTTTTTTATTAATTTGTTTTTACGGTGTTGACCAGATGGAGTGGATCATGTGATATATTTATAGAGCAGGTTGTTACGCACGTGGTGATACCTAATATGTCTTTTTTTTTCTATTTTTTTACAATTTTTATATGTCTCTTGTTATGGGAAAGGGACTTTTTTTATTTAAACTTGAATTTTTTACTGTTAAAAACACTTTTATTTCATTTTTATAATTTTTTATTTTTGTCCCACTACGGGACTTCAACATTACAGGGTCTGATCCCTGTTTCAATGCAGCACAATGCATCTGTACTGTATTGCATTGACTATCAGTGTATTACGAAGTGTAATACACTGATAGTTTGCCTATGAGACCCAGCCTGGGGGCTGGGCCTCATAGGCCTCCATACATGCCGGGCCCCAAGGCCTTTGAATGGCTTGGGCCTGCCATGGCAACCATCGGGTCCACAGCAGCACGGGGACCCAATGGATGAGGAGAGGGAGGGCAAAACTGAATGTGGCATATGAGGGGTTAATCCACCGGCATCTGCATTATCACCGTGGATGCAGCAGGGATCCGGCTGTCAGTAACAGCCGGATCCGTGCTGCTGATCGCGGCACCGCACGTGGGGGGGGGGGGGGGGGGGGGACCACAGGACGAGAATGCTTCGTCCTGGGACACAAAGTACCGGCCATTTAGGACGAGCATTCCCGTCCTGGGTCCTTAAGGGGTTAATATGCTTTGCATTGAGATACAAACAGCTATTCATCAAACATACACATCTGTACTGGTAACTTTCACTTAAAGGGATTGTCTTACTTCAGAAAATGGCATTTATCATGTAGACAAAGCCAATACAAGGCACTTACTAATGTATTGTGATTGTCCATGTTGCCTCCTTTGCTTACTTGATTCATTCCATCACATTATACACTGCTCATACCCAGGTGTTATGACCACCCTGAAATCCAGCAGTGGTGGCCATGCTTGCAGTGTATAATGTGATGGAAAAATGAATTCAGCCAGCAAAGGATGCAATATGGACAATCACAATACATTAGTAAGGGCCTTGTATTAACTATCTCTACATGATAAATACCATTTGCTGAAGCGAGACAGCCCCTTTAATCTTTAGGCAATCCTCCTTTAGGAAAACTTACAATAGTGAAGCACCATAACACAAGTGATTTTTTCTGAGGATGTATTTCCGCACACACAAGCTCAGAAAATTTAAATCACATAAAAACAGAGGAGTCATAAAGCATCCTGCCACATGATCAGCGCTATCATGTAGCAGGACGCCATATGACTCTGATGTTTTATGTGGTTTTACCCAATAAATCTCTGGAAAAATCATATAGTGTTACAGTGCTTCACTACTGAAGGCTTTCTGCCCAGATCCATATAGGAGATTGAGGATCGCCTAAAGGTTAAATAGAAGTCACCAGTAATGATGCATATGTTTCATGAACAGCTGCTTGTATCTGGACGCAGAGCATATTAACATCAAAGCCCCACATACTCTTGATTATTCTCTTATTTCAGTATAAATTCAGTATTGTTATAGGAACAGGGCAGGCATTTCTTCTGCTGTGCACCTATTTAATTGTGAATTATCTCAAGGACTCTTTGTTATTAACTGTATTTTTATACAGGATGGAGGTGACATCTGGTTATGGTTATTCGCTTATGGTAAATGGTGATATGGTGGTATTATTCAGTCACTGTATGGTGGTCATTTAGCCACAACAGTTTTTACCTTTATTTGGGGTAGAACAGATATCATACAGATTCTGTACAGTATAGTGCACCGCAGTGGCGTGCCTAGGGTGTTTGGCACCCGGGGCGGGTCCTTTCTCTGGCACCCCCCACCAATACTTTAAAAAAAATTGTACCCCCTCACAATATTATTGCCCTCATTGTAGAACTTTCACACAGATGTGTGCCCCCTCACAGTAGTTATGCCCACATTGTGCCCCCCTCACAGTAATAATCCCCATTGTGCCCCTTCACAGTAATAATCCCCATTGTGTCCTCTTCATAGTAATAATCCTCATTGTGCCCCCTTCATAGTAATATTGCCCACTGTGCCCCCTTCACGGTAATAATGCCCCTTGTGCCCCCTTAATAGTAGTAATGCCCACTGTGCTAGTAATGCTCTCTGTGCCCCCTCCATAGTAGAAATCCCCATTGTGCCCCCTTCACAGTAATAATGTCCACTGTGCCCTCTTCATTGTAGTAATGCCCTCTGGCTCTGTGCCCCCTCTATAGCAGGAATGCCCATTGTGCCCCCTTCACATTAGTAATGCCCTCTGTGCCCCCAGCTGTTTGAAGAGAGGGCAGCGCTCATATTATAGCTGCTTTCTCTGTTCTGTTTACCTGCTCGCCGTAGCATTTGCAGCGATGAGCAGGTAAACAGAGCAGAGAAGGCAGCGCTCATACAAAAAAAAAAAAAAAACGGACAACCCCTTTAACCACTTCCCATCTGGGCCCTTTGCCCCCTTCCTGACCAGGCCAAATTTTGCAAAACGGACATATCTCACTTTATGTGGTAATAACTTTGGAACGCCTTTATTTATCCAAGTCATTCAGAGATTGTTTTCTCGTGACACATTGTACTTCATGATAGTCATAAATTTGAGTCAAAATATTTCACCTTTATTTATGAAAAAATCCCAAATTTACCCAAAAATTTTAAAAAAATCGCAATTTTCTAAATTTCAATTTCTCTGCTTTTAAAACAGAAAGTGATACCTCATAAAATATTTATTATTTAACATTCCCCATATGTCTACTTTATGTTGGCATCATTTTGGAAATGTCATTTTATTTTTTTAGGACGTTAGAAGGCTTAGAAGTTTAGAAGCAATTCTTCAAATTTTTAAGAAAATTGCCAAAACCCACTTTATAAGGACCAGTTCAGGTCTGAAGTCACTTTGTGGGGCCTACATAGTAGATACCCCCATAAATGACCCCATTGTAGAAACTACACCCCTCAAGGTATTCAAAACCGATTTTACAAACTTTGTTAACCCTTTAGGCGTTCCACAAGAATTAAAGGAAAATGGAGATCAAATTTTTAAATTTCACTTTTTTGGCAGATTTTCCATTTTAATCAATTTTTTTCTCTAACACATCGATGGTTAACAGCCAAACAAAACTCAATATTTATTACCCAGATTCTGCGGTTTACAGAAACACCCCACATGTGGTCGTAAACTGCTGTATGGGCACACGGCAGGGCGCAGAAGGAAAGGAACTCCACATGGTTTTTAGATGCCATGTCCCATTTGAAGCCCCCTGATGCACCCTTACAGTAGAAACTCCCAAGAAGTGACCCCATTTTGGAAACTAGGGGATAAGGTGCCAGTTTTATTAGTACTATTTTTGGGTACATATGATTTTTTGATCATTCAATATAACACTTTATGGGGCAAGGTGACCAAAAAATTGGTTGTTTTAGCACAGTTTCTATTTATTTATTTTTACAGCGTTCACCTTAGGGGTTCAGTCAAGTGACATTTTTATAGAGCAGATTGTTACGGATGTGGCGATACCTAATATGTATACTTTTTCTCATTTATTAAAGTTTTACACAATAATAGCATTTTTGAAACCAAAAAATTATGTTTTAATGTGTCCATGTTCTGAGAGCTATAGTTTTTTTATTTTTTGAGAGATTTTCTTATGTAGGGGCTCATTTTTTGCGGGATGAGGTGACGGTTTTATTGGTACCATTTTGTGGGACATACGCGTTTTTGATCACTTGGTGTTGCACCTTTTGTGATGCAACGTGACAAAAATTGCTTGTTTTGACACAGTTTTTTTTTTTTTTTTTTTACGGTGTTCACCCGAGGGGTTAGGTCATGTGATATTTTTATAGAGCTGGTTTTTACGGACGCGGCAATACCTAATATGTATACTTTTTTTTATTTGTTTCACTTTAACACAATAATAGCATTTTTGAAACCAAAAAAATTATGTTTTAGTGTCTCCATGTTCTAAGAGCTATAGTTTTTTTATTTTTTGAGAGATTTTCTTATGTAGGCGCTCATTTTTTGCGGGATGAGGTGACGGTTTTATTGGTACCATTTTGTGGGACATACGCGTTTTTGATCACTTGGTGTTGCACCTTTTGTGATGCAAGGTGACAAAAATTGCTTGTTTTGACACCGTTTTTTTTTTTTTTTTTTACGGTGTTCACCCGAGGGGTTAGGTCATGTGATATTTTTATAGAGCTGGTTTTTACGGACGCGGCAATACTAAATATGTCTATTTTACTTTATTTTTTCTATTTTAATTTTTTTTTTTTTATTCCTAACTTGGGAACTTTTTTTTTTTTTACATGTGAAACTTTATTTTATTTTATTTTTTCAACCCTTTATTTTTTTTATTTTTTTTTACACTTTTCGTCCCCCGTAAGGTCATACAAGACCTCTGGGGGACATTTGCTTCACTTTTTCTTTTTTTTTTCACAGTTGATTTCTCCTGTAACTGGGGCTGAGATAGTAGCCCCAGTTACAGGACAAATGCACCCCTAGAGAGGCTGTACAGCAGCAATCCAGCGCTGTACAGCCTCACAGCAGGGCTGATCGAGGTCTCTGAGAGACCTCACACAGCTCCTGCACTCTCCGGTCACGGCGGTCACATGACCGCCGGGCCGGAACAGGAAGCGCACAGCGCTTCCTTCTCTGCAGACACAGCGCTCGGTGAGCGCTGTGTCTGCAGCGATCGTGAAGGCAGGGACACCTGGGAACTGTCCCTGCCTTGTCTTAGGGTTGCCCTGCTGTCACTGACAGCGGGCAACCCGATCAGCAGCTGCACGATTAGCGTGCAGCTGCTATTTCTGACAGGACGTTTTAAAACGTGCTGTCAGAAATAGACGTCCACCCATAGGACGTTTATATCCTATGGGCGGACGTGAGGCGGTTAAAGACATATTTGGAAAAACTACATACAGCGCTACAGAACATACAGGGTCAAACAGCGCCATATATGTACCTGTTACATCCAGTGACTTCTCTTCTCTGATGTAGATATTATCTTTCCTCTTCTTCTCCTGTTAGATCAGACCACCATGGTGACTTCTTTTAGCTGTGCCTCGTCTCTGCAGAGTTTAACAAACAGACATCTTACTTACCTAGTTTTCCAATATCCTCCCACCTTCTCAACACCCACTCCTGCCACCCCCAATACTATGTCCACTGTGCTCCCCAATACTTTTCTGCAGAAACAGTACCCCTGAAAATACTGGTACCACACAGACCTCCAAACTCCCACTAGACCTCCAGACCCCCATTAGACCTCCAGACCCCCATTAGACCTCTAGACCCCCAGTCAGACCTCCAGACCCCCAATCAGACTCCCATTAGACCTCTAGACCCCCCAGTCAGACCTCCAATCAGACCCCCATTAGACCTCCAGACCACCCAGTCAGACATCAAGACCCCCAATCAGACCCCCATTAGACCTCCAGACCCCCATATCTGACCCCCATTAGACCTCCAGACCCCCCAGTCAGACCTCCAGACCCCCAATCAGACCCCCATTAGACCTCCAGACCCCCATATCTGACCCCCATTAGACCTCCAGACCCCCCAGTCAGACCTCAAGACCCCCAATCAGACCTCCATTAGACCTCCATACCCCCAGTCAGACCTCCAGACCCCCAATCAGACCCCCATTAGAATTCCAGACCCCCAAGTCAGACCTCCAGACCCCCAATCAGACCCCCATTAGACCTCCAGGGCCCCAATCAGACCTCCAGACCCCCCATTAGACCACTCCAGACCCCCCAGTCAGACCTCCAGGCCCCCCCAGTCAGACCTCCTGACCCCCCATAGACCACTCCAGACCCCCCATTAGACCTCTCCAGACCCCCCATTATACCTCCATATCAGACCTCAGATCAGACTGTAAAAAAATAAAGTCACTTCCACTCTCCCTGTCTTGGCTGTCTTCTCTTCTCAGAGCCTGCGCTGCAGTCACCTGACCTCCTGCAGCATCAGGTAAAAGTGCACTCTGTATGTCCTGACGCTGCAGGCAACCAGGACACAGCAGCGCAGGCCCTAAGAAGAGCAAGCAGGAGGAGGAGTAAGTACTGTACAGCGCTCACAGCACTTCTCTCCCCCTCCTCCTGCAGACTAGTGAGAGCTTCCATTATGGAAGTGCTCACTAGTATTCCCTTTATAAGATGTACTGCATCCATCTGTATGAGCGCTCATTGCTTCTGTTCTGGCACCCCCCTGAGAGCCCCCCCCCCCCCTTGGGACGCCACTGGTGCACCCTGTATTTCTCAATAGAGCACTTGACTTTTAGATATCACAGTCCACACCACTGAAAACAGGACCTGGTTGTGCACGAGAAGTAAATGTCACAATCATGCCACTGATAATTATCTTTATGGCATTACTATGATTATCAAAAAGATCAGACCAAGACAAATTATTTCAGATTTCAACCTTCAATGTGGCCCCTAATCTGTAGAATTCTAAAAAAAGTAACTGAAATCCTTTATACGTGGGAAATAAAAATAACAAAACTTAAATGTGTTGTGTAATGTGGTTGTATAAGTGTGAACACCCTCTTATAATTGGAGATTTGTTGTTGTGTTCAGAATTAGCCAGTCACATGTAAGCTCATTTTAAATAGTAATCAGTACACCGTTGCTATCATTTAAAGTGATTCTGAAGAACCCCAAATAAAAATCAGCTGTTCAAGTACGATTTTCCTGACACTTTATTAGTTGCATTTTACAGCAAGAACCATGGTCCATAAACATCTTACAACTAGAGATGAGCAAATTTTCAAAAAATTCAATTCGGCCGCTTCGCCGAATTTTTTTGAAAAAATGTGTTTCCATCTGAATTTATTTGCGGCGAATCGCCTTAACAAACAGCTATTTCCTGGCTGCAGAGAGCCTTTAGGGTCCATTCACATGTCCGTTTTTTCTTTCCTGATCTGTTCAGTTTTTCAGGAACAGATCTGGACCAGATCTGGACCCATTCATTTTCAATGGGTCCTGGAAAAAATCAGACATTGAGCTGTCCGTTTTTTTCCAGGACCCATTGAAAATGAATGGGTCCAGATCTGGTCCAGATCTGTTCCTGAAAAAACGGAACAGATCAGGAAAGAAAAAACGGACGTGTGAATAGACCCTTATAGTGGTGTAGAACACTGTGCCTTGCAGTAACACGCATAGGAAGTCTGCTGTGGTAATGAAATAATACTGTGAGTCAGTATGACATGCAGATGACAGGCGTCGCGCTTAGAATCGCGAAAAAGTCTGGTACCGTGTTAGCCAATAGAAAACTAGTTGAGTGCTCTCATTAAGAGAAACAAAATAAGTGTATTGCAGGTTTCATACCTTTTAATGGCTAACAAAAATACTTCACACTTCACTTATTTGGGCAGTCACAGGGCCAAAACTGACCAAATAACTCAAGTATGAACTCAGCCTTACAGGTCGATGTTAGCGCCTAGAAGAAGTGCACTCCTTTTACACCGTCGTCAGCTGATTCCACATAGATATCTACAGAACCTGCTCTATTAAACACTTATACAAGTACAGCCCCACGACAGAGTGGAGAAGGTGTCAGCAGTAAGTTTGTGTTGACGTTACTGATTATTTTGCCCTTCCTCTGATCCATCAGAACAATAACCCACAAAAAAAGGTCCTGTCTGTTGAGCATCCGCCTTCACTCAGTCAGCATTTAGTCAGTAATCCATCAGTATTGCTAATGCCCCAAAAAATCTAAACATATAACTGCACAGCTGAACGGCAAATATATATATATTTTTTCCACTTATACACTCCACAAAAGGCTTTAGAACATATAACTGCACCGCTGAACGGCAAATATATATATTTTTTTTCCCCTTATACACTCCACAAAAGGCTTTAGAACATATAACTGCACCGCTGAACGGCAAATATATATATATTTTTTCCTCTTATACACGACACAAAAGGCTTTAGAATATATAACTGCACCGCTGAACGGCAAATATATTTTTATTTTGCCACTATTACATGACAAAAAGGTCTTTAGAACATATAACTGCACTGCTGAACGGCAAATATATTTTTCTTTTTTCCACTTATACACTCCACAAAAGGGCTTTAGAACATATAACTGCACCGCTGAATGGAAAATAGGCCCTTATTTCTTTCCACTTATACACGCCACAAAAGGCTTTAGAACATATAACTGCACTGCTGAACGGCAAATATATTTTTCTTTTGCCACTAATGCACGCCACAAAAGGCTTTAGAACATATAACTGCACCACTGAACGGCAAATATATTTTACTTTTGCCACTAATGCACGACAAAAAGGGCTTTAGAACATATAACTGCAACGCTGAACGGCAAATATATTTTACTTTTGCCACTAATACATGACAAAAAGAGCTGTAATTTTCGCACTTCCCCACACAACGGCTAATAAGCCCTTTTTTCCCCCACTAATACAAGCCAAAAAATGCTTTAGAACAGGCATCCTCAAACTGCGGCCCTCCAGCTGTTGCAAAACTACAACTCCCAGCATGCCCGAACAGCCTACAGGTATCAGCCTACAGCAGGGCATTGTGGGAGTTGTAGTTTTACAACAGCTGGAGGGCCGCAGTTTGAGGATGCCTGCTTTAGAACATATAACTGCACCGCACAAGGGCAAATAAGATGTAGAAATATTTCTTGTAATAAACCCTGTTAATGGCTGTATCAAACAGCACTTGCACCCCAATACCAATAACGATTTGCTGGAATTACAGAGCTGTATAAAAAAAAATTTGGGTGCCCAGTCAGTGCAGCAAGATGTAATAGGATTTTTCCTGAAATTCGAATCGAATTCCACTTCGTCAGCTTCGATTCGCTCATCTCTACTTTCAACACATCAAAGGGATCTCATTGTTGAAAGGTATCAGTCAGGAGAAGGATACAAAAAAAAATTGTACACATCAAGTCTGTCAAAAGCATGTGGGAAAACATCTTGTGGTCTGATGAGACCAAGGTAGAGGTTTTTGATCATAATTCCAAAATGTATGTTTGGCGCAAGGCCAAGACTGCGCATCACCAAAAGAACACCACACCCACCATCACCAATATAACACCATACCTCCAGTGAAGCATGATGGAGGCAACATGATGCTTTGTGGCTGCTTTTCTGCAGCTGAAACTGGGGCTTTAGTAAAGGTGGAGGAAATGATGAGCCTTTACTAAAAAGCTGAAGATAAAGAGGAATTTCTCATTTCATCATGACTATGACCCAAAGCATACCTCCACATCAACAAAAGAAAAGTTTCGCCAGATGAAGATCAAAGTTTTGGATTGGCCCACCAGAGGCCAGACCTGCACCCAATTAATAAGCTGTGGGTTGACCTGAAGACGGCTGTACACAGACGATGCCCTCGCAGTCTGAAAGACTTGGAGCGTGGGCAAAGATTGCCAAGTCTAGATATGCCATGCTGATAGAATCCTACCCAAAAAGACTAAATCGTGTCATAAATTCAAAGGGTACTTCAGCAAAGTATTAGTTTAAGGGTCTGCATTTGCAATACCTTAGATAGGAAATTTGCAAATTGTTTGGTTTATAATGCAATGGTAATGTTTTACTTAGTCATGTACTGTTGCACCAGCAGATGAATGGCACTAGGAATGGAGCTAACCACTCCACCCCCCCTCCCCTTGATAGGATTGGGCTGGTCCGACTTCCTGTCAGTAGAGAGAGCTAGCTAGGCTAGTGAGGAGACAGGGGGCACGTCCATCAGCCCATGTCCCTAAGGGCCTTAGGGCCAGAAATCCATCTCCACTGAGAAGAACACTGCTCCAGAGTGACAGGATGGTCCAAGGACCGCAGAATCCATCAAATCTATGGTGTTCCAGATAGCAGAGTGATCAGCTACAATCAGCTTTACAGAAACCTCTACAAGGCGAGGGATACCCAGACACCCATCACCCCAGGGCTGGATAGGAAAATATATAAGCCAGCATTACTTAGTGGACACCTACAGTCATAGGTGCCAGCTTTACAGTAGTAAAGAAGAATCAGGAGAGCAAGACTTTGTCAGCTAGCATATTTCTGGGTGGCATCTAACCAGCCACTATACCTCATCATCTGGTGACACAGACTGAACCTTGTATTTATTATTGCAGGATGTAACCCAAGTTATTATTTGCACTCAGTAAATAAAGCTGTTGTTTTCTTATGCCTGCCTGGGTCCTTCAATCAATTTTTTCACTGCACCCAACCCCAGGGAGCGATGGCATGAGGGAGCACACCGTGACACAACATCTCATCGTGGAAACTACCGCTCCCATCCTCTGCACCGGTTCCTCTGGAGCTTGCTGCACCTATATTTATTTTAGTTCTTTATTTTTTATTTTTCCCCATTGAATTGTACAGATTATGGCCGAATGCACACAGCCATGTTCCGCGGCCGAGAGCGGTCCGTGGTATGCCGGACTGGATTCCTGTTCAGAGCAGGAGCGCATGGAGTCATTGGTTGCTATGAAGCCGTGCGCTTCATGCCGCAGCTGCACTACAGTAATACACTCGTATAGTGTATTCCTGTAGTGCAGCGGCGGCATGAAGCGCACGGCGTCATAGCAACCAATGACGCCGTGCGCTCCTGCTCTGAACAGGAATCCAGCCCGGCATACCACGGACCGCTCTCGGCTGTGGAACACATTCGGCCTATAGCTGATATTAAAAGTGGAAAAAGTTCTCAAATGATATTTCTTTGATTATTTAGATGACAAAAACCTGGCATTTTAACAGGGTTTGTAGACTTTTTATATCCACTTGTATAAATTGAGATTCGTGACTCATACTATGCAAATCTGAGGAACAAAGAATAATTTTGCTGGCAGTGAGATTATATCACTTTCTTAATCTTGTGTGAAGATGTAGGTATAAATAGTAGATTACGACACCATTCAGATGACTTTGACCATTTTTTTTTTTATGTATACAGGTTTTTAATTTCATCTTTGAGGAGAAGTGGCCTTTGTTATTCCCTTTGAATATATTTATAGGGAAGCTGCCAGGAGGTTCTTGTTGCCTATCCTGGGGCAGCATGAAACGCTAGCAGTCTTCCTCATTATCTGTCTCTTATTCTGAAACATGGCAGTATGTAAGAGAAAACATAATTTATAATGAGTTGGGCATGGGGAGAAGTGTCCACTGGGTGGCTCCCCGCTGGCTTCTCCCTACTTGACTTGATTGATAGATTTCTCCCTATACACAGATAGGGAGAGACTCGTCAGCCAAGCTGAGCAACTCAGGGAAAAGCCATCAGGGAGCTGGTCAGGAGTCACTTCTCCCTGTGCCTGGCTCCCTGGAAGGCTGCAACATTTCACAGTAAAATATAGATCTTTGTAATGGGGAAGCCTGTCAGTATTTCTTGCTACCCATGGTTAGGGTAGAATGAATTTCCTGACAGGTTGCCTTTAATATGTGCCTTTAATAAGTAGATCCAGTACTTGCCATGCATAATGTTTTTGATGATGTTGTGGTTAATGTAAATTAACCACCTGCAGAACATCTTAAAACATCTGGCTGGTCCACATATAAGTTTGCAGAGGAATTTCTGAACTGCAATCATGCAGTTACAGGAGAGGGAAGTTGGTTGTCAGACTGGACTCCCCATACAGAAGGCAGAGATGGTGCTCAATGAGTGCCTTGTATACAGTTCAGGAAGTGGCAGTGCCAGGTAGCTGCAGGAACTGCTGGGTCTTAGCATACCCAGATTATCGCTGCAGTCTTTAGCAGGAGGCGGTACCACATTTCCCCTATAATTGGTAATAACATGTCAGCCCCAGATTACAGAGAAACTTAGCAAAAAAATGTAAAGATAAAATATTTCCTATTGGTCCCTTAAGGGGAGTACAATGTATATGAAAAATAAACGATTATAAAATAAATACATAAAAAATTAAAAGAAAGAAAACCACAGCTCTATATAGCAAAAGCACTTTGTGATATTAAAAAATTTAAAAAACAGACATATATTTGCTTCTTTATATTTTCACTGATTTCACAAAGAATAAAATGTGGTACTAATATAAAAATAGCATAAAAATAAAGCCCTGAGTATAAGAAAAACGAATTTATTTGAACTAAACAAAAAAACTTTTCTAGCGTTCTCTCATTTACTAAAAAATTTGGAAATTATATGCTTGGTCATTAAAGGGTTTTTTAAATATTGATAACTTATCCTCAGGTTTAGGGCTCATGAAGGCCATGTTTTTTGTCCGCATCTGAGCCGCATTTTTTGCAGGTCAGATGTGGACCCATTCACTTGACTGGGGCCGCAAAAGATGTGTACAGCACACTGTGTTCTGTCCACATATGTTTGTTTATTCCACTGCGCCCGCAAAAAAATAGAGCATGTCCTATACTTGTCCTATATACAGTGGGATGCGAAAGTTTGGGCAACCTTGTTAATCGTCATGATTTTCCTGTATAAATCGTTGGTTGTTACGATAAAAAATGTCAGTTAAATATATCATATAGGAGACACACACAGTGATATTTGAGAAGTGAAATTAAGTTTATTGGATTTACAGAAAGTGTGCTATAATTGTTTAAACAAAATTAGGCAGGTGCATACATTTGGGCTCAAATTGGAACTCAAATTGGCTTGGTAAACTCAGTGACCCTTGACCTACATACACAGGTGAATCCAATTATGAGAAAGAGTATTTAAGGGGGTCAATTGTAAGTTTCCCTCCTCTTTTAATTTTCTCTGAAGTGTAGCAACATGGGGGTCTCAAAACAACTCTCAAATGACCTGAAGACAAAGATTGTTCACCATCATGGTTTAGGGGAAGGATACAGAAAGCTGTCTCAGAGATTTCAGCTGTCTGTTTCCACAGTTAGGAACATATTGAGGAAATGGAAGACCACAGGCTCAGTTCAAGTTACGGCTCAAAGTGGCAGACCAAGAAAAATCTCGGATAGACAGAAGCGACGAATGGTGAGAACAGTCAGAGTCAACCCACAGACCAGCACCAAAGACCTACAACATCATCTTGCTGCAGATGGAGTCACTGTGCATCGTTCAACCATTCGGCGCACTTTAAACAAGGAAATGCTGTATGCGAGAGTGATGCAGAGGAAGCCTTTTCTCCGCCCACAGCACAAAAAGTGCCGATTGAGGTGGGCTAAAGCACATTTGGACAAGCCAGCTTCATTTTGGAATAAGGTGCTGTGGACTGATGGATGAAACTAAAATTGAGTTATTTGGCCATAACAAGGGGTGTTATGCATGGAGGAAAAAGAACACAGCATTCCAAGAAAAACACCTGCTACCTACAGTAAAATATGGTGGTG
This sequence comes from Bufo bufo, assembly GCF_905171765.1. NCBI lineage: Eukaryota > Metazoa > Chordata > Amphibia > Anura > Bufonidae > Bufo > Bufo bufo. The sequence goes on from NC_053390.1 coordinate 315,535,491, forward strand.
GTTCCATCATGCTGTGGGGCTGTGTGGCCAGTGCAGGGACTGGGAATCTTGTCAAAGTTGAGGGATGCATGGATTCCACTCAGTATCAGCAGATTCTGGAGACTAATGTCCAGGAATCAGTGACAAAGCTGAACCTGTGCCGGGGCTGGATCTTTCAACAAGAAAACGACCCTAAACACTGCTCAAAATCCACTAAGGCATTTATGCAGAGGAACAAGTACAACGTTCTGGAATGGTCATCTCAGTCCCCAGACCTGAATATAATTGAAAATCTGTGGTGTGACTTAAAAAGAGCTGTCCATGCTCGGAAGCCATCAAACCTGAATGAACTAAAGATGTTTTGTAAAGAGGAATGGTCCAAAATACCTTCAACCAGAATCCAGACTCTCATTGGAACCTACAGGAAGCGTTTAGAGGCTGTAATTTCTGCAAAAGGAGGATCTACTAAATATTGATCTCATTTCTTTTTTGTGGTGCCCAAATTTATGCACCTGCCTAATTTTGTTTAAACAATTATAGCACACTTTCTGTAAATCCAATAAACTTCATTTCACTTCTCAAATATCACTGTGTGTGTCTCCTATATGATATATTTAACTGACATTTTTTATCGTAACAACCAACGATTTATACAGGAAAATCATGACGATTAACAAGGTTGCCCAAACTTTCGCATCCCACTGTAAGTGAGATGACATTCAGTGTAATGTTGAAGAGAAAGCAGCAGTCGCACGAGTGCCACCTCCTCTCTCTTCTCCACCATGGGCCATAGCCACAATGGACAGGAGGTAGGGTGACCACGTGTCCCGGTTTGCCCGGGATCGTCCCGTAATTTACGTTTTTGTCCCGTGTCCCGGGAGCCTTCAAACCGGGACAATAGAGAGTCCCGGAATCAACTGCCTGCCAGTCTGCAACATTCACTGCCGCTGCTGCCGCAGTGCTGTTGTAATTAATTCATCCTAAATCACTGGTTGCTACGGCTGCCCCGCTTGGCGTGTAGCAACCAGTGACGTCACCATGTCCCGCTCTCTCTGCGGCTCCGACTCCACCCCCACCTCCCAGTGCAGCCCCTACAGATGCAGGTAGCTGTGCAGATAGGGAGTTGCAGTATAACGGGGGAATTGCCATGTGAGCCGTTCCCTCCTCACTCAAGCCGGAGAGGTATTTCAGCAGTCCACAGACTACATGAGGCGTTTACAGGCTGTCTGCTCCCGGCCCAGCGTCAGGCAGCGGTTACCAGGCCGGGCTGCTCTCACTGGCGGCCCCGGGTGATTACTTTCGAAAATAACTTTTACTATTCGCCGCCTCTGGAGTTTGAATGGAATGCGCATGCGCAGTGCCGCCACTCTCCACACTGACGTTACAAGCAGCCCGGTTCTGTCACCCGACTCTGTCATCCACACTGCACGGCAGAAAGACGCTGCGGCCCCGAGGTAAGGACCTTGTGTTCTGATACTGAGCCCACCGAGAAGACAGTGCTGCTCCAGTGTCCTAATACTACCGGAGAGAAACTTCTATCTATAGACTCCATGTGCAGTGCCAGCAATGATACATGGACTCCAGCTGTTGTGGAACTACAACCCCCAGCAGGATGCGGGCTGTATTGGGCACACTGGCATTTGATGGCGCACAGTAGCGACAATTTATGGGCACACTGGCATTTGATGGGGCACAATAGCGACAATTCATGGGCACACTGGCAGCATCTGATGGGGGCACAGTAGCGACAATTCATGGGCACACTGGCATTTGATGGACTGTGCCCCATCAAATGCCAGTGTGCCCATGAATTGTCGCTACTGTGCCCCCATCAGATGCTGGCAGTGTGCCCATGAATTGTCGCAAACTGTGCCTCATCAGATGCTGCCAGTGTGCCTATCAATTGCCGCTACTGTGCCCATCAGATCAGATGCTGCCAGTGTGTCAATTAATTGTCACTACTGTGCCCCATCAAATGCTGCCAGTGTGCTAATGAATTGTCGCTACTGTGCCCCCATCAGATGCTGCCAGTGTTCCCATGAATTGTCGCTACTGTGCCCCATCAAATGCCAGTGTGCACGTAAATTGTCACTACTGGGCCCCATCAAATGCCAGTGTGCCCATGAATTGTCGCTACTGTGCCCCCCATCAGATGCTGCCAGTGTGCTAATGAATTGTCGCTACTGTGCCCCCATCAGATGCTGCCAGTGTTCCCATGAATTGTCGCTACTGTGCCCCATCAAATGCCAGTGTGCACGTAAATTGTCACTACTGTGCCCCATCAAATGCCAGTGTGCCCATGAATTGTTGCTACTGTGCCTAGCAACAATTTATGGGCACACTGGCATTTGATGGGGCACAGTAGCGACAATTCATGGGCACACTGGCAGCATCTGATGGGGGCACAGTAGCGACAATTCATTAGCACACTGGCAGCATTTGATGGGGCACAGTAGTGACAATTAATTGACACACTAGCAGCATCTGATCTGATGGGCACAGTAGCGGCAATTGATAGGCACACTGGCAGCATCTGATGAGGCACAGTTTGCGACAATTCATGGGCACACTGGCAGCATCTGATGGGGCACAGTAGCATCAATTGATCGGCACACTGGCAGCATCTGATGGGGCACAGTAGCAACAATTGATCGGTACACTGGCAGCATCTGATGGGGCACAGTAGCATCAATTGATCGGCACACTGGCAGCATCTGATGGGGCACAGTAGCATCAACTGATTGGCACACTGGCAGCATCTGATGGGGCACAGTAGCATCAACTGATCACTAAGTGACTTAATTTTTTAAAAAAAGTATCAAAAATCATATTTTTTGGGGAGTGGACATGGGTGCGGGGGGGCCGGGGCGGGTGTCCCTGAATGGCAGTTTGGAAATGTGGTCACCCTAACAGGAGGGGATCTCATTTATGTCTAAGGGAGAGTTATTACTAGGCATGCCCTGTGTCCTGTGTACAGGTCAGGAGGGTGTTGATAAGCTGTGATATTACCAATTGTGAATCCAGTGTTATCTGTATATATAGGTGATAAGTGTCATTATAATCCTGCCTGTAATTATAAGAAGATAACTACAGTAAAGTGACCAGTACAGATGAAGTAGTGGTGCCTGATTTTAGGCTTAGTGGTTAGTTCAATAACTGCTGGATTTTAGTTTTTATTGTAAGTAGATATTGACATGGAAAGTTTAAAATAACATTAGCAAAAATTCTGTAAAATATGTTTAACCCCTTAGTGACCTGTTTTGGGTCTTACTGACCAAGCGTTTTTCTTCCTTTTTTCATCGTCGCGTTCCAAGAGCTTTAACTTTTTAATTTTTCCGTCTATATAGCTTTATGAGGGCTTGTTTTTTGCGGGACAAGTTGTAGTTTTTAATGGCACAATTTTGGGGTACACATAACTTTCTGATTAACTTTTATTAACTCTTTCTGGGAGAGATGGTAAAAACAGCAACACTGCCACTGCGTTTTTACATTATAAATTTTACCGCGTTCATTTTTCGGTATAAATAACATAATATTCAGTCTTTTTTTTTCTTCATCGTAGGGGATAATTTATGTGATATTTATGTAGTCTGGGTCGTTACAGACGCGGAAATACAAAACATATGGGGGATGTTTTTTTCAGTTGAAAAGCGTATTTTCAATGGGGAAAAAAACGTATTTTTTAATGTAATTTTTTAAATTTGATAAATGTGTTGTTTTTTTTTCTTTTTGTTTCCACTTAATAGTCCCAGTAGGGGACTATAACAGACAGTATTTTGATTGCTTTTAAAGGGCTTCTGTCAGCCCACTAAACCGTTTTTGTTTTTTTGTTTACTAATAATCCCTATACTGCGAGCTCTGCATACATAAGTTAAATAATCATTTTGGTTCAGTAGAATTTGATAAAAAGCTATTTTTAAAATATGCAAATTACCTTGCTACCAGCAAGTAGGGCGGCTACTTGCTGGTAGCAGCCGCATCCTCCGATCCTAATGACGCCCCCTCGGCTTGTTGATTGACAGGGCCAGCGGATGGGATCTTTCTCTGCTGGCCCTGCCTGTTACCATTCAAAATCTGGCGCCTGCGCCGCGGCCGTACCTATCTTCAATCTGCGCAGGCGCACTGAGAGGCGGCCACTCGCTCGGCCGCTCCATCCTCAATGCGCCTGCGCCGATGACGTCACATCTACACCCGGCGCAGGCGCATTGAGGAGCGAGCGGCCGCCTCTCAGTGCGCCTGCGCAGATTGAAGATAGGTACGGCCGCGGCGCAGGCGCCAGATTTTGAATGCTAACAGGCAGGGCCAGCAGAGAACGATTCCGTTCCCTGGCCCTGTCAATCACAATGCGGAGGGGGCGTCATTAGGATCGGAAGATGCGGCTGCTACCAGCAAGTAGCCGCCCTACTTGCTGGTAGCAAGGTAATTTGCATATTTTAAAAATAGCTTTTTATCAAATTCTACTGAACCAAAATGATTATTTAACTTATGTATGCATAAATCGCAGTGTAGGGATTATTAGTAAACAAAAAAAACAAAAACGGTTTAGTGGGCTGACAGAAGCCCTTTAAAATGCAATGCATTATCCTTATAGTGCATTGCATTTTAATGGCAATGCTATTCTAACATTGACCAGCAGGCTGCACCAGAGAAGCGCAGCCTGCTGGAAATTACTGAAAGCTGGTCTGGGGCCTACATCAGGGCCCTTCCAGCCTTCACACACATCGGAACCCTACAATCGCATTTGCGTAGTGCCGATGGGAGACAGAGGGAGTCCGCTCCCTCTGTCAGCACTTTACATGCGGCGGGCGCCATTGCCCGCGGCATGTAAAGTGTTAAACAGCCCGGATCGGCATTCCCCTTCGTCCGGTCTGGGCTGTTAGAGCAGGGCGGCGGCCCAGCCTAAGGCCCCTTAGTGACAGCCGTAAAAAGGCGTATGGGTGTCACTAAGGGGTTAACATAAGAACCTGATTTAAACAATAGGTCATTTTCTTATGACACATTCCTTTCAAAGTATATAGTTACAATGAGAGTTGACGTAGTAGTTTCCCTACAGTAGATCGCCGCAAACTGCAGGTCAATTCAGACCTGCGGTTTGCGGCTTTTACCTGCGGTTGCGGCGGCGCCATCGGGTCCCCATGCGGCTTTAGGGGGAACCCGATGGCATGGAAGGCAGCGCGATGTCTAAGGAAGGAATCGCGCTGCCTTCCAGTGAAGAGCCTGTGATATCCAGCCCCCTGGATCTCACAGGCCGGAAGCTGTATGAGTAATACACACAGTATTACTCATACAGCCAATGCATTCCAATACAGAAGTATTAGAATGCATTGTAAAGGATTAGACCCCCAAAAGTTCAAGTCCCAAAGTGGGACAAAAAATAAAGTGAAAAAAAAAGTTGAAAAAATAAATTTTTCCCCCCAAAAAAATTAAAGTTTCAACTAAAAATAAACAAAAACGTCATTTTCCCCAAAATAAAGTAAAAAAAAAATTGGTAAAAGATAGGGGAAAAAAATAAGTATACATATTAGGTATCGCCGCGTCCGTATCAACCGGCTCTATAAACATATCACATGACCTAACCCCGTAAAAAATCAAAACTAAAAACTGTGATAAATAAACAATTTTTTTGTCACCTTATACCACAAAAAGTACAACAGCAAGCGATCAAAAAGGGGTTTGCCCACCAAAATAGTACAAATCTAACCGTCACCTCATCCCGCAAAAAATGAGCCCCTACCTGAGACAATCGCCCAAAGAATAAAAAAACTAAGGCTCAGAATATGGAGACACTAAAACATCTTTTTTTTTTTTTTTAAAAGCTGTTATTGTGTAAAACGTACATAAATAAAAAAAAGTATATATATTTGGTATCGCCGCGTTCGTATCGACCGGCTCTTTAAAAATATCACATGACCTAAAAATTTAAAATAAAAACTGTGCTAAATAAACCCTTTTTTGTCACTTACATCACAAAAAGTGTAATAGCAAGCGATCAGAAAGTCACACGCACCCCAAAATAGTGCCAATAAAACCGTCATCTCATCCCGCAAAAATAATACCGTACCCAAGGTAATCGCCCAAAAACTGAAAAAATTATGGCTCTCAGACTATGGAAACACTAAAACATTTTTTTTTTTGCTTCAAAAATGAAATCATTGTGTAAAACTTTCATAAATAAAAAAAAAGTATACATATTAGGTATTGCCGCATCCATGACAACCTGGTCTATAAAAATATCACATGATCTAACCTGTCAGATGAATTTTGTAAATAACAAAAAATAAAAACGGTGCCAAAACAGCTATTTCTTGTTACCTTGCCTCACAAAAAGTGTAATATAGAGCAACCAAAAATCATATGTACCCTAAACTAGTACCAACAATACTGCCACCCTATCCCATAATTTCTAAAATGGGGCCACTTTTTTGGAGTTTCTACACTAGTGGTGCATTAGGGGGGCTTCAAATGGGACATGGTGTCAAAAAAACCAGTCCAGCAAAATCTGCCTTCCAAAAACTGTATGGCATTCCTTTCCTTCTGCGCCCTGCCGTGTGCCCGTACAGCTGTTTACGACCACATATGGGGTGTTTCTGTAAACTACAGAATCAGGGCCATAAACATTGAGTTTTGTTTGGCTGTTAACCCTTGCTTTGTTACTGGGAAAAATGGATTAAAATGGAAAATCTGCCAAAAAAGTGAAATTCTGAAATTTCATCTTCATTTGCCAATAACTCTTGTGGAACACATAAAGGGTTAACGACGTTTGTAAAATCTGTTTTGAAAACCTTGAGGGGTGTAGTTTCTTAGATGGGGTCACTTTTATGGAGTTTCTACTTTAGAGTTGCATCAGGGGGGCTTCAAATGGGACATGGTGTCAAAAAAAAACGTCCAGCAAAATCTGCCTTCCAAAAACCGTATGGCATTCCTTTCCTTCTGCGCCCTGCCGTGTGCCCGTACAGCGGTTTACGACCACATATGGGGTGTTTCTGTAAACTACAGAATCAGGGCCATAAATATTGAGCTTTTTTGGCTGTTAACCCTTGCTTTGTAAAAGTAAAAAAAATATTAAAATGGAAAATCTGCCAAAAAAGTGAAATTTAGAAATTGTATCTCTATTTTCCATTAATTCTTGTGGAACACCTAAAGGGTTAACAACGTTTGTAAAATCCGTTTTGAATACCTTGAGGGGTGTAGTTTCTTAGATGGGGTCACTTTTAGGGAGTTTCTACTCTAGGGGTGCATCAGGGGGACTTCAAATGGGACATGGTGTCAAAAAAACCAGTCCAGCAAAACCTGCCTTCCAAAAACCATATGGCATTCCTTTCCTTCTGCGCCCTGCCGTGTGCCCGTACAGCGGTTTATGACCACATCTGGGGTGTTTCTGTAAACTACAGAATCAGGGCCATAAATGTTGAGTTTGGTTTGGCTGTTAACCCTTGCTTTGTAACTGAAAAAAAATGATTAAAATGGAAAATCTGCCAAAAAAGTGAAATTTTGAAAGTGTATCTATCTCTATTTTCCATTAATTCTTGTGGAACACCTAAAGGGTTAACAAAGTTTGTAAAATCAGTTTTGAATACCTTGAGGGGTGTAGTTTCTAGTTTCATTTTTGGGTGGTTTCTATTATGTAAGCCTCGCAAAGTGACTTCAGACCTGAACTGGTCCCTAAAAATTGAGTTTTTGAAAATGTCTGAAAAATTTCAAGATTTGCTTCTAAACTTCTAAGCCTTGTAACATCCCCAGAAAATTAAATATCATTCCCAAAATGATCCACACATGAAGTAGACATATGGAGAATGTAAAGTAATAACTATTTTTGGAGGTATTACTATGTATTATAGAAATAGAGAAATTAAAATTTTTGGTAAATTTGGTATTTTTTTATAAATAAAAATGATTTTTTTTTACTTCATTTTACCAGTGTCATGAAGTACAATATGTGACGAAAAAAACTGAATGGCCTGGATAAGTCAAAGCGTTTTAAAATTATCAGCACTTAAAGTGACACTGGTCAGATTTGCAAAAAATGGCCTGGTCCTTAAGGTGCAATAGGGCCGAGTCCTTAAGGGGCTAATACTTTTCGTCGTACCTTTCTACCTGTGATGTAGCTCCTATGGTTCTTGTATAGTTATTTTTCAATACTGTAAATACGGGAAGAAAAATATGAATACCACCAATGAGTACAAGCTCAAATGTGTTTTTTTTTTTCTAGCCAGCAAATAAAATCCTCTCTAGCATCCTTGGAAAGAGCAACCTCCAATTTGCGGGAATGTGTATAACGCTGAATATATCTACGACCAGCTTAAATATGATGACTCCAGATTCAAAACAGGTATGATCATATCACCATATGGATAATCCCTTTTTGGCTATGGCAAGCAGATAAAGAAAGTCATTGCAATTTATTTATGGGGTTGTCTGACTTATTAAAAAAACATTCTACTATGTCACCAATTCATAAAATTAGAATCCTGATCCTCCCACTGCTGCAGCCATGACATCATCTTCTTGGCTGCAGTGATGATGTGCCCATATACACTGGACACCGCTGCAACTAATCGCTGGCCTCAGTGGTATATAGCATGTCACATTAGTCTGACGGTGATTGGCTGCAGTGATCATGTGGAGTATACAGACAGGCACATCTTCTCTATAGCTAAACAAACAAAGCCGGCGGGGAGGATCAGAGTGATGGCGCTGGAAGAGGTGGGGGATAAGATGGGGGAGTAATGATTGGTTGCTATGGGCAACTAAGACAGTTTACCTTTACATCAGTTTTGATAAATCTCCCTACTGTTCATACGAATGCAGAATTATTGTCGAAATCTGGTTATCAATGTGTTGATTTTGTGGAAGTGAAGCCATTTTATCCTTACAGAATATGATATTTGGCCGGTCAGGCAATGACCTCTATTCCTTGAATCTTGCTAGCATGTATTGTATTCCTAAAGCAAATGGAATCAATGAATGAACATGAAATGCCTCTGCAGAATGTGTTGGCTGAGGCTGGCAGTGGTTGCCAGAGCAACAGTTGGAAATGTATTTGTCATGGAGCAGGATAGATGGCAGAGCGCCCAAGTATCAGTGTCTGCAGTACATGTACACAATGAAGAAATGCATTGACTGACATAGTAACGGAGAAGGACGGGATTGCGAAGCATTGACTGAACAGTGCTTACCATTTGAAGCTAGTGCCAACATGGTGACCGCCTTGGTTTCCTAGAAAATTACTGTGGAACTATTTCATATTCCTGGAAATCTCCTAAAGGGAACCTGTCACCTCTCCTGACATGTCCGTTTTATAATTACTTTCATGCAATAACAATTCTGGAGCATCCATTCTTATTAATCTAGGCTGTGCCATTCCTACTAGATGTTTCTGAATGAGCAGCCAGCAGTCTGCAATATAGGTCCAACTGAGTGTTACCATTTTGGGGGGGGGGGGGGGGGGCCTGCATAATCTAACACAATCCAATCAGTGTTGCCAATGTCAGAAATGCAGGGACCATGGGTGCACCACCAATGAGGCCTCAGGCAGCACCGGGTAAGGGCAAGAGGCGGGCAGCCGAAGGGCCATGGACTGAAGGGAAGGGGTTAGGTTAAGAAATTGGCGTAGGGAAGAGTGGGCGCCGTTTCATGCAGCAGAAAGGCTAGGGACACACCGCCAGCTGGTAATACTCGTTAGACCTTTAGGGCTAGTTCACACTTCAGCGATTTGATCAGTGATTTCCATCAGTTGTCTTGAGCCAAAATCAGGAGCAGGTCAAAAACACAAAACAGGTACAAATCTTTCCGTTATAGCTTATCTTTGTGTAAGCTGGTTTTGGCTCACAATCAGTAATGGAAATAACTGATCCAATAACTGAAGCGTGAACTCAGCCTTATAGCAGACTGGTGCCAATTGATTTATAAACTTCTAGTAGGAGTAATAAAGGTATGACACAACATAGACTCCAGTATTTACATGAATGCAAGTAGTTATTCGGTCCACAGCCTTGTGCTATTCCCTTTGTGCTCCACATTTTCAAATCCGAGCTTCCATAAAAATACTCATCTTGCTGCTGGTGGTGCCTATATATATGAGAGTGGCAGAGGGTTTGGTTTCTCTGATGCGGCCCGGATTTAGTTCCTAAACCATTCCGTTTATTAAGAGCGATTACTGCAGTAGGCTTATATATGGGAATTGATAATATAATTCTGGAGCTTTATTATAATTGTGGTCATCTGGAGTCCTAGTTTCACACAAACCCCATTGCCATTTACATTGTGTGGATAGCACCCACATTCAGAAACAGAAGGACTCTGCATGATGTAGACACGTAATGAATTCTACTATTACGGACGAGGGAACTTATTAGTGTGAACATGTGGAGGGGAAAGAAAAGAGAAAGTCAAGGCAAAGACAACAAAATATACACAAATAGATTATTTATTCAGTTGCACTATCAATCTAATGAAATGCTCCCATTCTTTAAATCTGGAAATGGTTTATTAGCCATAAAAAAAGTGCTCGAAAGGTGCGTAGTATTCATCAGTCTGTTGACTACTGTTTACTGCTGCACCTCAGCATTGCAGGGACCACAAGTAGAAGGGAAGAGTTTCTTATGGTAGTCTTAGGCCTAGTTCACACAAACGTTTTTTTTCCGAGTGTACGGGCCGTTTTTTAAAAACGGAATGTGTTCCGTATGCATTCCGTTTCCGTATTTCCGTTTTCCGTTCAAAGATAGAACATGTCCTATATTTGGCCACAAATCACGTTCCGTGGCTCCATTCAAGTCAATGGGTCCACAAAAAAAACGAACACATACGGAAATGCATCCGTTTGTCTTCCGTATCCGTTCCGTTTTTGCTGAACCATCTATTGAAAATGTTATGCCCAGCCCAATTTTTTCTATGTAATTACTGTACACTGTACATGGCATACGGAAAAATGGAACTTAAAACGGAAAGGAAACGGAAACACAACGGAACAACGGATCCGTGAAAAACGGACTGCAAAAAAAATAAAAGCCATACGTTAGTGTGAACTAGGCCTTAAAGGGTTATTCCAGGATTGACTTATTTTTTTAATTCTGCCCACCCCACCGTATCCATGAAGGGATGCATACTTACCTTATCCCCGCCATAGGGTCCCAGGCTGTCTTCACTGCTTTTCAGTCTGTGCATGTATACTCCTGGAACGTATGGGGTCATGTGCACCCCTGCAGCCAATGACTGGCCTCAGCAATGACCACGAGCTGCATGTGACCCAGCAGTGATATGCTGCTTAAGCACAAATTACTGCTGAGGCCAGTCATTGGCTGCAGCGGCACACATGACCCCATCTGTGCTGGAAGTTTACATGTGTGGACCTGAGTGCAGTGAAGACACCCTGGGACCCATGGAGCCAGAACTGAGCGATGGAGCCAGAACTGAGTGACAAGGAACACTTCTTCTGGTGGAATGAAGGTGGAATTAAAAAAATAAGTGATTTCTGGAATAACCCTTTAATTCTTTGAATAGACCACATAGTGATATCAAGAGGTGCAGTAGCCAAAAGAGGTTATTTTCCAAATACGGATTTCCAGCCTGGGGTATGGACAGGACGTCACTTCCACTGTGGACGGGCCCAGAACTATAGCTCTCCTTGGCATGTGCACAAACTCCTGAATCCACCTCATGTGTGCACACCCCAGGAAGAGGTAAAGCCCTAGCCCCATTCACAGCAGAATTGATATCCCATACATGAAACCTGGTAAAGGACGTGATGTTGGTGGAAGCTGGATTTGCAGAAGAACACAGTCGTTTGACCATGTTTCTAGGAGGCCGATCTACACAACTTCGGAATGGTATATTACAAACTTTCTCCTAGAGGTGTGTTCTGTGTAATTAAAGTGGCTTTGTCGGACCTGCTGGGTCCCAAAAATCCCCTTTATTTGTATAAATAAATTGTTTCAGGTATCTAAAAAGAAAGATACATATAAGGGTGGGTTCACATCACGTTTTATGCCTCCGTTTGACATATACAAGGATACAAAAAAGGATACAAAAAAGCAGCACACGATGTTCTTGTATCCTGCATTCCGGTAAAAAAAGTATATATTTTTTTTTTTACAATAGAAAACAACGTATAACTTTTTTCTTTTTTTTTTTTTTACAGTAGAACAGATGGTGAACAGATGGTGAACAGATGCCACTGTATGGCATCAGTCTGAGGCATCCGTTTAATGTATGCGTATTTTGTATACATTAAGCGGATGGGAAAAAACGTGATGTGAACCCAAACCTTAAAGGGGTTGGCCACTTTCTGGTTGTATTCAACCAATGTGTTTGTAAGATGATTATATGGCACTTACTAATATAGACTTTGTTAAAATTCTGCACCATTTTATATGGCATGCTTCCTTATACACAAAATCTTTTGTGATGTCCACACAGAGGTCCTGTCCATAAGATGGCCGCTGATGGAGGGTCATGTGACCGGACAAATCACCTCCATGTGATGCCTCCTTCATTCAAACACACTGCACCTGCTCTAAAATCCCAACAGAACAAGTGCAGAAGGCAAGTGCAGTGTATTTGAAGGAAGGAGGCATCGCATAGAAGTGACTTGCCTGGTCACATGACCCTCCATCAGGAGCCATTTTATGGACAGGGCCACTGTGTGGTCTGCAGAAAAGACTTTGTAAACAAGGTGGCATATCTTATGAAATATTGAAAATGGTGCAGAATTTCAACAAAGACTATATAAGTAAGTGCCGTATAATTGGCACAATAACCATTGGTCAACAATAACCGGAAAGTGGTCAACCCCTTTAAATATCAACACGACCAAGATAATTATTTTTACTGTTTGTTCATTTACAGATTATAGCAAACCACCATATGCAGTCCATTTCCTTTGCATCTGGCGGTGACCCGGTGAGTACCTAACACTTTCTGTTTCACGTAATAACACAAAAGAGAAATGCCAGCATTCCTACCACCACTTACCTAGCTCACACATCCATGTCCATGATGAAATCCGTAATAAGATGATCAGTGATTTATTAGTGAAGATGCAACGAAGGATCCGTGTTTGCTCTGTGTGTCCGTTTTTGGCTCTCCATGTGTCATCTGTGTTTCACGGACACTGCACAGTTAAAAATTAATTTTCATAGCATCTCCTCCGATTGGTTTGTGAAACACGGATGGCATCCGTGATGTGTCGATGCTTTTCACTGACCCATAGACTATAATGGGAGTGATGGATCTGTAAGCGCAGACAAAATAGAGCATGCTTCTGTGCTAAAACCTCGGACCAACGGACTGTGCTAAAACATACGCACATTAAATACGCACATTAAAATGGAGAACATGGACAGCACAGATGAGAATCCCTAACATGTGAATGAGGCATGAGGCTGGAAACACACATGCCATGCTCTTAAGGCCTCTTTCACAGGTCAGCACACATATCCATTGATATTAATGTGTTTATTTACACATTCTGAGCATGGGTTACTGTAAAAACATGCATTACTTTGGACTGTGATGAGGACCAAACATGGAAAATGGCACCTGTGTTCTGTAGTTTTCAGTGTAGTTTGTAGGATTTTTTCCTCCGGCCGCTTCCCGGCATTGTCTGCTTGAACTTCCAGCTAGAACACCTGACGGTAGATGTGAAAGTAGACTTACTTGTTTTTCAGAAGAGAATCTATGACATATTGATTCTGCTGTGTTAATGACAAGGTCCAGATTTTACATAGGGGTGTGGCCAGATCAGATCTATCAGTAGTTAAAATTATATAGATCAGGGATGCCCAACCGGCGGACCTCCAGCTGTTGCAAACCGATAACTCCCAACATGCCCTTATATCTGTAAGCTGCCCGAGAATACAGCGGAATTGTAGTTTTGCAACAGCTGGAGGGCCACAGGTTGGGCATCCCTGATATAGATTATTCCAAATTCAAAGTAGGATGCTACAGTAAGTTACCAAAGATGCAGTTTTAAAACACATAGGAGACCACAGATGGAGTTGAGCGGACACCTGGATGTTCAGGTTCGGCCTAAAAAAAATAAAAAATTGGGTTCGGGACCCGAACTTGACCCCGAACCCAAACCCCATTGAAGTCAATGGGGACCTGAACTTTTGGCCACTAAAATGGCTCTAAAATAGCCCTGGAATCACCTAGAGGGCTGCAAAAGGCAGCAAAATGTGCTTAAGAGCATGGCAAATGCTCTGCAAACAAATGTGGATAGGGAAATGAATAAAAAAACATAAAAGACCATAAAAAAAAAATATAGGAATGATGTAGGAGGAAGAGGTTGAGGAGGCGGTGAATAGGTGGATGTGGCCGTGTAGGCTCACGTGGCGGTCTAGGTGGAAGCGGCGGCGAAGGAGGAATTGGTAGCCAACACAGATGTGTGTTATTTAGCATTTTTACATAGGGATATCCCCCAAAATATTGGGACATATATAAAAAATAAAAAAAAAGGAATAAGTGCACTTGAGTACAAGGATGGATGGTTGAGGCTGTTAGAACTGTCTATTCTGCACAAGCTACAGACAAGTCCTGAGGGATCCAAGCCTGGTTCATTTTAATGAACGCGAGCTTGTCCACGTTGGCTGTGGACAGGCGGCTGCATCTGTCTGTAATGTGCTAAATACACGTTCAGAGAGTACACTGGCTGCAGGGCAGGCCAGCACCTCCAAGGCATACAGGGCAAGCTCTGGCCATGTGGACAATTTGGAGACCCAGAAGTTGAAATGGGGCAGAACCATCAGTCAGTACGTGTAGGCGTGTGCACAGGTACTGTTCCACCATGTTGTTCAAATGCTGCCTCCTGCTAACATGCTCCATATCAGCAGTTGGGGCCGGTTGTTGCGGCGAGGTGACAAAGCTTTTCCACATGTCGGCCATGCTAACCCTGCCTTCTGAGGTGCTGGCGCTGACACAGCTGCGTTGGCGAACTCTTCCTCCTCCCCTGACTTCGCCTTGTGCTTCCACTTGTCCCCCAGCGTCAGTCGGGAATGCTCTCAGGAGTGCGTCTACCAGCGTGCGCCTGTAGTCGCGCATCTTCCGATCACGCTCCAGTGAGGGAATTAAGGATGGCAAATTGTCTTTGTAACGGGGATCCAGCAGGGTGGCCACCCAGTAGTCAGCACACGTTAAAATGTGGCCATCTCTGCAGTCGTTGCGCAGGCACTGCAGCATGTAGTCGCTCATGTGTGCCAGGCTGCCCAGAGGTAAGGACAAGCTGTCCTCTGTGGGAGGCGTATCGTCTGCGTCCTCAGTATCCCCCCAGCCACGCACCAGTGATGGGCCCAAGCTGCGTTGGATGCCACCCCGCTGTGAACATGCTTCATCCCCATCCTCCTCCTCATCCTCCTCCTCCTCGTCCTCCAGTAGTGGGCCCTGGCTGGCCAAATTTGTACCTGGCCTCTGCTGTTGCAAAAAAACTCCCTCTGAGCCACTTCTAAAAGACTGGCCTGAAAGTGTTAGAGATGACCCCTCTTCCTCTTCCGGAGACCACAGAGTGGCAAGATGACATAGTGTGGAGGTGGCAGCAGCATGCGGAGAGCACAGAGTGGCAAGGCTCGTCCTGGGCCACACCCTCTTCCATCATCGCCCTAAGTGTTTTCTCAAGGAGACATAGAAGTGGTATTGT
The DNA here is from genome assembly GCF_905171765.1 of Bufo bufo. Classification (NCBI taxonomy): domain Eukaryota; kingdom Metazoa; phylum Chordata; class Amphibia; order Anura; family Bufonidae; genus Bufo; species Bufo bufo. The sequence continues at coordinate 315,551,098 of NC_053390.1, forward strand.
AACGCTGATAATGGCGTCATCGCCACTGGCCATGTTGGTGGAGTACTCGAAACAGCGCAACAGGGCACACAGGTCTCGTGAAGTGGTGCTGTTCCGCAGTGCGTCTCACCCGTGCGTGCTGCAGCTGAAACTCCACTATGGCCTGCTGCTGCTCGCACAGTCTCTCCAGCATGTGCAAGGTGGAGTTCCACCTGGTGGGCACGTTGCATATGAGGCGGTGAGCGGGAAGGCCGAAGTTACGCTGTAGAGCAGACAGCCGAGCGGCGGCAGGATGAGAATGCCGGAAGCGCACACAGATGGCCCGCACTTTATGCAGCAGCTCTGACATGTCGGGGTAGTTGTGAATGAATTTCTGCACCACCAAATTCAGCACATGCGCCAGGCAAGGGATGTGCGTCAAACCGGCTAGTCCCAGAGCTGCAACGAGATTTTGCCCATTATTGCACACCACCAGGCCGGGCTTGAGGCTCACTGGCAGCAACCACTCGTCGGTCTGTTGTTCTATACCACGCCACAACTCCTGCGCGGTGTGGGGCCTGTCCCCCAAACACATCAGTTTCAGAACGGACTGCTGACGTTTACCCCTGGTGACGTTTACCCCTGGCTGTGCTGAAGTTGGTGGTGAAGGTCTGTCGCTGACCGGATGAGGAGGTGGTAGAAGAGGAGGAGGAAGCCGAGTAGGAAGAGGAGGCAACAGGAGGCAAAGAATGATGCCCTGCGATCCTTGGCGGCGGAAGGACGTGCGCCAAACAGCTCTCGGCTGGGGGCCCAGCCGGCATTACATTTACCCAGTGTGCAGTTAGGGAGATATAGCGTCCCTGGCCGTGCTTACTGGTCCACGTATCTGTGGTTAAGTGGACCTTGCCACAGATGGCGTTGCGCAGTGCACACTTGATTTTTATCCGATACTTGGTTGTGCAGGGAGGGCACGGCTCTCCTGGAGAAGTAGTGGCGGCTGGGAACGACGTACTGTGGGACAGCAAGCGACATGAGCTGTTTGAAGCTGTCCGTCTCCACCAGCCTGAATGACAGCATTTCAAAGGACAGTAGTTTAGAAATGCTGGCATTCAGGGCCAGGGATCGAGGGTGGCTAGGTGGGAATTTACGCTTTCTCTCAAAGGTTTGTGAGATGGAGAGCTGAACGCTTCCATGTGACATGGTGGAGATGCTTGGTGACGGAGGTGGTGTTGTTGTGGCACATCCTCTGTTTGCTGGGCGGCAGGTGCCAACGTTCCTCCAGAGGCGGAGGAAGAAGCCGAGGCAGCAGCAGAAGAGGGAGCAGGAGGGGCCGGAGCTCTTTCTTGGTTTTGAAGGTGCTTACTCCACTGCAGCCTGGTCTCGCATGTAGATGCCTGGTCATGCAGGTTGTGCTAAGGTTCAGAACGTTAATGCCTCGCTTCAGGCTCTGATGGCACAGCGTGCTAACCACTCGGGTCTTGTCGTCAGCACCTTGTGTGAAGAAGTGCCATGCCAGGGAACTCCTTGAAGCTGCCTTTGGTGTGCTCAGTCCCTGTTGAGGGTGGCCAGTAGCAGGCGAACTGTTTTGGCGACGGCTGCTCTGCTTTTGCACACTGCTCCCTCTTTTGCTACGCTGTTGGCTCGGTCTCACCTCTGCCTCTTCCTCCGAACTCTGAAAGTTAGTGGCACGACCTTCATTCCATGTGGGGTCTAGGACCTCATCGTCCCCTGCATCGTCTTCCACCCAGTCTTCCTCCCTGACCTCCTTTTCGGTCTGCACACTGCAGAAAGACGCAGCAGTTGGCACCTGTGTTTCGTCATCATCAGAGACGTGCTGAGGTGGTATTCCCATGTCCTCATCAGGAAACATAAGTGGTTGTGCATCAGTGCATTCTATGTCTTCCACCCCTGGGGAAGGGCTAGGTGGATGCCCTTGGGAAACCCTGCCAGCAGAGTCTTCAAACAGCATAAGAGACTGCTGCATGACTTGAGGCTCAGACAGGTTCCCCGATATGCACGGGGGTGATGTGACAGACTGATGGGCATGGGTATCAGGCGCCACCTGTGCGCTTTCTGCAGAAGACTGGGTGGGAGATAATGTGAACGTGCTGGATCCACTTTCGGCCACCCAATTGACTAGCGCCTGTACTTGCTCAGGCCTTACCATCCTTAGAACGGCATTAGGCCCGACCAAATATCGCTGTAAATTCTGGCGGCTACTGGGACCAGAGGCTCCACCAACACCACCACCACGACCGCGTCCCTTATTAGATGTTTGCCTCATAGCTAGCGTTCACCAAGCAAAGTAAAAAGTGGTTAAGTCTGTTAAAAATAATTAACCGCCAATAAAAACCCTGATGTAGGGTATTGCACTCTATTTTTATGCACGTCTAATCCCAGATGTGCAGTATATCAGAGGGTTTTTTTTAACCCCAGTAAGCAATAAGCCGTATTTCTGGCCTAAATATGACACTCACTTATGCACGTCTAATCCCAGATGTGCACTATATGAAACAGATGGTTTTTTTTCACCCCAGTAAGCAAAAAGCTGTATTTCTGGCCGAAATGTGACACTCACTTATGCACGTCTAATCCCAGATGTGCAGTATATCAGAGGGTTTTTTCACCCCAGTAAGCAAAAAGCCGTATTTCTGGCCTAAATGTGTCACTCACTTATGCACGTCTAATCCCAGATGTGCAGTATATCAGAGGGTTTTTTCACCCCAGTAAGCAAAAAGCTGTATTTCTGACCTAAATGTGACACTCACTTATGCACGTCTAATCCCAGATGTGCACTATATGAAACAGATGGGGGGTTTTTCACCCCAGTAAGCAAAAAGCTGTATTTCTGGTCAAAATGTGACACTCACTTATGCACGTCTAATCCTAGATGTGCACTATATACAGTTGCAAGAAAAAGTATGTGAACCCTTTGGAATGATATGGATTTCTGCACAAATTGGTCATAAAATGTGATCTGATCTTCATCTAAGTCACAACAATAGACAATCACAGTCTGCTTAAACTAATAACACACAAAGAATTAAATGTTACCATGTTTTTATTGAACACACCATGTAAACATTCACAGTGTAGGTGGAAAAAGTATGTGAACCCCTAGACTAATGACATCTCCAAGAGCGAAATGGAGTGAGGTGTCAGCCAACAGGAGTCCAATCAATGAGATGAGATTGGAGGTGTTGGTTACTGCTGCCCTGCCCTATAAAAAACACACACTAGTTCTGGGTTTTCTTTTCACAAGAAGCATTGCCTAATGTGAATGATGCCTCGCACAAAAGAGCTCTCAGAAGACCTACGATTAAGAATTGTTGACTTGCATAAAGTTGGAAAGGGTTAAAAAAGTATCTCCAAAAGCCTTGCTGTTCATCAGTCAACGGTAAGACAAATTGTCTATAAATGAGGAAAGTTCAGCACTGGTGTTACTCTCCCTAGGAGTGGCCGTCCTGTAAAGATGACTTCAAGAGCACAGCGCAGACTGCTCAATAAGGTGAAGAAGAATTCTAGAGTGTCAGCTAAAGACTTACAAAAGTCTCTGGCATATGCTAACATCCCTGTTAGCGAATCTACGATACGTAAAACACTAAACAAGAATGGATTTCATGGGAGGATACCACAGAGGAAGCCACTGCTGTCCAAAAAAAACATTGCTGCACGTTTACAGTTTGCGCAAGCGCACCTGGATGTTCCACAGCAGTACTGGCAAAATATTTTGTGGACAGATGAAACCAAAGTTGAGTTGTTCGGAAGAAACACACAGAACTATGTGTGGAGAAAAAGAGGCACAGCACACCAACATCAAAACCTCATCCCAACTGTGAAGTATGGTGGTGGGGGCATCATGGTTTGGGGCTGCTTTGCTGCTTCAGGGCCTGGACGAATTGCTATCATCGAAGGAAAAATAAATTCCCAAGTTTATCATGACATTTTGCAGGAGAACTTAAGGCCATCTGTCCACCAGCTGAAGCTCAACAGAAGATGGGAGTTGCAACAGGACAACGACCCAAAGCATAGAAGTAAATCAACAACAGAATGGCTTAAACAGAAGAAAATACACCTTCTGGAGTGGCCCAGTCAGAGTCCTGAGCTCAACCCGATTGAGATGCTGTGGCAGGACCTCAAGAAAGCGATTCCCACCAGACATCCCAAGAATATTGCTGAACTGAAACAGTTCTGTAAAGAGGAATAGTCAAGAATTACTCCTGACCGTTGTGCACGTCTGATCTGCAACTACAGGAAACGTTTGGTTGAAGTTATTGCTGCCAAAGGAGGTTCAACCAGTTATTAAATCCAAGGGTTCACATACTTTTTCCACCTACACTGTGAATGTTTACATGGTGTGTTCAATAAAAACATGGTAACATTTAATTCTTTGTGTGTTATTAGTTTAAGCAGACTGTGATTGTCTATTGTTGTGACTTAGATGAAGATCAGATCACATTTTATGACCAATTTGTGCGGAAATCCATATAATTCCAAAGGGTTCACATACTTTTTCTTGCAACTGTATAACATATGTTTTTTTTTCACCCCAGTAAGCAAAAAGCTGTATTTCTTGCCTAAATGTGACACTCGCTTATGCACGTCTAATCCCAGATGGGCACTATATGAAACAGATGGGTTTTTTTTCACCCCAGTAAGTAAAAAGCTGTATTTCTTGCCTAAATGTGACAGTCACTTATGCACGTCTAATCCCAGATGTGTAGTATATCAGAGGTTTTTTCACCCCAGTAAGGAAAAAGCCGTATTTGTGGCCTAAATGTGCCACTCACTTATGCACGTCTAATCCCAGGTGTGCAGTATATCAGAGGGTTTTTTCACCCCAGTAAGCAAAAAGCCGTATTTCTGGCCTAAATGTGACACTCACTTATGCACGTCTAATTCCAGATGTGCAATATATGAAACAGATGGGGTTTCTTCACCTCAGGAAGCAAAAAGCTGTATATACTGGCCTAAATGTGACACTCACTTATGCACGTCTAATCCTAGATATGCACTATATGAAACAGATGGTTTTTTTTCACCCCAGTAAGCAAAAAGCTGTATTTCTGGCCTAAATGTAACACTCACTTATGCACGTCTAATCCTAGATGTGCACTATATGAAAAAAAGGTTTTTTTAACCCCAGTAAGCAAAAAGCTGTATTTCTGGACTTGCAGACATGCAAATATCCTGTGCTGGTGCACTATCGTTGCATAAAATGGCTGCCGATTATGTATTGAGATTGACAAACTGAAGTAAAAAAAGTTTGTTTTCAGTGGTAGTTGGCTCAGGGCAGGCTTAAAAAAATGTGCACTGCACCCACAAAACACATTTGCTATAGATCGCTGAGTAAAAAAGCAGTTCTTCATAAGATTTTTCCCTGATCTCTCCCTCACAGCAGCTGCAGCCTATCCCTACACTAATCCGAGCAGAGTGACGGGCGGCGCTTCGTGACTCCAGCTTAAATAGAGGCTGGGTCACATGCTGCAGTTGTCCAATCACAGCCATGCCAATAGTAGGCATGGCTGTGATGGCCTTTTGGGGCAAGTAGTATGACGCTTGTTGATTGGCTGCTGTGCAGCCTTTCAAAAAGCGCCAAGAAAGCGCCGAACACCGAACCCGAAACCAAACTTTTACGTAAATGTTCGGTTCGGGTCCGGGTGCCGAAAAACCTAAAGTTCGGTACGCTCAACCTAAAGTTCGCTCAACTCTAACCACAGACTGTTCCATGTGCAGCAGTATGCATGTCACATGAAAGTGAAACATGAGATAAAAAACTGAAACATCAAATATAATCCAAAAGCTATCAAAAAAACAAACAAACAAAAAATCTATAACTCTTTGTTATTTGTCTACTAGGATGCTACAGACTATGTTGCTTATGTGGCAAAAGATCCTGTTAATCGTCGAGGTAAGATCTATAAAAGTTTATCTACGTTTATAAGGTTTATTAACTACTGTAAACCCTAAAATAATTTTTTTCCATTATACTGTACTTTCTTTTTTGTTTTCCATGCGATATAGGCACTTGAAATTCAGGTGGCTATAGCACTTTGCATTCTATTACATTGCTGTGTATGGGACACTCTCCCTGCGGCCGCACTGAGCGCTGTACAGGCAGGAGCTGCATAGCACATCGCTGCTCCTGTCTGTACCAGCACCGCTCTTCTATAGTCTGCTGTAGATATGCTATGTGAGGCTTTAGCAGAGTGGACACAGGCAGTGGAGCGATGTGCTATGCTGAGCTCCTGCCCTGCACTCGCTCGTCCCGCTCTGCTAAACCCTGCACCATGTAAGTCTTTAGCAGAGCAGAACGAGGGGGGCAGGAGCTCCATAGCACCTTGCTCCTCTGGCTGCACATGCTCTGCTAAAGCCTGGGATAGAACATCTGTGCCAGGCTTTAGGACAGCAGCGCTGGTACAGAAAGGAGCAGTGATGTGCTATGGAGCTCCCGCCTGTACAGCGCTTAGTGCGGCCATAGGGGAATCCACACTCCCATACACAACAGAGCAGTGTACGAGTATACAGGGAGTGCAGAATTATTAGGCAAGTTGTATTTTTGAGGATTAATTTTATTATTGAACAACAACCATGTTCTCAATGAACCCAAAAAACTCATTAATATCAAAGCTGAATATTTTTGGAAGTAGTTTTTAGTTTGTTTTTAGTTTTAGCTATTTTAGGGGGATATCTGTGTGTGCAGGTGACTATTACTGTGCATAATTATTAGGCAACTTAACAAAAAACAAATATATACCCATTTCAATTATTTATTTTTACCAGTGAAACCAATATAACATCTCAACATTCACAAATATACATTTCTGACATTCAAAAACAAAACAAAAACAAATCACTGACCAATATAGCCACCTTTCTTTGCAAGGACACTCAAAAGCCTGCCATCCATGGATTCTGTCAGTGAATTGATCTGTTCACCATCAACATTGCGTGCAGCAGCAACCACAGCCTCCCAGACACTGTTCAAAGAGGTGTACTGTTTTCCCTCCTTGTAAATCTCACATTTGATAAAGGACCACAGGTTCTCAATGGGGTTCAGATCAGGTGAACAAGGAGGCCATGTCATTAGATTTTCTTCTTTTATACCCTTTCTTGCCAGCCACGCTGTGGAGTACTTGGACGCGTGTGATGGAGCATTGTCCTGCATGAAAATCATGTTTTTCTTGAAGGATGCAGACTTCTTCCTGTACCACTGCTTGAAGAAGGTGTCTTCCAGAAACTGGCAGTAGGACTGGGAGTTGAGCTTGACTCCATCCTCAACCCGAAAAGGCCCCACAAGCTCATTTTTGATGATACCAGCCCAAACCAGTACTCCACCTCCACCTTGCTGACTGGAGCTCTCTGCCCTTTACCAATCCAGCCACGGGCCCATCCATCTGGCCCATCAAGACTCACTCTCATTTCATCAGTCCATAAAACCTTAGAAAAATCAGTCTTGACGTTTCAGCTTGTGTGTCTTGTTCAGTGGTGGTCGTCTTTCAGCCTTTCTTACCTTGGCCATGTCTCTGAGTATTGCACACCTTGTGCTTTTGGGCACTCCAGTGATGTTGCAGCTCTGAAATATGGCCAAACTGGTGGCAAGTGGCATCTTGGCAGCTGCACGCTTGACTTTTCTCAGTTCATGGGCAGTTATTTTGCGCCTTGGTTTTTCCACACGCTTCTTGCGACCCTGTTGACTATTTTGAATGAAACGCTTGATTGTTCGATGATCACGCTTCAGAAGCTTTGCAATTTTAAGAGTGCTGCATCCCTCTGCAAGATATCTCACTATTTTTGACTTTTCTGAGCCTGTCAAGTCCTTCTTTTGACCCATTTTGCCAAAGGAAAGGAAGTTGCCTAATAATTATGCACACCTAATATAGGGTGTTGATGTCATTAGACCACACCCCTTCTCATTACAGAGATGCACATCCCCTAATATGCTTAATTGGTAGTAGGCTTTCGAGCCTATACAGCTTGGAGTAAGACAACATGCATAAAGAGGATGATGTGGTCAAAATACTCATTTGCCTAATAATTCTGCACGCAGTGTACGGATTGCAAAGTGCTATAGGCATCTGAACTTCAAGTATCTATATCGTATGGAAAACAAAAAAATAAATAAATAAAGTACATTAGAAACATTCATTTTAGGGCATTTACAGTAGGTTTAATAAAATGTATTTAGAAGTTTAGGTACACTTTAAGATAAATTGACGCTAGTGTTGATATTAGAGGGTTAGCACATACATGCTTATTAATATATGACTTCATTTTTCCCCAGCTTGTCACATTCTGGAATGTAGTGATGGACTGGCTCAAGATGTCATCAGCACTATAGGCCAAGCATTTGAACTCCGATTCAAACAATATTTGCAGTGCCCTTCTAAGATGCCTGCATTTCCTGACAGGTAATTTTAAAGGGGATATTCTATACATTTCTTCAAACTTTTTAGAAGGTGAACATATTCTTGCTTTATTCAAAATACTGTATGCTGTACAACGTGTTTTGGGGATTACACTTCCGCTTCATCACATATATATTTTTTAGATATTATTGATCTGAATCATTGATTTGAAATCATCTTCTAATATTTAAAGCTGAGTGTATGTATGTATGTATGTATGTATGTCTGCTAAATGAATACGCACAATCACATTTACAATCACAAAATTTGGCACACAGGTACATAAGGTGTCCGGGAAGGTTTTAGAGCAGGTCTCCGCTCTCTAGGACGTACTGTTCCTGAGATATTCCCAAAAAATGCATTAGGCTACGTCTACACGACGACATTTGTCGCGCGACAATAAGTTGCGCGACAGATAGGGCACAACTACACTGCAACATTTGTAGCGCAACATTTTGTTGCACTAATGTCGCGCGACAATTTTTATAATGGCAGTCTATGGTGTCGCACTGCAACATGCAACAGTCGCAGAAAAATCCATCTCAAATGGATTTTCTGCGACTGTTGCGTCACAGTCGCAGCATGTTGCATGTTGCAGTGCGACACCCTAGACTGCCATTATAAAAATTGTCGCGCGACATTAGGGCAACAAAATGTTGCGCGACAAATGTCGTCGTGTAGACGTAGCCTAAGCCAACAGAAGCTTGGTCACATGACCCTTGTCAGCCAATAGAAGCTCGAAGGCCGTTAGTCTCCACATACACAGTTTTACTCCAGGTTTCCATAACAACCCATTCATTTATCTTCACTGCTGTAGGTGAGCTTTAAAGGAAATCTGTCACCAGGATAATCGCTATTGAAGTAAAGCCATGGCCTAATAGCACTTAGTACCTTATTTCAAGGTGTGCCTTTGTTCCAGCAATAGATGTTTTATCCTCTGACAAAATCCAGTTTATTTGGTATGCAAATGAGCCAGTAAGGTGCCCAGAGGGGCTTCACTCTTGCAGGAAGGAACCCAGACATGCCCCCTGCCACAATGTGTCCACCCTCAAAAGATGAACTTAAAACCCCGCCCCCAGGTCCCGCTAAGCCCCGCCCCTGATCTGGTTAGGCCACGCCCCTTCAGACTCCTCAGTCGGCGGGGATTGAAAAAATGAAGGTAAAAATCAACTTCTATCAGCTGCAGGGGTGGGAGGGAGGGTGACTTTCTCCCTGCAGCTCACACTCAAACAGCACAGTGCTGCTGTCTTAGAGTGAGCTGTTCAAAAGGACACGCCCCAGATCCAGTTAGGCCATGCCCCCTTCCACTCCTCAGCCGACAGGGATTGAAAAAATGAAGTTAAAAATAAACTTCTGTCAGCTGCAGGGGTGGGAGGGATGGTGACTTTCCTCCTGCAGCTCACTCTCAGACAGCACAGTGCTGCTGTTTGAGAGTGAGCTGTTCAAAAGGACATCCTTGTGTCCATCCAGTCCCTGCGCCAGATGGAGGACAGGGAGTCTTAAAGTCAGAATATCTGGGCTAAAACTGGACCTCTGGCCACCCTAGGAGCAGGCTGTGGTGGATGTTACAGTTAAGGGGATGGTCCGCTATGGAGGTCAGTGTTAAGGGGCAGATTTCTATAAAAGCCACTGTTAAGGGGGCGGGCCCCTGTGGAGGTCACTGTCAAGGGGGTGGGTTGCTGTGAAACTCACGGGTAAAGGGGAAGGCTGCTTTAAAGGTCAAAGTTAAGGGGGTGGGCTGCTGTGGAGGTCCAATTTTAAGGGATGGGGCACTGTGGGGGGGTGAGTGTTAAGGAGTGGGGGGCTGTGGAGGTTATGTTAAGGGGACGGGGTGCTGTAGATTTGTTGATATCTTTTAACAACACACACAAACTTTAAATGAAATAGATTAAATATACCTGAGCAAAGCCGGGTCCTTCAGCTATTTTCTTATATTAATCTTTTTATTATATCTAATGCCCCTATACGTCCTTGTAGTGTCCAGTTGCCATGGGTAATATACCATGTGACTGGCCCTATGTCACATGACCATCTCTCCTTTTGATATCTAAGTGTACCCAGCCTAACACAAATGTATGAAGCAGCAGACCATGTGACCAGCTTTGGGTCAGGTGACATGTCACATGACTGCTCTCCTCCAGGAAACTAGAGTCTTCTCATCTTAATACTAGTATATAAAGCAGTGGCCCCTTCAGTTACATTATTTGGCTTGCAAAGTCACATAACATGACACATGATACATGTGGGTTTTTTTTCCATCTCTGTTTGATATCTTACATAAATTTTAAACAAAAGAAGTTTGTGTGGTATTAAAATGATGTGCTTTTGTAAAGCAATTAATATTGGGGTGATTATTTTTTACAATTGCTCTGTGGTGGGTGGTCTCAAACAGACTTTTTTTTAGGTGTATATATATATATATATATATATATTATATATATATATATATTATGTTTGTTGGGACATGTGATATATATATATATATATATATATATATATATGTATTGTACCTGATGAAGGGGAAATGTAAACCCTGAAACGCGTTGTACTATTTTGAATGAAGCAAGAATATCTTCATCTTCTAAGAAGCTGGAAGTGGTCCTTCGCGACATGGCAGGGTCCCCGCAAATCAGCTGTTGAAGATGCAGAGTTTGTGAAAGCCCTGAGCATTTTTTTAAATTATTGCATTGTACTCATTTTGAGCTAAAAATCATTTTTAAATTGGTCTTTAAAAAATATGGAGCCCTTTTTTCTGTACAGCCTTTTGTTTCTCTAGTAGCAGGATATAAATTTTCTCTCTTTTCCGTCAGCCAGTTTACCTGACAGGCTCCTTATCTATGACGTTAAAAATACTCATTATAGCTCAGTTCTTATGACCTGTTTATGACCTTTTAGTAAATTACAGATTAGATGACACAGCTAGATAAACAGTTATCCCTTTGTCACAATATTTAAAAAAAAGACTGATTGAAAAAAAGATTTTTAGCCCAAAATGAGTAAAATGCAATCATAAAAAAATTGCCTTCAATGGTGTTCATATCCTTTAAGGCTCAAGCAGGCAGCTGTAATATGGCTCTGCTTTGTATGAAACCGAAATAAGGCTGAGTATAAGCGTATGTATTTTTGTGTGCCTTCATATGGAAGCGTGCAAAGTTTTTTTTACTTCTTGGCCATTTGGCAAAAATTGAGTGTAGTATCTGCTCTTTTCAGTGGTTAGAGTTTTAGCAAGTACAATGCACAAGGAGTGGAAGCTTGTGTATGCAGGTTAACTGATAGGTACTTGTAGGTGGCCTAGACTCTTTAGATCGAAGCCATGAGCTGATTTGTTTGAAAGCCCAAGATACAAAAGTGCTCCAGGAGTGGTGACCATGAGGCGCCTAAACTAACTAAGATGACAACAAATGTCCAGGCCATAACGGCACACATTCACTTTTATTTCACTATGTGTTCACTTTCCACATTTGTTTGTCTCGTGGATCTTTCAGGATGCAGTGCCCAGGTCTAGAGGGTGTGTGCCCTTAGGATCTTCACCCTCTGCAACCCATTGGTCCCCTTCTCCGGAACCTAAACCTCAACTGGTGCTCCTGGCGAACACTTGGTGTGACAGTCCAGGTGGAAGCCGCAGCTTGACCGGGCTCTTCCTAAGCTTTGGTGTAGGATGGCTACCTTTCTCTGAATAACAAACAGAAAAAATGGCATGGTGTTAAACAGGCGGGAAGTGCTCAAACCCATATGCAGTTGTGCATATATACAGGGGAGCAAATCCTGCACTTGTGGCCAGTTGCTAATGGCGATCCCCAGCAAAAATACATACAGTGGAGGATGCACGCAGCAGACCACAAGTACCACAATAGACATCCTACACAAGATAGCAATTATGTGGATGTGATAACCAATATAACAATATAATAATATTTGCAAAGACAGGTGCACTCTGCGGTCTTACTAAACCCTCATACTGATGTTAAAATTGAGAGATTAGCCAACATATCCTTTGCAAATATTATTATACCTTTCTCTGACCCTTGTAGGGCCTTCAGGCTCTGAGAAATGGGGATTGGTTTATGGGGGCTCCTCTCTTACAGATAGGACTTGCTATAGACTGCACGTTTTTGTGCAGCACGCTGCACTTTTTTGCACTTGAGTGAAGAAAGTCACGATCTTGGTCTGTCAAAAAAGAAGGATAAAGAGCAGAGGAAAATGTAATGTATATAAGAAACCTAACAATATTTATATTGCATGTATATTGCAATAATACTTAATTTGAATTTCCCTATTCATTGCAGAGTAATTCTTTGTTGGATAACCCTTTTAAAGCACAGAATATACATTTCCATTGTGCCTTTGGCAGCATTTTGAATCATTTTACACATTTACAGTGTTCATCACTCTAAGGCCTCATTTACACGACCATAAAGGCTCCGTGTCCATATCGAGGACCGCAAACCGCGGGTCCGCAATCTACGGACACCAGCCATGTGCACTCCGTGGCGTGGATCCATTGACTTGAATGGGTCCTCAATCCGCAAGATACAACTGAAGATAGGACATATCCTATCTTTTGCGGAACAGAGGCACAATGGAAGCACTACAATGCGCTTCTGTGGGCTTTTGGGCATTCAAGTCAATGGGTCAAGTGAATGGGTCCACATCTGCACCACAGAGTGCACACGGCTATTTGCGGTCTGCAGCACGGAGCCCTTACGTTCGTCTGAGTGAGCCCTTAAAGGGGTATTTCAGGTATGTAACAACATTTTTGAAAAACAGCTTCTATTTACCTTGCAATCCATTTGTCTAGCTCCTGTGTGAGCCTGCAGCACACTGAGAGTATCATGGGTTTTTATCTTCCCTCACAAAACTACAATCCCCACAATCCCTAGTTTTCCTGCTGTGAGTGTTGATGTTTACTGATTGGCTGCCTGATATTCAGTCCAGTCACGCCCCCTCTACTCAGTAATCACCAGCACACTAACACACCCTTTGTTTCACAAGACATTTATCTAGAGAATTGATAGCAACATACTGAGCATGCTCGACCTAACAAAGGCTCAAAACTACAGGTCGATGCCATGGTAATGCAGAAGGAAATGCTTCCAGAAGGCTTCCGCCGCAGTCTTGGCTGTCACGTCCTTCACAGGCACTGCTACAACAAACTTAGTGAAGTGATCAATAATGGTCATGGCATAAGTATAACCTGAGCGACTTGGCTCCAACTTCACATGATCAATGGCAACAAGCTCCAGGGGAGCCTTACTCACGATAGGATGGAGAGGCGCTCTCTGGTCATGGCGTTCACTTCTCCCGACGGCACAGGCAGTACATTCCCGGCACCATTTTTCAATGTCTTCTCTTATCCCAATCCAATAGAACCTTCTGCGAATGGTGGCCTCAGTTTTCTGCACACCGAAATGTCCAGACCGGTTGTGATACATCTCTGGCGTCTTGACGTGGTATGAGGATCTGGTACACCCTATCGCAGGACACTGGATCCAGGCTCCTTCTTAGCAACAGGCCTTTTTGAAGGAAGAGTTGGTGGCGATGTCTCCACAATTTCAATAGTTCTGGGTCTGCGCTCTTCTTGCAGACTCTCTCAGGAGTTCTTCCACTAGTAAGGAAGTCGAGCAGTTCACCGAGGACTCTACTTTCTGACTGGAGCTTAATCTACCTTTCTTGTTCGCCTCTGGACTCAAGATTAATCAGTGGAGAGGGATCAGCAGCCGAGTTATTTTCAGTGTGAACATTATCTTGCTGAGCAAACTTGTTGTAAAACGCCGGCATCTCCAACTCTTCCCAGGCATCTTTTGGTTCATCTGTAGTGGGAAGCCGAGACAGGGCATCAGCATTATTATTTGAGCGGCCTGCCCGGTATTTCACAGCAAAGTCATAGTTGGCAAGGCGGAAGGCCCATCTTTGTTCCAGAGCCCCTAACTTGGCTGTATTCAGGTGCGCCAGGGGATTGTTGTCAGTGAAGGCGACAAACGGAGTGGCAGCAAGGTAGTCCTTGAATTTTTCAGTCACAGCCCACACTATAGCAGGGAACTCCAGCTTGAAGGAACTATAATTCTGATTGTTTTTCTAAGCTCCCCTCAGGGATCTGCTGGCGTAGGCAATCACCCTCTCTTTGTTGTCTTGCACCTGAGCCAACACGGCTCCCAGGCCTCTTTTACTGGCATCCGTATAGAGGTGAAACGGCTTCTGGGTAACCTAGGACAGGGGGTTCAGTCAGCTTCTTCTTTAGGAGCTGGAAGGCAATCTCCCGTTCTTCATTCCATTCAACAGGGATAGGAGTCTTTGGACTCTTTTTGGGATGCCCCCTTAGGAGTTCCTGGATCGGATCCGCAATCTGTGCAAAATGCAGGATGAAGCGTCTGTAATATCCTGCAAAGCTGAGGAAACTTCTCACCTCCTTCATGGTGGTAGGAGTAGGCCAATTACGGACAGCAGCAAGTTTATCAGGATCAGGCTGGACTCCTATTGCACTAACAACGTGTCCCAGATACTTTACCGCTGGTTTCAGCAGATGGCACTTGGACGGCTTGATTTTAAGGCCATATTTAACGAGGACTTGAAACACTTCAGCCAGATGTTTTAAATTATCCTCGTATGTCTTGGAGTAGATAATGACGTCATCCAAGTATAGCAATACAGTCTCAAAGTTCTTATGGTCTAAACAACGCTCCATCAACCGCTGGAATGTCCCTGGAGCATTACACAGTCCGAAAGGCATGTAGTTAAATTCAAACAGGCCCATAGGCGTAGTGAAAGCGGTCTTTTCCCGGTCTTCCGGGGCCATAGGTACCTGCCAGTATCCACTGGTTAAGTCCAGAGTCGAGAAGTAGGCTGATGACCCCAGGGCAGTCAAAGACTCTTCAATGCGTGGCAACGGATAAGCGTATTTGTGGGTGATTTGATTCATTTTTCTATAGTCCACACAGAATCTAATGCTACCATCTTTTTTACGAACAAGAACTAGGGGCGCAGCCCAGGGACTATGACTGTCCCGGATTATATTAGAGTCCTTCATTTCCTGTATCATCTCTTTTACGGACTGATAGGTAGTAGGTGGTATGGGTCTGTATCTCTCCTTGATAGGAGGATGATAGCCAGTGGGTATGGTGTGTTTGATTACACTGACCTCTCCATAGTCTGTGGAGTGCTTGCTAAAGGCCTGGTGGTGCTCCTTCACCAGATTCAGGACTCCCTCTATTTGATCCTTCGGGGTGGATTCGTTCCCCACATGAAGTTCCTCCCAACAGGATACTTAAGAGGTGCTGGCAGGGGCGCTGCTGCTCTGTGCAGTTTTAGACATTTCCGTGGCAGGCAGACGGATAACTGAGCAACAGGGCAGTGCTTAGAGAGAGCAACAGGGTGATCACTGAAATTAATCAAACGGACAGGCACTTTACCTTGAGATACGGTCACCAGGCTCTTGGCTGCTCGCACGAAGGGATGATTTTCAATCTGGATAGGCTCTACCAGGGCTTGATAGTCTTGGCCCTGGATCCCTAGTACAGCACGGCACCACAAAAGGATTTGGGAATTCGGTTGCAGGATCACCGGCCGGTTATCCCGGATCCGGGCAGTGCAAATTTCTCCTTTTCCATTCGCAAATTTTTGCTGAGCACACAGCACACTGATAGTCTTTTGAATGACTCTTTTAGAAGCAGGTGAAGCTGAAGGTATGGACTGGTTCAGGGCCTCAAGTACCTCGGAGTAACAATTTTTAAAGACATTAGTCCCTAAGATCACGGGGTGTCCCCCTTTATCTCCAGCTTGCATCACAATCACACCTTTCTGTGGTAAGGTGGCTTCTCCCACCTGAAGGGTAGGTTCCCAGTACCCATGGACTTTCACCGGCTTGCCGTTGCTAGCAATGATATCCAGCCAGGATTCCGGTGGCTGGGTGAGGAGACTTGAATCCCAGAATTTGTCAAAGGTGGGTCGTTGGATGGTGGTGACCTGAGACCCAGTATCCAGCAGGGCTTCAAAAGGTATCCCGTTGATGCATATGTTCATTTTCGGACGAGATCCCACGTATCTGGGCATCCAACTTGGATCCTTTGGACCTACTGTTCTACCTCCCGAGGGGCGGTCCTCGGCCTCGGTGGGGGCCCGTTTAACTGCCAACACGTTGTCTCAGTATGGCCATATTTTTTTACAATAGGTGCAGACAGGCTCTTTGCGATTCTTAGACCGGTAACTCGGTCACCCATCGGGTTCTTTGGGGTAGACCTCTTTATATGCAGGCAGGAGGAGCCTTTGAGGTAGGGGGCTTTCGTTTTCCAATAACAATGGTCTTTCCCATTCCTCTATTTTCCTGCACACCTTTTCCAGGCTCTTAGTGAGATGGTTAACTTGCTCCATTAACGCCGCCACCACATATGTTACTGGAGCCTGGGTGGCTTGACTGGCTCCGGACGTTTTCACATCAATAATTTTTGGCTGGCAGGCCTGAGGTTCAAGGGAGGCTGCTGGCCCTGTGGGCGGGTTTTGACCCAGGATACTGATGGCCAGCTCCTTAAAGTCCAAAAACGCACAATTGGGGTGTTGGGCCGACAGCATCCTCAGCTGGCCCTTTAAGTGTTCAGTGTTTACACCCGCAATGAACTGCTCTCTGAGTCCGGTCTTGGTCCTCAGCCTCCCGGGGGGTCCACCTGGACCACGGCCCTCAAGGTCTCTTTCAGGGACAAAGAAAAATCACGGAGTGACTCACTGGGCTGTTGCTTTCTGCTTAAAAATCGCATCTTAGGGGGGCGTGGCCTGAGAGCGCATGGAGTAGGTCGCACCGCACTGAGCTCCTGCAGACATCCTGATTTTAGAGTGGTAGCAACCCCTTATATCGCAGATCCTAGCCTACCTGGTGGTTGAGAGGAGACAGGAGAGTGTGGTGCTGATCTTTTGAGTCCCGATATGCCTAGAAAGTCCGGTAAAGGGCCGCGCTGTGACAGGCCAGAGGAGAGTCGGCATGGCGCCGAGGAAGAAGAGGGGCCGGCCTTACAGCCCAAGACGAGACAGACGGCTGCCGCAAAGCTGAGCAGGTTTGCTCGCACGGAGAGTGCTGGGGGAGACTGGGCTGAGGAGAAGGAGATGGACGCTCAGGTTTCCTCTGGACAAGAGGATGAATCCACCGACGGGGAGACCCTGGACGCGGTAAATTGGCCGCCATTAACCCCTGCACGGCCGGCAAAAGACACGGTAGGCCCTAAAGTTGTGGATGGAGCAGAGCCTACTCTAAAAGATATTATGGCCGCTGTGGCCAGTTGTAACAGCACACTGAAGGTGCTTACAGTACAGGTTGGCAGTCTGAGGTCAGACGTGTCTTTAATTAGGCATGACTTACATAAAATCACAGAACGCACCTCTGAATTGGAGAAGAGGGTGTCCACTATTGAGGACGTTATCCAGCCTTTGCAAATGGCGGCAAAATCATCTGCTAAAGATATAGCGGCGTTATACGCCAAAACAGATGACCTGGAGAACAGGTCCAGAAGGAATAACCTGCGGATTGTGGGTGTGCCAGAGAAGACGGAGGGGGATAATGCCACCGAATTTGTGGAAAAATGGCTGCACCAATTATTTCATGAAAAAGGTCTATCCTCATTATATGCGGTGGAGCGGGCGCACAGAGTCCCCATGCGGCCGCTTCCGCCTGGCAGACCTCCCCGTCCCATACTGGCGAAGATACTCCATTTTAAAGACCGGGACACTATCCTGCGACAATCTAGGGACAATGAGGAGATGGTCCTGAATGGGGTGAAAGTATCCATATTTCCGGATTATTCCAACGAAGTGCAGCGGAGGAGAAGTAGATTTATGGACATAAAGAAAAGGCTGAGAGCTCTACAAGTCCAGTACGCTATGCTGTTTCCTGCTAAACTGCGTGTGGTGGCATTGGGATCCACCAGATTTTTTGAAGATCCGGAGGAGGCGACGCAGTGGCTGGACGTCCACGAGCGACAATTGAGAAGTGGTGCCCTGGACACTTGAAGGAGGCAGATATACGTTTCTTATGTTCAAGTTATATATGCATTTACACTCTAGGATTGCTTTAAATGTTGCACCAGTTAGGGAGTGTATTATGTAATGCTACCAAATGGTAGTTCCTGAGGAGGGAGCAGGCGGTAATGATAGTAAAATGTATTTCTCAGTTGTGGGGAGGATTCTCTACCTGAGGAAAAGTGTTATAAATTGTTATGCTTATTGTAGGTTAAAGGGATGGTTGCTCTCGGATTGCCCTGTTTTAATGTGGGAAGTGGATACTGAGGGGAAAGGTATCCCCAGCTACAGTAACCTGAGTACGAGAGGGAGGGAGGGGGGTGGGGGGGTAGGGAAAAGGTTGGGGGGGAAGGTTAAGGTCTTGAACTATGAGCGAGTGTTATCTGAATGGGGTGTGAGATTCAAATATGGTTTAAAGTTTTACCATGTCACAGGCGATTAGAATCTTAAGCTGGAATGTGAGAGGGATGGCTGAAGCACGGAAAAGACAGTGTATTTTTCAGTATCTGGGGCGGTTTCAGCCGGCTATATGTTGTCTTCAGGAAACGCATTTGACAGGAGAAAATTTACACTGGATGAATAAAAATTGGGTGATCCATGCGTTACATTCAACTCATTCCTCTCATTCTAGAGGTGTAAGTATGATTGTGCATAGGAGTATCAGGTATGAACATATGCAGGAGTGTGTGGACGCTGAGGGCAGGTATGTGTGTGTGGTGTGTAAGGTGGATGGAATACAGATGGTGCTGGTGTCTGTGTATGTGCCTCCACCGTTTGCTTCCCCATTAATAAGAGAGATCATGGGCTTTGTGGCGGACTTCCCTGGGCTGCCGTGGCTGTTGGTTGGGGACTTTAATTGCACGATGAATGACTCCCTAGATAGATGCCGGGTGGAGGGAGCAGGTGGTTCACCGGGGAGTGCGGCTCTCAGGAATATTTTGGGTGAGGTAGGAGTACAAGATGTATGGAGATGGCGTAACCCGGATAAGCGTGAATATTCATGTAGATCCGCCACGCACCATTCACTATCGCGTATAGATCTGGCCCTTGTTAACGACATAATGCTACCACTAGTTAGGGATGTTGTTTATCATCCTCGGTCGTTGTCTGACCATTCTCTGGTGCAGATTGACTTGTGCCTGGGGGTGCTCAGACAGGGACCGAGGCTGTGGAAGTGTAATCCTCATTGGTTGAATGTGTTGGGTGACCTATCTGGGATTTCTATGGAAATTAAGGAATTTTTTGATATCAATACAGGGTCGGCTTCGATACCAGGTGTATGGGACGCCATGAAAGCATTTCTGAGGGGAGTTCTGATGAAAGAAATCAACAAACATAAATCCAGGACCAGAGAGGCGGATGTCAAGGCGCATGTACTAGTGGCCGAGGCTGAGAGAGAGTTTAGTAGATCCCCCACCATGGTTAGTAGTGAGGCGCTGGAGGTTGCTCAGGAGCAGCTGAGATGTCATCTGGTACAGGCCGCAGATAGAAAGAGAAGCTTTTACCGTCAGAGATCTTTTGAGGAAGGAGAGAAGGTGGGTCATTTGTTGTCAGTGGTCTCGCAGGCTCAGAGAGGCTCCTCTTGTATTCAGGAGTTGAGAGATGACAGGGGGAACAGTTGTCAGGACACAAAAGGAATATTAGGAATTTTAAAAAGCTTTTATGTATCTCTATATACTTCCACTGGATCTAGTTCTGATGAGGCCCTGAAGGATTTCCTAGAGGAGGCGCAGTTATCGGTGCTGTCAGAAGAAGATAGAGAGAGGCTAGAGGAGCCGATTACACTCGAGGAACTGGAAGCTGCACTTGGGGACATGGCAAGTGGTAAGGCCCCTGGAGCTGATGGTCTCCCAGTAGAGATATACAAAAAGCTACAGGGGATATTACTCCCTGAATTACTTAAGGTGTTTGAGCACTCATTGGAGGCAGGTTCGTTACCACATTCGATGCAGGAAGCTATAATTGTGGTTCTGCCTAAGCCTGGGAAGGATCCTAAAATACCGGATTCCTACAGGCCAATTTCACTTCTCACGGCTGATGTTAAGCTACTGGCGAAGGTGTTGGCGAACAGGCTGTCCAAGGTAATTCTGACCATAGTACATCCGGACCAGACGGGATTTATGCCAGGAAAATCGACGGCTATTAACCTTCGTAGGCTGTACACTAGTTTAAATATTCCGGCGGACAATAGTGGTGACAGGGCCTTGCTTGCGCTTGACGCCGCTAAGGCGTTTGATAGTGTGGAATGGAGGTATTTGTGGGGGGTCCTGAGAATTATGGGCTTTGGTGAACGGTTCATTCAGTGGGTACAGGTTCTGTATTCTAGCCCTAAGGCGAGAATTAGAGCCAATGGAGGATTATCAGACTGTTTTCCCCTCGCCAGGGGTTCCAGACAGGGATGCCCACTGTCGCCCTTATTGTTTGCTCTTGCAATAGAGCCGTTGGCGGCGCATATTCGCTTATCTACAAGTATAGAGGGGTTTAGATATGGTGAACTGCATAATAAAGTGGCTATGTACGCTGATGATACCCTACTTTTCTTGGGCGATACTGGTGCGTCCCTGGATGCGGCCATGGCATTGATTGACAGATTTGGTAGCTTTTCCGGACTACGGATAAACTGGCAGAAATCCTCTTTGATGCCAATTGACGGGCAAGCTCTGACAGGCAGACAAGTAGACAGTTTGGTGCCCTGGGTGGATAAATTTAAATATCTGGGATTACATATAACACCGAGACTAGCGGATTTTGAAGAACTAAATCTATCCCCTTTGCTAGCTACTTTTAGGCTTAAAGTGAGGTCATGGTGTAGGCTCTTTCTTTCGATGGTAGGTAGAGTTAACCTTTTAAAAATGGTTATGATGCCCCAACTGTTATATATACTGAATAATGCTCCAGTTTGGATCCCTCTGGATAGATTTAAGAAAATTCACTCTATATTTAGAGATCTTACTTGGAAGTATGGACAGGCTAGGATCAAACTGGAGACATTGCAGTATTCTAAGTCGGAAGGGGGCTTAGCTGTCCCTAACGCATGGATTTATTTTTTGGCTTCCCAATGTCAGCATTTTAAGGGATGGATTGATCTACAAGCACCGGATATGACTGGGAAGATATTGCAGCATTGGCTGGGCAGTCGTGACCTCATGGGCATTCTGGAAGGTTTAGGAATGCATGCAGGGAGGGAAAAACTTCCTCTGATTGAACTCATGAAAAAAGTTTGGGCAAAAGTGAAGCTGCTAAGAGGAGTGGGAGGTATTAGTGAACTTTCCCCTATTGGAAAGAACCACTTGTTGCCAGAACTATTGGCCATACCAGGACTTAGGAACTGGGAAACTTATGGAGTGACGAGAATTGGACAATTAATTAAGGATAAGACATGTAGGTCATTTCAAAACCTGCAGCAGGAATTTAATATCCCCAAGGAGTGGTTTTATAAATATCTTCAAATAAGACATGCCCTTGAGGTCACGATGCGGAAGGGATGTGAGATAGCTCAAATGGAGGTGGTCCATAAGCTTGTTCTTCCGTCGGGAGGGGGAAAAAGAGGGTTAATATCACAGGTGTACGCTCTTCTAATGGAAAAATTCTTAGAGGGATATCCGCTTTCAAGAATGAAAAAGTGGGAGGCTGATGTGGGGGATATGTCTAAGGATATGTGGGAAGATATTTTAGAAGCAGTCCCCAAGGTGTCTCTAAGTGAACAGGGCAAACTGTCCCAACTATTTATTATACACAGAGTGTACAAAACACCGGTGTTCCTGAAAAAGATAGGAGTAAGAGGTGATGACAAGTGCCCAAAGTGTATGGAAGATGGTGCAGATTTGTTACATATGTTGTGGTCTTGTCCAGTAGTTGGTAATTATTGGGAGGAAGTTGTAGAGATGATTAATAGTAAATTGACATTAAGAATTCAAAAAGATCCTAAGGTGTGTATTCTGGGGTATGTGTCTGAAATTGGAGGGAATGAACCGGTTAGGGTCGCTGTGGGGAGATTGCTATATGTGGCCAGGAAACTGATTGCTATGAGGTGGATCCAGGGAAGTCCGCCCACACTGAGTGAGTTTGAACGGAAGGTGCATGACATGCTGGTACTTGAAAAAGGGGTGTTTGTGAAGAGAGGGTGCCCTCAGAAGTTCGAAAAAATGTGGACTGAATGGTTATCTAATACCCACGTGGTTATATAGACATGTGATGGTCAAGACCAATGTTAGGGTTGGGGGGTTAGGGTAGGGTAAGGGGGGGAGGGAGTTTGGAAAGGTCAAGTTTTTGGTATTTTTTGCCCATAATATGTTTTAGCAAAGGTATATGTATTGTATGGATTCATGATAATACTGAGTGGTGATATACATATGAGTAATGTTGTTCACTGAATCCGCATTGTGGATAATGTAAAGAAAGAAAAAGTCAACGTATTGTATTATGTTATAATATGTATTTATTGTTTAATAAAAACGATTTGATTCAAAAAAAAAAAATCGCATCTTAACTTCCGACACCGTCCTGGCTTCAAACGTGGTGCCGAGGCGATCAAAGATCTGTCCCATATTATTTTTTTCGGAGCTGGTCCATGACATGACTTCCCTGCGGGCGGCCCCTTCTAACTGCGCTAAGAGGATCTCCATCTGTTGCTCCGCGGAGATAGAATAGGGCCGGAATAAGGCCATGATCTGGTCTTTGAGGTCTTTCAGTTTGTGGGCTTCCCCGGAATATCGCGGGAACCAGGGGGCCCCAAAATATGGCATGGTCAGCGGCATCAGACTGGATGCTGCCGCAGCGGCGGTCGCCCTGTTCTCATCTGCGTGAATTACAGAAGGCTCATTGGGGGCCATCTGCCCCGTTCTCTCAGGTGCGGACATGGCGTGGTCTATGGGGACAAGTTCTGTAGGCAGACTTATGCTGAACTTCACTTTCTTAGGCCGTTACTAATGGTGACCCCGGAGCAGGTATGGCCCTTTAAGGAGCAGCGGAGCAGGCCAAAATCCGAATTGGATGTGTTCTCCCCTGGATTAAGTCTCTTATTACTAACGACGGACCTCCTCCCATTCTCGCAGCAAGGATCGGAATCCTTCCAGTACTTGAATACAAAGGAATCTGTTAGTACCGAAAGTTTACTCACTCCGGTGATGCGCAGTCCAGGTCTCGCGAGGTACGAGATTACGTCATGCGGAGGTCCCACGCGCAGCGTCAGAAGATAGGCGCGGCCTCTCTGAGCTCCAGGATTCGAGGTAGGCGGTATCTTCTTTACAGGCAGGGCGGTACCTTTCCTTCTTTTTCGCGCCAGAGGGACACAACTATGGCTCAGCAATAATTCCAGTAGCTTTGGTGGCCCTCTTTAAGGATAAGGCTGTCAATTCACTGACAGCAAGAGGTGACTTAGGAAGCGGCAAACAGTCCACAATATACCCTTTTTTTACACCGCGATTTTTCACAGTTCTTTGGCCCAACAATTTTCAAATAAACAGATATAGGCAATAATGGCACACAGTTCAAATTCCACTATGGCGTAGGAATATTACGTTTCCTGTTCGTGACGCCAAAATATGCAGTACGCCAGTCCTGCAGAGTGAGCGAATGTGAGGTTACAGGGGTAGTTAACAAACTGAGGGTTGCTCTTGGTACTCACAATTTTTATATACCCTGGGCAGGCGTACAGCAGTGATGGAGAGGCTGGCACCTGGATCCTCTGGGGCACTCTCTGTGTA
The DNA here is from genome assembly GCF_905171765.1 of Bufo bufo. Taxonomy (NCBI): domain Eukaryota; kingdom Metazoa; phylum Chordata; class Amphibia; order Anura; family Bufonidae; genus Bufo; species Bufo bufo. The sequence goes on from NC_053390.1 coordinate 315,575,165, forward strand.
TAGGGACCAGGCCAGGTGGTAGGTGAGGTGCCCTGGGTGTTGTAGGTTTAGTGTGCCTGTGGCAAGATCCCTTATAGTTCGTGACGCCAGTGCCGGTAACGGTGGCACACCGATTTATTGTAGGAAGAATTGAGGTACACACAGTTGCAGTGAACCAGAACTTCTTTTTACTGAACAGTTCAACCATGTACAGTCTTCAGTTAGTTCCATATGTATAATGTTGAATACAGGCAGGCTTCATACAATTGGCAGGCAAAGTCTTTGCAAGATACTCAGAGGGAATAACACTTACAGATCAGGCTGTACTTTCCTCAAATCCTGTCTGGCTTTCACCAAGGCCCGTATGCCCTATTGCTGGCTTTATACTTGGGTAGGGAAAACTTCCTCCGGTATATATCCTCTTGCTGTAGATATCCTTCTGCCCTTCAGCTTTCTATTTGGCTGGATAAAAGTGTCTCTGCACTGTACTTTTAAAGGTGCTATATATCTTCAGGAGGTAACTTCTTCCCCTGGATTAACTTCTGAGCTTCTCTTGCTCAGGGACCTCAGGCAGGCTAGCCTGAGCTACTTAGCCTCCTGGATTAGACTGAACTAACTCCTTCATGTCTGGGCCTAACTGTATATACTAAGGGGTTCCTTAGCTCCCTCTACAGCTTGGGAGGAGAAATTACACCCCTAAGAGGCCTGGTACACAGGAATTAACATGACATTATACATTACATTGCAATATAAAATACCATAGCAATTTCCCACAGGAGGTAGGGCAACATGACCCTTAGTAGTGCCCACCCTTACGTAGTGGGACACTACAGTAATTTATGAGAAAACACAGTGGATAGCAGAGGAAGAAAACTACTTTTATAACTACTGAACAGTAAATATGTGAAATTGTCATTATATTAGGTAATTATTGATGACGAATTAGTCTAAGGCCTCCTGCACACGACAGTTTTTTTTCCCCGTTTACTGGCCGTTTTTTGCGTTCCGTATACGGTCCGTATACGGAACCATTCATTTCAATGGTTCCGCAAAAAAAAACAGAATGTACTCCGTATGCATTCCGTTTCCGTATTTCAGTTTTTCCGTTCCGTTTAAAGATAGAACATGTCCTATTATTGCCCGCAAATCACGTTCCATGGCTCTATTCAAGTCAATGGGTCCGCAAAAAAAACGGAACACATACGGAAATGCATCCGTATGTCTTCCTTTTCTGTTCCGTTTTTTGCGGAACCATCTATTGAAAATGTTATGCCCAGCCCAATTTTATCTATGTAATTACTGTATACTGTATATGCCATACGGAAAAAACTGAACGGAAAAACGGAACAGACACGGAAACACAACGGAAACAAAAAATGGAACAACGGATCCGTGATAAACGGACCGCAAAACACTGAAAAAGCCATATGGTCGTGTGCAGGAGGCCTAAGACATAAGTTATATTTATGGTAACCGGAATACCCTTTAAATTGATGTGCTGCAGTTGTTGAAAGTTGTGTACAAGGTTTAAAGGGAATATGTCAGCAGTTATGACCATGCTAAACTGTTGCCAGGATAGGTAACGGCTGTGAAAACATACTTTTGTGGAGTTTTTATTATCGGGGGTAGCGTGAATATGAACTTTTATTCTTCTAGTTTAGCATGGTCAATACTATTAAAGGGACAGATTACCTTTAATAGTATAGTAGGATTATAATAACAACAGTATGATGTGTTCTTATATTTACTAATTACTGTTTTCTAATACTTGCCACAGAATACATTAAAGGGAACCTGTCACCGGGATTTTGTGTATAGAGCTGAGGACATGGGTTGCTAGATGGCCGCTAGCACATCCACAATACCCAATCCCCATAGCCCTGTGTGCTTTTATTGTGTAAAAAAAAAACTATTTGATACATATGCAAAATAACCTGAGATGACATACATACATACAGGACTCATCTCAGGTTAATTTGCATATGTATCAAATCGTTTTTTTACACAATAAAAGCACACAGTGCTATGGGGACTGGGTATTGCGGATGTGGTAGCGGCCATCTAGCAACCCATGTCCTCAGTTCTATACCCAAAATCCCGGTGACAGATTCCCTTTAAGTTTTAGGCATCTTCATACAGTAGTTTTAACTTTCATTTCTACAATAAAGCAAAGCATGTACATTCATCATAAAAATTGGGTTTATTTTTCAGAATGCAAAGCTTAGATGACCCATTATGGGTAGATGAAGATGGGGCTTCAACAGAACCTCAATATTACAACAGTATTCCAAATAAAATGCCACCTCCAGGAGGGATTATTGATGAGAGACTTAAAGCTCAGCATCCAAATCAAGGAGATAACTCCCAGGTATAAACCATAAGCCATAAAGTAATTCCACATATAGGTTTAACTTTTCCAAATGGGTTTCAGCTGCTAAGTCTGTTTCTTTGATACTCCATGTAGTACACTATGTTGGAGCTATTCTCCAGATGCTGGAAAATGCCTCCATAACATGTCATCTACTAGTGCATGACAACCTTAACATGAAACCTGAAGCATACAGAGGTAAGTAGGGCCCCACAAAAATCTACAGTATCCCTATTACAACTTGTACATGTTTTATTTTTAACCGTGTAATTTTGTGTGCTAATTTTTATTATGCCTATTGTTTTCTACACCCCAGTAAATAAATCTTATGGGCATTTGAATAAAAACCTGCATGGGGATAGTTTACTGCATGTATATGTTGAATAAATGTAAATGGTCATTATTAATATAGAAAGCATCACATGTGCAATAGGTTTAACTGAAATCTCTACGAATCCAAGCTTAACAATAAGGGTGCCTTCACACACTGTGGATTTTCTTGCAGAAATTTCCATGACTGAAAATCAGTTTGAAATATGCTACAGAAATCCATGTGCTTTCCGCCCCATTCAAATGAATGGAACTGTTTTTCAGTTGCTGAAATTTCTGCAACAAAATCCGCAGTGTGTGAAGGCACCTTAACTCCTTCAGGACCCTGCCATTTTTCACCTTAAGGACCAGGCCATTTTTAGCAAATCTGACATGAGTCACTTTATGTGGTGATAACTTTAAAACGCTTTTACTTATCCAAGTCATTCTGAGCTTGTTTTATCGTCACATATTGTACTTCATGACAGTGGTAAATTTGAGTCAAAATATTTTATTTTTATTTATTAAAGAATACCAAATTTACAAACAAAATTGAAAAATTTCCAAATTTAAATTTCTCTACTCTTAAAATAGATTGTAATACCTCCAAAAATAGTTATTACTTTACATTCTCCATATGTCTACTTCATGTTTCGATCATTTTGAAAACTACATTTTACATTTTTTTTAGACGTTTAGAAGCAAATCTTAAAATTTTTAAGAACATTTCCAAAACCCTATTTTTTAAGGACCAGTTCAGTTATAAAGTCACTTTGTGGGGCTTAAATATTAGAAACCACCCATAAATCACCCCATTTAAAAAACTACACCCTCAAGCTATTCAAAACTAATTTTTCTAACTTTGTTAACCCTTTAGATGTCCCATGAGAATTAAAGGAAAATGGGAATTCAATTTCAAAATTTCACATTTTTTTAGCAGATTTTACATTTTAATCTATTTTTCCTGCAACACATCAAGGGTTAACAGCCAAAGAAAACTAAAAATCTATTACCCTGATTCTGGAGTTTACAGAAACACCCCATATGTGCTCAAAAACTGATGTATGGGCGCACAGCAGGCTTCAGAGTGGAAGGAGCACCATATGACTTTTGGAGAGCGGATTTATCTGGAATGGTAATTGGGAACTATGTCGCATATGAAGACACCCTGAGGTGGCCCTACAGTGGAAACCCCCTAAAAGTGAACCCATTTTGGAAACTACACCCCTCAAGGAATCTTTCAAGGTGTGTAGTGAGCACTTTGACCTCAAAGGTGTTTCCTACAATTAGAAAATACTTGACAGTGAAAATGAAAAATTGCATTTTTTTCTAGAAAAAGTTACTTTACACCCACATTGTTATCTTTCCCAAAGGGTAACATGACAAAATGCACCCGCCATTTTGTTCCGCATTTCCCCTGAATACAGCAATACCCTATATGTGCTCAAAAAATGATGTATGGGGGCGCACAGCAGGGCTCTAGAATCAAACTGCAAAATATGGATTTTGCTGACCTGAATTGGCAGACATGGATTTTAGGTGCCATGTCGCAATAAAAAAATTCCTGAGGTCCCCAGAAATAAAAAAAAAACAAGAAGTGACCTCATTTTGGAAAGATCACCCCCGTATGAACATTTTAAGTGGTGGAAATGGTACATGTCAGCAAACAGGTGTCTCACAGAAGGCAGAAACACTTGTTAAAGGATTTCAAAGCACACTTTTGTGAAAATTAAAATTTAGTAGCAGACCCAAATTTTTCACATTCACAAGGGGTTAAAGGAGAAAATGCAGCCCAGTATGTGTTCCCCATTTTCTCCCCATTCAGGAAACACCCCATATGTGCTTGGAGCCAGCTGTATTGGCTCTAGAGTCAAAGAGCTAAATGTGATTTTGACAGACATGGATTTTAGGTGCCATGTCGCATTTAGAAAAATTACTGAGGTCCCCAGAAATTAAAAACCCCCAAAAATTGACCCTATTTTGGAAAGAGCACCCCCGTACGAACATTTTAAGGGGTGGAAAGGGTACTTTTCAGCAAGCAGGTGTCTCACAGAAGGCAGAAAAACTTGTTAAAGGATTTCAAAGCACACATTTGTGAAAATGAAAAATTACTAGCAGACCCCAATTTTTAACTTTCACAAGGGGTTAATTAAAGGAGAAAATGCACCCCAGTATGTGTTCCTCATATTCTTCCCTTTCAGGAAACACCCCATATGTGCTTGTAGCCTGCTGTATGGGCGCACAGCAGGCAAGCAGAAAAATATGGATTTTGCTAGCAGGCCTGAATTGGCAGACATGGATTTTAGGTGCCATGTCGCATTTAAAAAATTCCTGAGGTCCCCAGAAATTAAAAACCCCAAGAAGTGACCCCATTTTGGAAAGTTCACCCGTTATGAACAGGTGTTTCACAGAAATGAATATGTAGTGGTTGGTGAAAAGGGGATCTGTAAGCTATATGGACTAAATCAGAGATATAAGATGGTAAAACTAAATATAAAGGATGAAATTAAACTAATACTCCATGGATGAGTGGTAGATTTTAAAACAATCCTGCATGCACAGGCCAGGTTTTTCAGGCCAGGTTTCGCAGTGGTAAATGGTGTCTTTCCTTATCACTCTTTTGGAACACACCCTGCATCTTTTTTGGGTCCTTCCCTTCCTTGCTGTCTGGAGGACTTGACCTGGAAATGTTGCCCTGGTACAACATGGGCACCATGACTTCCTGAAGTACTGGGACCCTCCCCGGCCTGGCTTTGAAATATTAGTGCCTTGATAACCACCTCTTGGAACTGAAGGAAAGTTCCTGTGTGGCCTGCAGATTGAAATAGCACGTACGCATTGTACATTGCCATCTGTACAATGTGTATGGCCAGCTTTTTGTGCCACACTTTTGTTTTTCGTGTTGCACTGTAGGGCTTCAGAACTTGATCTGAAAGATCAACCCCTCCCATGTGCCTATTGTAGTCCAGGATGAAAACTGGTTTGGCGACAGAGGCAGGGGAGCTGGTGTTAGTGTCAATGGTGGTCAGTAAAAGGACATCCCTCTTGTCCTTGAACTTAACCGCCAGCATGTTCTCATGGAGGAGAGCCCTACTTTCACCCATTCTCAGCGGTTGCCTTACCAGGGATTCTAGGGAGGCCTCTCTGATTTTTGTGCACTGTGCCGCAAGGCACAGTACCACTGGTAGTTAGGGACATGAATAGGGGTATGCTGGTATAATATTTATCCACATAGAGGTGGTAACCCTTATCCAGCAGTGGGTGCAGTAAGTCCCACACTTTCTTCCCACTAACTCCTAGGACAGGGGGGCATTCTGGGGGTTCTATCTGGGAACATTTCCTTTCGTAAATGCGGAACTTGTGGGTGTACCCGGAGCTACTCTCATAAAGTTTGTAAATCTTTATGCCATACCTTGCCCGTTTGCTAGGCAGGTACTGGCGGAATCTAACCCTCCCTTTGAAAAGAAATAGGAACTCATCTACACAGACAATTTATATCAGGGTTGTACACCTCAGCAAACCTGGTGTTAAAGTGGTCAACAAAAGGTCTAACCTTGAACAGACGGTCAAATGTCAGGTCGGGTACTGTGCATTGTCGTTGTAGTGTAGGAATTTCCGAATTGACTCAAATCGCTTCTGGGCCATGGTGTTACTGTAAATTGGAGTCTGGTAGAAAATGTCCGAACTCCAATATTGTCTAACGTTTTTTTTTTTTACAACGGCCATATGCAGCACAAATTCCCAAAACGTCATAATCTCGCATAATCTAGCATATGGCAATGTAGGGTTTTGATCAATGAATTATTGGGCATATAAATTGGTTTGGGCCACTATTAAATTTTCAAAATCTTCAGAGAAGAAGATTTTGAAAAAATCTAGTTCAGTGAAGCACGCACAATCTATCTGTATTCCGGAGCTGCCCTCAAAATTCGGAATTTGGGGCTGATAATCATCACAGGGTGGAGTCCATATGGGCTCACTCTGGGGGGCTTCCTCAGCTGTTGTTCTGGGCCGCCTTCTAGAGGGTCCCACATCAGCGGATGATGATGATGATGAGGGGGTAGAGGAGTAGAGGAAAGTGGCATCCTCTTCTCCCTCACTAGCAGATTCAGTATCGGAGGCAAGATACACGTATACACTTCAGCTAAGTATTCTCGTTGGGAGGGACAGCCCATTTTTATTTTATTGGGGTGTGACGTGTGAAATGTGTAAAGCTTTATTTATTGTAAGGGGTGTGTATGTTGTGTTTTAATACGTAAAGGGGCTTGTAATAAATTTGAAATAGAGAGAAAAGGATTAGAAAAAATATATATATAAAAAATTGCAGATGCACACACGCACAAAGATGTTGCGTGCATACAAAAATGTACACTAACACTACCTAACTAAAACGGATTTCTATATAAATGGATATATATATATATATATATATATATATATGAATAAAAAAAGGATGAGGCAGCACTCCAGACGTAAGGTGAAAAAGATAGTGGATCCTTTATTCCCCTCTGCAACGTTTCAACCGCTCAATGCGGTCTTTATCAAGCATAATACAAGGTGTCATACACGGGTATATATACCCAGAGTGCATAGTGATAAAACAAGTGATGATTATTCAATTAAAAGGATGAATAGACATAAAAACAAGTCAAAAGATAACAAGCAATATCACCATAACAAGAGTCGCCTAGCAGTGATAAAATGCATAATGTGTAAATAGTGTAAATCAATAATCTCCATAGTCATCTCATAGCTATAACCTAAATACTATAAATAGGGCTCATTATAACAGTGATACACCACATGTGAAAACGTGTTATTAGTAATCATGATTAACACATAAAACAACTCACTCAGCGGTAAACGGATTGCGGCGCCAAAGTCCGCGTCCTCCAAAGCCAACTGCGCATGTCATAAACACCTAGCAACGCCACTCAAACAAACCAAGTCAGGAGACGCCACACAGGTCACGCGATCGATCACCTGATCCACCACATGACCCATGCAACCATCGCGAGACCAGTCCGAGGGCGGCGCTGGACAACGTCATGCCGGCGGGGGAGTCAGCACCCAGAAAAACCTTTTCAGGATCGGTGCCATACCTATAGAGAAAGAGAAGAGAGGAAAACAGGGAGAGGCCACAGGTTATATAATTTTCATGACCGTAACCATAGGCCCACAACGGGTCCGAGGTCAAGGACACATCCATGCCCAAAAACCCCAACACCCAGTATCACCCCTAAACTCTCAAATTAAGTGGATAAAAACCACCACTCATTACACAACAGCCCTACACAGTCGACCAACATATTAGACAATAGTATATATCGATATTTGTGCCCCATGGATCCCCACAAATCCCAAAACAATATGTAAGGAGAGACGTGGAATTCCGGAACCGCCGTCCGCCAAAACCGCTGCAAAGCATTAATAGAAATAATCTAAAAAAGAAGAGAAAAATAGTGTTGAACAGAACTGTAAAACCAGTTGTCATAACAAATTATGAAATAGATGACACCTATTGATCTCACACATACAGGACGCAACAAGCAAAAGACACAGAGGCAACTAAGGAGCCCCATATTATATCACACTCCATTTGAAATCAACATTAAGTCCAGTAGGTCTCAGGGTATTGAGGCGATGGATCCACCGTAGCTCTCTCTGTTTAAGAGCCAGTGTCCTATCACCTCCCCTCCTAGACAAATTAATCTGGTCCAAAATCATAAATTTAAGATCCTTCTCCTTATGATTTGCTTCAACAAAATGTTTTGGGACTGGCAAGTCTTTTCTCTTACGCCTAATCGAAAACGATGATTGTTTAAACGTGTCTTCATGTCACATGTGGTCTCCCCAACATAGAGGAGACCACATGGACAGGAGAGCACATAAACAACATAGGAACTGTCACATGTCAAGTAATGACCAATATCAAATTGGGCTTCTGTTTGGGGGTGGATGAATCTCTCCCCCTTGATCATGTATGAACATTTCACACAACCAAGGCAAGGATAGCATCCCTTCCTACGTGGCCCAATGTAAGTTTGTGTCAAGACTTTAGCTGGAATATCAGCCCGAACCAGTTTATCACAAAAACTGGTGGGGCGCTTATGCGAGAACAGAGGGGGCACGGTAAACGCTGTAATATTAGGGAGATTGCTCTTCAGTATAGACCAATGTTTGCGGACAATTTTTGCAACTATCCCACTTTGTTCTGAATATGTGGAGATGAATGGAATCCTCTCCACTTTGTTATGTGTAACATCAGATAGCGTTAGTTGTGTGTCCCTAACCTTATTAAGATGTTTATCGATAACCTGGGAAGGGTAACCACGTTCCCTGAACTTGTGTACCATCTGTGCATATCGAATAGGCAATTTCTCCGCATCCTGTACTACCCTTTTGACCATGAGAAGCTGACTGTACGGTAATGAGTCTATAGTAGACCTAGGATGGCAACTACTATAATGCAACAAAGTGTTGCAATCGGTAGGCTTGGTCAAAATATCAGTAGATAATTTGTCACCAGCTACAGGACAGTAGTGTCAAGGAATTGTACCTGAGTATCAGAGTATGTCAAGGTAAATGCATAATATATATATATGGATATAACTAACTACATGGAAAAAAAATATCTGTACAGTAAACTGAACAGACCGGTCAGAAAAATTGATGTTTCTGATCAGCGCTCAGCAGGTGCAGGACGCACGCGCACATATATTATGTGCGTGCAAAACTCTACACTAACACTACTTAAAATTGATTTTTATGTAACAATAAATATATTTTTACACAAAAAAAAGAAAACTGAGCACAAAATCAACCAGTAAAAAAATATATACTTATTGGTGCTCAGGGCTGCAGAACGCACGCAAGCTGACATTTGGTGCGTCCATGCAGACACTGCAGTATAAAAATTTACTGCAGATACAATAAAGACCACTAGCTAGTGGAGCACTAGTCACCTCCACATGATCCCCCCACGGCCCCCCCTGCAGCTCCATGTTTCTTCCGGCGCTGTGATGTGGCGGTCTTAATTGACCGGACAATCGCAGCGCTTGTAGCTACATGGGGGGAGGAAAACATCCGGCGACGGAGGGGGTGGACAGCCAATAGCAGGCCATGATGGGGATAAGCCTTCCTAGCATCGCCGGTGATATTATGGAGGCTCATCCCTATCACGGCCTGCTATTGGCTAACAACCAACCAGCCCCCATGCGCAGCAGGCAGATGCAGCGGTGGCCGTGCTGGTATAAGGAGCTACACGGGTGTCGGGGAGCAGGATAAGTATATCCTATATGAGGTGCTCAGGCATTGGGGAGTCATTAAAGGGGTTGGATAACCCCTTTATTAGTACTTGGTTTATTCCATTATGTAGAATGTCTACACGTCCACAACCTATCCTCTCTGCTGGGAGTGATGACTGTAGTGGTCTCCTGGTTGGATGCTACAGCACCTTGCCCTTACTTATCAGCAGTTTTGCATCGACAAAATCACTAAAAGACTCCCGTAATTCAGTTCCGCACTGCCCATAGACTTTAAACATCAGATGGTATAAACATTCGTAGGAAGAATAATGATACTTGTCCCCTATTCCTGGTGGAGAAGAAGACACTCAATTATGGTCAGTTTCCATAAATGTCTGTTGCACAAATGGAAACAATCAAATCAGACTTCTGCCACTCAGCCATTTCACACAAATATAATTGCTATTTTTTCAGTGTAATTCTACTTTTATTATGTCATGCTACAAAACAGAAATTTTTCAGATCTGTATATATACCTGAAGAGATGCAATGTACAGTAATCTTTCAAATGACTACTAACAAATAAAATGTTTAAAAATTTTAAAAATGTAAAACCAATAAAAAAAATTCAGCTATTTGTTTAGTAGATTGTAAAATTAACCCTTTGGCTCTATTTCTCATTTAAGTTTTCACCGGCCTTTCCAGTGCCATATATTTTATTAGTTTTCCATTTTTTTTGTGGTACAAGTTATATTTGTACATGTATGGCACAGCAGGCATGATTTTCCTGCATGTACGGTGCAGCGATTGGGAGGTCACAGGGGCTGTGTTTGCCCAATCAGGGAAGGGATCTGGCTGTAACTTAGATGCTGGCTATTGAACCACTTAAATGTGGCGGTGTTTTTTTAAAGGGGGAGAGGGCTCCCTCTCTGACTCCAACGCCTCCCCAGGATGCAATCACTTGCTGCCAATGGTTGCGAAAGAGCTTTGCATCTGCCAGCCAAGGAGGCCTGTCAGGTCCTGCAATGTCCACCATCAAACCATTTACTATTGAAAAAAAAACAGACACATTTGATATCTCAGCATCCCTAATGACCTGCTTTATAAAAATATCAAATGAGCTATCCCGTCAAGTGAACACCTTAGGCCTCATGCACGCGACCATTGTTGTGTTCCGTTCCGCAAAATGGGGTTCCGTTGTTCTGTGATCCGTTTCCGTTTTTGTTTCCGTGTGTCTTCCTTTATTTTTGGAGGATCACCAGACATGATGATAGGAAAAAAACGGACGCGGATGACAATCTTGTGTGCCTCCGCGTTTTTTCACGGTCCCATTGACTTGAATGGGTCCGTGAACCGTTTTCTGTGAAAAAAATAGGACAGGTTTTATTTTTTTGACGGACTGGAACCACAGATCACGGACGCGGATGACAAACGATGCATTAGCCGAGTTTTCAACGGACCCATTGAAAGTCAATGGGTCCGCAGAAAATCACGTAAAACGGAACAATGGACACGGAACACAACAACGGTCGTGTGCATGAGGCCTTAAAGAAACAATGCCAGAACAGCTGTTTTTTTGGCCACATCACCTCCCAAAAAGCATAATATCAAGAGATCAAAAAGTTAAATGTACCCCAACATGATTCCAATGAAAACGTTAACTCATCCCACAAAAAATAAGGACAATATGTCATTTTTCCTACACAGTGTCTGCCATAAGTACAAAACCTAAAAAGCAGCTGTGGAATTACTGCCTTTTGTTAATCCTGTTTCCCAAAAATGTTTTAATAAAAAGCGATTATAAAGTTGTATGTACCCCAAAATAGAACCAATTATAATGGCAGCTCATCCCCAAAAAATAAGGCCACACACGGCTCTTTTCCGTTCCCAGTAGAACCTGCCTAACATTTTATGGGGTGCAGTGTGAGTCTCAGATAGCACATGCAGGGCACAACATATTGGGTGCTGAAACTGTGGAAAACTGGCAGATGTCATTTTGCATGGTCCCGTGCTCATTAATTTCTTCAAAATACCTGTGATGTCAAAATGCTTACTCCACCATTTGATAAATACCTTGAACGGCATAGTTTCCAAATGGGGTCACTTATTGTGGTTTTCACTGTTTAGGTACCTCAGGGTCTATGCAAATCTGATGTAACACCTGAAAACCATTCCATCAAAATCTTTCTCTCCAAAAGACAAATGGTGTTCCTTCCATTCTGAGCCCTACCATGTGCCAATGCAACAATTTACATCTACATTTATGGCATTTCCATGCACAGTAGAACCCACCTAACAATTTAGGGGTGTGGTGTAAGTCTCAGATAGCTTTAGCTGGGCGCAACATATTGGGCAGGGAAATGCCATATCTGTGGAATATGTATAATTTTCATTATGCATAGTCCCCTGCTCATTAATTTCTTAAAAAAAGTGGTGTCAAAATTATGACTCCATCACTTAATAAATATCTTTGGGATGTAATTTCTAAAATGTGGAACCTATTGGTAGTGTTGAGCGCGGATATTCGAAAAGCTAATTTTTATCTCGAATATTGCCACTTCAAGAAATCGCAAATATTTAGAATATAGTGATATAGATTCCTCCCTGCTTCTTGCTTGTGGGACAATGAGTCATTGGGCCACAAGCAACTTAAGCAGGTAGGAATCATGACTTCAGATGGAAAAAAATGACGAATATTCTAAAAAACAAATATATAGCACTATATTCAATATAGTGCTATATATTCGTATTTTAGAATATTCGTCATTGTTATCCATCTGAAGTGAACACTGAACACTATTCACTTCAGATGGAAAAAAATGACGAATATTCCAAAAAAAAAAATATATAGCACAATATTCAATATAGTGCTATATATTCGTTTTTGACCCACGCCTGTATTGATTGCGTAATATTCGCATATTACGCGATTATTACCTTTACGATTTTCGAGTAAAAAAAAAAAAAAAGTAGAATGTAACGAATATTCGAATTAGTGAATATTCGATGAATATTCTACATAATATTTGCTAAATATCACAAATTCGAATATGACCCCTGCCGCTCATCACTACCTATTGGGAGTTTCCACTGTTGGGGTACCTCAGTGTCTCTGCTAATGTGATGTAGCACCCAAAAACCATTCCAGCATTCCATGTTCCAAAAGCCAAATGGAGCTCCTTCTATTCTGAGCCCTGCCAAGTGCCCATACAGCACCTTGCGTCCACATTTATGGCATTTCTGTACCCAATAGAATCCGATTAACAGTATAAAGGGTATGGTTTGAGTCTCTAATGGCAGAGTTAGTTAGGCTTTTAGAGAAACAGAGGGAACACAGCCAAGCAGATACTAGGAACTAATTTGTAGGGGAATCTAAATATCACTGGCGTGTGTGCGCAAACACCAGCGCAATAAAGACCCCTTATTGTGGCTGAGACATAAAGCAGCAGATATAAGTGTCTACGCTTATGCAGAGATCCTGTGTCTCCCACTGAGCTTTTTAACCTCAATAAATGATGGATGATTCTAAGAAACTAAATAAAAGTTAAGCTTTATACTTGATAGCAAATGAAAAAAAAGGGTGATCTTTAGTCTTCATGACTACAGTCGTGGCCAAAAGTTTTGAGAATTAGATAAATATTGGAAATTGGAAAAGTTGCTGCTTAAGTTTTTCTAATAGCAATTTGCATATACTCCAGAATGTTATAGTCCTTCTTTGCCATGAAAATTAACTAAATCCCAAAAAAACCTTACCACTGCATTTCATTGCTGTCATTAAAGGACCTGCTGAGATCATTTCAGTAATCATCTTGTTAACTCAGGTGAGAATGTTGACGAGCACAAGGCTGGAGATCATTATGTCAGGCTGATTGGGTTAAAATGGCAGACTTGACATGTTGAAAAGAGGGTGATGCTTGAAATCATTGTTCTTCCATTGTTAACCATGGTGACCTGCCAAAAAACGCATGCAGCCATCATTGCGTTGCAAAAAATGGCTTCACAGGCAAAGATATTGTGGCTATTAAGATTGCACCTCAATCAACAATTTATAGGATCATCAAGAACTTCAAGGAAAGAGGTTCAATTCTTGTTAAGAAGGCTTCAGGGCATCCAAGAAAGTCCAGCAAGCGTCAGGATCGTCTCCTAAAGAGGATTCAGCTGCGGGATCGGAGTGCCACCAGTGCAGAGCTTGCTCAGGAGTTGCAGCAGGCAGGTGTGAGCACATCTGCACGCACAGTGAGGCGAAGACTTTTGGAAGATGGCCTGGTGTCAAGAAGGGCAGCAAAGAAGCCACTTCTCTCCAAAAAAAACATCAGGGACAGATTGATCTTCTGCAGAAAGTATGGTGAATGGACTGCTGAGGACTGGGGCAAAGTCATATTCTCCGATGAAGCCTCTTTCCGATTGTTTGGGGCATCTGGAAAAAGGCTTGTCCGGAGAAGAAAAGGTGAGCGCTACCATCAGTCCGGTGTTATGCCAACAGTAAAGCATCCTGAGACCATTCATGTGTGGGGTTGCTTCTCATCCAAGGGAGTGGGCTCACTCACAATTTTGCCCAAAAACACAGCCATGAATAAAGAATGGTACCAAAACACCCTCCAACAGCAACTTCTTCCAACAATCCAACAACAGTTTGGTGAAGAACAATGCATTTTCCAGCACGATGGAGCACCGTGCCATAAGGCAAAAGTGATAACTAAGTCGCTCGGGGACCAAAACGTTGACATTTTGGGTCCATGGCCTGGAAACTCCCCAGATCTTAATCCCATTGAGAACTTGTGGTCAATCCTCAAGAGGCGGGTGGACAAACAAAAACCCACTAAATCTGACAAACTCCAAGAAGTGATTATGAAAGAATGGGTTGCTATCAGTCAGGAATTGGCCCAGAAGTTGATTGAGAGCATGCCCAGTCGAATTGCAGAGGTCCTGAAAAAGAAGGGCCAAGACTGCAAATACTGACTCTGCATAAATGTCATGTAATTGTTGATAAAAGCCTTTGAAACGTATGAAGTGCGTGTAATTATATTTCACTACATCACAGAAACAACTGAAACAAAGATCTAAAAGCAGTTTAGCAGCAAACTTTGTGAAAACTAATATTTGTGTCATTCTCAAAACTTTTGGCCACGACTGTATATGTAAATAGAATAGTTTCTAAAATGGGGTAATTTGTTGGTAGTTTCTACTGTGTAAACTCCTTAACCCCTTAACGCAAAACTCTGTGCATGTACGGCGGTGGATGCATTGTCAGAATGCATTCCGCTGTACATGCACAGCGGGCTGATCGCGCGGGCACTGGAGAGGTGTGCGCCCGATCACTGCAGGGGCCCGGCAGTCTCTGGTAGCCGGGCCCCTGCTGTATCCGCAGATTAACCCCTTCTATGCCGCGGTCCGCGCTGACCGCGACATAGAAGTGGTTTGCAGCGGGTGAAGGAGCGCATCAAGTCCCTGTGACTGGGACCTGATGTGTCGGAAAGCAGCCCGATTGGATTGCATGGCATAGGGACCTGCCTTCTACGGGTGCCCAGGAGATCCAGCCTCAGGCTTGGTCTCCTATGCAACCTGTTAGTGTATTACTCTGTGTAATACACTAACATGCAATGCATTACAATACAGACGTATTGTAATGCATTGCAGAGGGGATCAGACCCCCAAAAGTTGAAGTCCCAGAGTGGGACAGAAATAAAGTAAAACAAAAAGTAAAAAAAAGTGTTTTCAATAAGAAAAATAAAGTTTCAAGTTAAAAAAAGAAAAAAAAACGCCCCTTTCCCCTGATTTTATAATAAAAAATAGAAAAATAAAATAAAAAACACACATATTAGGTATCGCCACGTCCATAACGACCGGCTCTATAAATATATCACATGATCCACCCCGTCCGATTGGCACCATAAAAACGTAAAAATAAAAACTGTATCAAAAAAGCCATTTCTGTCACTACATCACTAAAAGTGCAACACCAAGCGATCAAAAAGGCGTATGCCCCCAAAAATAGTGCTAATCTAACCGTCACCTCATCCCGCAAGAAACTAGCCCCTACATAGGACAATCGCCCAAAAAATTAAAAAAACTATCTCAGACTATGGAGACACTAAAACATGATTTTTTTGTTTCATAAATGCTTTTATTGTGTTAAATGTGAAAAAAAATAAAAAAGTATACATATTAGGTATCGCCGCTTCCGTAACAACCTGTTCTATAAAAATACACACATGAACACCGTAAAAACACAGTAAAAAAACACAGTAAAAAAAACTGTAAAAAAACACAGTAAAAAAAAAAAACTGTGTCAAAAAAGCCATTTTTTTGTCACCTTACATCACAAAAAGTGTAATAGCAAGCAATCGAAAAAGTCGTATGCACCTAAAAATTGTACCAATCAAACCGTCATCTCATCCCGCAAAAATGATACTCTACCTAAGAGAATCACCCAAAAAAAAAATTTAAAATATGGCTCTCAGACTATGGTGACACTAAAAGATGATTTTTTTGGGTTTCAAAAATAATATTAGTGTATAAAACTTAAATAAACAATAAAAAATATACATGATAGGTATCGCCGCATCCGTAACGACCTTCTCTATAAAAATATCACATGATTTACCCCTCAAGTGAACACCATAAAAAAATATAAAAATGGTGTCAAAAAGCCATTTTGTCACCTTACATCACAAATAGTGTAATAGCAAGCGATCAAAGACTCATATGCACCCCAAAATTGTACCAATCAAACCGTCATCTCATCCTGCAAAAATGATACTCTACCTAAGACAATTGCCCAAAAAATAAAAAAAAATATGGCTCTCAGACTATGGAAACACTAAAACATGATTTTTTTTTTGTTTCAAAAATGATATTAGTGTATAAAACTTAAAGGGAGTCTTTAACGCAGATTCACCCTATTAACCTATTAACAGTGTTATGTCCACGACATCCCCCCTATTAAAACGGTGCTTAGCGTTTGTTCCTTGCTAGCATCGTTGTGGAGAAAAATACTTTTAATCCGCATGCAAATGAGTCTGTGAAGGTGCCAAGGGGCGGCGTTACAACGGCCGGTGCCCAGGCCCCTGGGTCATTTTCATACGAAGGCACTCCCCCTCCACCGCGTCTGCCCACCCTTAGTCTCTAACCTCCCTCCTCCCGTCCGTAATCCCGCGCATGCGGCGATGAACGCGAAATCGGAGCGTGCGCATTGAATGAGCACTGTCGGGCCGGGGCATTGCAGTTTAGTGTGCGCATGCGCCGGCCCAGGCCTAAGTTACATTGTAGCCGTGCGGAGTCGCATCACAGCGCTGCGCTGAAGGCGTAGAAGAGTCGGGTCTGACGCAGGCTTTATTACCTCTCCTCAAGTGTCATAGAGGATTGATTCTGTTAGTATAGTGTAGTAAATATAAGTGCAATGTATTTTTTCCCTACTTGTTTGTCAAAAACATAGGCAAAAAATAAACTGATAGAGACTCCAGCCATACTAAATAACATGCTGCTAAGTGTGTCTCCCCTACTTTTGTCGCTCAAAGACAGAGCCACATGTCCCCTACTTTTGTGTGTCAAAGACAGAGCCACATGTCAGCCACCTTTGTGTGTCAAAGACAGAGCCACTTGTCCGCCACCTTTGTGTGTCAATGATAGAGCCACTTGTCCGCCACCTTTGTGTGTTAAAGACAGAGCCACTTGTCCACCACCTTTGTGTGTCAAAGACAGAGCCACTTGTCCGCCATCTTTGTGTGTCAAAGACAGAGCCACTTGTCCGCCTCCTTTGTGTGTCAAAGACAGAGCCACTTGTCCGCCACCTTTGTGTGGTGATATATCTATTATGTAAGCCTCACAAAGTGACTTCAGACCTGAACTGGTCCTTGAAAAGTGGGTTTTGGGATTTGCTTCTAAACTTATAAGCCTTCTAACGTCCCCAAAAAATAAAATGGCATTCATAAAATGATCCAAACACGAAGTAGACTTATGGGAAATGTAAAGTAATAACTATTATATGAGGTATCACTGTCTGTTTTAAAAGCAAAGAAATAAAAATTTGGAAAGTTACGAATTTTCAAATGTTTGGTAAATTTGGTATTTTTTTATAAATAAAAATAAAATATTCTGATTCAAATTTAACACTGTCATAAAGTACAATATGTAACGATAAAACAATCTTAGAATGGCTTGGATAAGTAAAAGCGTTTTAAAGTTATCACCACATAAAGTGACACAGGTGACAGAGGTACTGTTTGGCGGCTGGAGCGCTCCATCTTCTCACCACTCTTCACACCTTTTCCCCTCTCGCGGCATAGTGCCTGACGAAGGCCTAATAAGGTCGAAAACGTTTGCGCATATATGTTGCCGCTTTTTCCTAAGAAATAAAAATACTTCATGGAACAAAGAAAAACAACTATTCTGCTGTGATTTTTGCATACTATGAAGTGACACATGTCAGATTTGCAAAAATCAGTCTGGTCCTTAAGGTGAAAAATTGCCCGGTCCTTAAGGGGTTAAAGTCACTTTAAAATTGATTTTCTCTTTAAAATCAGAAAAATTGCTTCTAAAATTCTAAGCCTTTTTTTAAAAATAAAATGACATTTACATGAATTTTACTTAATAACTATTTCGTGAGATATTGCTATCTGTCTTAAAAGCAGAGAAGTTAAAATTAACAAATTGCTAATTTTCCAAATTTTTTTGTAAAATTTTGGATTTCTTTTTTTATAAATAAAGGTTTAGAATCAATTGGATAAGTAAAACAATTTGGTACACAATTTAAAAATGTATTTTAGTTGCACATTGTGCTTTTAAATTGCTATTAAAACATTTTGGAAAAACAGACTAATTCTTTTTATTTTTCCCAAATACAAAAAATGTTAAAATAAATTTGGAATAAAAAATTCTCCCAGACATCTTTGAAATAGTATTTAAATAACCGAATTAATAAAAAAAAAGCTTTCAAAACAGCATGAACTGAAAAAAACAATGAGGGAGATTTATCAAAACTGATGCAAAAGAAAACTGACTAAGGCCTCCTGCACACGAA
The DNA here is from genome assembly GCF_905171765.1 of Bufo bufo. Classification (NCBI taxonomy): domain Eukaryota; kingdom Metazoa; phylum Chordata; class Amphibia; order Anura; family Bufonidae; genus Bufo; species Bufo bufo. The sequence continues at coordinate 315,594,087 of NC_053390.1, forward strand.
AGTAGGTGTTCCGTTTCCGTATTGCGGACCGCATATGCGGATCCACAAAAAACGGACACCGTTCCGTGTGCATTCTGCATCACGGATGCGGACCCATTCACTTGAATGGGTCCGCAAATCTGGGAATGCGGAATGGTGCGGAACGGAAGCACGAAACAGAACCCTACGGAAGCACTACGGAGTGCTTCTGTGGGGTTACGTTCCGTACTTCCGTTCCGCAAAAAAATAGAACTTGCTCTATCTTTTTGCAGGAAAGGGGGGATCATGGACCCATTCAAGTTGAATGGGTCTGGATCCGTCCCGGAGGCCGCATAAACTTTCTCAGTGCATTGCGGTCCCCAGAGCACGGAACGGAACACATACGTTCGTGTGTAGGAGGCCTAAGGCTACTTTCACACTAGCGTTTTTGCTGGTTCAGCAAAAATGCTTCGGTTACTGATAATGCAACCATCTGCATCCGTTATGAACGGATCCGGCTGTGTTATCTTTAACAAGACGGATCCGTCATGAACTCAATTGAAAGTCAATAGAGGACGGATCCGTTTTCTATTGTGTCAGATTGTGGCTCCGCATCTCAGGACGGAAAGCAAACTACAACATGTTGCGGTTTGCTATCTGGTATGGGAACGCAACTAAATGGAACGGAATGCATTTTGGAGCATTCCGTTCTGTTCAGTTCAGTTTTGTCTCTATTGACAATGAATGGGGACAAAACTGAAGCGTTTTTTTTCTGGTATTTAACACCTATGACGGATCTCAATACCAGAAAACTAAAACGCTAGTATGAAAGTAGCCTTAGATGCCCATAGCAACCAATCAGATTGATTCAGTCATTTCCCAAAGGAGCTCTGAAAAATGAAAGATGGATTCTAATTGGCTGCTATAGGCAACTAAGCTAGTTCCCATTTGCATCAGTTTTTATAAATTTCCCACAATGTGTCTAGTCATAAAGAAGGGGTAAATAGCCAGGTCTTGAACTGGTGAAGGCCAAAAATAGGTAAGTCTTCAAGGGGTTAAAATGAATTTGTAACTCTTCCATTCACCTTTGACAATGCTGAATGATGTTAAAGGGGTTGTTCAATTACTCAAAATCCCCCCACATGTGCCGGGCCCCTCACCAGTAATATACTTACCCCACTCCCGGCGCCGCTCCTGGTCCCCACACCGCCGCTGCTGCTTCTCCCTGCACACAGATGAAAACATCTGGTGTTAGGGGCGAGCAGCCAATGGCAGGCAGGGGCGGGGACGAGCCTCCCTAGTGTCACCAGTGACGATAGGGAGGCTCGTCCTTATTCCCGCCTGCAATTGGCTACTCCCCCCCGACACAGGATGTTTTCATTCGTGTGCAGGGAGAAGCAGCAGCAGTGGTGCGGGGGACCAGGATCGGCGCCAGGAGTGGGGTAAGTATATTACTGGTGAGGGGCCCGGCACATGTGGGGCAGTTTTGCGAAATTAGATAACCCCTTTAATGAAACATGTTCAAAGATCTCACAGGAGCTTTTTTTTCATTTTTCAATTTAGTTTATGACCTCTGCTGGAATAGAACAAACATATTACCAAGGTCGTCATCTGGTTGATAAGTCTAATGAAAACTTTCAACAAGCTATAAAAAGGCAAGGTAAGATGTTTTCCTAAACCTGCTGCATTGTCAATGGCTTACAGCATTTATTTTGTGTGCTTTCTTAGTCAGTAGCAAGAATCTAGTGGTTGTCTGTGTTTGCTTTGCTTTTGATTCTTATTTTACATTTTTTTTGTTGAGAGTTTTTAGCATGATCAACCCTATTAAACCAGGTATATGATATGTACACAACTCTACAACACAGCTCGCTCGGCCCTCAACATACTGATGTCTAGCCCTGTTCATCAAGGGAAGGGGGCCATGTGCAGAGCACAGGGGGGTGTTACAAAAGCAGTGCTCCAAAGATTCAATCCTGCCCCCAAGTGCTCCTACTTTGCTCTTTTACATATGAATAAAAATGCACATAGGATAGGGGATAACTATTAGATCAGTGGGGTTCCTACCACTGGGACCCCCACAATCACAGGAATGGGGGCCCAGTACCCCCTGCAGCCCCTAAAATGAATGGAGCGGCCAGTCAGACATGCTCCATTAATTTCTATGGGAACTCTGGATATAACTGAGCACTGTACGAGGCTATCTCCGGAACTCCCATGAGCGTGCCTGACCGACTGCTCCATTCACTTCAAGGGTTCTGCAGGTAAGGAGCCCCTGTTCTTGTGATCAGTGGGGGGCCGCCAGCAATAGTGTGAGATTGAGAAACAGCTCTCATTGTTTTGAACACTGTTTGTGTGTGGATTAAATTAAATGTTCTGGACTGACGTTCTGCTGTTTGGCCACAAGAGGCCGCTGATTCTTTAACCCAGCTAATAGACTGCAGATATTTGAATATTCAAAGGAGGTGTGGTTTTTCAAAGCATGGAGAAGGCAGAAACCATTTTAGAAGGAGGCTGTGAGAGACTGAGTAGCTGTGTGAGCAGAGAAGAGAGCAACCCTGTGTGAGCAGAGAAGAGAGCTGCAGATGAGTGAAGCTGATTGTGTCCAAGACCCTGATCCTGTCCAGAGGAAGGAAGATTGCAGCCAGGAATGCAGAGGAAAAAAGCAACATACAGTGTGGTACCGCATGCTTGTTGGAGAAACGTTTGTTCTGTTCAGAGTCTCCAGCGGATGCAAAGCAGACTCGGGTCGGTAAGATCGTACACGCACCTCATCACAGTGTTGGCGCCTAGAGACTGAGACCAGGCCTGTAGTTAGTTAGTTAGTTAGGGTTTCTGTTTGTGTCAGGCCACAAGAGTTAATACTGTTCATTGCAAGGACTCCATAACTTAAAGGGACATTTCACCTTGGAGAGCTGATAAAATCCCCAAAACTCAAGCCAGGCTGGCGTTTTGTGCAGAAGGAATACTCAGGCACGTGCTACAGGACCAGTTATGGGAGGGGGAATACTGTAGATTTGTGTAAGATTGTTAGCTGTTGTGCTGCACCACAGGCTACCCCGTACCGCACACCCATACAGTGATTTTTGTTCTTTTAGGGTAATAACAGGTAAGGTGTGGCAGATTAGTGTGCCCGCCAGTAGGTAAACTACAGCATTTTCCTCCTGCACCCATTGGAGGGCGCCGTGTTGTGCAGCACAAGGGTCTCAGCCTTCGGGCTGGGTGTATGTAAATGTATCTTATGTTCCCAGGATTTGTGGTTATGTTCATTAACACGTTTTAGTAAAATTCAGTTTTGGTGAAAGCTGGTGTTGGAGTTTTTTTCCTCGTTCTTGACTTCGCTGTATCCTAGGGGGCCCACTCCGGTACATGGCTTACAACTTGGCATATTCAGCAGGATACAGCGACCGTTATGGATGGGTACGCAGCGGGAGATTTTCCCCCGGCGCCAGAGGCACCGGAACAGGACCCAGCTCAGGGTGCGCCAGTGCAAGGCCAGCATGCCCCTGCCATGTTCGAAGTTAATGGCAGAAACATGATGTTGCAGGGCTGGACTGAGAGGGTACGGAGTGCGGTTAAAATATGTAACCTAACCCCCGAGCTGCAGACCGAGGTTGCACTGGGAACTATAGAGGGTGACGTTAGAGGGACCGTGGTGGTGAGGCCCGAGTCCAGGAAAGATGCCCTGGAGAAAATATTCTCCGTGCTAGAGAGAGTCCAGAGGGGTCATGCCAAAGTAGTACAGTTGCTGAGCCCCATTGCACAACCTGTATGCCATCAGCCCTGTTACGTGGCACATTTAAGTAAGGAGGCGTCCGAGAGGTCGGTGTCGCTGGATGATTAGGAGAGAGTGAATGCTGAGCAGTCAGCATATCCTTCCATGTCAGATGTGCCTGATGTCCCCAGTGTTTCTGGGCCTTTTACTCTGCTCTATACACGGAAATAGTGTGGATGGGGAGGGTTGCCGAGGACCTCTAGTGGGGTGGAATGTAAGATGAAAAAACAGTTCATACTGTTTCTGTATACATTACTTTATTAGAACTGTCATTCTGCATTTTGCCATAAGAGTCCGCTGTTTCCCCACATAGCTAAATTACTGCAAGTAATTGAATATGCATTGAGAGGTGTGGTTACTAGCTGAAGAAGAACCAGGAAATGGCTCGGCAGACATGTTTTGCAGAGGCGGGAGCTGGAAGGCAGCATCTAGTGGCCCCAGGCGTCATTGAGACCTGGAGTGGCCAGAGTCACTGTTGGAAGTGACTGATGACTGTCAGCAATCCAAATGTCATCCAGGAAAGAGAGGATCGGTTCCAAGAAGGCTGGAAAAGCTGTGGAACGGAGCTACAGACTCTGCAGGGCCTCATTGTGGATGGACACACTTGTTATTTGGTTTAAGTCACCATCGGATGAAGAACAGACCCGGGTCGGTAAGCCAGATCGTGCACGCACTCCAGTATATTGTGGGGGCATGGAAAAACTAGAGACTGTGATCTAGCCTGCATTTAGTTAGTCAGATAGGGATCCTATGTGAGGCAGGCTGCAAGGATTGTGCTGCAAGGATTGTGCTACAAAGATTCTGAAATTACCCAACACCAGGACTTACTAGTTTTAAGGTTATAGTTCGCAGCTGGATCAACAATGGACATCACTGCAAACTTCAGCTACTCTAGCGTCTTGACTGGAAGTATTACGGACACTTGCTACAGTGTCGGTTTAGGAGTAAGGGAAGAGAAAACTATTGTATAAATCTGTAACATTGTGAGCTCTTGTGCTGCCTGTATCTTGCCCCCCACACAATTGTTCCCGTTTCCTGGGGTAATAAGTGGTACAGAGGGTCAGTGATAGTTGTGCCAGCAATAGGTAAATCATCGCAAGTGGTGTCTGTCAGCCATCTTGGGGCGCCGTGCTGTGCAGCACAGGGGTCTCGGCGTCCAGGCCAAGTGTATGTAACTTTATTATATGTTCACTACATTTGAGATTGTGTTCAATACAACTGTTCAGTAAAGTTTCTGTTTTCATTAAAGCTGGTGTCGGTGTTGCTTTCCTTGTCTGTGGCTTCGCTGTCTCCTGGGGAGACCCCCGGTACACAGTCTTACAACAGTACCCTCACCGATCTAATCGTTATCCCCTGTCCTGTGTATACTGGATAACTTGATGTGAATGGAATACCTCTTTAAACTGGCCATACCTAGTAGTCTTTTGTCAGCCAGTCCCAGCAAAAATGGCGGGTTTGGCTGGCACTCTATTGTATGTGGAGAATTTCCGACTCCCGACAAAAATTGGACGAAATGAATATTTTACAAAGGAAATGATAGTGAGCTCTTCTAGGCACTATAATGCCATGTCCGGAGTGGTAAGTTTCACTTATTCATATGCAGAGAATCGCCCGTATGAAGATAGATGTGGTGAGTGAACGTGAGAGCACTGTATGATTCATTGCATTGTGACACACATGCAGGGATCAGTATACATACTGTGAGACACCACAGCTCTACGATACACAGTTGCAAACTGATTGACTGTAACAATCTGTAACCTGTGAATTCCTCAGTGGGACATTGTAACATTACCAATTTATTAATTGGAATTAAAGGTACTAATACACTGACAGATCAGTCAGGCGATTGTCGGGAGGGAAGTGTTCCCCCCCGTTCACCGCCTGCTCGCTAGAGGAGGAGACTGCTGCTATTACATGCAGCGATCTCCTCCTCAATATAAAGACAAACAATCGTTAATGTCATCGCTTATCCCTGTACTTATCATTGTTTGCTGGCAGCAGATCGCCTATTACACAATGCAATCTGTCGCCGGTACACCAGGATTTTTAAACATGTTGAAAGATCCTGATTACCGGATGAACGAGTGTTTGCTCGTTTATCGGGTAATCGGCACCAGTATTACACTGCCAGATGATCACTAACGAGCATTACTATGAACACTCGTTAGTGATCATCTTATTGATTATCTATTGATGTAATAGGCCCTTAAGTGGGATCTTTTTGCAAGTGATCAATACACTTTTATAGTCATTTGGGACTATATTAAAGGAGTCATTATAATTAATATACTCTATTTTCTTTAAGAGAAATACAGATATACTGTTGACTACAGTGATTTTATTTAATTGGACTCATGCTGAGGACTTTATTTTCATTTTTAGTTTTATATGGATCCATTTATTCCACATTAGTGTCACGGAAGGTGTACAGCAAACTATAAGACACAAAAGGAAGATCCGGCTGACTGGATTTAAAACTAAGAAACCAAAGGGATAGCCCTGCAACAGACCTGGCTTTCTCCCTAAACTGCTCAGCCTATGCAAAATTCTCAATGGTAGAAGATCGCATATCCTCGTACCTCGACTGAATAACCCATGAACACCCTATAATAGTGAGGGGACACGACCACCGGCTCCCTACACTTGATACGGAGGGAGTCAGGGTCTCCTGGGATCCAGCAAACAGGAAAATACAAATGAATAAACAAAACTTATCTGTAGAAGACTCAGTAGTAGCATCCAGCATGCATATACTCCAGGAAGTTGTATAAACCGCAAAGTGATGCAGTATGGGAAGGGATTTAAAGGGATGCAATCAGTGCAACTACATGACAGCTGAGAGAGGCTAACGAGATGAGAAAATGAAAGCAAAACAAAAGGAACCTCAAGGAGGAGGTTCTGAAGGACGTCTGTCAGAGCTTCTCAGATGTCTGGTTGTGACAGTACCCCTCCTTCTACGAGTGGACTCCGGACACAGAGCCCACCTTCTCAGGATGGGACCTATGGAAAGCCCTGATGAGACGAGTGGCCTTAATGTCCGTCACTGGGACCCACATCCTCTCCTCAGGACCATAACCCTCCCAATGAACGAGGTACTGGAGAGAACCGCGGACAACACGAGAATCCACAATCCTAGAGACCTGAAATTCAAGATTACCATCAACCACAATCGGAGGAGGAGGCAAAGACGAGGGTACAATGGGTTGGACATAAGGTTTTAATAAGGACTTATGAAAAACATTATGGATCTTCCAAGTCTGAGGAAGATCAAGACGGTAGGCAACAGGATTGATGACGGACAAGATTTTGTAAGGCCCAATAAACTTAAGACCCAACTTCCAGGAGGGAACCTTCAATTTGATATTCTTAGTAGACAACCACACCAGATCACTAACATTCAGGTCCGGACCAGGCACACGTCTCTTATCCGCCACACGCTTATATCTCTCACTCATGCTCTTTAGATTATCCTGAATCTTTTGCCAAATCGATGACAAAGACGAGGAGAATCTGTCCTCATCAGGTAAACCCGAAGACCCCTCTCCAGAGAATGTCCCAAACTGCGGATGAAACCCATATGCACCAAAAAATTGTGACTTATCAGAGGACTCCTGACGACGGTTATTTAAAGCAAACTCCGCAAGGGACAAAAAAGAACACCAATCCTCCTGATTCTCCGCCACAAAACAGCGCAGATATGTCTCCAGATTCTGATTGACACGCTCTGTCTGACCATTCGACTGCGGGTGGAAAGCAGAAGAGAATGACAACCGAACCCCCAAGCGAGAACAGAAAGCCTTCCAGAATCTGGAAACAAACTGTGTGCCCCTATCAGAGACAATGTCTGAAGGAATACCAAGCAATTTGACAATGTGATCAATAAATGCCTGCGCCAGCATCTTAGCATTGGGCAAGCCAGGAAAAGGAATGAAATGCACCATTTTGCTAAAATGGTCCACCACCACCAGAATCACAGTCTTCCCCGAGGAACGAGGCAGGTCCGTAATGAAGTCCATGGACAGATGTGTCCAAGAACAGGAAGGAATGGGTAACGGAAGGAGAGGACCTGATGGCCGTGAATGAGGGACTTTGGCACGAGCGCAGGTCTCGCAGGCTGCCACAAAACCCTCAACCGACTTACGAAGCGCCGGCCACCAGAATCTCCGAGCGATGAGATCCACTGTGGCTCTTGCCCCCGGGTGCCCAGCAAGGACAGCATCGTGGTGCTCCTTAAAAATCTTATGTCTTAAAGCGAGAGGCACAAACAACTTCCCAGGAGGACAAAGATCAGGAGCCTCTGACTGGGCTACCTGAACCTCTGCCTCCAATTCAGGATAAAGAGCAGAGACCACCACACCTTCAGCCAAAATGGGACCCGGGTCTTCAAAATTCCCACCTCCCGGAAAACAACGTGACAGGGCATCCGCCTTCACATTCTTAACCCCAGGGCGGAAGGTGACAACAAAATTAAACCTTGAAAAGAACAAAGACCATCTGGTCTGTCTCGGGTTCAGACGCTTGGCTGACTCAAAAGCTAACTTGATGGCCAACAACTCCCTATCTCCCACATCGTAATTTCTCTCTGCGGAGGAGAGTTTCTTCGAGAAAAAGACACACGGTCGCCATTTGGCAGGAGAGGGACCCTGAGACAAGACCGCACCCACACCCACCTCAGAAGCATCAACCTCAACTATGAAGGGCAGAGAGACATCAGGTTGTACCAAGATGGGAGCGGAAGCAAAACTCTCCTTGATATTAGAAAAGGCCTTACGCGCCTCTACCGACCAGGAGGAAAAATCTACCCCCTTTCTAGTCATATCAGTGAGTGGTTTAACAACAGAGGAATAATTCAAAATAAACTTCCTGTAATAATTGGCAAAACCCAGAAAACGCATCAGCGCCTTCTGATTCTCAGGAAGCTCCCACTCAAGCACAGCGCGGACCTTCTCAGGGTCCATGCGAAAACCAGAAGCGGAGAGAAGAAACCCCAGAAATTGAATTTCTGGAACCGCAAACACACATTTTTCCAGTTTAGCGTACAATTTATTCTCCCGCAGGATGAGCAAGACCTGACGTAAATGTTCCTTATGAGTTTTGAAATCAGGAGAAAAAATCTAAATGTCATCCAGATACACTAATACAAATTTCCCCATTAAATGATAAAAAATGCTGTTCACAAAATGCTGAAAGACGGCTGGAGCATTCATCAAACCAAAAGGCATAACCAAATTCTCAAAATGGCCCTCAGGGGTATTGAAGGCCGTCTTCCATTCGTCTCCTTCTCTGACCCTGACCAGGTTGTATGCCCCTCTTAGATCCAATTTGGAAAAAACTTTAGCCCCCACAATCTGGTTAAACAGGTCCGGGATCAGAGGAAGTGGATAAGGGTCACGAATTGTGATACTGTTCAGCTCCCTGAAATCCAGACATGGTCTTAAAGAACCATCTTTTTTCTTAACAAAGAAAAAAACAGCGGCAACAGGTGACTTCGAGGGTCGTATGTGTCCCTTTCTCAGACTCTCAGAGATATAAGCACGCATAGCGACCCTTTCAGGTTGGGAGAGATTGTATAAACGAGATTTAGGCAGCTTGGCGCCTGGGGTGAGATTAATAGGGCAATCGTACTCCCTGTGAGGGGGCAATTTCTGAACACCACTCTTAGAAAACACATCCGAAAATTCAGAGAGGAAAGATGGTACAGTCTTAGTAGAAACCTCTGAAACAGATGTCGTGAGGCAATTCTCTCTGCAAAAGTCACTCCAACCGTTTATTTGCCTCGCTTGCCAATCAATGGTGGGGTTATGTTTAGTGAGCCAGGGTAGCCCCAACACTAGAGGAGTAGGCAACCCGTTTAGGACGAAACATGACACATCCTCAACATGAGTATCACTCACAATCAAACGGATATTGTGAACTATGCCCTTTAACGATTTCTGAGAAAGTGGAACGGAATCAATAGCAAAAACAGGTATATCCTTTCCCAAAGTGCATACCTGGAAACCATGAGTTATAGCAAATTGATTATCAATAAGATTGACAGCTGCTCCACTATCTACAAAAATCTCACAAAAAATATTCTTGCTCTCTAGCGCCACCCTGGCAGGTAGGACAAAACGGGAACTACAAGCAAACGGAAAACCTTCAATTTCCGCATCAACCTTGCCAATAGTAACAGATGGAACGTTTTTAGAGGATTTTTTTCTTTTCGTTTCTTTATTACTCTCAAAAAACTGCCTGAATCTCCTAGAGGGACAAACATTTGCCAAATGATTTATACCTCCACAACAGAAACAAACCTTCCCATGAGAACTGAATCCTCTATTGTCAGAGGCAAGCAAACCCAGCTGCATGGGCTCCTGCTCAGAAGGGATTGAGAGCGACTGAGACCCCTGTGCACTGAATGAGACCGCCGCACTGTCCTTGGCCTGAGTATGACAGGAAGGAGTGATCTCTCCTCTCTCTCTAAGACGCCTGTCAATACGAACGGCCCGAGACATGGCAGAGTCCAAGGAGGTAGGTCTCTCATGAAAGGCAAATGCATCTTTCAATCCCTCTGAAAGACCATGGCAAAATTTACTTCGGAGTGCAGCATCATTCCAACCAGTATCAGCTGCCCATCTCCGAAATTCTGAACAATATATCTCTGCGGACTGTTTACCCTGGCATAAAAGACGTAATCTAGACTCAGCCAGAGCAATACGATCCGGATCATCATATATCTGACCCAGGGCTAAAAAAAATTCATCCACTGAACAGAGGGGCCGTGCCCCAGCCGCCAGCGAAAAAGCCCAGGACTGAGCGTTATCCCTGAGCATCGAGATGATGATCCCCACCCTCTGCTCCTCATCACCAGAGGAATGGGGAAGTAGGCGAAAATGGAGTTTGCAAGCCTCTCTAAAACGAACAAAATTCTCACTAACCCCGGAGAACGTATCCGGGAGCGAGATCTTAGGCTCAGAACAAACTCCATGAACGCAAGCTGAACCGGTCACTTGAAACTGCAAAACAGTTTTACGGAGATCTGCTACCTCCAATGAAAGACCCTGCATGTGTTCAGTCAAAAGTGAAATCGGATCCATGCTTGAGACGGTTTTGGCGGTTTATAATGTCAAGGAAGGTGTACAGCAAACTAGAAGACACAAAAGGAAGATCCGGCTGACTGGATCCAAAACTAAGGAACCAAAGGGATAGCCCTGCAACAGACCTGGCTTTCTCCCTAAACTGCTCAGCCTATGCAAAATTCTCAATGGTAGAAGATCGCATATCCTCGTACCTCGACTGAATAACCCCTGAACACCCTATAATAGTGAGGGGACACGACCACCGGCTCCCTACACTTGATACTGAGGGAGTCAGGGTCTCCTGGGATCCAGCAAACAGGAAAATACAAATGAATAAACAAAACTTATCTGTAGAAGACTCAGTAGTAGCATCCAGCATGCATATACTCCAGGAAGTTGTATAAACCGCAAAGTGATGCAGTATGGGAAGGGATTTAAAGGGATGCAATCAGTGCAACTACATGACAGCTGAGAGAGGCTAACGAGATGAGAAAATGAAAGCAAAACAAAAGGAACCTCAAGGAGGAGGTTCTGAAGGACGTCTGTCAGAGCTTCTCAGATGTCTGGTGGTGACAATTAGCTGCTGGGCCCACAGCTTATACAGTTCTGGACTGACTATACTGTATTTATCTATATTTTTTTTTATTGTGTTTATTTTTTGTTTATATGTTTGTTTTTATACAATATTCCTGATCTAGAGATGAATCTAATAATAAATATATTTTATTATATACAATATATGCCTAGAGGAGCTCACTATCATTTACTTTGTATTGATTTTCTTTTCTTCTGTTGCCACCAGAAAGTGAGCCGTCCCCCTTTTGTTCTCCCAGGTGAAAAGCAGCAGCTTTTTTCCACTCTTCCCATGAAATACATATACATGTACGCCAAAGCCGAACGTCTATGTGCATGGGGAAGCCAAGAGGGAGTCAGGAGAGATAGCTGTAGGCTGAACAAACAGCTATTGAATGTGTATAGCCACCTTTACAGTCTGACGCCTAAATCAGACATTCACACGAGATAGAATGTACTAGGCGTCTTTCTAAAATTCTGATCTATTGAAAGTGTTTTCTCCCCATAACAACTCTTTTTGAAAGGGAGGCGTGGCTTTTATAATCCCTGATCATCAACTGCTATTCCTGGGGAACTTCTGTAGGGGAAATATAGCATTATATGGTGTTATTCAAATGAATGGCCAGCCACTTAATGTATCGATAGGCTCTGGGGGGATAGGTAGGGTTCTCTGGAGGGGGGGCATTAGGGGCTCATAGAGAGGTCTAAATGGTCGACCCTCCTCTGACACCTATAGGACTTATTATGGGTCACGGTTTGTCTTTATGTAGCAACCTCTTTAATCCAAGTTTTCTTTTATTTCATCCTTATATTAAAAGAAGCACTCCCACAAATTTTTTTATTCTCTGACCTTTTAGAAAGGTGCATGATATAAACTGTAGTGAAGGTAATTTTCTTTCCAGTGACAACATTTGTGAGTTATCCCCTCCCTTTTGATTCTTAGCTGTGTCATGTGACTAACAGTCTGCCTTTCCAAATAATACAACTTCTTATGTGTGGACAGGAATCCAGTTTCTGTATGTATTCCTACGGAACTCTCAATGTCAGTCTCAAGAATGAATAGAAAAGTAACTGACTTCCTGTCCTGTGTCAGTTGGAAAGTCAGAGTGCTGATCACATGACACTGCTAAGGATCAGAAGGGAGGTTATAACTTACAGTCATCAGTAAGAAGATTACCTTCACTGCAGTTTACATCATGTACCTTTTTAACAGGGCAAAATAATATTTTTTTTTGTAGGAGTGCTACTTTAACTTTAGAATTAAGTGTAAGAATTTTAGCCAGGCAGTTTTCCTGGATGCTCTAGAAGCCCATGTATGAATCCGAAGTTATGGTATTATGTACAATGGTTTGAGACATAATATAATTTTCATTTTGTGGCTTTTTGGAATAATATACTAATACATTTTACAGCTTCTTTGGACATATACAGTGTTCCAGAAGGAAAGTTGACAGCTAATCATGGAAGCAATGCACCCACATATGTCAACACCCAACACATGAACAAGAAAATGCTAGGAGCTCTTCAGCGAAGTGTAGATGGAATGTTTTGTGGATCAGTGGACAGCTGCAAGGATATAAGTCCTAGAAAAGATCTATTTGATATGAGTAAGTACCATCTCTTTTTTGGAAACAAAAAAAAATAATGTGTATCCAAATTAAGGCTCTTTTTAACCATTCATATTATTATTTTTTTAAACATACTTTCTATTTATTTTAAGGAGTATACATTCAGCTAAAGGCATAACAAACACACCATGACATATAAGCATTTGGCATAATACAAGTGCCATCATGTTTGTCAATCTAGAGAGGAGAATAAAAAAAATTAAAATGTATAATGAGAAAAAAAAAATATAGCATAAACCTAATTTGTACCATCAAACCACTTATTATTATTGAAAAAAATTTACCCCAAGGTTTAGTGCTGGGTCCTCTTATTTAGCTTATTAATGATATCGAGGATGGGATTAATAACACAGTTTCTATTTTTACAGATGACACCAAGCTATGTACTGTAGTACTGTGCAGTCTATGGAAAACACTGAGTGTTTGGGCATCAACTTGGCAAATGAGGTTCATTGTGGATAAATGTATAGTTATATATCTGGATAATAATAATCTACATACATCATATGTCTTAGGTCAATAACACTTGGAGAGTTATTTGTAGAGAAGGATTTGGGTGTCCTTGTAGATCAAAGATTAAATAACAGCTTACAATGTCAATCAGCTGCTTCTAAGGCTGCCGGGATATTGTCATATACTAAGAGGCATGGACTCGCGGGACAGGAATGTGATATTACCACTTTACAAAGCTTTCGTGCTGCCTCATCTGGGCTATGCAGTTCAGTTTTGGGCACTAGTCCATATAAAGGATCCCTTAGAGCTGGAAAAGGAAAAAGGAAAAAGGAGAGCAACTAAACTGATAAGAGGCATGAAGGGTCAAAGTTATGAGGAAAGATTAAAATAATAAAATGTATTTAGTCTTGAGAAGAGATGTCTAATGTGGGACATGAATCACCTATACTAATATATAAATGGGCCATAAAAAATATCATGACAAGCTGTTCCATGTAAAATCTCCTTAAAAGACAAGGGGGCACTGCATCGACTGGAGAAGAAAAAGTTCAGTCTCCAGAGGTCTCAAGGCTTTTTTACTGTCAGAACTATAAATCTGTGGAATAGTCTACCAGTCGTGCCAGCGATCAAAGCCTGCCGCTGTCTTGCTGTCTTGAGCAGGCGCAGATGTTGCTCTACTCTCCCTGTGTGAACTAGGACTAGTACTTAGTGAATGTCCTTCAGCACTACAAGTGTTAATCCTATCCTTGTGCTCTCCGCCCAGCTGTTGATTAAGGAGCTGATCAACCTTCCTACTTAGGTAAGCTGCGGATCCACCTCCTTGCCTGAGCTTTGAGGTTATCTACTTGCTAGTAACCAGTGTACAAAAATTTGCTGTGGGGCACAGTCAGTTCTAGCTATGCCCCTGGCAACATGTATAATCTCATTCCACATTCTATCCATATATCTACAAACTTCCTTCCTGAAAATCGGTACTTTTTCACAGACTCAGATACAATGATGTAGGTCTACACCTGCTTGCTGAAACTTTGGACAACTGGTTAAACTATCTGGGTCATCTATGGTGGCAGGGACATTAGAAACAAAAAAGGCTGCACAGATAAGTTTAAAATGTGATTCCCTCAATTTTTCACTGAGTACGTTGTGACACAGTGAGAGGTTTGGTCTGGGAAAACAGGTATTTTCCTCCCAGCATGTGCTGCTGGGCTGATTTACAGCCAGGTGAAGTCAAATACCGGACCGGATTTTATGTGCCAGTCCGTGTTTTGGCAGCACCTGGCTGTCCTTAAATCGGCAGCTGGGCTCAGAAGCCAGATCTCTGTGTTGGGATCTGGGAGCCTTGTGTCTGGATGAAGGCTTGTTACCTGTTTGGCATGAAAACAGGTTGGTGGTGCTATGGTCAAGGACTCTTTGAGGCAGAATTGCCGCATGGTGTGGATTACCACCAACACCACAAGGTGACTATTTTGTCGATTACGACTGCTTGTTTTGTCACTTCTAAAGTGTGAATAAAACACTGAACTGTTTGATCCAAAAAACCTTGTTGTTGCCTCTGCAATGAGCAGGACCGTGGTACAGTTACACGGACGCCAAATTATGCAGTGGGTCAGGATATGGGTTTAATAGTCTATAGTTTTGTTTGTGATGCCAATTGCAGCGTGCGCAGGGTACTAACACAGGGCCCTTTAAGGTGTTGTAACTCCCGTACCAGGTTAGGAATGACAGAGTGGTGTAATGTCTCTGTACTAGTTGTGGTAATGGTGTCAACGGTGTCTCCTACCTTAGGTACAGCTGGACTCCTGGGTCCTTGCTCACTTTCAATAAAATGAGTGTGTTGCTAGTAGGAGTAATTGAGGGATTTGCAGCAATAATTGAGATCCAGACTTGGAATAAAGTTCAAACTTGTCTTTACTATATGCAGCTTTCATCCAAGTGAGATACAGCAATAGTCTTTGGTCCCAGCAGGTATTGGCAATGTGTGGCAGGAATCTGGCTTCTGCTCTATCATTGCCTGGAGTTTTTGCAGGAAAAGGACGTCTGCTTAGTAGTTCTGTAATGTGGCAGGGATTTATCTTCTGCACTGACTATATTCTGCTGTCTTGGGGACTGACTAGCTGAGGAGGAATTTGGCTTTTCCTGGTCTCTGGACGGTACTCACAGTTGGCTCACAGGGTATGCTCCTTCCTGGAATTCTGGAGGTGGCTGCTTGCTTTCTACCAGCTGAGGCTGAAAGGCTCAGGCTGGGAATGATGATCAATTGTCTCACTCGAGACAAGATTCTGGCTTGGATCCCTGAATCTGGGAGCTCCTACTCACACAGCCTTCCCCTAGCAGGGGTGGCTGGCACACTAACTGAACTTCCTTCCCCACCCATGAGGCAGGTTGTGGGAACATACCACACCTCCTCACAGAGGGGGAGATAAACTGGAATGTACTATTCCAGTCTAGAAACACTAAACTGTAGCTAAGTCCCTGTTAACACATTGCTGCCACCTGCTGGTGAACATGAAAATTACAGCAATATACATTTGCAAGGCTTTACAATGCACAATTGTGAGAATGTAATGTAAAATTACACAAGATGCCCTTAACAGGTTGTAGCAGGTTTAAATAGTTTCGTAACATAACTCTGGGATGTTACACCTCTATACTGAGTCCGCTAATCCTGTCTACCAGAGCGAAACTCCACAACGTGCTTTTGTATGATAGGCCTCCATCCCTCTAATGTGTGAAATAATTTTGTCCACTTAAAACAACATTGTAAATTTGGCAGAAATCTGGGGAGTCACTCTATGCATTCTGCATTGCCTGGGAGGGCCATTCTAGAAAACTGGGAAGGGCAGAGGTTCCGTACTAATTTTTGCTAAGGAACCTATGAGATCTGTGTATGCCTTTAGGTGAAAAATTTGAAGCAGTGTCTACTGAAAGATTTGTAGATGCTTGGAACAAGCCGAATAAAACCGAATGGAGGAAATTTCTAAATTTGCTTTGAGTTTGGAATTTGTCAAGGAGCAGATCCAGCCACATAGATGTTGTTGGATGCTTTTTCAGCATTTAGAGCTATTAGAGAACCTTAGCCTGGTGGGGTTGAGATACATCAAGAATTGTGAGGGCTTACCTGGAGTTGGAAACTGGGAACTATAACAATCAATCATCTGATTGCTATTATCATAAATTCCAGTGCACTTGCATTGGAATCTATGATGATTTTACTACTTTCCTATGGAGCCCGATTACAGGCAAAGGCTCCATAGGAAATACTATGCAGCAGCCTCCTGTCATTCATAAAGACAGGGGCTGCTGCATACAAGCTCCGGCTCCTCCGATCGCCACACGGAGGAGCCGGAGCACCACCGAAAGTGCGCACTTTCGGTATCAGAGCGCTCAGATGCCGTGGTCAGGATTGACCACGGCATCTGAGGGGTTAAATGTCCGTGATCCGCATAACTGCTGGTTGCGGACACGAGCCGCGGGTGTCTGCTAAAAGAAGCAGGCGGCCAACCGCGGCTATGGCGCCCGCAGCGGGCAGGAGCGGGCACCATCTTTAAACACCCGCCCAGCGCCGTACCTGTACGGCGCTGGCCGTGAAGGGGTTAAGAAGAACTTAGTTATGGGATATATTTTCTACTTCATGAGTAGTTGACCCATTTAGGATTGAGTTATAGTAGGTTGCTAAGGTTTGAGAAATTTGAAGCCTTATTAATTTTTACAATTGTGGCCAAAAGTTTTAAGACTAACACAAATTTTGCTGCTTCAGCTTTTGTGGTGGCAATTAAATATAGATTGTTATGAAGAGTGATCAGATGAATTGTAATTCATTTCAAAATCATTCCTTCCAATGAAAATTTTTTCACAAAACCCCCATGTCCACTGCATTTAAGCCTTACCAAAATAACCTACTAACATAATTTTTGTGATCTTCTCGTTAGCTCAGGAGAACATGTTAATGAGGACAAGGCAGCTGAAATCACTCTGTCATGCTGACTGAATTAGAAAAGCAGACTGGTTGCTCTAAAAGGGGGAAGGTGCTTGAAATAATTGTCTTCTTCAGTTATCTATGGTTACATCCAAGGAAACACATGCAGTTATCATTGCTCTGCATCAAAAGGGCTTCACAGGCAATGACATTGTTGTATGTGAGATTGCACCTACAGTACGTCAACTATTTATCAGACCATCAAGAACCTCAAGGAGAGGTTCAATTGCTATGAAGGCTTCAGGGTGCCCAAGAAAGCCCAACAAGTGCCAGGGCCATATCCTAAAGAGGAATTAGCTATGGGATTGGGTCACTACCAGTGCAGAGTTTGCTCAGGAATGGCAGTAAACAAGTGTGAGTGCATCTGCATGCACAGTGAAATGAAGACTTTTGGAGGATGGCCTGGTGTCAAGGGCAGCAAAGAGGCCTCATCAAGGACAGACTGACATTTTGGAGGAGGTATAGGGATTCATTTGCAGAGGGCTGGGTAACGTTATTTTCTCTGACAAAGGCTGTTTCAGACATCTGGAAAAATTATTATCGATAGAAAAAAAGGTGACTGCTGTGTCATGCCAACAGTAAAGTATCCCAAGACCATTCATGTGTGGAGTTGCTTCTCATCCAAGGCACTCTGGGCTCACTCGCAATTTTGCCTAAGAACATTGCTATGAATAAAGAACTTCTCCCAACAGCAACTTCTCCCAATGATCTAGGAACAATTTAGTGATGAACAATGCTTTTTCCAGCATGATTAAGCACAATGTTACAAGGTAAAAGTGATAAAGTGGTTTGTTTAAAAAAAAATGTTTAAATTTTGTGTCCTTGGCCAGGAAAATTCCATTGAAAGCCTTAGGTCAGTCCACAAAATGTGGGTGGACAACAAACAAAAACACAGAAACTGTGATAAACTCCAAACACTGATTAGGCAAGAATGGGTTGCAATCAGGATTTGAAAAATGAGTATTGAAAAAAACATTGTAGATATTGAGTCTTTGCAGAAACTTGATGTATTCATCCATAAAAGAAAAAAAAATAATCTTATGAAATGCTTATAATTGTACTTCAGTATTCCATAAAAAACAGCTGACAAAAAGATTGAATAACACTGTGGCAGCGATCTTTGTGAAAATCAAAATTTGTGTTAGTCTTAGAACTTTTGGTCACAACTGTAAGATTTGTTTTCCTTTGTGATTTTTTTCTCATGTCTGCATAAGTTTCTTCTACAGTTATATCCACGTTTAACAAATCATTTTAAGTAGGTCAAATTATCCCTCAAGGCAAGGATTATGTACAGTATATTTCTAGTGCAAATTTAATAATAGTACATAAAACAATAATGAATGTAAATAATAAATAATAACAAATAGTAAATAATAACAAAAATAAAATCCTAAATATATTAGATATCCCCTGTAGATACTAATAAAAAAATGTAACTCACACAGGATTCTTCCTTAGATTATAATAATGACGATTCCTTGTTACTATATAAATAATTTATTGGTGCACCAATGTTGAGTATCAAGGGATGAATAACATCATGTTATTGTTTTTGTTCCTTTTATTTTATAAATCTTAATTGCTTGTGCATCCAGGTCCCTGCAAGTGGCTGATATGACTTAGTCCACAAATATATATACCTTATAAGGAGTCTGTGTCAAGATCAGTGTGTGTGTGTGTGGGAGGGGGACTCCACACTGAACACCGGAGGGAAAGGGGAACAGTAACTGGGTCTGGGAACTAGGGAAGAAACAGGTCACCTCTTGGACAACCCTAATCCGGGCCCTGACTACCTATCAATATGAATAGAACTTGAAGGTAGGAATATTCATATGCAGTATACCTAGGCCCGGATTTCCCTACAAGGCCCTGGAATAAGTTTAGGACCAGAGACAACCCATTCCTCCCCAGATGGACGAATGTAAGTCTCTGTCTCAGGCCCACAACAGATACAACAACAGAGAATATAACAAATACAACGCGACACTTAAATGGGTTCTGCACTTTCATTTAACTGATGTTCACTTGAATGGAGCTTTGCCCCACCCACGCTAGTTGATACTAGTCGTGACGTCAGTGGGCCGGCGGTATACAGTGAGAAGGCCTCGACGCTGCTGGAGCGCCGCTGCCTTCTCAAACAGCTGATCGGTGGGGGTCCCGGGTGTAGGACCCCCGCCGATCAGAAGCTGATGATCTATCCAGAGGCTAGATCATGAGTTAAATGAAAGTGCAGAACCCCTTTAACTTCTGTAGAGATGGAAGAACAGGAACACCAGAGACGACCTCACACCAGTTCAGCCAAACCCAAATGAAGCTATCTTCCGCATAGTCAGAAGCGTGGGGTCAGACTATAAAGGGTAGATGTGATGACCACTGAGCAACAGCTGAGAAAAGGGAAGTGGTCATTAACCCTATCAACACTGAATAAAGAGAAATCAAGGAGGCTGTTAGATTCAACCACGCTCAGCCAGTCTCTCTGATCTCCTGACACCAGTCACCTGAGGGACTGTGACAGTCTGTCACTTACATATCATGTTTTAAACTGATAACATAGCTCTGTGGGACACAAATACATGACACTGATGATACTTTGGTTTAGTTTTTGAGAGACTCCAAAGCAGCAAAAGCGAAGTTTTAAATATATAAAAATTAGATATCGCAAGTGCCCAGGGGCAGTGAGTATGCTGCAAGTGCCTAGTGCTCCCCAACTTAATTGTGCCTGACTCCTTCCCTCTGTATCGTCCGGCCAGCCTTGTATTCTTGTGGCTTCATTCTTATCTCCATTCGTAATCAAGTGCCTGCACGCATCATCGTCAGGCCCGAGCATGCGCAGTACATTGCCCACTGTGGGCAGAGGCATAGTGATATGCAGTGCGCATGCACTGGTTACTGGTTACTTGATCTTATATTGTTGTCCTTGTATGGCAGAAGTACTTAGTTTTGGATCCCAACCTGAACCAAATAAATGTTTTTGCCGGGCGCTCCCTTGATACCTGCTCTGCTGCCAAATATCCACTGCCTCTAATGATAAACTGCTTGCTGGGGCTTGTGGTACCACAAGATTTCAGGAACTAGCTTGTCACGCTTATTGTTTGTAACCTCTTGTCAGGATATGTGCTGGGTGATGTCATGTTAAAATAGACTGTATATTTTCATCAGCTAGATGCGTTTTTGAGGAGCCTGTTCCCCTCCTCAGTAGCTTGTGCAGTCCTTCTAAATGCTGGTATATGATTATTTATTGTATTTTGGGAGGGTGAGTCCGTTGTCTATTTTTATAGTTTAATAAATAAAGTAGGAAGGCTCAGAGGCTGTAGGCACTTTTTTTCCTGGTTGACATGAAAAGTGTCTGTGCCTTCACAGAGGTGAGAGTAAAACTGCTATAACTTGGTGAGGATCAGTGTGTAGGTTACTTGCCCTGTCTCGTATCTTGGTGAGGTGTGGACAAACTCTTCCCTATGATCTAATAGCAATTCAAACTGAGCACTGGTGGTAAAAAAATTCCAGCCACTGCTTTCAGATCTGAGGAAGACACTTTTTTTTTTTTTTTAACCCCTTAAAGACTCAGCCCAAATTTACCAAAGATTTGTAAAAAATGGCAAATTTCCAAGTTTCAAATTCTCTACTTCTATAATATATAGTAATACCTCCAAAAATAGTTATTACTTTACATTCCCCATATGCCTACTTCCTGTTTGGATCCTTTTGGGAATGATATTTTATTTTTTGGGAATGTTACAAGGCTTAGAAGTTTAGAAGCAAATCTTCAAAAACCCAATTTTTAGGGATCAGTTCAGGTATGAAGTCACTTTGCGAGGCTTAGATAATAGAAACCACCCAAAAATGACCCCATTCTATAAACTACACCCCTCAAGGTATTCAAAACTGATTTTACAAACTTTGTTAACCCTTTAGGTGTTCCACAAGAATTAATGGAAAATAGAGATACAATTTCAAAATTTCACTTTTTTGTCAGATTTTTCATTTTAATATTTTTTTTCCAGTTACAAAGCAAGGGTTACAGCCAAACCAAACGCAATATTTATGGCCCTGATTCTGTAGTTTACAGAAACACCCCATATGTGGTCGTAAACTGCTGTACAGGCACACGGCAGGGCACAGAAGGAAAGAAATGTCATACGGTTTTTGGAAGGCAGATTTTGCTGGACTGTTTTTTTTTTACACCATGTCCCATTTGAAGCCCCCCTGATGCACCCCTAGAGTAGAAACTCCATAAAAGTGACCCCATCTAAGAAACTACACCCCTCAAGGTATACAAAACAGATTTTACAAACGTTGTTAACCTTTTAGGTGTTCCACAAGAGTTATTGGCAAATGGAGATACAATTTAAAAATCTCACTTTTTTGGCAGATTTTCCATTTTAATAATTTTTTCCAGTTACAAAGCAAGGGTTGAAAGCCAAACAAAACTCAATATTTATGGCCCTGATTCTGTAGTTTACAGAAACACCCCATATGTGGTCGTAAACTGCTGTACAGGCACACGGCAGGGCACAGAAGGAAAGGAATTGGAAGGCAGATTTTGCTGGACTGTTTTTTTTTTACACCATGTCCCATTTGAAGCCCCCATGATGCGCCCCTAGAGTAGAAACTCCAAAAAAGTGACACCATTTTAGAAACTACGGGATAGGGTGGCAGTATTGTTCGTACTAGTTTAGGGTACATATGATTTTTGGTTGCTCTATATTACACTTTTTGTGAGGCAAGGTAACAAGAAATAGCTGTTTTGGCACCGTTTTTATTTTTTGCTATTTACAACATTCATCTGACAGGTTAGATCATGTGATATTTTTATAGAGCAAGTTATTCCGGACTCTGCGATACCTAATATGTATACTTTTTTTTATTTATGTAAGTTTTACACAATCATTTCTTTTTTTAAACAAAAAAAATCATGTTTTAGTGTTTCCATAGTCTGAGAGCCATAATTTTTTCAGTTTTTGGGCGATTACCTTGGGTAGGGTATGATTTTTGCGGGATGAGATGATGGTTTTATTGGCACTATTTTGTGGTGCGTGTGACTTTTTGATTGCTTGCTGTTACACTTTTTGTGATGTAAGGTGACAAAAAATTGATTTTTTTTACACCGTTTTTTTTTTTTTTTTTTTTACGGTATTCACCTGAGGGGTTAGGTCATGTGATATTTTTATAGAGCAAGTTATTACGGACGCTGCGATACCTAATATGTATACTTTTTTTATATTTATGTAAGTTTTACACAATGATTTCATTTTTGAAGCAAAAAAAATCATGTTTTAGTGTTTCCATAGTCTGAGAGCCATAATTTTTTTTAGTTTTTGGGCGATTACCTTGGGTAATCGCCCAAAAATACCCTAGGTATTTAGTCCGCTGTCTATTTTTAATACCCTAGGTATTTGAGTGCCTCCCACATTTATAATTTACAATAGTGTGAATTAGCTAGTTCCCCTATGTCCGGTTGTGTCATACAATGAGGCAGGGGGAATCCACCAGAATACAATTTATTCTGGTCCAAGACTGGTGGGCATATGAATAATGTGAATAATGCAAAAACACTCTACTGTCTGGATAGTGGACTCGACAAACATCATTTGTAAGAGAATGAAAAAGTTTGTAAGAAGTTCTGCTTCTTCCTCCGTAGGAAACATGATTATATTAAAGTTAAAGATAGTTTATAATTATTAGTTGCATTTAATGTTTATCTGGTTTGTACAGATTGGAAAAATACATACATATATATATATATATAGCTGAGTGTATGTGTGTATGTCTACTAAAGAAATCCGCACCGTCTCATTTACAATTACGAGATTTGTCACACAGGTAGATCAGGTGTCCTGGTAGGTTTAAGATCTCAGCTCTCTAGCACGTACCGTTCCTGAGATATTCTCAAAAAACGAATTAAGCAATAGATGCCTAGTCACATGACCCTTATCAGCCAATCAAAACTCACAGGCCCTTCGTATCAACATACACACAGTTTTACACCAGGTTTCGTTAACAACCCAGCCATCTTTCTTCACTGCTGTAGGTCAGCTTTAAAGGGGCAGGGCACTGTGGATGACACTGTTAAGGGAGCAGAGTACTGTGGAGGTCATAGTTCAGGGGGCAGGTAGGGCGGCCATTCAGGGCACCCTCAAAAGACGGACTTAAAAACCCTGCCCCCAGGTCCCGCTATGCCACGCCCCTGACTCAGTTAGGCCACACACCCTCCCACTCCACAGCTGACGGGGATTGAAAAAAATGAAGGTAAAAATCAACTTCTGTCAGCTGCAGGGGTGGGAGGGAGGGTGACTTTCTTCCTGCAGCTCACGCTCAGACAGCACAGTGAGCTGTTCAAAAAGGATATTCCTGTGTCTATCCAGGCCCTAAAACCGGACCTCTGGCCACCCTAGGCGCAGGCTGCTGTGGAGGTCACAGTTCAAGGGACGGTCCGCTATGGAGGTCAGTGTTAAGGGGCAGATTGCTGTCGAGGCCACTGTTAAGGGGACAGCGTGTTGTGGAAATCACTGTTAAGGAGATGGGGTCCTGTGAAAGTCTTTAATAAAGGGGTGGCTGCTGTGGAGGTCACTGCTAAAGGACGGGGCTGCTGTGGAGGTCACTGTTAAGGGGGTGGAATGCTGTGGAGGTCACTGTTAAA
The DNA here is from genome assembly GCF_905171765.1 of Bufo bufo. Classification (NCBI taxonomy): domain Eukaryota; kingdom Metazoa; phylum Chordata; class Amphibia; order Anura; family Bufonidae; genus Bufo; species Bufo bufo. The sequence goes on from NC_053390.1 coordinate 315,618,148, forward strand.
GGGGTGGGTGCTGTGGAGGTCTCTGTTAAGGGGGCAGGGAACAGTGGAGGTCACAGTTAAGGGGACGGTCCGCTATGGAGCTCAGTGTTAAGGGGCGGGGTGCTGTAGAGGTCACTGTTAAGGGGGTGGGTTATTGTGGAAATCACTGTTAACGAGACGGGGTACTGTGGACGTCACTAATAAAGGGGCGGCCGCTGTGGAGGTGTTTGTTAAAGGGGAGTGCGCTGTGGATGTTACTGTTAAGGGGGCAGGCCGCTGTGGAGGTCACTGTTAAAGGGGTGGGGTACTGTAGATATCACTGTTATAGTGGATACTGTCAATATCTTTTAACGACACACACATATTAAATGAAGTAGATAAAATATACCAGTGCAAAGCTGGGTCCTTCTCAGACCCGGTGCTATAATAAGGCAGACCAAGCGGCCGCCTTAAGGCGCTGAGAGGGGGGGGGGGGGGGGGGGCGGAAAAATGAAACTTTTCCTTTTTTTTTCATTAATCACTTGCATGCCGCCGGCCTCCTGCGGCTGTTCTCCTCTGTGTGGTGGTCCTCATATATTCTCTCTGGGCTCCCGAGTCCTGACAAGTTATTTGAGGACCTTTCCCACTCTGCCAATCAGTGGCCGCAGCTGTGTCACGTGTCAGGGCAGTGATTTCCTGCTGAGCCAATCACTGTTCTGACACATGACACAGCTGCAGCCACTGATTGGCTGAGTGGGAAAGGTCCTCAAAGTCTTGTCGGGAGCACAGAGAGAAGATACCAGAACCACACAGAAGAGAAGGGGAGCTGCTGCAGACGACCAGGGCCAGGTGAGGAGCACAATGTTTATTTTCACACAACATTAATAGAGGGGGAAATGTGCCATGGAGGGGGAGAAATGTGACATGGGGGGAGAAATGTAACACAAAGAGGGTGATGTAAAAAGCAGGGGGTGATGTGACATGGGGGGGAGAAATGTGACATGGAGGGGGAGAAATGTCACATTTCTCCCCCTCCATGTCACATCACCCCCCTATGTCACATTTCTCCCCCTCCATGTCACATCACCCCCCTATGTTACATTTCTCCCCCCTCCATGTCACATTTCTCCCCCCTCCATGTCACATTTCTCCCCCCTCCATGTCACATTTCTCATCCCTCTCCATGTCACATTTCTCATCCCCCTCCATGTCACATTTCTTCCCCCTCCATGTCACATTTCTCATCCTACTCCATGTCACATTTCTCCCCCCTCCATGTCACATTTCTCTCCCCTCCATGTCACATTTCAACCCCCTCCATGTCACATTTCTTATCCCCCTCCATGTCACATTTCTCATCCCCCTCCATGTCACATTTCTCATCCCCCTCCATGTCACATTTCTCATCCCCCTCCATGTCACATTTCTCATCCCCCTCCATGTCACATTTCTCATCCCCCTCCATGTCACACTTCTCATCCCCCTCCATGTCACATTTCTCAACCCCCTCCATGTCACATCACGCCCTCCTTTTTACATCACCCCCACCGAGTTGTGGGAGGGGAAGGGGGCCAAAATGAAGCTTTGCTTGTGTGTGCAAAAATCCTTGCACCGGCCCTGGTCCTTCTGCTAGTATATATAGAATTCTCTGCTCTGGTGAAGCTCCAATCTCCCATGTCCTTACACGCTAGGGCCAAAACCGGAAGTGCTTGCTTTTGAATTTTGAATCATTCTCTGCCTTCGTAAACTAATTATGCTTCAGATGAATATTATGGACTGATGACTGAAACTGAATTCTGATGCAGAATTCATTAGTTGTATAGGCCAAAGAAAACAAGCACCCTCACATCACCACCATGCTTGACTATTGGTAATTTTTTTTTATGTGATGCATTATTTTACTGTACATGTCTAATGTGAGCCTTTGGGATTATTTATGTGTGCTGGCTGTGTGCTTCTGTAACAGAAAGTAAGCAGAAAAAAAGAGTGAAGCTGTATGCATTTAATGGTATAAAGCAATTTTTTATTTTTTTATGCAACATTATGTTTAACAACATCAATTGAAATGTGAATGACATCTACAAAGCAGCAACTTTATGCCATACTACTCTGCCACACAAAAATGTCATGTGAAAATACCGTCTGAAGGACAGCTACATTTTCATATGTTCCTCTAATAAATGTAAAGGTACAATATGTATTAATGTACCATCATAGGGGACTTCTGAATATGGCAAATACTTTTCAAAACACTGTATGAATTATGTATATTTAGTATTCCTATCCTTTCTAATCTTAAACCTCCATTTATTCAGCCATAAAATAATATTTCGGTCCTTTAGGGCCATAATTTAAAGGGGTTGTCAGGGACCCAGGAAAATTTCCAGGCCACATGGAGAGGGTATAATAGGAAATATAAACCACTTACCTTTTTCAAGTGTCCCAGTTCCAGCACTACAGCTCCCATCCTGCCTCTTCCAGTTGGAAGTGTGACATGCTGTCTACTTGCATGTGACCGCTACAGGGAAGGGGAGGAGACAAGAGCCATGGCACTGGAACCAGGATAATATAAGGTGTGCTTTTTTTACTATTACACCCTTCCCATGCGGCCTGGAAATTTTACTGTGTCTTGGACAACCACCTTAAACACTGACCTAAAACTTTCCTACAGAACCATTTGAAGATGCTCTGAAGAACCAGCCCATGTTACATAAAGATGCTTCAGTAGACTGCTCCAGTCCATTGTTATCCAGAGCTGCCATTTTAACTATTAATGAAGAACTGAAATCAGAAACCTGGTATGTTGGGGAAATGTGTAGAAAAGAAGCAGAGAAACTACTTAAGAAGGATGGTGATTTCCTTGTCAGAAAAAGCATCAATAATCCTGGTTCTTATGTGCTAACTGGCATGCATAATGGTCAAGCCAAACATCTTCTTCTGGTAGATCCTGAAGGCACAGTAAGTACTTTCTATATTACATTGGAAATAACCTAGCATGCTAAACGGTACCTGTTTGATTGCTTTGTTAAACGCCTCCTTTTTTGTTTACAGTATTTAAGGTTTGGAGGTTCTATTTCTTGCTCCTGTGTTCTGGTGCATTGTTCCCCCAGTAGCATGAATGTTAAAAACCCCTGCAGCCTACTCAACTGCTCATAGGCTTTACCACATTGAACTACCATGGATATCAGCAGCCCCTGCTTCAGAGATCAGAAGCAGCTAAATACTGAAAAACTGCCCTAATAAAAAGGCAACTTGAAGAATAGGGCCTTGAGTTCTTCTGTAGCAAAATAATGGAACTGTGGTCTATTACCGGTGGAAGAGAGGGATTCCAATACAAGCATATATTGTAGTACTACTTGACTTGGTTTCTATGGAATGCTATCTAAACCTGATATATTCAGATAAGTCTCTGGAAACAGTATATTTCACTGTATTTCTAGTGCTAACTATGGGAATAGGCTCTGTGTATTCACCTGTGGGTAAAGAGATACAGTGGTTCAGTATATTTAAAGGGTTTCTGTCACCCCATTAAACCGTTTTTTTTTTTTTTTCTTTAATAATAATCCCTATAGTGCGATCTCATGATACATAATCAAATTAATAATTTTGGTTCAGTAGATTTTAATATGCTAATTACCTTGCTACCAGCAAGTAGGGCGGCTACTTGCTGGTAGCAGCCGCATCCTCCGATGGTAATGACGCCCCCTCGGCATGCTGATTGACAGGGCCAGGGAAGGGAATCCTTCTCTGCTGGCGCTGTTAGAATTTGAAATCTCGCGCCTGCGCCGTACCTAGCTTTAATCGGCGCAGGCGCACTGAGAGGCGGCCCCTCTGCTCGACCGCTCCATCCTCAATGCGCCTGCGTCGATGACGTCATCGCATACACCCGGAAGAGAAGACGCCGGCATCTTCTCTTCCGGGTGTATGCGATGACGTCATCGACGCAGGCGCATTGAGGATGGAGCGGTCGAGCAGAGCGGCCGCCTCTCAGTGCGCCTGCGCCGATTGAAGCCAGGTACGGCGCAGGCGCGAGATTTCAAATTCTAACAGCTCCAGCAGAGAAGGATTCCCTTCCCTGGCCCTGTCAATCAGCATGCCGAGGGGGCGTCATTACCATCGGAGGATGCGGCTGCTACCAGCAAGTAGCCGCCCCACTTGCTGGTAGCAAGGTAATTAGCATATTTTAAAAATCGTTTTTTAGCAAAATCTACTGAACCAAAATTATTAATTTGATTAATATGTTTTAACAGATACGCTGCTAGAGAATGTTAAGAAAGTCTAAAAACTAGACAACCTCTTTAAGATTAATTTACAAAATCCTGGTCTTAGGAAATGTCATCCATAGTGTATATGCTCCTGTTATATGTATCACTGCATGTAATACTGAAATAAAACTCGTGTATCAAGCTTAAAGGGGTTGTCTCACTTCAGCAAATGACATTTATCATGTAGAGGAAGTTAATAGAAGACACTTACTAATGTATTGTGATTGTCTATTTTTGCCTCGTTTGCTGGCTTGATTTATTTTTCCATCTCATTATACACTGCTCTTTTCCAGGGGTTATGGCATCTGCTGCAACCAACAAAGGTGTGCGTGCTTGCACACTATAAAAAAAAAGTGCCAGCCTCTGTGGTGGCCAGGACTGTGGGAGCGCACATACACACATGCGCAGGAGCTCCTGTCCCGGCTACCTTATATCTGCGCTGCAGTGGTGGCCGTATCCAGTAGCGTACCTCTAATAGAAGCAGACCACGCAGCTGCTATGGGGCCTGTGGAAGAATGGCCTTGCCGCCTTCTGGCTACTTAGTCAGGGAAGCACCCAGAAATTTTGCCTAGTGGGGGGTCCGAGGTTAAAACAAACTGTGGCACGCGTAGCACGCCGCCCAACATTGTTGGCCCTCCCATTGTTCAATTCTCCTCCTACATATAATAGGCCACTCCCAACATACACCGTACAGCTGAAATTACATAATTTAGGATGAAGGTAAGAGTCTCACCCTCATCCTCCATAGACACACTGTACTCAATACTCAGAATCACCATCCTGTTCTGTTTCACACAGTGCCCCCACATAGCTCCACGGCAGGAGCTATTGCAGCTTCACTTCCTCTCTCCTAGTCCTGAAGGCACCAAAAGAGAAGTGGAGGAGAAGCTGCACGATATTTAAGGTGTGTAGGACCAGGTGGAGAAACCCGACTCTACACATCATACAGAGATGGGAGGGCCACCGGCAGGCTACAGCCAGGAAGCTCCTCCACTTTCCTCCCTTCCTGGATCCTGCTCGAGGCTTGTGGTTCCCCCCCACCATCCGCCCGTGACCTGCTGTCCCCCTCGGTCTTCCTCCCCAGGCTGAAGCCCCCTGCCCCATTTCCAGCCACCACCATGCTTATAGCTGCCCAGCTCTGAATCCTCCTTCTGCAAATGGCAAGGGGAGGAGCCGGATAATCTCCTCTCCTACATAGCGCCACATACCTCTTACATCCAGTGATGTCACCTTTGATGTAGACGTTCTCTTTCCTCATCTTATCTATTCAGTCCAGACCGCCATGATGATTTTTCAGCCATCTCCCGTCTCTGCAGAGATTAACAAACATACATTAGTTTCCCACTTTTCCATCATCTTCACATCTTCTGAACACCCTTTCCTGCCAGCCCTAATTCTGTGCTCCCCAATACTATACTGGAGAAACTGTCCCCCTGAAAATACTAGTACCACAGAGATACTACCCCCTTCAACAGTTATTGGCACACAGTGCTCTAAAAAAAATAACAGTAAAATAGTGTCCTGGACTATATGCATAATGTCCCTCCAAAAATAATTGTGCCAAGGTACCCACCAAAGTAACAGTGCTCCCCAAAATCCCACCAATAGAAATAATTATCTGACAGAGCACACTTACTAGTAATAATGCCCCTATAGTGCCCTTACTAGTAATCATGTTCTCCATAGCCCCCCAGTAATAGTAAAGCTCACCATAATGCCCCCTAGTAGTAATAATTCTCCTTATAATATGACAAGTACAAGAAATACCCCCTCTTAATGCCTACGGTTAACCACCTCCGGACCGCCGTACGCAGCGACGCGTCCTGGAGGTGGTTGATTGATTCCGACTGGACGCGCCGGCGCGTCCTCTCGCGAGACGCGAGATTTCCTGTGAACGCGCGCACATAGGCGCGCGCGCTCACAGGAACGGAAGGTAAGAGAGTGGATCTCCAGTCTGCCAGCGGCGATCGTTCGCTGGCAGGCTGGAGATGTGATTTTTTTAACCCCTAACAGGTATATTAGACGCTGTTTTGATAACAGCGTCTAATATACCTGCTACCTGGTCCTCTGGTGGTCCCCTTTGTTTGGATCGACCACCAGAGGACACAGGTAGCTCAGTAATATGTTGCACCAAGCACCACTACACTACACCCCCCCGTCACTTATTAACCCCTTATTCACCCTTGATCACCCTTGATCACCCCTGATCACCCCATATAGACTCCCTGATCACCCCCTGTCATTGATTACCCCCCTGTCATTGATCACCCCCCTGTAAAGCTCCATTTAGACGTCCGCATGATTTTTACGGATCCACTGATAGATGGATCGGATCCGCAAAACGCATAGGGACGTCTGAATGGAGCCTTACAGGGGCGTGAGCAATGACTGTGGTGATCACCCCATATAGACTCCCTGATCACCCCCCTGTCATTGATCACACCCCTGTAAAGCTCCATTCAGACGTCCGCATGATTTTTACGGATCCACTGATAGATGGATCGGATCCGCCAAACGCATACGGACGTCTGAATGGAGCCTTACAGGGGCGTGATCAATGACTGTGGTGATCACCCCATATAGACTCCCTGATCACCCCCCTGTCATTGATTACCCCCGTCATTGATCACACCCCTGTAAAGCTCCATTCAGACGTCCGCATGATTTTTACGGATCCACTGATAGATGGATCGGATCCGCAAAACGCATACGGACGTCTGAATGGAGCCTTACAGGGGCGTGATCAATGACTGTGGTGATCACCCCATATAGACTCTCTGATCACCCCCCTGTCATTGATCACCCCCCTGTCATTGATCACCCCTCTGTAAGGCTCCATTCAGAAATTTTTTGGGCCCAAGTTAGCGGAAATTATATATTTTTTTCTTACAAAGTCTCATATTCCACTAACTTGTGTCAAAATATAAAATCTCACATGAACTCACCATACCCCTCACGGAATCCAAATGCGTACATTTTTTTAGACATTTATATTCCAGACTTCTTCTCACGCTTCAGGGCCCCTAGAATGCCAGGGCAGTATAAATACCCCACATGTGACCCCATTTCGGAAAGAAGACACCCCAAGGTATTCGCTGAGGGGCATATTGAGTCCATGAAAGATTAAAAGTTTTGTCCCAAGTTAGCGGAAAGGGAGACTTTGTGAGAAAAAAAAATATATCAATTTCTGCTAACTTGTGCCAAAAAAAAAAAATTTCTATGAACTCGCCATGCCCCTCATTGAATACCTTGGGGTGTCTTCTTTCCAAAATGGGGTCACATGTGGGGTATTTATACTGCCCTGGCATTCTAGGGGCCCTAAAGCGTGAGAAGAAGTCTGGGATCCAAATGTCTAAAAATGCCCTCATAAAATGAATGTGGGCCCCTTTGCGCATCTAGGCTGCAAAAAAGTGTCACACATGTGGTATCGCCGTACTCAGGAGAAGTTGGGCAATGTGTTTTGGGGTGTCATTTTACATATACCCATGCTGGGTGAGATAAATATCTTGGTCAAATGCCAACTTTGTATAAAAAAATGGGAAAAGTTGTCTTTTGCCGAGATATTTCTCTCACCCAGCATGAGTATATGTAAAAAGACACCCCAAAACACATTCCCCAACTTCTCCTAAATACGGCGATACCACATGTGTGACACTTTTTTGCAGCCTAGGTGGGCAAAGGGGCCCACATTCCAAAGAGCACCTTTAGGATTTCACAGGTCATTTACCTACTTACCACACATTAGGGCCCCTGTAAAATGCCAGGGCAGTATAACTACCCCACAAGTGACCCCATTTTGGAAAGAAGACACCCCAAGGTGTTCCGTGAGGGGCATGGCGAGTTCCTAGAATTTTTTATTTTTTGTCACAAGTTAGTGGAAAATGATGATTTTTTTTTTTTTCTTACAAAGTCTCATATTCCACTAACTTGTGACAAAAAATAAAAACTTACATGAACTCACTATGCCCATCAGCGAATACCTTGGGGTGTCTTCTTTCCAAAATGGGGTCACTTGTGGGGTAGTTATACTGCCCTGGCATTCTAGGGGCCCAAATGTGTGGTAAGAAGTTTGAAATCAAATTCTGTAAAAAATGGCCAGTGAAATCCGAAAGGTGCTCTTTGGAATGTGGGCCCCTTTGCCCACCTAGGCTGCAAAAAAGTGTCACACATGTGGTATCTCCGTATTCAGAAGAAGTTGGGGAATGTGTTTTGGGGTGTCATTTTACATATACCCATGCTGGGTGAGAGAAATATCTTGGCAAAAGACAACTTTTCCCATTTTTTTATACAAAGTTGTCTTTTAGTAAAAGATAGTAAAAGTTATTTGGTATTTGTTGGATGGCTTGGGTGGACCTAGATCAATATCATTAGGGCGACAAAAAGTTTTCCGATTGTCCTAACATAATATTCAATAACCTTTCTATACAGTTTTGTCATGTAAAAACTAATTTGCATAAACATGGGCTTATGGGAAAGACATGCAAATGAGCAGAATCTGCCTTGTTTTTCAGCTGTCATAACACTATGAAAACCAATAGATGGCGCTATGGAGTTATGAACAGCGCCCTCTATTGGTTTTACACTCTTATGAAAAGTCTAATATTCTTGTCAGAAGACTATGAAACCAATAGAGGGCGATCTACACTGAGTTATTACCCAGCTATTCCATGAACCATGAGTCATGATTACAGCACTCTCTATTTGTTGTATAGTGTTATGACAAGACTATTCGCTGAGATTATATTCGCTATATTGCTCTATATTCGTTTTTTAGAATATTCTTAATATTCTAAAAAACTAATATATAGCAATATAGTAAATATTATGTAATAATTATGTAGTAAGTCAGTGATAATATCTGAGTGGAAAAGCTGGGTAATAACTCAATGTAGATCGCGAGTTATTACCCAGCTTTCCCAGTGTCAGATTTTATCACTGAGTTATTACCCAGGTTTCCCAGTGTCAGATATCATCCTAGTGTAGATCACAAATTTTTATCACAAATTTTCCGCTTGTCTTAAGAATCAGTCTAATATTCTTGTCAGAAGACTATGAAACCAATAGAGGGCGCTATTGAGTTATGAACAGCGCCCTCTATTGGTTTCATAGTCTTCTGACAAGAATGTTAGACTTGTCATAAGACTGTGAAACCAATAGAGGGTGCTGTTCATAACTCCATAGCACCATCTATTAGTTTTCATAGTCTTATGACAGCTGAAAAACAAGACAGATTCTGCTCATTTGCATGTCTTTCCCATAAGTCTATGTTTATGTAAATTAGTTTTTACATGACAAAACTGTATAGAAAGGTTATTGAATATTATGTTAGGACAATTGGAAAACTTTTTGTCGCCCTAATGATATTGATCTAGGTGTGCAGGTCCACCCAAGCCATCCAACAGCTGTAAGACAACATTGACATTTACTGGCTCTCAGTTAGAGAAGAGCTGGTTTGTAATATCTCATAGTGCACAAGTCTGCCATTGTAAGGTATGCTGACTAAGCCTGTCATCTGTCTCATGGATAGATTGAGCCCCTGGGTTTAGGCATACAGCTTTTGTGTGGCTGTCTATTGTATGTTGTACATAATAGGAGTGTAAGACACATCCAGCTATCCTTTTAATGCTATTTCCAAACCATTTTGATGGGGTTTCCATCAATTTCTAGCCTTTATAATGAACCAAACACCCTCTTTTCTTCAGAAAAGGGGTGCCTGGTTGTCTCCCATTGACTTCCGTATACTCCGGTGCTCGGCCGAGCACACGAATATAGCAATGTGTTCGGGCTGAATACTTTGGTGCTCGATCATCACTAGTGGTGAACCCTCAGCATCTATTACATCTGGGTGTGAGCCCCTTTCTATATTCTTTATACATTTTTTTCACTGATGCCTTTATGAGAAATGAATGTTAGAAATGATCCCCTTCAATTGTATGGGGGTGTCGGTCCATGAAAACAGACAAAATAGAACATGTTCTATTTTTTGACGTCCGTTATTTACTGGCTGTCAAATAAGCAGCTGTATGAATAACCCCTTAGACAACCATTGTTCATCTTGTTTTCACTGTCCTGTAAATGTAGTCTAAGCATGAGCATCTAGGTTGCCATAGTGATCTCAGCCGAAAAAGCTGGTGTCACGTGATGGCATCCACAAGAGAAAGAGAGTGTCTGGGTTTCTATGGTGAGCGAGGAAGTTACAGAGGTTGATAAAGGACAAAAAGAGTAAAAATAAATTAAACAGGCTGCTGTGGAAGAAAACATAAAGAGCTGAGACCTAATATAACCAATATTACATCCAAAAATAAAGAAACAGGAAAGATAGTAAAAACACTTTTACCTTTTTTTTAACAAAAGGGTCTACTAAAACACACTCAGTATCTACAATCGAATATAACTATATATAGCAAAATAGCACTTACATAGTATTGAGTTGTCCAGAAAAATCTATGAGATGTTAAAAACGTGTTAAAAAAGTATAAGGGTCCATTTACACTTCCGCAAAATGGGTCCACATCCGTTCCGCAATTTTGCGGAACAGGTGCGGACCTATTCATTTTCAATGGGGCCGGAATTTGCTATCCGCATTTGCAGATCCGCACTTCCGGATCCGCACTTCCTTTCCACAAAAAAATAGAACATGTCCTATTCTTGTCTGCAATTGCGGACAAGAAAATAAATTTTCTATGAGAGTGCTGGCGAGTTGCGGCCCGCAAAATGCGGAACGCACATTGCCGGTGTCCGTGTTTTGCGAATCTGCAATTTGCGGATCTGCAAAACACATATGGACGTGTGAATGGAACCTAATAGGAGCGATACCTTTATTGGTTTAAACAAACTGGAGAAAAAGCAGAAGATCAGCACTGCTGATGAGATGAATGATGATTTATTGAGAAGACAATAAAATTATGATGCTTTTTGATGTGATGCAGACATCGAAAAACACATTGCCATTTTATTGTTCTTTCAATGAATCATCATTCAACTCATCAGCAGTGCTGATCTTCTGCTTTTTCTCCAGTTTGTCTCTACAACTGTGGACATTGTTGATGCTGTGGTGTGGATCTGGCTGCAGCTGTTATACTATTTCTACAAGTCCATTCAGCTTTGTGCCTGACTTGCACAACGTGAATAGGTGAGCACTACTTGTCTCCCTTTATCCCAGCATGTAGCCACGTTTGATACGCAATGGGGTGGCTTGTGTATTTTTTCTCTAATTTCACCTTTATTGGTTAACCAGAAAATTTATATATGTATGCAAGCCCTCAGAGCACAGAGGCCTCTGTGTTCCAAAAGCTTGCAAATATAATTTTTTCCGGTTAGTCAATAAGGGTTCGAGTACAGGGCAACATGTGTCGCGCGAAAGCAAGTTGGATAAAATTCGCTTGACAAAAAATATTTGACTTGTCTGCAACTTGCTGTTGTGCAACTGTTTTAGAACTGAGAAAGCCAAACAGCCAAGTTGCACGTATGACTTACATTAAAGTCAGTGGAGTAACTTACGACTTTCAGCAACAAAATCCATCATGTCTGGATTTTTTGCAACTGTCACATCGAAGTTGCACCATGTTGCGTGCCGGAACAATGCCAGAAGATTACAGTAGCACATAGGTTAAGAAATGACAAGCTCAGAGTCTTGTCTACAAATGCTCGCAGTTTAGGGAATAAGATCAATGAACTTGAGTCTTTACAGAGGAAGAGGTTCTAAGTCAGCTGTCTAAAATTAATACAAATAATTCGCAGGGGCCTGATGGGATACACCCAAAGCTATTAACCCCTTAAGGACTCAGCCCTATTTCACCTTAAGGACCAGGCCATTTTTTGCAAATCTGACCAGTGTCACTTTAAGTTCTGATAACTTTAAAACGCTTTTACTTACCCAGGCCGTTCTGAGATAGTTTTTTCGACACATATTGTACTTCATGACACAGCTAAAATTGGGTCAAAAAAGTTAATTTTTTTGCATTAAAAAATACCAAATTTACCAGAAATTTTGAAAAATTAGCAAATTTCAAAGTTTCAGTTTCTCTACTTCTGTAATACATAGTAATACCCCCAAAAATTGTGATGACTTTACATTCCCCATATGTCTACTTCATGTTTGTATCATTTTCGGAATGATATTTAATTTTTTGGGGATGTTACATAGCTTAGAAGTTTAGAAGCAAATTTAGACTTCATGGCAAATGGACATAAAATTTTCCAATATAATCAATTTTTTTCCAGGAACAAAGCAAGGGTTAACTGCCAAACAAAACTCAATATGGGTTGCCCTGATTCTGTAGTTTGAAAAAACACCCCATATGTGGTCCTAAACTACTGTTTGGCCAAACAGAAGGACATAGAAGGAGGGGAACGCCATATGGGTTTTGGAAGGCAGATTTTGCAGGACTGGTTTTGTTTATTCCATGTCTCATTTCAAGCCCCCCGTTGCACCCCTAGAATAGAAATTCCCAAAAAGTGACTCCATCTAAGAAAGTACACCCCTCAAGGTATTCAAAACTGGGTTTACAAACTTTGTTAACCCTTTAGGTATTCCACAAGAGTTAATGGCAGATGGAGAAACAATTTTGGAATTTCAATTTTTTGGAAAATTTTCAATTTTAACCCATTTTTTCCAGTAATAAAGTAAGGGTTAACTGCCAAACAAAACTCAATATGGGTTTCCCTGATTCTGTAGTTTGCAAAAACACCCCATATGTGGTCCTAAACTACTGTTTGGCCAAACGGGAGGACATAGAAGGAGGGGAACGCCATATGGGTTTTGGAAGGCAGTTTTTGCTGGACTGGTTTTGTTTATACCATGTCCCATTTCAAGCCCCCCGTTGCACCCCTAGAATAGAAATTCCAAAAGAGTGACTCCATCTAAGAAAGTACACCCCTCAAGGTATTCAAAACTGGGTTTACAAACTTTGTTAACCCTTTAGGTGTTCCACAAGAGTTAATGGCAGATGGAGAAACAATTTAGGAATTTCAATTTTTTGGAAAATTTTCCATTTTAACCCATTTTTTCCAGTAATAAAGTAAGGGTTAACTGCCAAACAAAACTCAATATGGGTTGCCCTGATTCTGTAGTTTGCAAAAACACCCCATATGTGGTCGTAAACTACTATTTGGCTAAACGGCAGGACATAGAAGAAGGGGAACGCCATATGGTTTTTGGAAGGCAGATTTTGCTGGACTGGTTTATTTACACCATGTACCCTTTCAAGCCCCCTGATGCACCCCTAGAGTAGAAACTCCATAAAAGTGACCCCATCTAGGAAACTACGGGATAAGGTGGTTGCTGTTTTGGGGTAAATATGATTTTTGGTTGCTCTATATTACACTTTTTTGAGGCAAGGTAACAAAAATTTTTAATTCTAAAATTGTTTCTACATACACTATTTAGTTTTGTGGAACACCTAAAGGGTTAACAAAGTTTGTAAAGTAACTTTTGAATACCTTGAGGGGTTTTGTTTCTTAGATGGGGTCACTTTTTTGGAGTTTCTAGTCTAGGCTACATCAGGGGGGGCTTCTAATGGGACATGGTGTAAAAAAAAAACAGTCCATCAAAATCTGCCTTCCAGAAACCATATGGCGTTCCCTTCGTTCTATGCCCTGCGGCTATATAGCCATTTACGACCACATATGGGGTGTTTCTGCAAACTACAGAATCAGGGCAATAAATATTTAGTTTTGTTTGGCTGTTAACCCTTGCTTTATTACCGGAAAAAAAGGATTCAAATGGAAATTTTGCCGAAAAATTTGTGTTTTGGCACTGTTTTTATTTTATATTTTTAACGCTGTTCATCCGAGGGGTTTGGTCAAATGTTATTGTTATAGGGCAGATTCTTACGGACGCGGCGATACCTAATATGTCTACATTTTAAAATTTATTTAGATTTTACTCTATATTATCATTTTAGGAACCCAAAAAAATTATTTTAGTATCTCCATAGCATGGGCTACAGTTACAGCTACAGTTTTTTTTTTTTTTTTGGGCAACTATCTAATGTAGGGGCTCATTTTTTGAGGGATGAGAGATGGCAGTTTTATTGGCACTAGTTGGGGGTGCATATGACATTTTTACACTTTTTGTGTTGTTAGGTGACAAAAAAATAGCTTTTTTTTATGTTTTTTTTTTTAACGCTGTTCATCGGGGGGGGGGTGTAAAATGTTATTTTTATAGAGAAGATTTTTACGGACACGGCGATGCCCAATATGTATGGCTCTCAGACTTTGGAGACACTAAGCAGGCATCCTCAAACTGCGGCCCTCCAGATGTTGTAAAACTACAATTCCCACCATGCCCTGCTGATGACTGTAGGTTGTCTGGGCATGCTGGGAGTTATAGTTTTACAACATCTGGAGGGCCGCAGTTTGAGGATGCCTGCACTAAAACAAATTTTTTTATGTTCTCTATGTTATAATCTTCAGATTATAAAAATTTAGTACTCCATGGAAGTGTGATACTCCCTAAAGCATTCGATAACGCAGAGGCCCGGATGATCGGGGCAAGTGTCACATTGAGTGGTGGTGTCCTTCCGTATCCCCCTCTTGTGACACACTCTGCATCTTTTTTGGGTTCGTCCCTTCTTTCCAGTATGGAGGACCACACCTGGAAAATGTTGGCCAGGGACAATCCGGGCGCCTCCAGTTCCCGAGGTACTCCGGCCTGCTTTTTCCCGGTCTGAAAAAATCTGGTCCTTGAGTACTGCCTCATAGAATTGGAGTAATGTCCCTGTGCTGCCAGCGCTTCGGAATAGTACAAAAGAGTTGTACAAGGCAACCTGTACCAAGTAGACTGCAACTTTTTTGCACCATGCCCGGGTTTTGCATATGGCATTATATGGCTTGAGGACTTGATCAGAGAGATCAACGCCTCCAATATACCGATTGTAGTTGACGATACAATCGGGCTTGAGGACCGTTGCCGCGGTACCTCGCACAGGGACAGGGGTGATGCCATTACTGTGGATTGTGGAAAGTACAAGGACATCCATTTTGTCCTTATACTTGACCAGCAACAGGTTTCCACTGGTAAGGGCACGGGTCTCACCCCTGGGAATAGGTACCTGGAGGGGGTGGGCAGGGAGGATGCGCTGATTTTTCCGCACGGTCCCACAAGCGAACGTGGATCTGGCGCAAGGGACCTGAACAAGGGAATGCTAGTATAAAAGTTATCCACGTACAAGTAGTAACGCTTATCTAGCAGTGGGTACATAAGGTCCCACACGAGTTTCCCGCTAACACCCAGAGTGGGGGGACATTCTGGGGGTTGAATACGTGAATCTCGCCCCTCGTACACACAAAATTTGTAAGTGTACCCTGAGGTACTCTCACAAATTTTGTACAGCTTCACGCTATACTTCGCCCGCTTAGTGGGAATGTGATGGCGGAAACGGAGTCTCCCCTTGAACGCAACGAGAGACTCATCAACCGCGACCTCCCTTCCAGGTACGTAGGCCTGCACAAATTTGGCCCCGAAGTGATCGATGACCGGCCGTATCTTATACAGATGGTCGTAGGCAGGGGACATGCTGCATTATCTGAATAATTCAGACATTTCCAGATGGCCTCAAACCGGGAGCGTGTCATGGCCATATTGTAGAGTGGGGTCTGGTAGAGGACGTCCCCACTCCAGTATTGCCTGACACTGGGTTTTTGCACTAGACCCATGTGCAGCACGAGGCCCCAAAATGTCCTCATCTCAGCTGCACTGACCGGCGTCCAGCCACCGGGTCTAGCCAAAAAGGAGCCTGTGTGCTGAGCAACGAACTGTTGGGCGTACAGGTTCGTCTGCTCCACCATCAGATTCACAAATGGGTCACTGAAAAAAAAAGAAAAAAAAAGTCAATTTTAGCGAACTCCACTGTGGGAATCTGGATTCCTGGATTGCCAACAAAATCCGGAATCTCGGGCTCAAAATCCACTGGGGGACACCAGCTAAGTTCACTGGCAGGGGGCTCCGGTGGGCTTATTTGGTGGGCCGGGAAACCAGTACGAGCCCCAGGGCGGCTCGTACTAGGGTGGGCCACAATGTCCCTAGCAAGTGGCAGGGGGGGGTCTAGGGTCTCAAAGCTAAAAAACAATAAATTTAGATAAAGTGCATTTTTTTTTTCCTAACTAACTTTTCCCTTCTATCTCTGCCTAACGGTGCCTCTCCCTCACTGACCCTAACCTACCTGGAGGGTGAGGGGTGCAGGAGGGTGATGGGTGCCGACGTGGGGGATTCGCAGGAGCCTGGTGAGGACGGTGCTGGACGGTGCAGGTGCTGAAACAGGAAGAGGAGGGGAGAGAAGAGCGCTGGGAGTTTGAATCTCCCGCCTCTCTCCAGCACCACTCAGCACCCTGGACAGCGGTCATCAGCACCACGGCCAGCACCACCTCTCCCAAATGCTCGGACTCGGACCACCGATCACAGTCCTTTTCCGGTTCATCGGGTCACCGGAGACCCGAATGGGCCGGAAACGCAGCAAACCGCAGGTCTGAATTGACCTGCGGTTTGCTGCGATCACCGATACGGGGGGTCACATGACCCCCCCGGCATTGTGACAGGATGCCCGCTGAATGATTTCAGTGGGCATCCTGTTCCGATTAACCCCCGCCGTGCCGCAATAGCGTTTTAAACCCATGACGTACCGGTACGTCATGTGTCCTTAAGGACTCGGGAAACATGCCGTACCGGTACGTCATGTGTCCGTAAGGGGTTAAAAGAGCTTAGCGGTGAACTAGCAAAACCATTAACAGATTTATTTAGCCTATCACTGGTAACAGGAGTCGTCCCAAAAGATTGGAATTTAGCAAATGTTGAGCCCATTCACAAGAAAGGTAGTAGGGAGGAATCGGGCAACTATAGGCCAGTAAGCCTGGGGATTGTGGAACATCTAAAATCCCATGGGTTGAAAGATGAAAAACAGCATGGGTTTACTTCAGGGAGATCATGTCAAACTAATCTTATAGATTTTTTTGATTGGATGACTAAAATAATAGATGGCGGAGGTGCAGTAGACATCGCTTATCTAGACTTTAGTAAGGATTTTGATACTGTCCCACATAGAAGGCTTAGCAATAAATTGCAGTCTTTGTGCTTGGACTCCCATATTGTTGAATGGATTAGGCAGTGGCTGATGGACAGACAACAGAGGGTTGTAGTCAATGGAGTATATTCAGACCATGGTCTTGTTACCAGTGGGGTACCTCAGGGATCTGGGACCCATATTGTTTAATATCTTTATCAGTGAAAGTGCACTCGATGGTAAGGTGTGTATTTTTGCTGATGACACAAAGATTTGTAACAGGGTTAATGTTCCTGGAGGGATACACCAAATGGAAAAGGATTTAGGAAAACTAGAGGAATGGTAAAAAATCTGGCAACTAAAATTTTATGTTGATAAGTGCAAGTTAATGCACCTGGGTCGTAAAAACCCAAGAGCAGAATATAAAATCAGTGATACAGTCCTAGCCTCAGTATCTGAGGAAAGGGATTTAGGAGTCATTATTTCAGAAGACTTAAAGGTAGGCAGACAATGTCATAGAGCAGCAGGAAATGCTAGCAGAATGCTTGGGTGTATAGGGAGAGGCATTAACAGTAGAAAGAGGGAGGTGCTCATGCTGCTCTACAGAGCACTAGTGAGACCTCATTTGGAGTATTGTGTGCAGTACTGGAGACCATATCTCCAGAAGGATATTGATACTCTGGAGAGAGTTCAGTGAAGAGCTAATAAACTAGTACATGGATTGCAGGATAAAACTTACCAGGAAAGATTAAAGGACCTTAACATGTATAGCTTGGAAGAAAGACGAGACAGAGGGGATATGATAGAAACTTTTAAATACATAAAGGGAATCAACAAGGTAAAAGAGGAGAGAATATTTAAAAGAAGAAAAACTGCTACAAGAGGACATAGTTTTAAATTAGAGGGGCAAAGGTTTAAAAGTAATATCAGGAAGTATTACTTTACTGAGAGAGTAGTGGATGCATGGAATAGCCTTCCTGCAGAGGTGGTAGCTGCAAATACAGTGAAGGAGTTTAAGCATGCATGGGATAGGCATAAGGCCATCCTTCATATAAGATAGGGCCAGGGGCTATCCATAGTATTCAGTATATTGGGCAGACTAGATGGGCCAAATGGTTCTTATCTGCCAACACATTTTGTTTTTATGTTTTGCGACACCATTAATAATGATTATACCAAATGTTGTGAGACTTTCATGTCGCTGTGTAGCCAAAAACGAAAAGTGCCACTTATGATAGATACTAATTATATATTGATGACCTCTCTTGAAGATAGCTCATCAACATTTAAATGTGTTTTCACATAGACATTGGTGGCATATCGCTAGGTGGTGGAACCAGCACTCATCTCCAGAATGCAATCCTCCCAGCTGAAGTGTGTATTATCATGCTGGGTGTATATCTCTATGTTCTTTAGCAGCTGATGAGTTATGCCCCCTTAGTGCCCTCACACAGTACTCAAGCTCCCTCATATTAGTTACTTCTCCTTAGTGCCCCTTCACAGCAGTTATGCCCCCTTAGTGTCCCCACACAGTAGATATGCTTCCATATTGCACCCACACAGTAGATATGCCCTTCTGATTGTCTCCATGATTGCCACCACATATTACATATGCCTCCTGATTGTCCCCACAATGTGGAATGCCTCTTTACAGCAGTGAAGCCTGGGTTTTTAATATAAGAAGAAAAAAAACACTTGCCTAGCCCCATTCCCCTGACGAATGGAGAACATCCTACTCTCACCAGCAGCAGGGTCAACAAAGGGATGTCATCCTACCTACTGCTCTGAGCACAAGAACACACAGGTCAGGAGATGATCATCATTCCGTGGCCTGTGTTGGATTTGTTAGTTAGTGCTGCAGGGTTGATAAGGTCATCATTGGACCTGCTGGGTAGAGCACCAGCTGGGTGACTGGTGGAACAAGGAACTGACAGCTCCCTGCTTCTCTCTTCCACTTAAGTGTATCTGCATTCTCAGGATGCAGAGAGAGTTGAAAGAGGGACATACCCATGTCTGGGACTACAGGACAGCCACGGAATTCTGCAACTGCCCAGCTGGATAAGGGAAGGGTGGGAGTTATGTCTAAAGGTTTTATTAAAGGGGTCAACAACCTTCAGAATTCTAGCTGTTGTGAAACTACGTCCCCCTGTATGTACACCTCTTCCGCTGTTCTTGGAAACGCCATTTGACTCGTCTGCAAGTTGCTGTTGTGTGACAGCCAATTAAAGTCAGTGGAGTAACTTTGGACCTTCAACAACAAAAGCCATCATGTCTGGATTTTTTGCATCTGTCACATCAAAGTTGCACCATATTGCGTGTCGTATTGTGACACCATTAATAATGATTATACCAAATGTTGCGAGACTTTCATGTCTAAAAGTGCCCCTTGTGTTGGATACTGATTATATATTGATGACCTCTCTTGAAGATAGCTCATCAACATTTAAATGTGTTGTCTCATCTTAGACATAGGTGGCATATCGCTAGGTGGTGGAACCAGCACTCATCTCCAGAATGCGACCCCCCAAAGTGAGCGGAGAGCAGCCTTGTATGTGCGGCCACTCTGCATTAATTTCTGTGGGACTGCCAAAAATAGCCAAGCGCCATATAACTGAATGGAGTGCTCTGCTATTTTCAGAATTCCCACAGAAATGAATGGAGAGCATGCCACACATGCGCGGTGCATTCTACCTCACTTTCAGGGCCCCATTCTGGAGAGAGGGACCCGCACCTATTTGACATTGGTGGCATATCCCAGTGATATGCCACCAATGTCTGAGATGACAAAACCCCTTTAACTCCCAGAAATCCACTTTAAGCCCTTAAAGGGGTTCTACAAAAATAATGAGTTTTGTGTTTATATCAGGCGCAGCATGGGGACACTGGAAGCAGCATGTAGGACCAAAGTAGTGGGGAGCAGGTAAGTATGAATCTTCTGTTTAGAGAGGCAGGCTGCTGGCACTTGCGAAAAACTCATTATTTCTGAAGAATTCAGAACTCATTACTTCTGGGCCAATTCATGTTTTTGTGTTTTTGATTTTTATATCCTCTCTGCCTTTCAAGACCCAAGACTTTATATTAAAGGAACCTTATACAAAGAAGTCCACTTAATAATTGTGACTTTAGTAAAATGTAGCAATGTAGAAATGATGGTAGAGCAACAAATTGGACATTTACTTTTTATTTAAGAACATCATTAACCACTTAGTGACCACTAATATGCTTTTTTACTGACGTAAACAACGGGGGTTTTAGCTAAACAACTGACTTTAATCAGTCATTACATGTACCCAAAATGGTGCATTAAAAACTATAACTTGTCTTGCAAAACAAAAAATAAGACCTCATACAAGTACATTGATGAAAAAACTAAAAGTTATAGCTCTTGGAATGCGATTTTTAAAAAATGTGTGTGGTCACAAAGGGGATCAATGTACTGTACATTATTATTATTATAATCATTTTACAAGATGTCCGTTTTACCTCAGTGTTCTGTCACCAATCATTATCTGGAAGTCCATGAGAAGAAACACAAAACCTGCAACTTCTCTTGCCATATAATTTGTGTTGTTTAGTGTAAATATACCAAAACAGTATAGTATATAGTATGTACCAAAAACTGTTTAGGTAAAGTTGTTTTAGTAAATTAAAGCAACTAATTATTTTGCTGTAATCTACTATGTCAAATTGGGATACCAATGTATCCACAATAGACCTACAGGAATAAGGCTAGGGCTATGTGGCAACTTTGCTTTAGACAAGTTGTCTACGAATTGCTGAGGCCCGATCATTTTAGAGCTGCATTTTGGTGGTAAAAAATTTGCCAAATCACAAACATGTCACAGACAAGTCTTAATCACACGTGACTGGCATTGTTGTCTATGGTGGCAAAGTCGCATGTGACTCATGACTTGCTAGCAAAAATCCTTCAGGGTTAGATTTATTGTGTCAGTTTTGTTACAGTCATGGGAACTCTCATGTCAAAACGTGGCCATCATTAGATGCAATGTGACAATGCAACATTGCCCCAACCTAAGGTTCATATACTGGTTCTACATTCTAAATGGTACTCAAAGGTATGTTCAGCAGAAATCAAGGTTTATAAAACCAGTTTGCTGTTCTTAGCTAGTTAGAATGGAAATTGATGTTGTGGTCTACTACTGCATTCCATTATATTTGACACATACTTTTATGAAATGAGAAAAACTACTAGTTTTTTCTAATTGAACTGACACAGGTCTGATGACACCAAATATTCATATGATTTAGCTTTTTTACTTTATTTTCTTGGCACCGCCACTGATTAGCTGTATGAGGAGACTGGGCACGCAGTGCGCACGTGCCGCCTCCCTACTCTCTTCCTGCTGCTGTGCACACTGTGCGCGTCGTCTCATCATACAGCTGATTGGCGGGGGTGCCGGGTGTCGGTCCCCCACCAATTAATATTGATGACTTACCCTGAGGATAGGTCAACAATATCAAAAGCCCAGAGAACCCCTTTGATAATTTAAAAGGTAGCATCTTACTTTACAGGTTTTATTGCCTAAGACGTTTGCACTTTACTGTGCACCTACAAAATTGCTCTGCTGACATATCACAATTAAAATACATAAACAATAGGAGATATATGTATTTGGGTAACTTTGGTCCTTAAAGTTTAACTGTGTAAAAGTCTGTATGTATAGTCTTCCCTTTGCAACCCTCTAACTGAGGGTTGATAAGGAGAATCCGTCTTCAGTATTCTATTGAATGCTGAAGATACTGGATAACTGCATGATGCAGAGTCGTTCTCAGGTTCTAACAGCTCCAGTACATGCCAATGAGTCCTGATATTCATGAGCTTCTGGCTTTCTCCACCCTCCTGCCACTGATTGACAGTGGTAAGGGGATCTGTCACTAGTTTGTGTTAGGACACAATAAAACTGGTGGCAGATTCCTTTTAAAAATATCACCTTGTTTGTACCTTGCCTATCTGTGCTAAAGCTAAAAGACATTTTGGAAAATTATCTTCAACTGCAAAATCAGAGCATTTCTGTTATGTTCATTATATTCCAGCCTCTGGTTTACTTCAATATCACTTAACTTGTACTGTTTAAAAATGTAAAAAATGTTATTTATTTTTTTATCTTAAAAAAGAGAATATTTAAGAATCTTTTTCTTCTTTCAGGTTAGAACTAAAGATCGTGTGTTTGATAGCATTGGTCATCTCATCAATCACCACCTGGAAAACCATGTGCCCATTGTATCCTCCGGAAGTGAATTATGCTTGAAACAGCCAGTGGAGGGGAAGCCTTGATATTACCGTCACTTCCGCCACGCAAGTGTATTTTTATGGAGTCCACATCAGAAGTCAGTGCAATAGGAACACAGATCGTATGAGTCAAACCCAATATACTTGACCCATACAATAAGTGGCACTTCTTGAACCATAATTTTTATAAAATTGTTTGATCCCTTAATGTGAATATAAGGTGTGTGTATAAATACACTGATATATGTATATATAGATATAAATATATTTATATTTTTGGAGACTATGGGAAACAAATAAGGCTGGTATGTTTTAATGATAACAGAACAATAATTGTGGTACTTTGGCTTGATATTGAACGCAGCATTCTGATTTAATAAATATAATGCTGCATGATCTGATCACGGTTTTACCTAATAAGCACAAAACAAGAAGAATGGACAAAAGTTAGCAAAATACTATTTGGTGCTGTAAGGTGTTGAGAATCTTTGGAGATATCTGCAGCATTCGAAAGGATTTTTTTTCTCTTGGTGGATGTGATTGCTTTGACACACCATCCAATATGTACTGTTATATTGCATTAAAAAAATCCAATGATTTGTTTTTTTTTTGTACTGTAAGCTTTTAAATGGTAAGAAGTTTACATAGAGCACGATTACAGAACATGCAGCTTTCTAGCTGCTATGAGCCACAGGTTATCTGAGCTGGTTATAGGGTCGGGGTATTAACTATCCCATTGTACTACAAATTTTAAACTATCTTTGCACTGATAAGGCTAGCATAGTGGTACCTATTTATTCAAAAAGCATTTTATCAAAAAAGAAATGTATAAAACGGTATCTTTTAAGGCATCACTTGATACGATGCAGTGTTTGGTTTATTGTATTTCAGGTGTATTGCTGTATGTAACAAAATATATATTATATATGATGCTATATTTGAAGGCCTATTTGTGTCCCAGCCTATGAAATTGGTATTTTTATCTACAATTTCTTGTACACATTTCTAAATAGTTTTATATGTATATTCCTACAATCACGTAAGTGAAAAGCATAGGTATTTTTTCATCTTTATAATGCATTATTAGTATGTAGCATTGGCTGCCTGTGAACGGTAGCATTATGTACTGTAGAATCTCATCAAGTTTCTTCCCATACATTGTACATCATGTTCTAATGTTGGTGCATGCTACAAGATGCGCTTTAAACCTAATCATTGAACTTGGCATTGTAGACAGTGGTACGCCACTTTCTCTGAGTTGGGAAATTTAAACTCACTGGAACTTACGAAACTGAATTTCAGTCAAGGATATATGGTAACCAAATAGGTTTTGTGATATATAAACCAAATGGACATGACATAGATATCCGTACAACGGTGTTAGTATGGTTAGATCAACTTTTGAATTAATGAAAAGTTTAATGTTTCATTACTCAATGAGAAACTTTTTTGTTCTACTTCAAGGTGTAGCTTACTTTGGAGGTATACTTCTCTTATTATTAGGGAATGGTTCATGAACTGAACTATTCTAAAGCATTGAGCTGGTAGCTACTGGATGGCAAAGTTCCCACAGACAGGCTTGCCAACCATCCAAAAATTCATACAGCTAGTAGATATAGGGGACACATGGCCAGTGTCCACAACAAAAAATTGATTGGTCTTTGATGCTTCTGAAGTTGAAGGAGATATTGGTTGAAGATTTTTTGTGACTGTATTTATAATTATTTTATAGTACTAGTTCATATAAGTATTCTCAGCAATTTTCATCATTCATTTTGGTTTTCCAGTATATCCATAATTTGTTCCTATCAGTAATGTTTGTCTTTAGTTGTCCAGACAAACTGGAGATTGGCAAACCTGTCTTCATCTGCCTAGGTTCTCGGACACTTTTGGATTTTACTACAATCTGTTGTCAGACACCCAACTTGCCAACTATGGACGCTACAAATTGCTGCAGGCAGGAGGAGATGCAGAGGGATTTGGTAATCCTGCAAGTAGTAATGTAGTTTTGGGAATAATACATTTCCTAATATTAAGAGCAATGGAGCGGAGCTGTACTGTAAATTTGTGGGCTGTACATTCATAAAGGCTGGCCTGTTTTCTGTAATAATGATATTTTACAGAATATCCTGTTATAAACATCGTTGACAAACTGGTGAACCGAACGCTATTTTAAACAGCAGCCAATCAGATGTTTGCTTTGCTTTCCATTTTTTATACATTTGTCATAAGGATAAATGATAAATAAACTATAAAGATAATAATAATCTTGTTCTGTAAAGTCCTTGCATGACGGACTCTATAATACACACATATGCAACTTTTAACATCTCTGTTATGATAACTTTAATAAATAATTTTCATGTATGGCAGCTGGATAATTTCATGTACAAAAGAAAAATGATAATAATAGGAATAATACTTTGAATATTCTAAAAACTATTGTCTCCAGCACTCCTTTTTTAGTTCCAGAAAATATATCAGCCTGATTTTTCATATGTTACATATTCTACTACCTACAAACAACCTGAATAATTGCCGTATGCCTAGACATAAGATGAGAGGACTCTGTTCATAATGTCATCATTGCATCTGTCTATAATGTATTTTTGACTGCTGGCGGATCTAAATGGATCCTGGCAATCCCTATTTATTTAAGGCTACTTTCACACTCGCGTTTGGTGTGCATCCGTCATGGATCTGCACAAACGCATCCGTTCAGATAATAGAACCGTCTGCATCCCTTCAGAATGGGTCAGTTTGTATTATCTTTAACATAGCCAAAACGGATCCGTCTTGAACATCCTTGAAAGTCAATGGAGGACGGATACGTTTTCTATTGTGCCAGATTGTGTCAGTGAAAACGGATCCGTCCCCATTGACTTACATTTTGTGTCAGGACGGATCTGTTTGGCTCAGTTTCATCAGACGGACACCAAAACGCTGCAAGCAGTGTTTTGGTGTCCGCCTCCAAAGCGGAATGGAGGCGGCACGGAGCCAAACTGATGCATTCTGAGCGGATCCTTATCCATTCAGAATGTATTAGGGCAAAACTGATCCGTTTTGGACCGCTTGTGAGAGCCCTGAACGGATCTCACAAACGGGAACCAAAACGCCAATGTGAAAGTAGCCTAAGTGAGGTCTGTCAGATTAATATAAAAAATAACACTTAAGATTGTGTTATTCCTGCAGAAACTTGCATGTTTCACAATAACATTTTACTACAAAGTGTTACCATTTAAAACAATATTAAAAATGGTAAAATCCCCTTTCATATTATTAGCATTAACATTATATTATTTGCATTATATTATTAACATAAGTCCATATCATAGCACTCCTAGACATCAAAGCAAAAAACTAAATAGGGAACAGTATATCCCCCACTTTGCTGGTTCACAGATGTTGCTGTGATTTTGAAAGTAGGTAGCCCTTAACAAAAGTGAGTGACCTGGCTCCCTTTTTCTCATAGGCCACATAGTACAGTATATGTGCCTTAATAGTATGCATGCGTTTTGATCTAAAGCATTGGTAAAATTTGATGACCAACCAAGTTACTATCCAATAGTACAAATACCCTCCAAAATGCCAGGGCCTCTCCGATAGACTATACTTACCCAGTCCCTGGCACTCGAGTCCCTCCAGATCCGTGCATAGCCACCACTGCATCTCCCCATTGTGTGGATCAAAACATCCGGCGATGGGGGGAGCAGCCAATAGCAGGCTGTGATGGTGACCAGCCTCCCTAGAGTCACCCGCAATGTATTTCTTTTACCAGCTCTTTCTTATTTCCTGTGATGTTATGTCCATAGGCGTGTTAAAGCGGTGATAGGGGAGTGTCTATGGAAGTAGCTGGGTGGGAGGAGCTATAAACCAGCTGGGTGTTGTTACGGGCAGTGATAGGGGAGTGTCTATGTAACTAGCTGGGTGGGAGGAGCTATAAACTAGCTGGGTGTTGTTAGGGGCAGTCCTGGAGCTGTGGCAGAGAAAGAAGAAGTGCATCATGGGTTTGGTTGGATACAGAAACAGGAAGTGCTACATACAGGATGTAAACCAACTAGAGTGATCTGTATACATGGTAAAAACAGGTCAGGAGAGTCTAAATAAAAATAAAAAAACTACATGAGCATGTTTAAAACCCGGAAAACCCCTTTAACGTGTAACTGTCATTTAATATTTTTTACAAATGTACATATTTACTTAAGAAAGCATATTTGAAAAATTTTCCTTGTCACTCCCCCTACAAAAAAAAGGGAATCTGATCTGACACATCATTTTCACCTAAATAATTAACAGCATTGCCCCACAGAAGATTGTGATTGCAAACACATTCCAAACATACCTGTGTGTGCTCTGTGTCTTTATTGCATGTCCAGAAAAAGTGTTTTTTTTCTGCTGGAAAATAGTTTTCTAAGTGCCCAGGTGGGCAGGTTTTGTTGTTTCAAGTGCCCAAAGTAGACCAGCCTTAAGGGGAAGGGGGGGGGGTTGCTATAGCTGCTCATATATTGGGATTAGAGAGATATAGGCCTGGTCTTGTTTGAAAGCTGGCATTCCAAGCTTTCAAACAATACTAGTACATACCTCTCAATTTTGTAAACAAACAAATAGGGACACATTTTTCCACACTAGGCCGGAAGATATAGCTGTTAGAAATCGGAATAGCAGAGAATGCAGATGAAAGTGAAAGTAAAAACAGGTTTTACTCTGATTTCACCCCTGACTCAATTTCGGATAGCTACAGTGGGATGCGAAAGTTTGGGCAACCTTGTTAATCGTCATGATTTTCCTGTATAAATCGTTGGTTTCTACGATAAAAAATGTCAGTTAAATATATCACATAGGAGACACACACAGTGATATTTGAGAAGTGAAATTAAGTTTATTGGATTTACAGAAAGTGTGCTATAATTGTTTAAACAAAATTAGGCAGGTGCATAAATTTGGGCACCACAAAAAAGAAATGAAATCAATATTTAGTAGATCCTTCTTTTGCAGAAATTACAGCCTCTAAACGCTTCCTGTAGATTCCAATGAGAGTCTGGATTCTGGTTGAAGGTATTTTGGACCATTCCTCTTTACAAAACATCTTTAGTTCATTCAGGTTTGATGTTTTCAATTATATTCAGGTCTGGGGACTTAGATGGCCATTCCAGAACGTTGCACTTGTTCCTCTGCATAAATGCCTTAGTGGATTTTGAGCAGTGTTTAGGGTCGTTGTCTTGTTGAAAGATCCAGCCTCGGCGCAGCTTCAGCTTTGTCACTGATTCCTGGACATTGGTCTCCAGAATCTGCTGATACTGAGTGGAATCCATGTGTCCCTCAACTTTGACAAGATTCCCAGTCCCTGCACTGGCCACACAGCCCCACAGCATGAGGGAACCACCACCATATTTTACTGTAGGTAGCAGGTGTTTTTCTTCGAATGCTGTGTTCTCTTTCCTCCATGCATAACGCCCCTTGTTATGGCCAAATAACTACATTTTAGTTTCATCAGTCCACAGTACCTTATTCCAAAATGAAGCTGGCTTGTCCAAATGTGCTTTAGCCCAACTTAAGCTGCACTTTTTGTGCTGTGGGCGGAGAAAAGGCTTCCTCTGCATCACTCTCGCATACAGCATCTCCTTGTGTAAAGTGCGCCGAATGGTTGAACGATGCACAGTGACTCCATCTGCAGCAAGATGATGTTGTAGGTCTTTGGTGCTGGTCTGTGGGTTGACTCTGACTGTTCTCACCATTCGTCGCTTCTGTCTATCAGAGATTTTTCTTGGTCTGCCACTTCGAGCCGTAACTTGAACTGAGCCTGTGGTCTTCCATTTCCTCAATATGTTCCTAACTGTGGAAACAGACAGCTGAAATCTCTGAGACAGCTTTCTGTATCCTTCCCCTAAACCATGATGGTGAACAATCTTTGTCTTCAGGTCATTTGAGAATTGTTTTGAGACCCCCATGTTGCTACACTTCAGAGAAAATTAAAAGAGGAGGGAAACTTACAATTGACCCCCCTAAATACTCTTTCTCATAATTGGATTCACCTGTGTATGTAGGTCAGGGGTCACTGAGCTTACCAAGCCAATTTGAGTTCCAATAATTAGTTCTAAAGGTTTTGGAATCAATAAAATGACAACAGTGCCCAAATTCATGCACCTGCCTAATTTTGTTTAAACAATTATAGCACACTTTCTGTAAATCCAATAAACTTCATTTCACTTCTCAAATATCACTGTGTGTGTCTCCTATATGATATATTTAACTGACATTTTTTATCGTAACAACCAACGATTTATACAGGAAAATCATGACGATTAACAAGGTTGCCCAAACTTTCGCATCCCACTGTATATCTTCAGATGTAATTGATATAATGATGTGATTCTGGTATTGTCTGAAAGCTTGTTTTTCAGCAGAATAAAGGCACTTTATTAAAAATTAAAATAAAGACACCAAGCACACACAGGTGTGTCTGAAATGTTTTTGTAATCTTCTGTGGGGAAATGCTGTTAGTTATATAGGTACAAATGATGTGGCAGATTCCCTTTAAATGACAATTACACTTTAAAGGTATGTCAAAGGGTATGTGACATAAATATATAATTTTTTATTGTTTTGTTAGTCAGCCAGTCAAAATTTTTGATATTATTTTTCAGTACTTTACTTATTGCCTCACAAAAAAACTAAAGGTCTGACATTGACTTGAAGTTGGCATTAAAGATTCATTTTCTTCATTCTGGAGTAGCTCTACTCTATTTGTTGGCATAATAAAGACTGAACTTTAATAAATATAACTACAATTATCATTATGTATGAATGTTCACTTTTGGGGACAAGAAATACTGTTTTATCATATATTATGTGACTATACAATGCATTAGGGACTAGGAGTGTGGAAAAAAAGAAAAATGAAAAGGTGCCTTTAAAAGTATACACACCAAAGCTGATAATAAATATTTGTATAATAAAGTAAAAAATCTACAATTGTAACAGGTGTATTTACAGTATCCTCCAAGTGACTGTGTGTGTCAGTGAGTTCTTTAAAAATCTGCATTTTTACATACTTTATGTCTACTATTGCATCATTTTATCTGGTGCACTCTTATGGAGTAACTGCCATTTCATTTTCATAAAGTGCATAACAGTACAGTTTAATATAAGAAACTTTGTAATATATCTTATCAGTGAAAATTTTCTTTTTTTTCAACATATTAGGCTTCACTCCTGCACCCATACTCTTAATTCATAACTAACTCTTAATTCACTGCTCAAATCTGTCTTCAATGAAGATAAACTAGTAGCTCACAGAACGATCAGATTACATATTCTATGGAGAGAGGAGGGGGAGGAGGGAGGGACTGCTGACTAGTAAGGCTACTTTCACAATGGTGTTTTGGTTCCCGTTTGTGAGATCCGTTCAGGGATCTCGCAAGTGGTCTAAAACGGATCAGTTTTGCCCTTAATGCACTCTGAATGGATAAGGATCCGCTCAGAATGCATCAGTTTGCCTCCGTTCAGTCTCCATTCCGCTTTGGAGGCGCATAGCAAAACGCTGCTTGCACCGTTTTGGTGTCCGTCTAACGAAACTGAGCCAAACGGATCCGTCCTGACACACAATGTAAGTCAATGGGGACGGATCCGTTTTCACTGACACAATATGGCACAATAGAAAATGGATCCGTCCCCCATTGACTTTCAATGGTGTTCAAGACGGATCAGTTTTGGCTATGTTACAGATAATACAAACGGATGCATGCGGTTGTATTATCTAAACGGATGCGTTTGTGCAGATCCATGATGGATCCGCACCAAACGCGAGTGTGAAAGTTGCCTAAGTCACTTACAATCTCAACTCAATGCTGGATTCATATCTAGATAGCTTATTTGTGCTGCATAATGTCCTCCATCTGTGCTGCTTCTGAGGTGTGCTACAGAGAGATTTAGAGGTGCAGAATCTCATGATTTCTGCATCTATTAGCAATGGAAGACATCATAGCAACCCAGGAGTGGACACTCAAATAACAACTGAGGATGCAGTTCTCCGGAAAAGATACTTTATCAGTCCGGAGGAGAGATTTATACTAGAGATGGGCAAATTTCTTAAAATTCATTTTGTCTTTGATTTGGCAAGACATTTGATTCAGGTCCAAATCAAATATGCCTCAGTTGCCCTGAAAATTGATATATGAGAGTCTCTGGTTTCCAAGGAATCATATTTTTTTCTGAACAGACTCTGAGCAAAACTATGTAGAAAATATGATTCCTTAAAGAGAAGAGAGATGTGAATGTCATCATATATTCTCATATTTTCTTCATATTGTTTCTAAGACTCATTTCAGAAAACCTATGAGTCCTAGGAGACCAGGGACTCTTATATAACAACTTCAGGACAATTGGAGAATATTTGATTCATCCAAAATGAATTGCAAAAAAAATTCAGGTTAGTTAGAATCCAAATTGTTTCAGGATCAATTACGAATTGATTCACTCATCTCTAGTTTATACTGAAACACAAACTCATAGGTCACTTAGCAGCAGCAGCCCTGGGTTCAGCACTTATAATGTGGATGAGTCTGGGTGGAACAGCATAGCTAGCAGTCTCTTGCTCTTCTCAGGTGGCGGTATAGATCAGTTAACCTAACACAATTGCAGTCTGATGCCTCTACTTGCACTGCCCCCTCTCTGTGCTTGCTCATCTTTGTCATTCAACTGGAATACGTATTCCTTCATCTTCTTAGATCAGCTAACTTGCCATTTCTGCTGACCGTACCTTTTACCTGGCTTTGATGGGAACAGGGACTTTTAACTGGTTAATTCTTATCTTCCCCGAGGTGTGTCAGTGACTCCTCCCCTCACCTATAGGAGTTGTGCTAGCCCATCCTAGGCTGTTTTGGTTCCATCACACCCCGCCATTACATAACATTAAAGGAGGACTGTCACCATAAAAATGCAATGTAAGCTACAGACACCATGTTATAGGGCAGGAGGAGCTGAGCAGATTGATATATTTAGTTTTATGGGAAAAGATTCAGTATAATGTGTAATTTAGTCATTTAAATTCATGGTTAAATTCAAGTCCAGGAGGCGGTCCTATCAGTGATTGACAGCTATCTCTGTATACACAGTCATAATGGAAGACTGTCAATCACTGATAGGACCACCTCCTGGACTTCAAAGTCCAGAAGGAGCAGGGATTTGAATAAATAAAAAATTATACTGAATCTTTTCCCGTAGACTATATATATATATCAATCTGCTCAGATGCTCCTGCTCTATAATATGCTGCCTGCAGCTCAAACCCCATGTTCAACATGACAGGTTCCCTTTGACTTTATTACATTATTGCATGACATTGCAAATTTTTTGAAAAGTGCATGTGACTTTCCACATCTTTAACCCCCCTCCCCTTTTTTAAGCGCCTTCCTAGGCAGGAATCAGTCCAACCTGGAAATAAAACACACAAACATTATATTACAACTATATATAAGGGGGTGTATTAACCATTTGCAAGTTTCCAAATGACTTGAACACAGCCTGAACCTCAGGGGAGACAGTAATGGTGACTGGAGCCTGTACCTCACAACTACACTGTACAAAGATAAATTCTCCATATCCAGCTGTCATCTTCCCTTCTACACTGCAAGACTGAGGGGAGTTTTCAGCCCTGGTTCCTTCTAACTGAAGATCCAGTGCTGCCTAAATCAACTCTGGCCTGGTTGATTCTTCCACCCAAACTAGCTCGTTCCTCTCCTTCCACGTAGGGACTCCTAGCCGAGCCACTGATCCCTCTGCCTTTAACTTTATTGACTCAAAGACTCTTGTGTCTTTTTGTAGCAGCAATCCTGGTAAGAGCACTTGTAATGTGGATGGGAAGGGGTGGCACGGCACAGCCAGAAGTCTTTAGCACTTCTCAGCTGGTGGTACAGCTCATAATCCAGTTCTCTAACTTGTGATCTGGTGTCTCTCTTTGCACTGTGCCTTTCCCGCATTGGCTCAGCTCCCCGGCAGCCAACTGGAATAGAGTTCCTGTCAGGGGGCACAGCATTTTTACCAGACAAAATAGTGTAGCATGCTGGACTTTCTTTTTCATCTTTTTAATGAATTGGTGACAGAGGCCCCTAAAAGAGACTCTGACAGAGATGTGAACATTAGCCTTACATGTTCTACAGCTGCTGTAGACACACTGCTCACACATTAGACTCATGCCACAAACATGCCATTTACATATTAGATTCATGCTGCACACACATCACTCACACATTAGATACATGCTACACAAAGAGCTCTAACACGTTAGATACCTGCTACAGACAGACCCTTCAGACATTAAAAAAATACAGCAAACAAACACCATTCAACCATAATGTAAATTCTGTACACGTCATAGTCCTATCAGCAGAGACAGTATCAAAGTGACTATAGCACCGTGACCTGGCGGGACTTATCTCATGACATCAGAGTAGCTGCAGGTGAAGCAGAAGAGATATGGATACTGCCAAGAGAAAACAGAGGCTCCAGGATTGGAGGAACTAGGTAGCAGTACACAGTGAAGTTTTCTGTGATTACTTGCTGTGTATGCAAGACAGCTTATGTGATGCTGTAGTCTCACAACTCCAACCAGGCTGACTTCTCCTGGGTTGGACTGTGTGAGTGAGGCTACACCCCCTCCGCCCATGCTGTACCCATCCTGATCAGCTACACAGAAAACTCAGCAGTGAACAGAGAGGCCTGTGTCTGCTGGAAGGGCCCCTCCTCTCTGGGCGCCTGACCTTGCTGCGCAGGCAGTATGTTTATCCTAGTAGCAGTTAATCTCCACCTACTAGCCTAGAAAAAATGAGAATTAGAGATGGAGTCTGCAGAGGGGAAACTGAAACATTCACTTGGAACGACACACTTTATACTACAAAATCCTTTTCTTTTCTTTATAGTCATCACCAGCACTGCTGCATAGGGTGACATGCTAGTGTGTCTAAGATGAGTGACTTGTGTAGATACAGTTGTCAGTGTGTTATTAAAAACATTAAGACAGCCAAGCAACGACAAAGGAAGGACATTATATGGGAGTCTATAGACCTATTGGGAAAGTCTAAAGGCCCTTTTACTTGTGGCTACCAAGCAATAAATTACTGCAAATGAAACCGCTGGTTCCTGATAATTGCATGCTTGTCACTTACATGCAGCAATCCACTCTGCTTTATGGGGGCAAGAGATTGTCTCCATACAGATTCATTGTTTCTGGACAGAAGATCACAGTTTCCAGAGCACAATCTGCTGTCCAGAAACAATGATTTAGGGTCCATTCACACATCCGTGTGTGTTTTGCAGATCCACGGATCCGCTGATCCACAAAACACGGACAGCGGCAATGTGCGTTCTGCATTTTGCGGACCGCACATTGCTGGCACTTAATAGAAAATGCCTAATCTTGTCCGCAGTTGCGGACAAGAATAGGACATGTTCTATTTTTATCGGGATCGGAATTGGGGACCCGGAAGTGCGGGTCCACATTTCCGGATCCGGGCAGCACATCGTGCGGCCTCATAGATATGAATGGGTCCGCAATTACGTTCCGCAAAATGAGAAACAGAATTGTGGATGTGTGAATGGACCCTAATTTTAGGCTTCTGCATCAGTGCCGCTTTCACCCGACACACCAGCGATGCTTTCATCCGTTTGCTTGTTCATTGGGTGATCGAGGGCACCTTCACCCAGGGCAATTAACAGGAACAAGCACTCCTAGGGTTTTTGTCCCCTGTAACTGTCCTTACAGTTTCCCTTTAGTACTCAATGTGTTACAAGAGTAAATTATCATTATTAGGCCTCCACTGGATTATAAAAAATTGGTTCCTCACTTCCAAAAACAATGGCACACCTGTCCATAAGTTGTGCCCGGTATTATAAATCCATGCCAATGAAATGAATAGGGCTGAGCTGCAATACCACATACAACCTGTGAGGGACACTGTTTTGAAAAAAAAGACAACCATGATTTTCTAATTCTGTACAACTCCTATAAATGTAAAATAAAAACTTTACATTTATATTAATAATTCTGAATATCTGAATCACCACCAAACAGACAGGCAGCATAGTTGAATTTGTAACCACAAGGCCTCAATATCTGCACAAGTAAACGCTATATCTTGCATTTCAACATTGAATGATGGGCTTAACGACACTAGCTTCTAAATGTATTTAATCCATGAAGATTTAAGCTTTAGCTGAAGAAAGATAACTAAAATATGAATGATTGCAACGAGTCACTTCTTTTTAGATCTATTTATCGCTTAAACTTAGGTGTCTTTTACATCAGGGGGACAGTTCTTAACCACTTCAACCATACCATTTTAATAAAAAAAAGTTAATGGGGAGGAGTCTAAAATGTGTCAATGGTAATTCAGAAATTCTATTTTTCTGTAAATAAAAAATATTGGACAAAATAGACTTTTTCCCATAGAAACCAACCAGAGCTCAGCTTTAATTTATTAAACGGGGAAAATCCGTAATCTGCGCCTGAAATCAACCTAATATAGGCGTATTTCAGGATAATAAATGACCCCCATAGCATTCCTTCCAAACATTTGTAAGAGATTTCCTGGAATCAAAAGACTATTTAGCGTGGTTTAGGCAAATACTGTAAATCAAGCATCTGGTGAGTGTCAGAGATGCCAATGTATTTCTTTTATGTTGTTTGTTCACCTTCTGACATCTACAGAACTCCACTCCAATGTCCTCTGCATTAGAGGATCCATAAGCATTATTTATTTTACTTATTTATTACCTGTTTTTACATGTCAGTGCTTGATGGAATACGACATCTGAACACTAGACTTCAATGGAATTCAATGGATAGAGTGACACTTGATGCTACTGAATAATTCACCTTGGTGTGCTATAAACCATACTATGTCATAGTAACACATAGAATAAAAAAATCAAGGGGTCAATAAGCAAAATCATGAACTATCTGGACACACTTTATGATAAAGCATATGTCTCTGTTCAAATCAGCAGGGACATTCCCTGTGTTAATGGGGTCATGCCATCTCAGACATTTTTGGCATATCAGTAGACTAAATGTCTGGGCAGGTTGAGTACCCCGTTCATCCAGGTGAGGTGGCCCTGCTTCTCTCACCAATATATGTTACACCTTACAGCTGAAATGTATGTTGTGATACCAAGGTGCCCACCGTCCAGAAATTTCTGGACAGTCCGTAAAAATGGGCAACTTTTTTCTTATTTTCTTTAGGCTGGTGGTGCTTGACTATATTAGGCTTGACTAGGTAATTATCATCATTTTACAGCTCACAGTAAATGATGGTAATAAGGTGTTCTCAGTATATTGAGCTATAGACATGGATTACTTATAATCGTTATCATTCATTATGGTTTTTAAATTTTTCCGTAAAAATTTTAGCCTGTTTTTGAGATTTTGGGATAATTTGTCCAGAAAAAAGATAAATTCTGGTTGGTAACCCTGTGTGGTACCCATTGATTATTCAGGAAATCTAGCTGTGAGTTAGGTACAGTCGTTTTTTTTAATTTACTTGTATATGGTCTGATGGTAAACTGAATACATTTCTTTCACATCCGCTATAATTGGGCCCTCTGTCGTAGATTCTCTCAAAAACACCAGACGAAATAGCGCCACATGGTAACCCCAAATGGAAACATGACTGACCCCTTCATAGTACGACACCAATAGTTTCAATTATATCCTGAATGACATATAACGCAGCGGGACAAAGGAAACAACAATGCGGGTGTAAACCCAGTCTTATTCCTTTAGTAGCCAAATGTACAGTATTATATGTGAAATTGTTGTACATGAGAAATGTAGCAAACACTTCCTAGTTAAGAGCTGTTGTATACTGTTCAATTTTATTAAATACACAAACTACCAAAGTACCAGGCCCCTCTTTTAATATTATCAGGCAGGGGGCAGGCGTTAAGAAAAAGACTCAACTATTACTGTGGTTGTGGTTCTAGCACCAAGCTCCCTTCTCCTCTGCTTCTGGTCCTGGCTGGATCGGAAGTGTGATTTGCCGTCAAACTCAATATAAAATATTTGACCCTGACACTTAATTCAAAATTTGCCTATAGTCCTAACACTGTTTTTGCCTTATCTTGACATATGCCTTTCACTTCCATAAAACTTAACTTTTATTACAGCTGAATCATTATTACTGACCATTAAATCTACCCATTTAAAAACTATCAGTTGTGTTGCCTATTTTTTGTTAATGGATCAATTTATACTCAGTTCACTATCTGGACTGTAATTCAATAAGGGGCTGGAAGTGTATTCAGCATAATAATGGAGTGTATTTGGCTTTAGGTGTATTCAGCCTAAACACAAGTGTATTCAGCATAAGAATAGGGGGGAGTCTGGAGCCAGCGTGCAGCTTCCAACCCCTTATTGGATTACAGTCCAGATAGTGAACTGAATATAAATTGACTCATTAACATAAAATAGGCAACACAACTGATAGTTTTTAAATGGGTAGATTTAATGGTCAGTAATAATGATTCAGCTGTAATAAAAGTTTAGTTTAGTTTTATGGGAGTGAAAGGCATATGTCAAGATAAGGCCTATAGGCAAATTATGAATTAAGTGCCTTTACATATGTCAGGGTCAAATATTTTGTGTTGAGTTGTTGATAGAGGGGAAAACCCAAGAAAGTAAACCTTATCTTTTGCCGCTAAATAGATCTAATTTCTTGAGAAACGGTAGTTCCTAGCATGGCAGGTTTTTTGTCTTCCAGTTAATGTGCTAGATATTAATCAAGCGTTTAAGGGATTGAACAAAACTTACAAACAATATATTAGGTCCATATGGGAAATTACAAGCTTGGAAACATATTTACAGCAGAATATTGTATATAAAGGGCATGCAAATAATTATTACACTGAAGTCGCACCAGGAGGTTTTAGAATTTATCCAAGGGTGGGAAGCACTGAGAATTCTTTCCACATGCAATCATACCTTCTTGATTATGAAAAGAAACAACTAGGAAACATTTCTTAACAACTGGAAAGAGAAATAAGTGAAATTAAAATATTTCAAACCCATTCTGACTTTGCACAACTAGAGAATAGACTTCAAAAAAATATACAGAGCTTACAAAGTAAAATAGAAAGGAAACATCGTAAATATAATCGTGATAGAAAAGATTTTGAATCTGGTCAAATCTACTTAAAAAACACTAGTAATAGAGGAGGAAAAAATTATAACAACAGACGTGCATATTATACAGATATATCTGAATCTGAAGTGTCTGAGTCAGAAGCAAGTGGGTATAATTTAAAATCTGGAATAAAACGTAAGGTAAAAAGTAAACAAAGGAAGCATAACCCAAATAATTTTCCAAAATGCAAACCAAATCAATATTCATCCAATGGGGCTCAAGACATACAGAGAAAAGAGGGAACTGTAACATCTATACCCTGGTCCTCATCTCCTTCTGCGTTTATACTATCGTCACAAACACCTCTGCCAACCACAACCATCGATGACCCCTTTTTTAATACCGGGAGTACTATTTAGAGATCGGGACAAATGGGGATATCAACAGCAGAAAACCTAAATGTAGAGGTACAAGATACAGGTATGCGGATCATAAATCTATTAAATTTTATCCTAGACTCGGAACACGAAAAACTAATACACAAGGTCTTTCATTCACATCAGCACTTCAATTTAATTGTTTCACATGGGTTAAAGACATTAATCTTTTTGCTAGAAAATTAGCGCTACAAAAACCGAAAACACTAACACACATAAATAATGAATAAATATATATTTATTATTATAAAATAATTCATTGAAATATCAAGTATAAAAACAGCAGCAATGTTGGAGATACTGATCAGCACAGGTGTGTCACAGCGATACTCCCAGTACAAAGTATGACCAAACCAAGAGACAATAGACACTGGTAGATCTTAATATCATTTACCATGTTGCATATTATATTCCAGGCTATTTTGTCCCATAGGTAGCTACTACACCAGGCCACTAATTACATCCAATTACATGCAGGTAAATTGCAAAACTGTGAATATGTGCACAGGGAACAACGTCCTCAATATGCACTCCACCGTACAAATCAATTCGCACTGATGCATGTGTAAAATAGCTATGGGCCTCATTGTTCCACAGGTAATTCACATACCATGTCAATAATTAGTATTGCTATGCAGGTTGGTTGCACTGCTGTGTGCCTGTACATAGGGAACAACGTCCTCAAATCAACAAGGCAATACCCTTATCTTAATAGTATTACATGTGCAACAATAGCTGTGCAAGAAATAGCTAACATAGTCATACAGACCGGGGGAATCGCAGGACTCACCAACCACAACGCACGTTTCGCCTGAGCTTCTTCCTGGGGGCATTATTTAGCGCTACATAAAAAGTTTAAAAATAAAGAAAGAGATTCACAGGAAATTTTGAAAAAAGAAGCTAGAGCGATACAAATTCTAGAAGAACTACAAAGTGAACAGACAGGTGAAATGATTTCCCCATCAGCACCTTTCTCAACGTTAACTCCACAGTCCACATTTACTCTACCATTTACTATATATGTTCATATTCAAACATTCATAGATCTAGTGATGGCTGATTCGCAAAAGATTAAAACGAAAAAAGCAGATAATAATAATCTCACCATCAATGAGAGAAAAGCACTTTATTTGCAGATCACAGGAACCGCGATGGACACGATTTGCGCACCGAATTTCACCAATTTGTTTTTAGGGTGGTGGGAAGAACATACAGTATTCACAGAAGAACATGCGAATCTCACAAAATATATCACATTTTGGGGTCGTTATATAGATGACGTTTAAACTTTTGGGGATGGCACAAAATATGACTTCGAAAAAATTTGTGACAATTCTAAATGAGAATATAATAGGCCTTAAATTTACAGCAGAAATAGATGAAACTAAACTCAACTTTTTAGATCTAACGCTGACCTTGCAATTAGATGGAAGTGTATTGACAGAGGTATATAGAAAACCAACCTCAACTAACAGTCTCTTACATTGGCAAAGCTATCATCCATGACCTCTCAAAAGAGGAATTCCTATAGGCCAGTATCTACGAGCCAAGAAACTGTTCTAGTGATGAAGCCTTTGAACAAGAAAGCCAAATAATGGAGTGCATTTGGCATCAAGTGTATTCAGCCTAAACACAAATGTATTCAGCATAAGAATAGGGGGGAGCCTGGAGCCAGCGCGCAGCTTCCAGCCCCTTACAGTCCAGATAGTGAACTGAGTATAAATTGATCCATTAACAAAAAATAGGCAACACAACTGATAGTTTTTAAATGGGTAAATTGAATGGTCAGTAATAATGATTCAGCTGTAATAAAAGTTACGTTTTATGGGAGTGAAAGGCATATGTCAAGATAAGGCAAAAACAGTGTTAGGACTATAGGCAAAATATGCCGTCAAAAGCACGTCACCACTGTTTGCCAATCAATGGGATCATTGGTAGCAGCGGTCATGTGAGTTGCCTCTACGTGTCAATGCTGAGGCCATTGATTGCCAGAGAACCCGTTTAACAAGTATGATGTCTTACATTTAATTTTACTTCCAGATTTCCATCATTGGCTTCTTTGAGTATGGTTTTAGCTTCTATTGTTCTGTGGAGAATTTTAAGGACACCTTTTGACAATCACTGAATTGCAGTGAGAAATAATTCAGTAAACATATATAAATTATATGCTTCATATTTCATATCTATCTAAAAAATACATATTTGCATTGCCTTTTTTAGAATCTTCATCTAAGCTAAGCATACCCCATTAAAGTATTATATTCAGTAGTAACATAATGGCATTAAAACCAGTGTACCGGAAGACAGTAAATTGGTTACTTTCAGTGGCATGCCTTGGGTGTTTGGCACCCGGGGCGGGTCCTTTCTCTGGCACAACCTCTTACATCCAGGGACTTCTCCTGTCATGTAGACCTTCTCTTTCCTCTTCTCCTCCTCCGTTAGACCGCCATGACAAATTCTTTCAGCCGCAT
Source organism: Bufo bufo (assembly GCF_905171765.1). NCBI lineage: Eukaryota > Metazoa > Chordata > Amphibia > Anura > Bufonidae > Bufo > Bufo bufo. The sequence continues at coordinate 315,658,644 of NC_053390.1, forward strand.
CTCATCTCTACAGAGTTTGTAACACAGACACGTTAGATTTCTCAGTTTTCCATCAACCTCCCCATCCTGGTGTCCCCACAGAGTCATCCTGCTGCCACCCCCAATTCTGTGCCCGTTGTGCCCCCCTAATGCCCCAGGGACTATACTGCTGAAAAAACAGTGACCCCGGTAAACATAATTGGGGTCATTTATCAAACTGGTGTAACGTAGAACTGGATTTCCAAAAGAGCTGTCAAATATGAAAGGTGGAATCTGATTGGCTGCTATGGGCAACTAAGCCAGTTCTACTTTACACCAGTTTGATAAATTGCCCCAAATGTCCCTATAGTGTCTACAGCAGCTATAATGTCCCCTAGAGTGCCCCCAGTAATAATAACACCCTATATTGTGCCCCCAGTAATAATAACACCCTATATTGTGCTCCAGGTAATAATCCCTGTATAGTATCCCCAGAAATAATAGAATTGCCCCTACAGTGCCTCCCCAATAACGACCCCCACGCTGCCCCATATAGTAATTTCCCCACACTGCCCCCATAGTAATCCCCCCATAGTAATTTGCCCCACCCCACACAGTAATTTCCCCCACACTGCCCCATACAGTAATTTCCCCAACACTGACTCCACACAGTATTTTCCCCCACACTGCCCCCACACAGTAATTCCCCCCACACTGCCCCATACAGTCATTTCCTCAACACTGCCCCCACACAGTAGTTTCCCCCCACAGTTATTTCCCCCACACAGTAGTTTCCCCCACACTGCCTCCCAACAGTAATTTCCCTCTCACAGTAATTTCCCCCACACTGCCCCCACACAGTAATTTCCCCCACACTGTTTTTTCCTCACACTGCCCCATATAGTAATTTGCCCTACACAGTAATTTCCCCCACACAGTAATTTCCCCCACACAGTAGTTTCCCCCACACTGCCCCCACACAGTAGTTTTCCCCACACTGCCCCCCACACAGTAATTTACCCCACACAGTAGTTTCCCCCACAAAGTAGTTTCCCCCACACTGCCCCCACAGTAATTTCCCCCACACTGTCCCCACACGGTAATTTCCCCCACACTGCCCTCTACACAGTAGTTTCCCCCACACAGTAGTTTCCCCCACACTGCCCCCCACAGTAATTTCCCCCACACTGCCTCATATAGTAATTTGCCCCACACAGTAGTTTCCCCCACATTGCCCCATATAGTAATTTGCCCCTCACATAGTAATCACTCCCATAATTATTTGCCCCCACATAGTAATCCCTCCCATAATTATTTGCCCCCACATAGTAATCCCTCCCATAATAATTTGCCCGAACACAGTATTCCACCATAATATTTTTCCCCCACATGTCCTCTTGTGTCCCCCCCGACATGTCCCCCATGTCCCCCAAATTTGTCACATAAAATTTTTTTAAAAAAGAAAAAAAAATCTAAAAGCTAAATACTCACCTGCGCTTGCAGAGGAGAGGAAGGCGCGCACACTTCCCTGTGCTGCTGCGTCCCGGCACAGGCACACGCGATGATGTCATCACGCACGCCCGCGCCGGGATTTCACTACTGCATAGGCCTCAGGCCTACTAAGCCTGAAAATTTTACAGTATTAGAGATTTTATAATAAGATAAATTGTCACCAAAGTTTTTGTAGAAAGAGGCATAAGTGAAAAAGGTGACTTGTTAAAAATACCTTTAATAATTAATCAAGAGGGTATAGGTATAAATATACCAACTGTGAAAGAGCTACGTTGGCCGAGAGAACTCAGTAAGTTCTCTCGGCCAACTGAGTTCTCTCGGCCAACGTAGCTCTTTCACAGTTGGTATATTTATACCTATACCCTCTTGATTAATTATTAAAGGTATTTTTAACAAGTCACCTTTTTCACTTATGCCTCTTTCTACTAAGCCTGAAGCCTATGGCGGTGATCGGCCGCGGGGCAGGGAACTATGTGCTCCCGTGCCCCGCCGCAGTATGTGGGCGTCAGCACTCCAGCAATGAGCACTTCCATCTGTATTGATGGAAGCACTCATTGCTTCTGGCACCCCCCCCCTGAGAGCAGGCACCCGAGGCGGACCCCCCCCCCCCAGGCACGCCACTGGTTACTTTTATCATGTTGAGGTATGTTTTCACATGTATATCTGTATTTCCATTCTTTACTATTCATTGCACTAATGGGAAATAGAGTGCAGGCTGTTTTTGTACATATACAATAGTAGGCACTTCATTTTGTGCCACCATTATAATGTAAAGTAATATAAGAATCTGTTTTATAACTTCACTAATCATTGTAAATATGGATGAATAATCCAAACTACCTATGTGGTCATGGTTTGGATAAATAATCTAGCAGATGACATTGAGGCTTATAGAAATATTTTTACTTAAAACTTCAAGAGATTTGAAATTGCATGTACTCTTGAACTAAGGTTAGTAATAATGTATTAGATGCAGCAAAAATGGCCAGTCAGCTCCATCCTGTGTCCTTGACTGGTGCGTCGGTATTCTTACAGTGATCAGTTGTAAAATTGAAAAATGCAATAATGCAACAAGAAATCATACTGCTGAGCATCTTCATGCTCCGATAACACATTTTTTTGTGCAAATGCATATGGGATAGTTATAATGTATTGGAAAATAAATATGGAGAGCTAGGTGGTCAGGAGGCAGACATTAGACACCCTATGTACTTGACTTCAACATATGCCTTGAACCTCAGTTCATTTGGGTGCATGGAGTTGTCTTCAGTAGTGTTGAGCGAATTTGTGTTTTCAAGTTTGGCATATAATGTTTGGGTTATCTAAGAATTCTGTTATGGATTCCGCTACCACGGACCATAACTTAAGAATCAATAGTAATAAATAGACACAAGTTTGCCCATCCCTAGTCTTCAAAAAGGAACATGTGTCCAACCAGCAGTAAGCAGGGAGGATGTCTATACTCTGCATTCAATGTGCATATCTATGCTTTACAGTTGTATTCTACTACATATGTCTTTGCTCTACTCAATTTCCTCTATATGAACCTTTATACCATGACTCTACTGTTGCTATGCAATTTTATTGATGATTCTTAATGATTTTAGCCTTGTGAATAGATGATGTGCTTTTGGGTTTCTTTTGAATGGTTTACGTCAACGCATCGCTTGATTATTCCTGAATCTTTATTCCGTTCTAGACATGGTATGTGCATTCACAGAGTGAATCCAATGATTTTTTAGGATAAAATGCTTTTTGAACATAAGGCACGTCACATTTGTTAAGACAAAGGAAGCTGTATTTTATCAGGTTGCTTTTTTCAACTTGGCACTTTTATGAATAAGGGCAACTTTACGTGTAGCAAGTTTTTAAGTAAGGCCTTTTATTTCTGGTGGCTCTCGCCACCCATTTCAACGATGACACTTGTTCGCTTGTTTCTGGAAAGTATTTATCAGTCTAGAAATCCTTCATTATACAAGCTTGTAAATATCATTAAAAAATGTCAAGTTAATGCCTGCTGTGTATTTATATAATTGTCCAGGAACATATATATATATATATATATATATATATATATATATAATGTCTATTTATTACTATTTATTCCTAAAAGTTACTATGTTAAAGCTGTATATACTGTATTTTTTTTTAATTCATCATGCAAATGTGAAAATAGTGTCAAAATTATGCTAATTCTTGTAATGTAAAATGTTGGTTTCTGTTCAATCTCACAGCAGCTGTATTCTTTCATATACATTCGGTTTTGCAGTATATATATATATATATATATATATATATATATATATAAAAACACATATGAATTTGGAGTGTTTTATTTCCTTAAGCTCCTTCCTGGAGCTTAATGAGCTGTCCACAATGCTTCTAGTTCTTGACATATTATAACTTTTACTTCCTGTTGCTTTATAACCTACCAGTGATACACATCTGTAATCAATGGGTAAATCACAGAAATTTATAAAAATTTTGTGGAAGTGACAATCATGGCTAGTTTTCAGCCATGGTGTTACCAAATTTGACTTTTTTTAATAGTCTGGCTCAACACACTTTTTAACTATACATATGAATGTAATAATATTGAAAGGGCCGCCTTACCATGGTCATCTTTGTAGATTTTCTAAGCAAATGCCTTAATGCAGAACACAGACAACAGCAATTTGAAATGAATGCTTGCTATGCTGGCTTTGGCATTATTTGCATATGAATACTGAAAGAAATTAGTATCTTGTACAGTTTGTTCAATTGATAATAAAGGTAGTCTCTTAACCTCCATACAAACCTGTAGAATGAGCACGAGTAAAGAATCTACATATCCAGAAAAGTCATTTCTGTTCTGTATTGGTATTGGAAACCTTTTGTTCCTTATAGTCTATTGAAACAAAACTTGTTACCGTTACAGCTTTAAATCAGTCCAGCATCCTATATAGTGGAGCATATATTAGAATAAAACTTGGTCAGATCAATTTCTTTTGTTTCCAGTATGCTTTCTGTACCAATGTATCTTTTGCATTTAAATTTGTTGAAAATGAGCGTTAAGGGCACTGTTAAATAATTATCTTTAATAAAATATGCTAATGGAAAAAAACCCATTTGGGAAATAATCTTGGCATTCCTGCTTGTCTCTTTTATTTTTTAATATTATTGAATTGGTATACTACTATGTAACACAATTTTAGTCTTTTTAAATTTGTAAAATATTTGTAAACGGGACATTCTATATTGTATATAGGAAAAGTGGATCAGTCTATATATACTGTACTACTAGTATATAAAGCTTTGCACTGATTCTGCATACAATACAGCACATGGCAGCTAGGAAAAAAGATATTTATAAAAAGCTTTTGTATACACACACACACACACAAATAAAAAAAGTGTGCATTCAATCCAGACCTTGATCAACAGTCCATAAAGTGCCAAAAAGAAGAAATGATTGCAGCACTCCAAACGTAGATGAAAAAAACAATGATGCTTTATTTACCTGAGTCCAGTGAATTTTTCAACCCCAAGATGGAACTTTTTTTTTCAAGCAATGTGACATACAAACAACGGGAAATAAATCGCTATATTGGAGTGATGTCATAACTCAATTATTATAGTTATAGCAATGGAGTGAGAAAAGTGCATTGCGCATACATGATAGAGACCTAAATAACATCACGATTAATATAAAGACACAATATAAATGCATCACGGAAAAAAGATATAAAACATCCTGCACGATATGATAGTAAATATGCGGATGTGCATGGCTACATTTATAAAATCACAGAAAATAATGCACCATAGCAATAGTTGCAAACATAACATATGGACTAAGCCCTCACTCTAATGATAAAATCTTAGACTCTTAGCCAATATATTTTGATCAAAACACATCTGTGCCCACCTACCCAGCGCCAAGGTGGTCTCAGGTCAGGCAGGTCTACGCTAAACCTACCTATGCCGTTGGGCATCTATATTCAGGAGAGCAGACTCTGCACGTATAGTGTGCTGCTCCTAGTTACCTCTATGTGCATCAGTAACCGGTGAGAGGAGGAGCACACACACCTATATGTACCGCCTAATCAAGGTCGCCTATTAGATAGGAGGGGCAAAAGTGCACAAGAATGGCATGGGATCGGTCAAGCTTAACAATGAAGAAGAGGCATCTTGTTTCAAAAATACATTACATAGTTATGTATATCTCGCTAAACACTTCCCAATACTGGCTGCGCAGTAATAGACAACACTGTGCAGATGTCATCCATAGCAATCAAGTAACCAGGAACCAGTGAGAATGGGGGACAAAGCGTATCAGGAAGAAGATATAGAGGTGAGCTCACTCATGCGTGGAGCGTGACGGTGTTGCCCAGGTTGCTATACACAATAACCCTTACGTAAACAAATAATCTAACAACCACCAACAAAATCCACAGCAATGGGCCCGGGGTGCAAATCGGAGCCACTCATCCTCCAGCAATAGCCCAAAAAGCCACAAGCTGCAGAAACATGTAGCAAACTGAAAAAACTGCATTAGTAAAACAGATGGGGAAAAAACATGAAATGCTATTTGACCGATATTAAGAGCTAAAACCCCCACATGACCAATGTTCAGAGGCCAGGAAATTCCAAGCGGGACCACCTGGCTCTAAACCTCGACCCACCACTCTATGTTGCAAAATGCACAGCGGCAGGAATTGCTTGGTTAAAACAGGGGCATTAAGAAAAAAGAGGCAACACACCAACCCCTTCCACATATGCTAGCTCCAATACAATCTCTATAAAATAAAAAATATATAAAATATAATTACAGAAACACATGGCTCCACAGAGAAAAAACATTCTACAATCCAATGTCATAGCAGGTCCAGAGAAGAATAATCAATAAGGTAGTATTCCTCCCCCTCTTCATATGGAGAGATATCACGATCCCATAAGCCATGTTCATTCTATACAGTAGATAATTATTGTGGTATCAATTGCAATGCAGTTTTTTCTGTTGCCCAATACAAATATAAACACACTTATTTTCCCTATTCTATATTATTGTGTAGGTAGGTGTGGAAAACTGCTGCAAAGTAAGAATGCTTTCAAAAATAGTGTTAATAGTTTAAATTTTTAATTATTCTGCAGCAGTACAAGAACCCCAAATATACAGCCAATGTCATTAAGAATTATATTCAGTGTAAAGAAGAAAAAGGAGTCCTGGAAGTGATCATATGGTCCACATTGAGCCTTGATCTTAAAGTGTTTCTGTCACCAGAATTAACCCTATTAAGCTAGCTGACGAGTAACGGGGGCATGGAGAAAACTAGGAATAGACTAGTTAGGTTCAGCTGACATTAGCACATCGCTAATGTCAGCTAGTTTAATAGGGTTAATTCTGGTGAAAGAAACCCTTTAAATTCATCATGTTTGTTTAGGATTACATGAAGAGACAGAAGTATTTGAGCAAGCCTACATCCACAGAAGATCTCTGGTTAGTTCTTCAAGATGTTTGGAACAACCTCTCTACTGAATTCCCTAAAAATGTGTACAAGTGCACATAGTAGAATTGATGCTGTTTTAAAGACAGAGTGGTCACATCACATAATGATTTGATTTAGATTTCTCTTTTGTTCATTCGCATTTTGTTGCTTGATAAAAATAAACTATTACATTTCTATTTTTTGAAAACATTCTCACTTGGCAGCATTTTCCAAACTTTTGCACAGTACTGAATATACAACTACTATATACATACTTAGAAATACATGCTACATATACACTCTACACACACACTACATACAGTGCTTTGAAAAAGTATTCATACCCGTTGATCTTTTCCAAATTTTTTCACATTACACTCACAATCTTACAAATGTATTTTATTGGGATTTTATGTGATAGACCAACACAAAGTAGCAAGTACAGTATGTGAGAAGTGAAAAAAAAATGATACATGGTTTTAAAAATGTTTAATAAATAAAAATCTGGTGGTCCTACTAATGTATTAACCCCCATGAGTCAATACATTGTAGGACCACCTTTCGCTGCAATTACAGCTGCAAGTCTTTTGGGCTATGTCTCTGCCAGCTTTGCACATCTAGAGGCTGAAATTATGACCATTATTCTTTGCAAAATAGCTGAAACTCAGTCAGATTGGACGGAGAGCATCTGTGAACAGCAATTTTCAATTCTTGCCATAGATTCTCAATGGGATTTAGAGATCTGGTCTTGACTGGGCTATTCTAACACATGAATATTAGTGTTGGCCGAGTACCAAAGAGCTCGGGTGCTCGAGTAGAACACCTCGGGATGCTTGGGTGTTCTTCTACAGAGCACAATGGAAGTCAATGGGAGAACCTGAGCATTAATCCAGGCACCCCCTGCTCTGAAGAGGTGAGGGTGTCTGGTTCATAGAAAAAGCTCAGAAATTGATGGAAACACCACTGAAATGGTTTGGGAACAGCATGGGGAGGATGTCTGGATGCATCTTGGGACTCCCAGGTCGCTGCTGGGAACGATGTTGTCCGAGTAGTACACCACTTTTACAGACTGACAATAATTTTAGAGGAAAAAATGTTAGGAAACATTCTTTCCTGTATATTTACTTGTATATAAAGTGCAAGTGCTGCCAAAAATTACAAGGAAGAGGCACTCTGATACAACCTGTATGTAACATAAAGGAGGGCCTCATTCACATTGTGGTACAATTGTTCAGGTAGTGGGACTCTTACACTCATTAAGCCTATGCAATAAGAGAAACTTTGTGGGCAAGGGCCTGCTGCCGAGCTGACCATCTAAAAAATGTTGTGGGTGAGGGCCTGCTGCCGAGCTGACCATCGAAAACATTTTGTGGCCGAGGGCCTGCTGCCGAGCTGACCATCTAAAAAAATTAGTGGGCGAGGGCCTGCTGCCAAGCTGACCCTCTAAAACATTATATTTGAGGGCTTGCTGGTAAACCCTCAAAAACAGTATGGGTGAGGGCCTGTTGGTGACCCTCTAAAATATTATGGGTGAGGGCACACTGAGTAGCTAAACCTCTAAAACATTAGGTGCGAGAGCAGCCTAATAAGCATGTTAATATGATGGAGGAGGAGGAGAAGGACGAGAAAAGGGAGATTGAACCATATACCCTTTTTAGTGGTGGAAGGGGTGCATGGGAATACAGTGTATTCAATACACCATAAAAGCGACATTTAGAGCGCCTTTATGTTCAGTCGCTTTCCTCTGGTGGAGTAGAGAAGTCAGGGGCAATCCAGGCCTTGTTCATTTTTTTAAGAGTCAACCGGTCAGCATTTTCAGTTGACAGGCGGATGCGCTTATCAGTTATTATGCCCCCAGCAGCACTAAATACACGCTCTCTGACAAAACGCTGGCAGCGGGGCAAGCCAGCACCTTCAAGGCGTAGAGCTCCAGTTCGTGCCACGTGTCCAACTTGGACACCCAATAGTTGTAAGGCACACAGGAATCACTGAGGACGCTGACACGGTCTGCTACGTACTCCTTCACCATCTTCCAAAATTTTTCCCTCCTTGTGACACTAGGCCATGCATCAGGTTGAGGGTGCTGGCGGGGTGTCATAAAACTGTCCCAGGCTTTGGAGAGTGTTGCCCTGCCTCTGTTGGAACTGCTGTGTGTTTCCCTCGTCTCCCCTTCTTGGTTGGCCAAGGAACTATGTACTCTGCAGCCAGCATTGTCAGCTGGAAATTTTTAGAGCAATTTTTCCACAAGGATGTTCTGGTATTGCACCATTTTGCTTGTCCTCTCCACCACAGGAATGAGAGATGAGAAGTTCTCTTTGTAGGGGGGGTCGAGAAGGGTGAACAACTAGTAATTGGTGTTGGCAAAAATGTGTACAACGCGAAGGTGACAGGAAAGACAGCCTAACATAAAGTCAGCCATGTGTGCCATACCCCTAACAGACAAGACTTCGCTGTCCTCATCAAGAGGATGACTCTCAATCTCCTCATCCTCTTCCTCCTTTTCTACCCATCCACGCTGAACAGATGGAATGAAACTTCCATGGGTACTACCCTCTTTATTGGAGGCAACCATTTCCTGGTCCTCCTCCTCATCATCCAATTTGCGCTGAGAAGACGAACTGAGGGTGGTCTGGCTATCACCCTGTGTACTTTCTTCCTCCATTTCCACCTCTTCCACATGCAAAGCGTCCGCCTTAATTGTGAGCAGCGAGCGTTTGAGTAGACACAGAAGTGGGATGGTTACGCTGATAATAGCGTTATCGCCGCTCACCATTTTTGTTGATACCTCAAAGTTGCGTAAAACCTCACAGAGGTCAGACATCCATGCCCACTCGTTGCTTGTGAAGAGCGGAAGCTGACTGGAAAGGCGACGACCATGTTGCAGCTGGTATTCCACTACTGCCCTCTGCTGCTCACAAAGCCTGGCCAACATATGGAACGTCGAGTTCCAGCGTGTGCTCATGTGGCACAACAGTCGGTGAGTTGGCAATTGCAAGCGCTGCTGCAGCGATGCCAGACCAGCGGAAGCTGTCGATGACTTGCGGAAATGTGCACACACGTGGCGCACCTTCACCAGTAGCTCAGGCAAATTGGGGTAGGTTTTGAGAAACCGCTGAACCACTAGGTCGAACATATGGGCTATGCATGGTATGTGTGTGAGCTTGCCGAGCTCCAAAGCCGCCACCAAGTTACGGCCATTATCAGACACAACCATGGCTGGTTGTAGGTTAAGTGGCGAGAGCCACAGCTAAGTGTGGTCCCTTATCCCCTGCCACAGCTCTGTGACGGTGTGCTATTTGTCACCTAAGCAGAACAGCCCGCTTCCCCACTGCAGTGCTACACTGCTTTCAGTTACTGACTGATGGCTGACTGGTGCTGCAAGATGATAATTCTGAGGTGGAAGTGGAGGAGGAGGTGAAGGAGGAGCAGAGGGGGTTGCAGCCACTAACGTAGGCGGCAGCGGAAACCCTGATGGAAGTAGGGCCCGCAATCCTTGGCGTCGGTAGCACCTGTGCCATCGCAGGGTACGACTTGCTCCTCGCCTCCACAACGTTCACCCAGTGTGCCCTCAGGGAAATGTGCCAGAAGCATTTGTCAGTGGTTAAGTGGACATTCCCAATAACTGCTTTGGTCAGGGCACGGGTGATGTTATGGGACACATGCTGGTGTAAGGCTCGGACTGCACATTATGAAAAATATTGGCTCAGTGTCCACAAGCCTAAATGGCAACATTTCCAGGGCCAGCTATTTGGAAAGGTGCGCATTTAGTGCTATGGTCTGTGGGTGGGTGGCTAGGTATTTGCGCTTTCGTTCAAATGCCTGGGGTATAGACATCTGTACGCTGCGCTGGGACACAGAAATTGATGTGCTGGCTGATGGTGCTTGCGAAGGTCCAGTTGCATGGCGGGAGGCATCCGGGCCTGCGTCTTGGACAGGGGATTGGCCAGCACGTAACACAGGGGAAGAGGAGGCAGTGGTGTGACCCGCAAACACTGGTTGTGGACCCAGGCATTCGGCTCACCTATTAGGGTGCTTTGATGCCATGTGGTGGATCATGCTGGTGAGGTTGCTAGTGTTCACGCCCCTGCTCATTTTGGTACGGCACAGGTTGCAAATGACAATTCTTTTATCATACGCACTTTCCTCAAAAAAGCACCAGACTGCAGACACATACCCATTGGCAAGGGAGATTGCCACAAGGGGGTGCTCCGGGGCACAGTTGTGGGCCTGTTTGGTGTGGCCCGCCTTCTCCATTTTGCCACCCCACTGCCACTTCCAGCCTGTTGCGGTGCTGCGGATCCCTCCCCCTCTGTACTGCTGTCCTCGCTCGGCTTGCCACCTTCCCGGGTTGGGTCAGTGACTTCATCGTCAAGCACCTCCTCTTCCACTTCCTCACTCTGGTCATCCTCCTGACTTGTTGACCTAACAACAACCTCAGATATTGACAACTGTGTCTCATCCTCATCATAAACCTTTTGAGACACTAATTGCGGTTGACTTATTGGCAACTGTGTCTCATCATCATCATCCACCTCGTGAAACACTAATTGCCGTGCCCCACCGTCATCTTCTTCTGACTGAGGATGCTCCAGATTTTGGTAATCAGGGCACAAGATCTCCTTATGTCCTTCTTCAAGCGGGCTTGGCGAGAGGCCCAAATTAAGGAATGGTGATGAAAACAGCTTCTTGGAATATCACTTTGTGGGATCACTTGTTTGCCAAGACTTTCCATGGTAGGTGGAAGGAGTACCAGGGTGAGGATTCTGTTGACCAGACTCTTGGCTACTGAGACTGGACTTTGTGGAAGACAGGGTGGTGCTTAACCGACTGGGAGCATTATCTGCTGCAATCCAACCGACCACTTGGTCGCACTGATCTGACTTCGAGAGTGGTGTCCTGCGCCTCCCTGCAAACTGGGACATGAAGCTAGGTATCGTGGATGAGTGTGTTTCTTGTGCTCTGGCAGAAGGCACAGATTCACCGCGCCCAGGGCCTAGGCCTCTGCGTGCACCATCAGCAGCACGGCCATTTCCCGTCCCTTACTGCTCGCCTTGCGCATATTAAATGGTATATATGCTTGCAAGTATGTCACACGTACAGTAGCGCAGGTTTTGTAAGTGTATGCGCAAATAAAGTACACAGAATGTCACAGATATTTTTAGGATGCGCAAATATTATACAGGAGGTGTAGCGCAATTAATGTCGCTGTCACCACGGGAGGAGTCAATTCCTCTGACTGAGCTGATCCGTGTGAATCAGCTCAGTCAGATAGCAGAGCAGAGAGTCGCTGGCGGCAGGGAGGGAGGAGTGTAATCTGATCCTAGAGTGGAAGCAGGCTTCTGCCAGCCCCTCCCCTCCCCGCCCACCCCGGCCTGCAACCAATCAGAGCTGAGGCAAGCAGCACTGAGTCACACAGTCACACAGTACAGGGAGTCTAAGAATCAAATGAGTCTACAGGTTAAAAGAATCTAAAGACCCTACTTAGTTATAGGCTCATTCGATTCTTTGAGTTAAAAGAACCGTGAGTCACTCGAACATTTTACACTGAGGCTGAAGCTTTTGTTGCAGCAGTGATAAGGGACAGACGGGCAGTCAGCAGAGAGATAAGAGAAGTGACATGACACCGAGTTTAGATTACAGGTTGAATTAACACTTTAGGATTCAGTAGCTATATAAGTAAGGGTGGGTTTACACTAGTTATTTTCATGTGTGGTGGACTGTGGACTATTTTATTATCAGCCAGTGTTACTGTTAACTTTGCACATACATTTTTCCCTGTGGATTCACTTTTCTTGGTTGTACTGCCGGACTGTCACTGTGGGTGACAATGCATTCTGTCCCCTTCCCTTCCCTTTCTCACTCAGTCAGAGCTCAGACCAAGTGCCAACTCAGCAAGTAAATCGAAGCACCCACGCATGCGCACCACTTAAGCTCTTTAGTTCACTTGCGTCTCAGCTCAGCAGTCAGTAGACTCAGTGAGTGAACCAAACATTCAATTCATGAATCAGTTCATTTGAATGAACTGATCCAAACTTCTCATCTCTACTCATCTGCAGGCAGCTGTTTTGGGGTGATTGCCCCTCATCAGTGCAGAGCAGAGAGTACTGGCTTAACTGGGGGAGAGGCCTGTGTCCGAGTCAGGGGGGAACTAGCTCTTCTTAGGGAGAGAGCGCCTTAATCAGTGTGAGGAGACTTATAGGCCATACATGCTTCTCTGGAATTCTGGGAGGGAAGGGATGCAAATGAGCTCTTAACAAGTTCCCCCCTGACTCGGACACAGGCCTCTCATCCACAGGCTTCTCCGCGCTGATGAGGGGCAATCACCTGGAAACAGCTGTCTGCAAATGAGGTGCTGGCTTATTTAATATCCAAGTCATGTCTCAAGGCTTATTTTAAGAGCTGAACATTGACTTATAGGATAGCTGCCTTACATCTGGTGGCATTAGAGGCAGAGCTTGTTAAGAGCTCATTTGCATCCCTTCCCTCCCAGAATTCCAGAGGAGCATGTATGGCCTATAAGTCTCCTCACACTGATTAAGGCGCTCTCTCCCTAAGGAGAGTTAGTTTCCCCCTTGATATTTAGGATGCGCACACGTTAAACAGGAGGTATAGCGCAAGTAATGTCGCTGTCACCACCGCCTAATAAAAAATTACACTGAATGAATGTCACTGATATTTAGGATGCGCAAACATTATACAGGAGATATAGCGCAAGTAATGTCACTGTCACCACCACCTAATAAAAAATTACACTGAATGAATGTCACTGATATTTAGGATGTACAAACGTTATACAGGAGATATAGCGCAAGTAATGTCACTGTCACCACCACCTAATAAAAAATTACACTGAATGAATGTCACTGATATTAAGGATGTACAAACGTTATACAGGAGATATAGCGCAAGTAATGTCACTGTCACCACCGCCTAATAAAAAATTACACTGAATTAATGTCACTGATATTTAGTATGGAAATGCGTTATACAGGAGATGTAGCACAGGTAATGTCGCTGTCTGCAGCGGCCAAACAATTGCAAGCTATTTAGCGCAGGTTGCGCTAAAAATATATATTGCTGCCAGATACAACTATAGTCCTTAAATGGACTTTTGGGTCTCTAACAAGTTTTAGCAATTTAGTGCAGGTTGCACTAAAAATATATATTGCTGCTGCCACACACAATAGTCCTTAAAAGGACTTTTGGGTCTCTAACAAGTATAAAAACTAAAATATTCCTATTTCACTCCCTACACTATCTCTCCCTTCTGCTCTCCAGCTCTCCAGCTCTCCAGCTCTCCCTGACTAAGACTGAGCCGAACACATGTCATCGGGTGCTATATAGCACTCGATGACGCGTTCCGGCCAGCCAATGTTGGCTACTTGCATTACAGTGAATGGTAGTACTTACCTACATGTTTATTGGCTGCATAGCAGCCAACAAAGTGCGGGGAGGAGACTCGAGCATCGCATTCGAGCACACGTGGTATTCGGCCGAACACTGCGATGTGCCGAGCATCGCGGTGCTAAAGTAAAATTTGTGTTCGGCCGAGCATGCTCGCCCAACTCTAATGACTATGCTTTAATCTAAACCATTCCATTGTAGCTCTAGCTGTAAGTTTAGGGTTGTTGTTCTGCTGGAAGGTGAACCTCCACCCCAGTCTCAATTCTTTTGCAGCCTAAAACAGGTTTTCCTCCAGGATTGCCCTGTATTTAGCTTCATCCATCTTCCCATCAACTCTGAGTAGCTTCCCTGTCCCTGCTGAAGAAAAGTATCCCCGCATGTTTCATGGTGGGGATGGTGTGTTCAGGGTGACGTGCAGTGTTAGTTTTCTGCCTCACATAGCGTTTGCATTTAGGGCAAAAGGTTCAACTTTGGTCTAATCCTACCAGAACAGTGCCACCTTCTTCCACATGTTTGCCGTGTCCCCTACATGGCTTGTGGAAAACTGCAAATGGGATTTCTTATGGCAGATTTGTGAGGTACATGACTAATAGTTGTCCTGCAAACAGATCCTGCCACCTGAGCTGTGGATATCTGCAGCTCCTCCAGAGTGACCATGGGCCTCTTGGCTGCTTCTCAAATTAGTGCTCTCCTTCCCCGGGCTGTTAGTTTAGGTGGATGGCAATGTCTTGGTAGGTTTTTCAGTTATCCTTCCATTTTCAGATGATGGACTGAACTGTGCAACTTTATCCCTGACCTGCCTGGTGTGTTCCTTGGTTTTCATCATGCTGTTTGATCACTAATGTTCTCTAAGAAACCTCTGAGGCTTCACAGAACAGCTCTAGGTATACTGCAAATAAATTACACACAGGTGGGCGCTATCTACTAATTGACTAATTGACTTAGGTAATTGGTCACCCTGGATTTTATTTAGGGGTAACAGAGTACAGGGGGCTGAATACAAATGCACACCACACTTTTCAGATTTTTATTCATTAGAAATTTTGAAAACCCTGTACCATTTTCTTTTCACTTCACACATGCTTGCTACTTTCATTTGGTCTATCACATAAAATCCCAATAAAATAAATTTAAGGTTGTGGTGGTAACGCAAACAAATGTGGAAAAGGTCAAGGGTTATTAATACTGTTTCAAGGCATTGAAAAAGCCAGGAGTGGCATAAGAAGCAATTTTGTTCTTTGCCCACTAGATGGTAGCACAGACTAAGACATCCAAGAAGTACAAGCCACAACTTGAGTGCTGAAGTGGAGTCGGGTTCCTGTTCACAATTTTTAAAATTAAGATGTTCAGTGGTAATTAATATATGCCTATCATGGTCTTCAAAAAAGGCACAAATATACCATATTTAAAATAGGAAAGAAAACACTTACCTGTGATGTAGACAAAGGAAGATCCCAACAGTCACTGTCTATGCATAAGGGAGCTATAGAAATGGCATTGTTGTCTCTTGGATAGCAGGCAGCTCCCAACTATTGCTCAGTGTTATAAAAACATCTATTTATTTTCCATAAGCCTAATAGAGGCCAAAAGAGTGTATTTTTAGCGTCTGTCTGTTTGGTATACCGATGTGG
This sequence comes from Bufo bufo, assembly GCF_905171765.1. Taxonomy (NCBI): domain Eukaryota; kingdom Metazoa; phylum Chordata; class Amphibia; order Anura; family Bufonidae; genus Bufo; species Bufo bufo. The sequence goes on from NC_053390.1 coordinate 315,674,617, forward strand.
AAAACATGATATATACAAACCGTACTATTCTATTTAAATATCATGCCATGGCGTGCAGTACTGTTTGTGTAGTGTGCCATTCTAATAATAATACTTTTAGAATGGCACACTAGGCACATAGCATAATGTGCCTTGGCACAACGAATAGAGTAGCATGCCATTTGAACAGATGGTGCAATAGACTACTCTTCCATACAATACAGGATAGAACAAGATGTATTTAAGCAGTAGGAAAAACAACAGGATGCAAGTCTCTTCCATATGATGGTATCCAGTACTCCTAAATAATAGACTACAGACTCAGACTTGATCCCAAAATAAATAGAACCAAAACAGACCCCCTAAATAAATATAGACCCCAGGCCCCCTAAATAAAGCAGATCATAGAATAAAACTTGCTTCAGACCAGACCCCCTATTACAGACCCCTGTATAAATACAGATCTCAGAATAAGTATAGACCCAATACCCCATAATAAATACTACAAACCCCAAAATAAATACAGTTCGCAAACCCAACTGGATATATATGTACACCACAATAGATACAAACTCCAGATCAGGTCCTCTAAACAAATATAGAACCCCTAGATAGACCACCTTAAATAGAAGCCACACCAGATCCTAAATACAGAACCCCAGACCAGATCCCCTTAATACTGACCACAGACCAGACTCTCTAAGGTTAGTTTCACACTAGTGTTGTGAGATCCAGCAGGCTGTTCTGGCAGGGAACAGCCCCCTGGGTCTCTCTGGATCTGGCATTTTTAGAAGCCACTGCATTCTCGTCTGGCCCCATTAAACTATAATGTGGACTGGTGGAGATATGGCCACAAGCCCACAAACATGCCTAGAATTATAGCATATCTTTGACTCCAGGTGATGTTGACTCCAATTATAGCATTTTACTTTCCCTTTTGTTCTCTATCTGTTCCAGACCACTAAGATGACTTTTAACAGACGTGATCTGTCTCTGCAGAGTTTACTACTGCCCTTTAGAGCATACATGTTCATAGCATCCCACACAATTATAATGTAGCACATAATAACAGTGGCACATTAGTGCCCCCTATATTAATATTGTCCCCTTTGTGTCCCCTTACACAAACTGATCAGAACAGGACTTCCTCAAGCATCTTTAACATGAAGACACATTCCCGAACAGCATCCTTCTGCTTGATCCTGCTTCATAGATGGGATTCCTGAGTTGCCTAACTTGATACAGTTATGTCATAATGCCAGCCTGTGCTGGAATCCTGTCTGGACATCTCACAGAATGCAGACCTAAAGTGCTCTGCAGACTACACTCACCTAAAGAATTATTAGGAACACCATACTAATACGGGGTTGGACCCCCTTTTGCCTTCAGAACTGCCTTAATTCTACATGGCATTGATTCAACAAGGTGCTGATAGCATTCTTTAGAAATGTTGGCTCATATTGATAGGATAGCATCTTGCAGTTGATGGAGATTTGAGGGATGCACATCCAGGGCACGAAGCTCCCGTTCCACCACATCCCAAAGATGCTCTATTGGGTTGAGATCTGGTGACTGTGGGGGCCATTTTAGTACAGTGAACTCATTGTCATGTTCAAGAAACCAAGTTGAAATGATTCGAGCTTTGTGACATGGTGCATTATCCTGCTGGAAGTAGCCATCAGAGGATGGGTACATGGTGGTCATGAAGGGATGGACATGGTCAGAAACAATGCTCAGGTAGCCCGTGGCATTTAAACGATGCCAAATTGGCACTAAGGGGCCTAAAGTGTGCCCAGAAAACATCCCCCACACCATTACACCACCACCAGCCTGCACAGTGGTAACAAGGCATGATGGATACATGTTCGCATTCTGTTTACGCCAAATTCTGACTCTACCATTTGAATGTCTCAACAGAAATCGAGACTCATCAGACCAGGCAACATTTTTCCAGTCTTCAACAGTCCAATTTTGGTGAGCTTGTGCAAATTGTAGCCTCTTTTTCCTATTTGTAGTGGAGATGAGTGGTACCCGGTGGGGTCTTCTGCTGTTGTAGCCCATCCGCCTCAAGGTTGTGCGTGTTGTGGCTTCACGAATGCTTTGCTGCATACCTCGGTTGTAACGAGTGGTTATTTCAGTCAACGTTGCTCTTCTATCAGCTTGAATCAGTCGGCCCATTCTCCTCTGACCTCTAGCATCCACAAGGCATTTTTGCCCACAGGACTGCCGCATACTGGATGTTTTTCCCTTTTCACACCATTCTTTGTAAACCCTAGAAATGGTTGAGGGTGAAAATTCCAGTAACTGAGCAGATTGTGAAATACTCAGACCGGCCCGTCTGGCACCAACAACCATGCCACGCTCAAAATTGCTTAAATCACCTTTTTTTCCCATTCTGACATTCAGTTTGGAGTTCAGGAGATTGTCTTGACCAGGACCACCCCCCTAAATGCATTGAAGCAACTGCCATGTGATTGGTTGACTAGATAATTGCATTAATGAGAAATAGAACAGGTGTTCCTAATAATTCTTTAGGTGAGTGTATGAGATAGAATGGCAGAGCAGGGAACTGACAGCTTTCTGCACCAACATAGTACTCAACTGTATGTGTGGATGGAGGCCTATATTTAAAGGGAACTTGTCATCTCCAAAAACCACACACCCTTCCCTGCCCTTTCGCTGTGACTGACAGCCGGCAGTTCGCCGAACTCTCTGCATAAGCGCTGTCAGTCACAGCGAAGGGGCAGGGAAGGGGGCGTGGTTACCGTGACTTGAAGCAAGGAGGCCGCTGCCCCCTTGACTTCAAGCATGACTAGAAAATAGCGTGGGCAGGGAAGAAAAAAACGTTTTCAGAGCTTTTACCACATCTGACTGCTGAACAAAAATGATCATTAGAAACACACTGTGGGCTACTCTCAGGTACTGCTGGCGGCTTGGGATGGTTTTTGGAGGCGACAGGTTCCCTTTAATGATGGTCATAATTTACAAATATAGTGTTATGAACTAAATGGTGGATTCAGAGAGTAACTGATGGATCTGGCTTAGCGCTAGATTAGGGCTCAGAGTCTAAGAAATTATCCATTTTATTTATATTGTTCAGCTATGATAGGTAATATTCAACATTTTAACCAAAGTGGAACTCAATCCAGATCTCTCACTGTTGTCCAATCCACTGCTGCAGCCTGAGCTGGCCATACATTAGTACATTAGTTTGCATTCAGTATAAATCTATATATACTGTACTTTCAATAACAAGAGACAGGCACTATTGTATGACCCTGACTTTAAATGAAAGGAAACAAGATATAATAGATTCATTTGTGAGAGCATGGGCATAACTATAGCCATAGCAGCCATAGCACTTGGTATAGGGCCCAGAGATTAGGGGTGCAATCAGGTGCAAGAACATTGTACCTTTTTGTGGGGAATAACAATATTTTGGCTTTTTGCCAAAATATGGGTTTGTAATTTATAGTGCTTTATACATACCATTAATTATCGCTACTTATGCTGCTATTTTAATTTTCTTACACTAGGCAAAACATCATATTTTGCTATGGACCCTATGAATTATAGTTACCCCCCTATGTGAGAGTGCTCTAGTATCCTATCTTTACATCTAATGTACCAGGCTCCTTCAGTTTCATAGAGGATGGAAGCAGAAAAGTACTATAAGTGTGAACGTGACAGGTCTGCCTCCTTGGCTTTGCTCAGTGACGTGGTGCAGTGTGTTGCAACAGGCAGAAAGTTTGATGAATATTTTTATTTTATATATTGCATTTATGTCTGCAAAAATCTTCAATAATAATTACATGCAGTGTCGGACTTGGGCGCCTAGGGCCCAACAGTATAATTTATTTTGAGGGTCCACCATACAGGTACGTTCAAATATTACCTGCTCACACAGCAGCAAGATGCTACCAGATGAGTGAATATGGGGGTTCCTGCAGCAACTTTGAGAGGGTAGGTTCTGGGGAATAGAGGATACTGACTAGCTTTCCTCTATACCTAGAATGGGGAGTTTCTTTAGTAATCTATCAGGTTTTTATATGAACATAGGCTGGTTGTGGTGCTGTACATTGAATATATGTATGTAGTGCAGTAAGTCTACTGTGTTATGTGCCCTATGGTGGGAGACTAGGGGCCCACCCGAGGATTCACCTGTAGCCCAGTGGGCCGGTTCCAGCCTGACTACATGGTATGAGCCAATGTACCATGTGGGGATTCGCTCCGGTAGTTGGGATAAGTGGGTGCAGTACAGAGGCAAAGTACAAGTTGGTAATTTAAATGTCTGTGTTTATTCACACATAATGTCAAACAAAAAACACTCTTTGCAGGGTTGGTGTTTGTTCACACTAATTAGAAAGTTCATGCATAACAAAAAACATCACCTTGTCTAAATGCAGGCTTTAGTTGGCCTGCTCTTCCAACACACGGGTCTCAGCTTTTCAGCCCAGCACAGGGCTCAGATCACAACACACAGGGCATTCTCTGCTGCTGAGCCCAGCTGCCTTTTTAAGGATAGCCAGGTGCTGTCAAAACCCGGCATGGAACGTGGGGAGTAGTCACCCACCCAGCACTTTGACTACTCCCAATAAGAGCCGTCCCGGATCAGCTATTTACAGCCATACTAAATAGCAAAAGTGTCAATCAGCATTAGCTGCCACTGATACATGAAAATACTGGCTCTTACTTCACCAAGGCCAGGAACCTCGGTGACACATACCTACCATCAATGACAACCCCTTGTACCTTCCTACAACCAGTACTGTATAATTCACAGACAGTCCTAACCCAAACCCTCCCTAAGCACAGTTGTGTGTCTCAAATTTCAGACTAACACATGACATGTTAAAGCACACCTGTTCCTCATGCAATGAGTGACTGGCTGTAACAAAATATTTGACATTATGTATGGAGATGTTTTGGAGGCAAGTTAGCTCAGTTTCAAATGAACATATTCAGTCTAGAAAACATGCTGTGTACGGGAGGCACATATGCAAACTGTTGTAATTCCTACACCATTCACCTGATTTGGATGTAAACACCCTCAAATTAAAGCTGACAGTCTGCAGTTAAAGCACATCTTGTTCGTTTCTTTTCAAATCCATCGTGGTGGTGTATAGAGCCAAAAATGTTAGAATTGTGTCGATGTCCCAATATTTATGGACCTGTCTGTATATACAGTATATATATTGTCACACAGTGAGAGGTTTTGTCTGGGAAAACAGGTATTTTCCTCCCAGCATGTGCTGCTGGGCTGATTTACAGCCAGGTGAGGTCAAATACCAGACCGGATTTTAACTGCCGGTCTGGGTTTTGGCAGCACCTGGCTGTCCTTAAATAGGCAGCTGGGCTCAGAAGCTGTGTCTCTGTGTTGGGATCTGGGAGCATTGTGTCTGGATGAAGGCTTGCTACCTGTTTGGCGTAAAAACAGGTTGGTGCTGCTATGGTCAAGGACTCTTTGAGGCAGAATTGCCACATGGTGTGAATTACCACCAACACCGCAAGGTGACTTTTTGTTTGATTATGCCTGCTTGTTTTGTCACTTGCCTAAAGTGTGAATAAAAAACTGAACTGTTTGATCCAAAGAACTTGTTGATGCCTCTATACTGCATCCGCTAATCCAGTCTACCAGAGCGAAACCGCAGAATTGGTGGAGGATGTGGCAAAGCAGTGAGGCTGGCATGAACGCCGATTTTTTGGGGTTTCTGCATTTTTCAGGCACAGTTGTATGTTGTGCATTAAACCAGCTGTATTATAACCAGTGCCCCACGACAAAATGGAGGCTGTTGTGAAGGCCCTCATGGAGACTACTCTGCAGCTGCGAGAGACAAACCTGCAGCAATGTGAGGCTAATATGCAGCATCAGGAGACTAACCAGTTGCTGCTACAACACGTGATGGCTTTGCAGACAGCAGGAGAAACCCCGAGCATTCACAATGCCCGGAAAGCAGTCCGTGCCGCAATTCCTAAGATGAACCCCGCAGACGACATCGAAACCTACCTGGCAATGTATGATAAAGTGGCCATCAGGGAAAACCTACCCCGTGACCAGTGGGCTGAGGTCGTCGCTTTGTTCCTAGCATCCGATTCCCAGCGGGTGTATTTCGACTTGCCGGACGATCAAATGGCAGACTACCAGAAAGTCAAGGGTGAGATTCTGGCACGACTGGAGGTGAATGTGTTGGTCCGGGCCCAGCGGGTGCATCAGTGGGGGTTCAACCTGTCTGAGCCTGCAAGACCCCAGTGTTATAACTTACTTCCCTATTGCAAAAAATCACTACAGCCTGGATCGTCTGTTGGCCTAATAAATTCTGGAGGGCTTTGCCATACCCTCTCCAGCACTGGATCGGTCAGGTGTCTCCTGGCAATGCCCTTGAGATGGTGGACCTGGTGGAACACTATGAAGCTACCAGGAATCTAAAGAAGGGTCCTGTCGGGAGGGGGGTCAGCAAACCCCGGCAATCTACACCTCAGGCCCGGAGATTTGAGCCGATAGAACCCACCCGGGATGTACTTACGGCAGACCTGGCTCCGATAATCTGCTGGCGGTGTCAGGAGCCTGGCCATGTAAGTGCTGACTTTCCCCATTGGGTTGAGCCCATAGACACTAACTATGGCTACCGTCAGTCACTATATGCCAGGAGGCTGTGTGCAACATGTACCCCAGAGTCTGTAGATCATTTTTGCCAGGTGGAAGTGGGAGACACTCCGGTGGAGGCTCTGCTGGACTCAGGGAGTCTGGTGACCCTAGTAAGGGCTACCCTGGTGCAGTACCCTGAGTATACTGGCCAGAAAGTGATGTGCATCCACGGAGACTTAAAAGACTACCCCACCGCGCTGTTGTCTCTAACTACGGTGGCCGGTAGATGGACCCACGAGGTCGCTGTCGCCACAAATCTACATTATGAACTCATAATATGGAGAGACTTCCCGGCACTGTGGCCTGCTATGAGAGTAACTGAGGCCCATGAGACAGGGGTAACCCTAACAGAGAGGCCCGGCTCAGGGGGGAGACCAGAACCCTGGGAACATGAGACCGAAGGGCCAGCGGTAGTGGTGACCGCCACTTCGGTGGAAGAGGGGCAGACAACCCCGCTAAGTGTGATGGTGGGAGACGTGGAGTACTTGCCGCCGGGTCCTGAATTGGCAGACCTCAATGTCTCCGGGGATAATTTTGGTACCGCCCAACGTCGGGACCCAACCCTATCCCGCGCCTGGGAAAATGTGTTAATAGTATATGGTGAACCACAACAACCTGAGGCAGAGTCAGTGTTTCCCCGTTTTGTGGTTCATCAGGATATGTTGTATCGGGTAAACCATCTACAGGGTGAACCTATTAAACAATTGGTGGTCCCCAAGGCTTATCGCATGCTTGTGTTAGATCTAGCCCACCAACACGTTCTCGGGGGTCACCTGGGGCTGCAGAAAACTCAGGATCGTATTCTACAGTGGTTTTACTGGCCCAGCATATTCAGTAAAAACTGGTCTTGCTCGACCTGCCAGATAACTAGCCACCAGCCACATTTCTGTAGTCCCCTAGTACCTCTCCCGATTATTGAAGTATCATTTGACAGAATAGCTATGGATCTCATAGGCCCAGTACCGAAGTCCACCAGAGGGCATCAACACATCTTAATCATTCTAGACTACGCCACTTGGTACCCGGAGGGGGTGCCACTGCGACATACCTTGTCCAAACTCATAGCTAAGGAATTAATGGAGATGTTTTCTGGAGTAGGACTACCTAAAGAGGTTAAGACTGACCAAGGGACCCCTTTTATGTCCAAGGTGATGAGGGAACTCGGCAAGTTGCTGCACATAAAACAGCTATGGACATCCGTTTACCATCCGCAAATGGACGGTCTGGTAGTAAGGTTTAACCAAACATTAAAAAATATGTTGAAAAGGGTGGTGGCTAAAGATGGGAAGAACTGGGACCTCCTTCTGCCCTATCTCATGTTTGCAGTGCGAGAGGTACCCAAGGCTTCTACTGGGTTCTCTCCCTTCGAACTGCTATATGGCAGACACCCTCGCGGTCTCTTGGACGTGGCCAAAAAGGCATGGGAACAACAACCCATTCCACAAAAAAGTGTCATTGAGTACGTTACCCAGATGCAAGATTGGATAGAGACAGTGTTGCCTCTTGTTAGGGAGCATATGGAGGCAATTCAGCAAGCCCAGAGTTGGGTATATATACGGCAGGCTCGGGTCCGGATCTTTAACCCAGGTGATCGGGTTTTGGTTCTGGTGCCAACTGTGGACATTAAGTTCCTGGCTAGGTAGCAGGGGCCCTACGAGGTACTCGAGAAAATTGGAGATGTAAACTACAAGGTTTACCCAGGTGATCGGGTTTTGGTTCTGGTGCCGACTGTGGACATTAAGTTCCTGGCTAGGTGGCAGGGGCCCTACGAGGTACTCGAGAAAATTGGAGATGTAAACTACAAGGTTTACCCAGGAGATGTAAACTACAAGGTTTACCCAGGTGATCAGGTTTTGGTTCTGGTGCCGACTGTGGACATTAAGTTCCTGGCTAGGTGGCAGGGGCCCTACGAGGTACTCGAGAAAATTGGAGATGTAAACTACAAGGTTTACCCAGGTGATCGGGTTTTGGTTCTGGTGCCAACTGTGGACATTAAGTTCCTGGCTAGGTGGCAGGGGCCCTACGAGGTACTCGAGAAAATTGGAGATGTAAACTACAAGGTTTACCCAGGAGATGTAAACTACAAGGTTTACCCAGGTGATCGGGTTTTGGTTCTGGTGCCGACTGTGGACATTAAGTTCCTGGCTAGGTGGCAGGGGCCCTACGAGGTACTCGAGAAAATTGGAGATGTAAACTACAAGGTACACCAGCCAGGGCGGCGAAAGCCGGAGCAGGTTTACCATGTGAATTTACTCAAACCGTGGAAAGATAGGGAAACCTGTACAGAAGACAGCCCGCAGCCAGGTTTTCTAGAAGAAGAGGTACCGGCCCCTCTGTCTGATGCAAGAGAGGCGGCTGCCACAGTAAATATTGCTGACAGCCTCTCCTCTAAACAGACACAGGAGACCAGGGAGTTCGGATGTGTTCTCGGACCTCCCTGGACGCACTTCCATAATCCAGCATGACATTGTCACTGAGCCTCAGGCAAAAGTCCGATTAAAACCATACCAGGTACCTGAGGGTCGGCCACAGGCCATATCAGAGGAGGTGCAGCTAATGTTGCAGGTAGATGTCATTGAGGAGTCAAAAAGTGAGTGGGCCAGTCCTATAGTATTGATACCCAAGCCGGACGGGACGTTGCGGTTTTGTAACAACTTTTGAAAACTTAACAAGGTTTCCAAATTCGATGCGTATCCCATGCCCCGGGTGGATAAGCTCATTGAAAGGTTAGGACAAGCCCGGTATTTTTCTGTTTTGGACCTCATAAAAGGGCACTGGCAAGTGCCCTTAACGGAGGCTGCCAAAGAGAAAACTGCCTTCATCACGCCTGAGGGGCTGTATCAATATAAGGTCTTACCCTTTGGTCTGCATGGCGCTCCCGCCACTTTTCAGCAATTAATGGACATCATGCTTCATCCACATCGTTGGTAAGCTTCGGCTTACCTGGACGATATTGTCATCCACAGTACCAACTGGTAAAGTCACCTACCCAAAGTGCAGGCTGTAGTGGACTCCCTTCGGAAAGCTGGCCTAACCGCTAATCCCAAAAAATGTGTGATAGGGTTACAACCGACTAAGTACCTGTGGTATGTCATTAAGGACGGAGTTATTAAACCCGAAGTGAACAAAATAGAGGCGATACGGAATTGTCACCACTAGGCAAATAAAGTCATTCCTGGGAATGGTGGGCTATTACATGAGGTTTGTTCCCCACTTTGCTAGCCGCTCCCTTGACAGGACTCTTGAAGGGACACTTATCAATGGTGGTTCGCTGGGATGATCGGGCAGAGGAGGCTTTCTCCGCTTTGAAGTCGGCCCAGTGCGGGTCCCCAGTTTTGGTGACGCCCAACTTCAAAAGGGAGTTTATAGTACAGACCGATGCCTCTGAAGTAGGCCTCGGTGCTATACTGTCTCAGGAGGTCAACGGGAAGGAGCATCCCATTGTCTTCCTACGCCGTAAGCTCACCCCAGCCGAGACCCGGTATAGTATAGTGGAGAAAGAGTGCCTGGCTATCAAGTGGGCACTCGAGTCTCTCCGCTAATATTTATTGGGGAGAAATTTCTGCCTGGTGACTGACCACTCCCCTCTCAAGTGGATGAGCCAGGCCAAGGACAGAAATGCCCGGGTCACCCGATGATTTCTCTCCCTACAAAACTTTACATTTTCGGTGGAATACAGGGCAGGCCGGTTATAGGGAAACGCGGATGCCCTGTCCCGGGTACACTGTCTGGTGTGTCTTCACCCCCTCAGGGCTGAATAAAGGGGGGGTATGTAACATAGTAAGAGGTTTTGTCTGGGAAAACAGGTATTTTCCTCCCAGCATGTGCTGCTGGGCTGATTTACAGCCAGGTGAGGGTTTTTGTAGCACCTGGCTGTCCTTAAATAGGCAACTGAGCTCAGAAGCCGTGTCTCTGTGTTGGGCTCTGGGAGCCTTGTGTCTGGATGAAGGCTTGCTACCTGTTTGGCGTGAAAACAGGTTGGTGCTGCTATGGTCAAGGACTCTTTGAGGCAGAATTGCCGCATGGTGTGAATTACCACCAACACCGCAAGGTGACTTTTTATTTGATTATGACTGCTTGTTTTGTCACTTGCCTAAAGTGTGAATAAAACACTGAACTGTTTGATCCAAAGAACTTGTTGTTGCCTCTATACTGCATCCGCTAATCCTGTCTACCAGAGCGAAACCCCACAATATATATATATAATGGAAAAAAAGGAACAAAGTTTTTTTCACCCATGCAGGACGCGATATACTGGAGTCTTTTCGAAACTTTCTCAAGCAACTAGTGATAGTGACCATGGCATATATAAGTATAACGTACAGGTGCATATCGTTATCAATATCCACTGTGAAATAAAGTGCTAACAACAGTGTACCCAAAAAAGAATACCAATTCATAATGCAATTAATCATCATGATTAATAGAACAAATATCACATGTGTGTAAATCATGTGTACATAGTGTCAGGCTCAGTAATGATCAGGAGTATATGACTCACCAGGGGCAGAACGAGAAGTAAAAACTCACACCACAATACGGAGTTCAGCATGAAGAAATACGCATGCCATTGTTAACCGAGAGGAAGCGGAGAAGCCACAGTGTCCAAAGCGCATGTGCGACATACGCACAGTCCAAAGGAACCGACAAGTGGCCATATTGTAAAGGGACAAGGGGAGGAAAAAACATGCACAGGAGCACTGTATTCAGTACACCCTCAGCAACCATATTAAATATGGGAAATAACCAGAAAAACAGAGATAACAGCAAAAGCAAACATAAAAAATGACACATAAAGTGTAATGTGACCCATCAAATTAGATTCTTAAAGATGGGGAAAGCAGGGTTCTCCTGCAGTGTTCAAAGATATATAATGGCGAAATAAACACATCATAGGTACCAGGCACAGAGTGGGGGCATAGGGAGCATCTATCACCAAACGGGAAGAATGCAGCCTCACCAATTGGAAGGTGCTAGACAATCACTCCCACAAAACGTGGAGGGATTTGCGAAACAGCCCCCCAATTCATTGATGTACCACAGGCCATATAGAAAGAAATAATAAAATAAATGAACAAATTAGAAAAAGGAAAGTAATAACGTAAAAAACTACGGTTCCTCAAGGTCACATTAAAGGACGATATGTAAAAAATAATAAATAAAACATATCAAACAGAATCAAATATTAAACACAATGAAGCAAAAAAGTTCACCCGGGCGAGTCACAGATCCCAATAATGTCTCAGGTGAGGCACTGTAGAAGAAAAAAAAAAGAGAAAAAAGAAAAATTAAATGATTATATACGAAATATCTCACATAGTTGACCAACTACACAGAGAAATAAACTGGAGGAGATAAGGCAAGGGCCTGTGCAAGCTATCATAACAACACACCCAATTTAAAATCTACATTTGAACCATGGGGTTTGAGTGTATCTGAGCAAAGTGTTTAGGAACCGGTAAATCCAAGAGTTTTTTACGGATGGTATATCTATGCTGATTTAATAGGTTTTTAAGATCAAGGGATGTTTCATCCACATACCATTAATCGCATGGGCAAGAAAGTAAGTAAATCACATGATCAGAGTTACAGGTCAAAAAATATTTAATGAATTAGGCGACAGTTCATACAGTTAAGACATGGAAAACATCCCATTTTGCGAGTGGACAAATACGTTTGGCGGAAAGTACCAGTAGGTAAGGTGTCAGGGGATACAAGTTGGTCCTTTCAATTCCTAGACCTCCAGTATGAAAACACTGGTGATGTTTTAAACTCTGGAATATTTCTCAGACAGCCATGCAACATGGGCCAATGGTGGGGAATGATGGCATTGATTCTAGTGCTGTACTCTAGTGGAGATAAAGGGTATCCTATAAGCAACCCTATGTCTAGTCATCGATTGTAAAGTAGTTGCTCTATCTAAAGCCAAAACTCTAGATTTACATAACTGTAATAAAGACATGGGATAACCTCTCCTATGGAATTTACCAGCCATCTCCTTCAGAGATGAAATCAAAACGCCTTCATCGGACACAATACATTTTACCCATAGAAATTGACTGTATGGTAAATGTCTCATCATGTTTCTTGGATGACAACTATTGTAACATAGTAGAGAATTCCTATCGGAAGGTTTCACATATAACTCTGTATGTACTGCCCCATCCACAAGTCTGACAGTGGTGTCCAAAAATTGTAAATGATTGGAAGAATGAACCAAAGTAAACTTAAAGGTGTTGTCTCACTTCGGTAAGTGGCATTTATTATGTAGAGAAAGTTAATGCAACCTACTTACTACTATATTTTTATTATCCATATTGCTTCCTTTGCTGGCTGGATTCATTTTTCTATCACATTATACATTGCTCGTTTCCATGGTTACAGACCACCCTGCAATCCATCAGTGGTGGTCATGTTTGCAGAATTTAGTAAAAAGCGCCAGCCTATGTGTGCTCCCATGATCCCGGCCACCAGAGAGGCTGACGTTTTTTTCCTACAGTGTGCAAGCACGACCACTGATGCTGGATTGCAGGGTGGTCATAACCATGGAAATTAGCAATGTATAATGTGATAGAAAAATGAATCCAGCCAGCAAAGAAAGCAATATGGACAATAACAATACATTAGTAAGTGTCTTGTATTAACTTTCTCTACATGATAAATGCCACTTACTTTACCTTGGGGTCAGTTTGGTCTAGAAAATGTATCCAAAGAACCAAGCCACAGGAGGAAGATGTCATCGATGTACCGTCACAATCTCATTACATGTTTAAAGAGGTGGGAGACATAGATGGCATCCTCCTACAGATGACACATATACATATTAGAATATGTTTGGGCCACCTCTCCACTGTACATAAAATCGATCTTGAAATAAAAAATTATTAGAGCGCAACACAATCTCCAAAAGTGAAATGATAAAATGTCTGGCAGAACAAAATAAATCAGAATTATGTAACTGTTCATCAACCACCCTAATGCCTCTATCATGGTCAATTGATGTGTAGAGACTTGTCACATCAAAAGATGCCAAAATGACATCCACATCCTGGATTTTAACTAAAAAATCAGAAGTGTCACGGATATATGACAAAGCATCGGTGGCATAAGAGTGTAAAATTCTATCAAGGAAAATTGCTATATGTAAACGTAGGAATCACCAAGAACCTGTTACTCAATCTGTATCCAAGGATTTTTTTTTAGGAATAGACCCAGCACTTCAGAGATCCAACGACAACATACCAGACGAGGTGGATGCAAACACAGTAGAAGTCGGAAAATTACGAAACAACAAAGCACGACTTCCAACAACCAGAACTCCATCATTCAGGAAGATATGATTGTAGTCAACATTTCATCCAAAGCCCTTTCCCCTGCTGAGCGTTTTGAGTAGCGGATTGTCCTTTCGCCCTAACGCTCGCATTAATTGGTTTGACTTAGAAATGGATTTATTTTTGTTTTTTCGTTCTATTAAATTGAGGGTGTGGTTCCATGAGCGTGCTCAGGCTACGACGCCCAAGACTACTAAATTAACACTTGGGCAGTTTAACCTGAGCAAGAAGAGTCAGTTTGTTCCTGTTATGGACACAGCTGTTATGGATGCCTTTATGTCTGCTGTCAAGAATGATGTTGATGATTTGAAATGATCCCCTAACATGACTAATTTCAGATATCCGAACTTAACTAGAGAGGAGGTTTAGTCCATCAACTGGACCATAGCCTTACAGTCAAACCAGCCGATAAAGGTAAAACGACTGTGGTAATGGACACCAGTAAATACATTGTGGAAATATACTGACAATTGTCTGATACCATGGTTTATGAACCGGTATCGCGTGATCCAAAATTTTACATTGTTCGTCAGATCAAAGGGGTTATCACTGAAGCATCGTTGCTGGACGTTATTGATAATGAACTGGAGAAATTCCTGATTGTAGAATATCTTGTTATATATTCTACCCAAAATTCAAAGACACTAACAGATCCACTTGGGCGTCCAATTGTGTCGGGCTTTGATTCTATATTTTCACACATAGCGATTTTCCTTGATAGAATTTTACACTCTTATGCCACCAATGCTTTATCATATATTCGTGACACCTCTGATATTTTAGTTAAAATCCAGGATGTGGACTTGTCGGGTCGTACTGATGTCATTTTGACATCTTTAGAAGTGACAAGTCTCTACACATTGATTGACCATAATAGAAGCATTAGGGTGGTAGATGAACAGTTACCTACTTCTGCTTTAGCTTGTGCTGCCAAACATTTTATCATTTCGCTTTTGGAGATTGTGTTGCACTCTATTTATTTTTTATTTCAAGATCGATTTTATGTGCAGCGTGGCCATGTGGTCAAATGTGGCCCCGACATATGCTAATATGTATATGCATCATCTGGAGTATGATGTCGACACTACTGTCAGACTTGTGGATGGGGCATTACATACGGAGTTGCATATACAGTACAGACCAAAAGTTTGGACACACCTTCTCATTCAAAGAGTTCTCTTTATTTTCATGACTATGAAGGCATCAAAACTATGAATTAACACATGTGGAATTATATACATAACAAACAAGTGTGAAACAACTGAAAATATGTCATATTCTAGGTTCTTCAAAGTAGCCACCTTTTGCTTTGATTACTGCTTTGCACACTCTTGGCATTCTCTTGATGAGATTCAAGAGGTAGTCCCCTGAAATGGTCTTCCAACAGTCTTGAAGGAGTTCCCAGAGATGCTTAGCACTTGTTGGCCCTTTTGCCTTCACTCTGCGGTCCAGTTCACCCCAAACCATCTCGATTGGGTTCAGGTCCGGTGACTGTGGAGGCCAGGTCATCTGGCGCAGCACCCCATTACTCTCCTTCATGGTCAAATAGCCCTTACTTTCAAAGTTTTCCCAATTTTTCGGCTGACTGACTGACCTTAATTTCTTAAAGTAATGATGGCCACTCGTTTTTCTTTACTTAGCTGCTTTTTTCTTGCCATAATACAAATTCTAACAGTCTATTCAGTAGGACTATCAGCTGTGTATCCACCTGACTTCTCCTCAACGCAACTGATGGTCCCAACCCCATTTATAAAGCAAGAAATCCCACTTATTAAACCTGACAGGGCACACCTGTGAAGTGAAAACCATTTCAGGGGACTACCTCTTGAAGCTCATCAAGAGAATGCCTAGAGTGTGCAAAGCAGTAATCAAAGCAAAAGGTGGCTACTTTGAAGAACCTAGAATATGACATATTTTCAGTTGTTTCACACTTGTTTGTTATGTATATAATTCCACATGTGTTAATTCATAGTTTTGATGCCTTCAGTGTGAATCTACAATTTTCATAGTCATGAAAATAAAGAAAACTCTTTGAATGAGAAGGTGTGTCCAAACCTTTGGTCTGTGCTGTATGTGAAACCTTCCGATAGGAATTCTCTACTATGTTACAATAGTTGTCATCAAGAAACATGATGAGACATTTAGCATACAGTCAATTTCTACGGGTAAAATGTATTGTGTCCAATGATAGTGTTTTGATTTAATCTCTGAATGAGATGGCTGGTAAATTCCATAGAAGGGGTTATCCCATGTCTTTATTACAATTATGTAAATCTAGAGTTTTGGCTTTAGATAGAGCAACTACTTTACAATTGATGACTAGACATAGGGTTGCTAATAGGATACCCTTTATCTCCACTTATAATGAGTACAGCACTAGAATCAATGCCATCATTCCCCACCATTGGCCTATGTTGCATGGCTGTCTGAGAAATATTCCAGAGTTTAAAACATCACCAGTGTTTTCATACCGGATGTCTAGGAATTGAACCCCTTGAGGACCGGCGCCGTACATGTATGGCACTGGTGGAGGTGATTTAAGGACCAGCACGGTACATGTACGGCAGGCTGATCGGGCGGGGGCAGGAGCTGCACCCACCCGATCAGCGGCAGGGACCCGGCAGTCACTGACAGCTGGGCCCCTGCTGCATACGCCGGCATCGGTGAAAACACTGATGTCGGCATATTACCCCCTTGTATGCCGCGGTCAAAGCTGACCGCGACATGCAGAGGGTTTGCGGAGGGTACGGGTGCCCTCCGCATCTCCATCGGGTCCCCGCGCTGCAGTGATGTGGACCCGATGACAGAGAAGGCAGACCGATGTCTTCCAAGGCACTGGGGCTTGCCTTCTACGGAAGGCTGTGAAACCCAGCCCCTTTGGCTGGGTCTCACAGGCAGGCTGTCAGCATATAAGCTGACAGGCAATGCATTACAATACAGGATGTATTGTAATGCATTGCAGAGGGCATCAGACCCCAGAAGTCGAAGTCCTAGAGTAGGACAAAAAAAAAAGTTTAAAAAAAAAATGTTTTTCATAATAAAAAAATAAGAAATAAAGTTTCAAGTAAAAAAAAAAGCCCCATAAGACCAATAACACCTTTTTGATTCATGTGCCAATTATTAAAACGTAACATTTATTAAATCCATTATTTAAAATATCAATAAACAAAATATAGATGTTTAAAAATATCAGATATGTCACATGGGAACTTTGTATTCTACTCTCTGCTATAAACTGTTTAACTGACTTTCACTAGCTTGGGGGCAATGAGCCGGTACTGTGCGCTAGTTCACAGCTCACTGTACTTTAAACCCTTCGCTATATAGATTGTCTATTTCCTAAGTGTTACTTCATTCCCTGTGTGCACTAGCTGTGCTAAAAGAAACTCAAACACTGCCCCTCGACATGTTTCACCAGTCAAACTGGCGTCTTTAAGGGAATTGGGCAGAGTGTGTTTGGGAGGGGCAGGGATAGCTCTATAAAGCCTCTGCTGATGACATCACCGCTAGTCTACATATTACCATGTGGGCATTAATCCTGAGTTAGGAGGGCTCTAATTTTTAGGAAACCCATGCTTTCCCCTTCTCCTTTTACCTTTATATGATTATTAGGGGGACCTCTGAACTTGGATTGAGGTTACAATATAGCCCCATTGAGAATTGATACAGAGGGACATATGAGAGTGAATGACACATGCCATCATATGTAAAGATCATATTTTAAAGTGTTTATGCTGCTATTTTTTGGAGGACATATCTGTACATTTTAATGATTTCTTATCTACGTATTTCCTAGTTTTATACAATTTAGAATAAATTGTTTTATTTATTCTCCATTAGTCATTAGTTTTATTTGCTGTTCATTAGTCGCCCGATATAGAGTGTCCCCCATTGTCTATCCAATACTCACTCCAATCATGATGATTAATTGCATTATGAATTGGTATTCTTATTGGGTACACTGTTGTATAATCATGTATGATATGATGTAATCATGTTCACTGATACATTTTTTGCACTATGTTAGCACTTTATTTCACAGTTGTATGTATATTTATGTTTATTGATTGATTTTCTATGTACCTGCACTTTATACTTATATATGTCATTGTCCCATTGGGCTTGCACCTCTTTTTGCCTTCTTTTGTCTGGTACTGCCATTTTTCTTCTTTCTCTCTCTCTCTCTCTCTCTCTCTCTCTATATATATATATATATGGGGACACACAGAAGAGGCACTATATATGTATAAAGAGTCACCAAAGAGGCACTATATAAAGGGAGCGTCAAGGAGGCATTATATATATAAAGGGGCACAGGAGAAGTGATATAGATATATATACAGTGGATATAAAAAGTCTACACACCCCTGTTAAAATGTCAGGTTTCTGTGCTGTAAAAAAATGAGACAAAGATAAATCATTTCAGAACTTTTTCCACATTTAATGTGACCTATAAACTGTACCACTCGATTGAAAAATAAACTGAAATCTTTTAGGTAGAGGGAAGAAAAAAACACAAAACTTAAATAATGTGGTTGCATAAGTGTGCACACCCTGTTATAACTGGGCATGTAGCTGTGTTCAGAATTAAGCAATCACATTCAAAATCATGTTATATAGGAGTCAGCATACACCTGCCATCATTTAAAGTGCCTCTGATTAACCCCAAATAAAGTTCAGCTGCTCTAGTTGGTCTTTCCTGAAATTTTCTTATTTGCATCCCACAGCAAAAGCCATGGTCCACAGAGAGCTTCCAAAGCATCAGAGGGATCTCATTGTTAAAAGGTATCAGTCAGGAGAAGGGTACAAAAGAATTTCCAAGGCATTAGATATACCATGGAACACAGTGAAGACAGTCATCATCAAGTGGAGAAAATATGGCACAACAGTGACATTACCAAGAACTGGACATTCCTACAAAATTGATGAAAAGATGAGAAGAAAACTGGTTTGGGAGGCTACCAAGAGGCCTACAGCAACATTAAAGGAGCTGCAGGAATATCTGGCAAGTACTGGCTGTGTGGTACATGTGACAACAATCTCCCGTATTCTTCATATGTCTGGGCTATGGGGTAGAGTGGCAAGTCGAAAGCCTTTTCTTACGAAGAAAAACATCCAAGCCAGGCTACATTTTGTAAAAACACATCTGAAGTCTCCCAAAAGCATGTGGGAAAAGGTGTTATGGTCTGATGAAACCAAGGTTGAACTTTTTGGCCATAATTCCAAAAGATATGTTTGTCCCAAAAACAACACTGCACATCACCAAAAGAACACCATACCCACAGTGAAGCATGGTGGTGGCAGCATCATGCCAAGGGGCTGCTTTTCTTCAGCTGGAACTGGGGCCTTAGTTAAGCTACAGGGAATTATGAACAGTTCCAAATACCAGTCAATATTGGCACAAAACCTTCAGGCTTCTGGAACACAGTGGTGCAGTCTGTGGTGCAACGTGACGTTGGTGGATAGAGCGAGACATGATGTACCAGATATGCTCAATTGGATTCAGGTCTAAGGAACGGGCGGGCCATTCCATAGCATCAATGCCTTCGTCTTGCAGGAACTTCATCTTTCAGCATGACAACGACCCAAAGCATACATCCAAATCAACAAAGGAATGGCTTCACCAGAAGAAGATTAAAGTTTTGGAATGGCCCAGCCAGAGCCCAGACCTGAATCCGATTGAAAATCTGTGGGTTGATCTGAAGAGGGCTGTGCACAGGAGATGCCCTCGCAATCTGACAGATTTGGAGTGTTTTTGCCACATGAGGTCTAGCATTGTCTTGCATTAGGAGGAACCCAGGGCCAACCGCACCATCATATGGTCTCACAAGGGGTCTGATGATCTCATCTCGGTACCTAATGGCAGTCAGGCTACCTCTGGCGAGCACATGGAGGGCTGTACGGCCCTCCAAAGAAATGCCACCCCACACCATTACTGACCCAATGCCAAACCGGTCATGCTGGAGGATGTTGCAGGCAGCAGAACGTTCTCCATGGCGTCTCCAGACTCTGTCACGTCTGTCACATGTGCTCAGTGTGAACCTGCTTTCATCTGTGAAGAGCACAGGGCGCCAGTGGCGAATTTGCCAATCTTGGTGTTTTCTGGCAAATGCCAAACGTCCTGCACGGTGTTGGGCTGTAAGCACAACCCCCACCTGTGGACGTCGGGCCCTCATATCACCCTCATGGAGTCTGTTTCTGACCGTTTGAGCAGACACATGCTCATTTGTGGCCTGCTGGAGGTCATTTTGCAGGGCTCTGGCAGTGCTCCTCCTGTTCCTCCTGGCACAAAGGCAGAGGTAGCGGTCCTGCTGCTGGGTTGTTGCCCTCCTACGGCCTCCTCCACGTCTCCTGATGTACTGGCCTGTCTCCTGGTAGCGCCTCCATGCTCTGGACACTACCCTGACAGACACAGCAAACCTTCTTGCCACAGCTCGCATTGATGTACCATCCTGGATAAGCTGCACTACCTGAGCCACTTGTGTGGGTTGTAGACTCCGTCTCATGCTATCACTAGAGTGAAAGCACCGCCAGCATTCAAAAGCGACCAAAACATCAGCCAGGAAGCATAGGAACTGAGAAGTGGTCTGTGGTCACCACCTGCAGAACCACTCCTTTTTTGGGGGTGTCTTGCTAATTGCCTATAATTTCCACCTGTTGTCTATCCCATTTGCACAACAGCATGTGAAATTGATTGTCACTCAGTGTTGCTTCCTAAGTGGACAGTTTGATTTCACAGAAGTGTGATTGACTTGGAGTTACATTGTGTTGTTTAAGTGTTCCCTTTATTTTTTTGAGCAGTGTATATATATATATATATACAGTCCTGATCAAAAGTTTAAGACCACTTGAAAAATGGCAACAAAATCTTATTTAGTATGCCTGGATCTTAACAAGGTTCCAAGTAGAGCTTCAAAATGCAACAAGAAGAAATGAGAGTGAGACAAAACATTTTTTGAGCATTCAATTACTTGAAAATAACGATTAAACTGAAACCGGCTGTTTTTCAGCTGACACAAATTTTAGGACCACATGCCTTTTTAAGGCCAAATTTGTGCAAAGATGTGGATTCATTGTAATTTTCTGTCAGGTAGTCACACGTTGTGATGGCAAAGGCAAAAAAACTCTCCTTTTTTGAACGTGGTCGGGTTGTTGAACTGCATAAGCAGGGTCTCTCACAGCGTGCCATCGCTGCTGAGGTGGGACGCAGTAAGACAAAAAAGTCAAGTGGAAGACCCAAAAAAATTTCATCAGCACTGAGCCAGAGGATCCAATTGGCTGTCCGTGAAGACACTGGACGATCCTCCACCCAAATTAAGGCCCTTACTGGTGCTGACTGCAGACCCATAACCATCAGACGGCATCTGAGACTGAAGGCCTTCAAAAACAAAAAACGTCTTCAAAGACCTCGTCTCATTGAACGCCACAGAACTGTTCGTTTGGACTTTGCAAGAGAGCACCAAACATGGGACATTCAAAGGTGGAGGAAAGTTTTATTCTCTGATGAGAAAAAATGTAACCTTGATGGTCCTGATGGTTTCCAAAGTTACTGACATGACAAGCAGATCCCACCTGAGATGTTTTCTACGCGACACAGTGGAGGGGGCGCCATAATGGTCTGGGGTGCTTTTTCCTTCAGTGGAACAATGGAGCTTCAGGAAGTGCAGGGGCGTCAAACGGCCGCTGGCTATGTCCAGATGTTGCAGAGAGCATTCCTCATGACTGAGGGCCCTCGTCTGTGTGGTAACGACTGGGTTTTTCAACAGGACAACGCTACAGTACACAATGCCCGCAGGACAAGGGACTTCTTCCAGGAGAACAACATCACTCTTTTGGCCCATCCTGCGTGTTCCCCTGATCTAAATCCAATTAAGAACCTTTGGGGATGGATGGCAAGGAAAGTTTACAAAAATGGACAACAGTTCCAGACAGTAGATGGCCTTCGTGCGGCCGTCTTCACCACTTGGAGAAATGTTCCCACTCACCTCATGGAAACGCTTGCATCAAGCATGCCGAAACAAATTTTTGAAGTGATAAACAATAACGGCGGAGCTACTCATTACTGAGTTCGTGTTTGGAAGTTGGATTTCTGTTTTGGGGGGATTTAGTTTTTTTTTGGAGGTGAGGTCCTAAACTAAAAACAGCCTGTTTCAGTTTATTTGTTGTTTTCATTAAATTGAATGCTCAAAAAATGTTTTGTATCACTCCCATTTCTTCTTGTTGCATGTTGAAGCTCTACTTGGAACCTTGTTAAGATCCAGCCATGCTTAATATGATAACTTTTGATCAGGACCGTATATATATATATATATATGTATATATATATAAAGGTGGGCACAGAAAAGACGCTATTTATAAAGGGAGCACAGAAGAGGCACTATGTATATAAAGACGGGCACAGAAGAGGCACTAAATATGGAGGGAGCACCGAAGAGGTATTATATATATATACAGGGAGTGCAGAATTATTAGGCAAGTTGTATTTTTGAGGATTAATTTTATTATTGAACAACAACCATGTTCTCAATGAACCCAAAAAACTCATTAATATCAAAGCTGAATATTTTTGGAAGTAGTTTTTAGTTTGTTTTTAGTTTTAGCTATTTTAGGGGGATATCTGTGTGTGCAGGTGACTATTACTGTGCATAATTATTAGGCAACTTAACAAAAAACAAATATATACCCATTTCAATTATTTATTTTTACCAGTGAAACCAATATAACATCTCAACATTCACAAATATACATTTCTGACATTCAAAAACAAAACAAAAACAAATCAGTGACCAATATAGCCACCTTTCTTTGCAAGGACACTCAAAAGCCTGCCATCCATGGATTCTGTCAGTGTTTTGATCTGTTCACCATCAACATTGCGTGCAGCAGCAACCACAGCCTCCCAGACACTGTTCAGAGAGGTGTACTGTTTTCCCTCCTTGTAAATATCACATTTGATGATGGACCACAGGTTCTCAATGGGGTTCAGATCAGGTGAACAAGGAGGCCATGTCATTAGATTTTCTTCTTTTATACCCTTTCTTGCCAGCCACGCTGTGGAGTACTTGGACGCGTGTGATGGAACATTGTCCTGCATGAAAATCATGTTTTTCTTGAAGGATGCAGACTTCTTCCTGTACCACTGCTTGAAGAAGGTGTCTTCCAGAAACTGGCAGTAGGACTGGGAGTTGAGCTTGACTCCATCCTCAACCCGAAAAGGCCCCACAAGCTCATCTTTGATGATACCAGCCCAAACCAGTACTCCACCTCCACCTTGCTGGCGTCTGAGTCGGACTGGAGCTCTCTGCCCTTTACCAATCCAGCCACGGGCCCATCCATCTGGCCCATCAAGACTCACTCTCATTTCATCAGTCCATAAAACCTTAGAAAAATCAGTCTTGAGATATTTCTTGGCCCAGTCTTGACGTTTCAGCTTGTGTGTCTTGTTCAGTGGTGGTCGTCTTTCAGCCTTTCTTACCTTGGCCATGTCTCTGAGTATTGCACACCTTGTGCTTTTGGGCACTCCAGTGATGTTGCAACTCTGAAATATGGCCAAACTGGTGGCAAGTGGCATCTTGGCAGCTGCACGCTTGACTTTTCTCAGTTCATGGGCAGTTATTTTGCGCCTTGGTTTTTCCACACGCTTCTTGCGACCCTGTTGACTATTTTGAATGAAACGCTTGATTGTTCGATGATCACGCTTCAGAAGCTTTGCAATTTTAAGAGTGCTGCATCCCTCTGCAAGATATCTCACTATTTTTGACTTTTCTGAGCCTGTCAAGTCCTTCTTTTGACCCATTTTGCCAAAGGAAAGGAAGTTGCCTAATAATTATGCACACCTAATATAGGGTGTTGATGTCATTAGACCACACCCCTTCTCATTACAGAGATGCACATCACCTAATATGCTTAATTGGTAGTAGGCTTTCGAGCCTATACAGCTTGGAGTAAGACAACATGCATAAAGAGGATGATGTGGTCAAAATACTCATTTGCCTAATAATTCTGCACGCAGTGTATATATATATATATATATATATATATAAAAGGGCACCGAAGAGGCACTATATATATAAAGGTGGGCACAGAAGAGGCACTATGTATATGAAGACGGGCACAGAAGAGGCACCATATATGGAGGGAGCACCGAAGAGGTATTATATACACTGCTCAAAAACATAAAGGGAACACTTAAACAACACAATGTAACTCCAAGTCAATCACACTTCTGTGAAATCAAACTGTCCACTTAGGAAGCAACACTGAGTGACAATCAATTTCACATGCTGTTGTGCAAATGGGATAGACAACAGGTGGAAATTATAGGCAATTAGCAAGACACCCCCAATAAAGGAGTGGTTCTGCAGGTGGTGACCACAGAACACTTCTCAGTTCCTATGCTTCCTGGCTGATGTTTTGGTCACTTTTAAATGCTGGCGGTGCTTTCACTCTAGCGGTAGCATGAGACGGAGTCTACAACCCACACAAGTTGCTCAGGTAGTGCAGCTTATCCAGGATGGCACATCAATGCAAGCTGTGGCAAGAAGGTTTGCTGTGTCTGTCAGCGTAGTGTCCAGAGCATGGAGGCACTACCAGGAGACAGGCCAGTACATCAGGAGACGTGGAGGAGGCCGTAGGAGGGCAACAACCCAGCAGCAGGACCGCTACCTCCGCCTTTGTGCAAGGAGGAACAGGAGGAGCACTGCCAGAGCCCTGCAAAATGACCTCCAGCAGGCCACAAATGTGCATGTGTCTGCTTAAACGGTCAGAAACAGACTCCATGAGGGTGATATGAGGGCCCGATGTCCACAGGTGGGGGTTGTGCTTACAGCCCAACACCGTGCAGGACGTTTGGCATTTGCCAGAGAACACCAAGATTGGCAAATTCGCCACTGGCGCCCTGTGCTCTTCACAGATGGAAGCAGGTTCACACTGAGCACATGTGACAGACATGACAGAGTCTGGAGACACCGTGGAGAACGTTCTGCTGCCTGCAACATCCTTCAGCATGACCGGTTTGGCATTGGGTCAGTAATGGTGTGGGGTGGCATTTCTTTGGAGGGCCACACAGCCCTCCATGTGCTCGCCAGAGGTAGCCTGACTGCCATTAGGTACCGAAATGAGATCCTCAGACCCCTTGTGAGACCATATGCTGGTGCGGTTGGCCCTGGGTTCCTCCTAATACAAGACAATGCTAGACCTCATGTGGCTGGAGTGTGTCAGCAGTTCCTGCAAGATGAAGGCATTGATGCTATGGACTGGCCTGCCCGTTCCCCAGACCTGAATCCAATTGAGCACATCTGGGACATCATGTCTCGCTCTATCCACCAACGTCACGTTGCACCACAGACTGTCCAGGAGTTGGCAGATGCTTTAGTCCAGGTCTGGGAGGAGATCCCTCAGGAGACCGTCCGCCACCTCATCAGGAGCATGCACAGGCGTTGTAGGGAGGTCATACAGGCACGTGGAGGCCACACACACTACTGAGTCTGAGTTTGACTTGTTTTAAGGACATTACATCAAAGTTGGATCAGCCTGTAGTGTGTTTTTCCACTTTAATTTTGAGTGTGACTCCAAATCCAGACCTCCATGGGTTGAAAAATTTGATTTCCATTTTTAATTTTTGTGTGATTTTGTTGTCAGCACATTCAACTATGTAAAGAACAAAGTATTTCAGAAGAATATTTAATTAACTCAGATCTAGGATGTGTTATTTTTGTGTTCCCTTTATTTTTTTGAGCAGTGTATATATATAAAAGGGCACCGAAGAGGCACTATATATATAAAGGGGGGCACAGAAGAGGAACTATATATAAATGGAGCACAGAAGTGGCATTATACAGTATATATAAAGGGGTACAGAAGAGACACTATATACATAATGGGGGCACAGAAGAGGAACTATCTGTGGAGACTTATTTTTCAAGCAATGTTCCATGAGGAGAAAGTATGCAAAGTAACTCATACCAGCCAAACCAGAGACAGTACAGGACAGGTATGTGCTAGTTTACATCCTTTTTTCCCCATGAAGCACTGCCTGAAAATAAGTCACCCTACACCACGGTGTCTTTTCAAGTCGATGAACCTAAGTAAAAATAAATTCCAAGTATAAAAAGAACTTAACTTTAAAAACATGCCCCCTTATTAAACCTATTAAACGGGTAGTAAATTCTTTATAACATAATTAAAAATTAAAAAGAGGTTCAATTAAAAATAAGTTTGCAATAAATAAATATTAATGTGGGTAAATTTCTATAAGTAGTTAAATAATTCATGCATATCTGAATTCAGAAAGTTCTGAAACAAAAAATGATTCAGCAAAGAATATAATTTTCAAGGTCACCATGTTTAGAAAAAATCTTTATTCATACGCAATAATAAGTATGGACACTAGATGGCACTGTTGTACTATGCTTAATCTCTAATGCCATCACTTCACAATAAATAATATTTTTTTACATTATCATGTAAATGCTGCTGTTGACAGTAAAAGATGACCTTCTTACATAATTATGAATGCGAACATAATGCCCACATTGCTCAGAAAAATGAAGTTTTGATATATGCAAATGAGCAATGAGGGCGTTCCTGTTACACCTAGAGGCTCTGCTCTCTCTGCAACTGCCTCACCCCCTGCATTTTGATGTTCTTATTGCCTGGCCCTGTCAAAGAGGGTAGAGCCTCTAGGATTGCAGGGTGGCCGTAACCTCTGGATACATGTAAAATGCCATTTACTGAAGTGAGACAACCCCTTTAACATGTAGACTAAATTGTACTATGTCAGTACACTGTTACTGCTGTGTTCCTTCCCACTGAAAGCACCCCTTCTGCTATTGATGGATCCAGCCTCTATGGTCCTATCTACCTTGGGTGCCCAGACCTCTTGTTCCAAAGATGTAGTCAGCAGGCCAAGTCTTAACTAGGAGCAACAGTGCAGCACCGAGGAATAAGGCAGAGGCGAATTCAAACAAGCAGAAGGTCAGGGCAGGCGGCACAGGTACAGGTCAGGCAATCCAGATCGGCAACAGGATAGTCAAGGTAAGCAGGCAGGGATCAAACAGGTAGCGGAGTCCAGAAACACAGGCAGAGATAACAGCAACCTTTGCAGGACACAAGGACCTTGACACTCAGACACCTGGGGGCTGGACTACTTAAATAGGTGCAGGAGGGCTAGTATTGGTCAGTTTGGTCACATATGCTAAACCCATAAATTACAGGAAGCGATGCATGCCGGCCCTTAAATGAAGTGCTACAGGGAACAAGCTGAAAGCATGCTGTGCCCAGGGCTGGAAGGAAACCATGGAGCGGGTTCACTATTGAACACTGAGCCTAAGACCGTGGGGGACATCGCCAGACAGCTATCTATATATACACACTTACACAGAGAATGCTATCCATCACTGATAACACCTCCCCCATGTACAACAATCAGTGACTGACAGCTATATCTGTATACAAACTTACACAGAGAACGCTATCAGTCACTGATAACACCTCCCCATGTACAACTATCAGTGTCTGACAGCTATCTATGTATACACACTTATACAGAAAATGCTATCAATCACTGATAACACCTCCCCTGTGTACAACTATCAGTGACTGACAGCTATATATGTATACACACTTACACAGTGAATGCATTGAATCACTGATAACACCTCCCCTGTGTACAACTATCAGTGACTGACATCTATCTCTGTATACACACTGACAGCTATCTATGTATACACACTTACACAGAGAATGCTATCAATAACTGATAACACCTCCCCATGTACAACTATTAGTGACTGACAGCTATCTCTGTATACACACTTACATAGAGAATGCTATCAATCACTGATAACACCTCCCTGTATACAACTATCAGTGACTGACAGCTATCTCTGTACACACACTTACACGGAGAATGCTATCAATCACTGATAACACCTCCCTGTGTACAACTATTAGTGACTGACAGCTATCTATGTATACACTTACACAGAGAATGCTATCAATCACTGATAACATCTCCCCCTGTACATCTATGAAGAAACTGGTTGTTTCGAAACGCGTTTGGCGTGGAAATATATGCTGTAGGAACTACCAAGCTGTATACAGTTGATGGAATTCGTTTGAAGAAATTTTCCAGCTGGAGCGGCAATACAGCCGAAATCAATGCTGCAAACTATCGTGAGATTGGTGCATGAAAATCGACCAGCTGAACAGTGATTGCAGTCTACTCCCCGCCACCACTGACAAGGAAAACCGCTGAACCATGGCGGAGAGGAGGTTAGCTTCCAATATCTATTACACGGACATAGAGGTGAGTCCACTGTACTGTCGATGCGGGACGCCGCACAGGAAGATATCGGTACGTAAGTTACACTACCCCGCATATCTACCTACATATAGGCTGGCTATTTGATCCATACGGGATTTCATCCAGAAGGAATTCCTCTGACGGCTGTTTAGCCTTGCATTTACTACCAGAGACATTGTGACATAATATACTACTGTTGAACTCCATGATTAGAGACATTGCGATATAATTCACCAGTACTGGTCCTTATTGACTGTTTGGATGTCTCAAGCTACTCAATCCTCACATTGTTGCAAGTCTCAGTCTTATTGTTATACTGTTGCAGGTCCCAGTACACATATTGAAATTTGCATTGCCTACAACTCTAGGATTGTATATGTTGCAGGTCTCGGTATACTTATTGTGATTTGCATTGCCTAGCAATTCTAGGATTGTATATGTAAAACACATGCGATTTGCCTATCAATACTAGGATTGTTTATGTTTGTATTTTATTGTAACATTTTATATATTTTATATTTTATTGACCTTATAATAAATTGCTTTCTGCCTAGTCCATAGTCTGAGTGCCCACCCACAATTCCTTTGTCAATTACTGATAACACCTCCTCATGTACAACTATTAGTGACTGATTGATACACTTACACAGAGAATGCGATCAATCATTGATAACACCACCCCTGTGTATAGCTATATACACACTAACACAGAGAATGCTATCAATCACTGATAACACCTCCCCCATGTACAACTGTCAGTGACTGACAGCTATGTATGTATACACACTTACACAGAGAACGCTATCAATCACTGATAACCCCTCCAAAGAGTACAACTATCAGTGACTGACAGCTATCTCTGTATACACACTTACACAGAGTATGCTATCAATCACTGATAACACCTCCCCGGTGTACAACTATCAGTGACTGACAGCTATCTATGTATACACACTTACACAGAGAACGCTATCCATCACTTATAACACCTCCCCTGTGTACAACTATCAGTGACTGACAGCTATCTATGTATACACACTTACACAGAGAACGCTATCCATCACTTATAACACCTCCCCTGTGTACAACTATCAGTGACTGACAGCTACCTATGTATACACACTTACACAGAGAATGCTAACAATCACTAATAACACTTCCCCCATGTACAGATATCATTGACTGACAGTTATCTCTGTATAAACACTTACACCATTGGTGTACTAAGGAGGGGGGGGGGGGGCATGGGGGGCGGTCCGCCCCGGAAGCCTGCTCTCAGGGTGGTGCCAGAAGCAATGAGCGCTTCCATCAATACAGATTGAAGCACTTATTGCCGGAGCGCAGGGAGCTGGGTCCTGTCACTCCCCACGCTCCTCCCCTCCTTCAGGCCAGCAGCGCACAGAATGGTGAAGCAGGAAGACTTCTCGCTGCTCCACCATTCAGCCTGCAGACACAGATCGCTCTGCCGACATGTGTGGGTGAAGCCTGCAGCCCGGAAATCTGCCTAAGCTCTGCCCACACAGTGCTGTAGAGCGATCTATGCCTGTAGGGCAGAGAGGACTGTGAGCTTCAGGAACGGAACAAGGGGAGTAGTTACTGTGTTTTTTTAAATACAGAGGGGGCATAGAAGGCTTTATTACTATGGAGGGGGCACAGAGGACTTTATTACTATGAAGGGGGCACAGAGGGATTTATTACTATGGAGGGGGCACAGACAGAGGACTTTATTACTATGGAGGGGGCACAGAGGATATTACACTATGGAGGGGGCACAGAGGACTTTATTACTATGGAGGGGACACTGAGTGCATTACTACTATGGAGGGGGCACAGAGGGCATTATTAATGTAAAGGAGGAACAATGAGCATTTCTACTATGAAGGGGGCACAGAGCCAGAGGGCATTACTACAATGAAGGGGGCACAGAGGGTATTATTACTGTGAAGTGGGCACAGTGGGCATTATTACTTTGAAGGGGGCACAATGGGGATTTCTACTATGGAGGGGGCACAGAGGGAATTACTAGCACAATGGCCATTACTACTATTAAGGGGGCACAATGGGCATTATTACTGTGAAGAGGGCACAATGGGCATTATTACTATGAAGGGGACACAATGGGCATTATTACTATGAAGGGGCACAATGGGGATTATTACTGTGAAGGGGGAACTATGGGGATTATTACTGTGAAGGGGGCACAAAGAGGGCATTACAACTGTGAAAGGCACACAGAGAAGGCATAACTACTGTGAGGGGGGCAAAATGTGGGCATAACTACTGTGAGGCGGCACACATCTGTACAAATAAACTACTGTGAAGGTTGTACAATGAGGGCAATACTACTGTGAGGCGGTACCATTTTTTTTAAAGTATTGGGGAGGGTGCCAAAGAAATGACCCGCCCCAGGTGCCAAACACCCTAGGCACGCCACTGACTTACACAGAGAATGTTATCAATTACTGATAACACCTCCCCATGTACAACTATTAGTGACTGACAGCTATCTATTAGGGATGAGCGAATCGTCTTCGGATGAAACATCCGAAGTCGATTCGCATAATACTTTATTTGAATACTGTACGGAGCAAGTGCTCTTGGAACCACTTGGAACCGAACCCGAGTTTGGGAAATTGTTTTTTTACAGTAGAAATTGATTTATGAAGTTATCATGAGAAGTCTTGCAAGACTTCGCGCAGTAATAACTTCGGCTCATAGGAGCCAATACATTCTAATACTGTACTGAGCGCTCGCTCCGTACAGTATTTAGACGAAGTATTATGCGAATCGACTTCGGATGTTTCATCCGAAATCGATTTGCTCATCCCTACTATCTATGTACAGGTAAAACTCGAAAAATTAGAATATTGTGCAAAAGTCCATTTATTTCAGTAATGCAACTTAAAAGGAATTGCATTAATGCAGCTTAAAATAAAAATTTTGTGCAAAGGTTCAATATTCTAGGCTCAAAGTGTCACACTCTAGTCAGCTAATTAATCCATACCCCCTGAGCAAAGGGTACCTCAAAATTGTGACTTTGGGGTTTTCATAAGCTGTAAGCCATAATCATCCAAATTATAACAAATAAAGGCTTGAAATATCTCGCTTTGCATGTAATGAGTCTATCTCATATGTTAGTTTCACCTTTTATGTTGCATTACTGAAATAAATGAACTTTGCACAATATTCTAATTTTTCGAGTTTCACCTGTATACACACTTAGGCCTCATGCACACGACCGTTGTGTGCATCCACGTCTGTTCCATCATTTTTCACAGTTTAGCGGAGGTCCTATTCATTTCTATGGAGCTGTGAAAAAAACCTGATAGTCCTCCGTTTTTTCTCCGCGTCCAGGCCGTTTCCAGGCCGTTAAAAAAATATAACCTGTCCTATTCTTGTCAGTGGAAAACGGAGGACGGACCCATTCAAGTCAATGGGTCCGTCAAAAAAAAAAAACGGATGCACACCTTGGTGCAATAAAATTACACTTTTCATTAACCTTCCTTTTTTTTCCCCTGTCAGACAAAAAAAAAGGAAGACACAAGGAAACACAACTGAAGCAAAATCGGACACAGACCACTGAAGCCAAATCACTGACAGTGAAAAAACACTGTCGTGTGCATGAGGCCTTACACAGAGAATGTTATCAATTACTGATACCACCTCCCCTGTGTACAACTATCAGTGACTGACAGCTATCTATACAGTATATGCATAATTACACACCACTGATAGCACCTTCCACACGTACGTCTGAAGTTTTGCTGATCAGTCTGCCCTCCTCCTCTGCTCTATAATGCTGCCGCTGCATTTTTATGGTGAGAGGTTCTATTTAAAACAGTATTAAGAAATCTGCCCCAATGTATTTTCAAAAAGAACTCATCCTTTTATTAAAAGTATTTCGATATGGAAACTGGTGTCCTCCAGAGGAGTATCCTAGCTACCCCCAAAGCAAACTGTTTTACTCCATAAATAAAGAAATGCAGATCATTCCAAAGGCTTCACTAACTTTTTCTTGCAACTGTGTCGCAATCAAATAGCTAAATATTGGAATTCTTCTAACAATAGAAACAGAAAAGAAATTTCATACATGTTTATTTAGTCTACAAAAATACATTTTTGCATAATGTGGAGTCAAGAAACATATACATTATTGGCATCATTCCATGTCATGAAAGCAAAGGGGGGGGGGGGGCTTAAAATAATTAATACATTTACAGTACTTGTATATATGAGTTTTATGCATTTTTTTTTTACTACGGACAAGATTAAGTATAAAAAATAAAATGAATTTTGATTTGAGATTTTGAGAAAACAAATTGATATTTCACAGCTAAATTGGAAAATAGTGTAAATATCGTTTCGCAATATAAACCATACAGCATACAATGCATATAACCTCATGCTATTATATCTACCATTTTCTTACTCAACATGCATGCATAAGTCATTTCACCTAGTCCAGGGTGATTTGTCTTCAGTCAAACGTTAGTTCTGACATTAATGCTATAGAAAATGTGCGACAATAAAAGCCCTTTTATCCAGGATGAGGACCTGGACAAGTACTGGGGATGACTGATGGCACCAACGCTCATTCCTGGTGGTTGCCCCATGTAAAGGTGCCTCTGAGCATCCAGCACATGTGCCACCGACAGACAAGGAAACTGCATGGGGATAAAAAATCACAGTGAAGATCTTTCATCCGCATCCAGCCATCAATGTACTGTACATGCAGCAATGACCAGGGCTGGATGTGGTGGAATGACCTTCACGATGTTTCATGTAAATGCGACTAATGAGGTGGGAATGATCGGGAATAAACAGTCATAGGAAGGTTTGTTCCCGATCATTACCTGATCTCTCAGCCCTCGTAAAAGGGCTGTAAACATTGCAGATTATGTTAGTTTTTTTGTGCGGATTCTCGTGTGAAAAACCGCAGCATAAGGGCTCGTTCACACGGTCCGCAATGCACAGGCACCGACCGTGGCCCAGCCGCATAGGGATCGCGGACTTATTAACTTGAATGGGTCCGCGATCCATCCGTTCAGCAAAAAGATAGAGCATGTTCTATCTTTTTGCGGTGCGGAGGCATGGAATGGAACTCCAGGAAGCATCACCGGATTTGCGGACCCCATTGAAGTGAACGGTGCCCGTGTATTGCGGATTCGCAAATGCGGTCCACAATATGGCAACGGGCAGCACACGTTTGTGTGTACGAGCCCTAATACAGAACCAGCAAAGTCCGTGGCTAGTTTCATATCTGTGGCAGCAATTCTGGCAGAGAAATAGCCGGTCGGAATTCTCCAAATCCAGCGCTGTTGGTTACGACCACAATGCCCACCGGTCCTATAGTTAATGGGGCCTGATGAAGATCTGGCCGCAATCCGGCAAAAATGTGCATGCTGTGTTTTTTGTCCAGCCAATTCCTGGCATTCTCTGCCACAACTGGTGGCGGATCACATTGCCGCAGATGGGAATGTAGCCTATGAGATATAGACAAATCGCTTTATTCTGCTGTGTGGACTTTGAAGACTTTGAATGTCAATTGTATGTGTGATTTTTGGTTTGGATTTCTCCCTTTTCAATAGATGAGAGAGATCTGGGGCAAAACTACATCAAATCCACAACAAAATTGCAAGTAACACATGTGGATTTTGATGTGGATTTGGTGCAGAAATTCACAGAAATCCTCACGAAATTCATGCAAGTCTACCCACACCCATGTGATGACATGTAGATCAAATCTCAACACAATGGTATGCGCCTTGAGTATTAGCGCTTGTTCACACAACCGATGCCCCTCCGTGCCCGTGCTGTGGACTGCAAATTGCGGCCCGCAATGCACAGGCACCGGCCGCGGGGCTACCGCATGCAGATC
Source organism: Bufo bufo (assembly GCF_905171765.1). Lineage (NCBI taxonomy): Eukaryota > Metazoa > Chordata > Amphibia > Anura > Bufonidae > Bufo > Bufo bufo. Next base: position 315,708,756 of record NC_053390.1, read on the forward strand.
GTGACCCCCATTCACTTGAACAAGTTCTATCTTTTTGCAGTGCGGAGGCACGGAACGGAACCCACGGAAGCACTCCGTAGTGCTTTCGCAGGGTTCCGTTCCGTTCTGCACCGCATGTCTGGATTTGCGGACCAATTCAAGTGAATGGGTCCGCATCCGTGATGCGGAATGCACACGGCCGGTGCCCCGTGTATTGCGGACCCGCCGTATGTGGGACGCAATACGGCAACGGAGGGACAACGGTCATGTGAACAAGCCCTTTGTCCTCTTGCACACAAACGTTTTTTTTTCAGATCACGTTCCGTTTTTTGCTTTCCGTATACGGAACCATTCATTTCAATGGATCCGCAAAAAAAAAACCCAGAAGGTACTCCGTATGCCTTCCTTTTCCGTATTTCCACTTTTCCGTTACGTTAAAAGATAGAACATGTCCTATTAGGCCTCTTGCACACGACCTTATGGCTTTTTCAGTATTTTGCGGTCCTCAAAAAACAGATCCGCAAAAAATACGGATGACGTCCGTGTGCATTCCATTTTTTGAGAAACTGAACAGCTGGCCTCTGATAGAACAGTACTATCCTTGTCGTTATGTGGACAATAATAGGACATGTTCTATCTTTGAACGGAACGGAAAAACGGAAATACGGAAATGGAATGCATACGGAGTACATTCCGTTTTTTTTTGCGGACCCATTGAAATGAATGGTTCCGTATATGGACCGTATACAGAACGCAAAAAACGTAACGTACACGGAAAAAAAACATTCATGTTCAAGAGGCCTAAGAGTCCATTCACACGTCCGTATGTGTTTTGCGGATCTGCAAATTGCGGATCCACAAAACACGGACACCGGCAATGTGCGTTCCGCATTTTGTGGACCGCACATCGCCGACACTCTCATAGAAAATGCCTTTTCTTGTCCGCAAAAGCGGACAAGAATAGGACTTGTTTGTTCTATTTTTTTGCGGAACAGAAGTGTGGATCCGGAAGTGCAGATCCGCAAATGAGGATGCGGACAGCACATTCCGGCCCCATTAAAAAATGAATGGGTCCGCACCTGTTCCACAAAATTGCAAAATGGATGCGGACCCATTTTGTGGACGTGTGAATGGACCCTTATTGTCTGCATAACGGACAAGGATAGAACTGTTCTATCAGGGGCCAGCTGTTCCGTTCCGCAAAAAGTGGAATGCACACTGTCGTCATCCGTATTTTTTGTGGATCCGTTTTTTGCGGACCGCAAAATACTGAAAAAGCCATACGGTCATGTGCAAGAGGCCTTAGTTACACTTTAGAGTCCATTCACACTTACGTAGTGTATTGCGGATCCGCAATACACCCGGCCAGCACCCCCATAGAACTGCCTATTTTTGTCCGCAATTGCGGGCATACGGAAACGGAATGCAAATGGAGTAACTTCCATTTTTTTGGCGGACTCGTTGAAGAGAATAGTTCCACATACGGTTCGCAAAAAAAAAAAAAAATACGTTCGTGTGCATGAGGCCTTAGTAAGAGGTTGGCCTGATGAAATAAACCGTTGTTTCGTATCTGAGTTTTGTTTTTCTCTGATATAAGTCCTCTTCCGTTCCGTTATTCCACAAAACATATCCGAATGGTTTCCGTATGCGATCCGTTTTTTGCGGATCGGAAACGGAAACAATAACTTATTAATCACCAAACACATGAGCAATATGGGCTGGTCATAGCATTTCTACAGTATGGATCCGTAAAATGCGGATGACATACGGATGTGTTCCATGTGCGTTACGTATTTTTTGCGGACCTATTGACTTGAATGGGGCCTCGGACCATAATTTGCAGACAATTATAGGACATGCACTATTTTTTTGTGGAATGGAAATACGGAAATAGGGAAACGGAATGCAGAATTCGCTGACCCATTGAAGTGAATGGTTTTGCATACGGTCCGCAAAAAAACCGGAACGGAAGCGGAAAGGAAATGCGTTCATATGCCTGAGCTCTAATACTGAGTAGATACAGCTGTCACATAGCCCTGCTCAGCAGATCCCAGAATATTCCTATCCAATTATCAAAAGCTTTAAAGTAAAGTTGGTGCAGCCCAACGAAAGGTTATTCCTAATCCTGATTAAAAGGTACAGAACACTGCTTGGTTGTAATGGACAATATCTATAATAAGAACATTATTATAATGTCATATAATATATTCAGTAATTTCTCATAGGGGTCTTCAGAAATTCCATTCTACAGAATGCAGTAAACTAGTTCCAGGTACCAGACCTTCTGGATCTGTAGCACAGTGGTCAGCAACCCTCCGCACTCCAGCTGCTGTGAAATTCCCAGTATGTGCACTTACCTCTCAGACCTCCCATAGAAGTGAGTGAAGCATGCTGGTAACTGTAGTTTTCACAAGAGCTTGAGTGTGGACGTTTGATGCCGGCTTCTGCAGAACCTCAGCTACTTAGGCTCTGTTCACATCTGCATTGTCATTTTCATTTATAATAGAAACCAAGATGCATGGCTGGATCCATTACATGAGGGACGCCAATGGCACCTGATGGACCCCATTGACGTATAAGTGGGATCCATCCGGATGTGTTGAGGTGTCCATTATTTTTCCAGAAAAAAATTATGCTGCATGTATCACTATTTTTCCTTTAGGGCTACATGCACACGACCGTATGTGTTTTTCGGTCCGCAAATTGCGGATGACATCCGTATGCCATTTTTTTGTAACAATACCTAAAACGGACAAGAATAGGACATGTTATATTTTTTTTAGTGGGGCTATGGAACGGACATACGGATGCGGATAGCACACGGTGTGCTGTCCGCATTTTTTGCAGACCCATTGAATTGAATGGGTCTGCATCCTATCCGCAAAAAAAACAAAAAACGGACGGACACGGAAACAAACAACGTTCGTGTGCATGTAGCCTAAAGGTGATTAAATCTGCCCCGGAGCCTCCAATACATAGATCTATCTGTTTGAGTGAGTTTACAATTAGATGTTTGGGATGTAATTGATGAACTTGATATTATGATGAGCTAAACTGCGCTTGCACTTAAAAAACAACTTTGAAATGACATATGAAAGGTTTTGATCGGTGAAGGTCCGAGTGATGAGACCCCCACTGATCACTAGAATGAGGAGAGAGCTCAGTCGATAGATTGGGCTCATAGACTTTCTACCGAATCCATCTACTGCAGTGAGGACAGTGCTCTGCAGGAAAGCTGCTTTCTCATAGCGATCGGGGGGGTCCCCACTGATCACAACCTATGACATATCAAAAGTATTTTTAAAATACAGGGACACTTTAAGACATAATAGTCCACAAGTTTTTTTAAGTCTATGTCCAATGATGGGCACCATTCCACAATAGTCTACATTTAAATCAACTGCATTGACTAAATGCCATTACCTCACAAATTTTTCCTCCATAAAACATGAATACACTCTTAGGGTGCATTCGCACGTCCGTAAAAGTGTTTTGCGGTCTGCAAACTCCAGACAGAGCATGGCCGGTGCTATGATAGAAAAGCAAATTCTTGTCCACAAGAATCGGACATGATCTATCTTTTTTTGTGGGAAATGGAACGGAACTACGGTGTGCTGTCCACATCTTTTGTGTCTCCATTGAAATGAATGGGTCTGTGCCCTTTCCACAAAATTGCGGAATGGATGCGGAGAGAGAAATATGGTCGTGTGAATGGACCCTAAGTATGTAGTATAATAGGAGCCATCATATTGTAATATAACGCTACCGTAGATCTAGCAAATGTTGCTCGCTCTGATCTGCCCTTCTAAGGAATAGTAGAAAATATCCAATAGAGCAAGACATTGGGGGTCATTTATCAAACTAAACTAGAACTGGCTTAGCTGCCCATAGCAACCAATCAGATTCCTCCTTTCATTTTCCAAAGGAGCTGTCGAAAACGAAAGGTGGAATCTGATTGGTTGCTATGGGCAGCTAAGCCAGTTCTACTTTACACCAGTTTGATAAATCTCCCTCATTGTTTTCTCTGTCGACTAAACATCTGACATTTGACATCTACAAAAGAATTTGGAGGGCATTTATCCATTTTGCGTTAAAAAGTTGCAAATGATGGCACACGTCATATTTGCGACATCATTTGTAACTTTTTCAGCTTTTCACACTTTTCTAAAGAAGAGGGAAGGGGTGGACCCTATCACGGCCCGCAAGATTTACCATAACTTATACCAGAAACTGGCATAAGTTATAGCTCGTCTCCACCAGCATAGATTTGAGTTTCCGGCGCACACAATGCCAGAAATGCAACCTAATTTATTAAGATGCATCTCACTCCAGCACACAAAGGATCAAGACTAGCCTATGGGAATGCCAGTCTTGATAAATGTCCCCCATTGTCTTTTTTCAGCCGATAACGTTAAGAAAAGGAGTAGAAAATAACGGCCAAGTTTATCCAGTGTCTTCTCACCATTTTTTAAAGTTCTCCTAATGCCCATCAGCTTCCACTTTGGTGGAGATCTCAGGAATGGGTGACTCAATTTTCTGCTCTAGCCAACAGCAGATCATATCAGGAATGCAGCATAGTCAGCTCGTTCTAAATAGTAAATTCTGCAATGAGCTACTGAATGTGACAAACGTTGGGGAAAATTTGCACCATTTTGGTGCACAGAAAATCATCAAAATGGCACTTTTTTTTTATAAATAAGTTGCAGGATGCTTGGCCAGATTATAAAAGCAAACCATTATAATTTCACTACAAGCTAAAAATGAATGTTGACTGCCTTTACAGTCTGGTGTCACCCTATAGTGGGTCAGACTCACAATAATAATACTTTAAAGGGATATTCCGGGGCAATGGTTGCCCCCCCCCCTTCCCCCCCCAGCGTTCACAAGAACGGGAATCCTGTGTCCCTTGTTTGATTTGTGCAATGGTCAATCATGGGACTGTTGGACATAACTAAGTGATAAACTTGGCTATCTCCAGCAGTCCAATAGAGATTAATGTCACGTCAGTGTGCATGCTTTACCTGCTTCTCCATTCATACAGGGGCATTGGACCCCCCATTCTTGTGATCAGTGGAGGTCCCAGTGGTCAGACCCCCACCAATCTTACAGTATGCACTGAACCTTCTCTAATCAGAATACTCCTCTAGAAGCATTGCTATGGGTCATGCATCACATGCACACCAGAAGGCCACCTACATAACTAGAATATATTACTGTTATAATGGACAGATACGTAAGTCTTTATTATTTAGAGTTACAGACAAGAGACAAGTCGTTCTTCAAGGTAACGTATAGAATGCAACTGTGGAGCATGCCCTTTATTTCCTGAGTTAGGGCGCTTAATGAGAATCCATGCATTAAATAGAGAAATGCAAATTCTTCTAGAATCCACTGAATTGCCATAATTTAAGTGCAGAAACCAAGGTAGAAAATAAAAACTCCTTAAAGTAGAGCTGGAAGTGATTGTATGATGGGCGTCAGTCATTTGATGATATTCCCATTCTGAAATGAAGATTCGCTTTTGTCCTCTTTACTCTGAAACTGGGATTGTAGGAATCCTTTGTGTTTCGGGGAATTGCTGCTGCTGCTGGATTTGCTCCTGCTCTGATCTGGCGTTGGCTGAATCGGCAAAGACCTTGAGGTGCTGGACTTGGCCAAACAAGCACACACTAGGCGGAAGAAAGCCCGGCGCATCTCCTTGCTGGCCAAAGTGTAGATGAGAGGATTCAAGGCTGAATTGAGCACTGCTAGAGCGATAAACCATTGCGTTTTATATAAGATCTGGCACTCGCCTGCTTTACAGGCGACATCGATCAGGAGAAGAATGAACAACGGGGACCAGCAGGCGATGAATACACCGACCACGATGACAACTGTCCTAAGCAGGGCCATGGATCTCTCCGAATTGCTGTGATTGGTGACTCTTCTGCTGCTGGACTTTACCAAGACATAGATCCGTGCATAGAGGATGACTATTGCAATCAAGATGGCTATGAAAATGCTGATGCAAAAGCCGACATACTTCTTAGAATACAACGGCAACACCGTGGAGCAGTCCTCCAAGTTGTTCCGACAGTTCCAGCCAAGGATTGGTAAGGCACCTAAGGAAAACGAAATAAGCCAGCAGGTCCCAATGAGAAGAAATACACGGTATTTCTTGTTGGCATCATAAGGCCTCATTTTTATCATTGTCAAATGCCTTTCAATAGCAATGGCCAGCAAACTTAAGGTGGATGCACCAAGGGCTATGAACATACTGCCTTCGCGCACGAACCAGGCCGTCAATGAGATATTACAGGTGTTAACTCCGGACATGAGGATGTTTCCTATGTAGGCAATGCCAGCTAACGAGTCACAAAGTGCTAAATTACCAATGAAAAAGTACATTCTGTTGTGGAATCTGTTATTTTTCCATATGGCAATCAGTACCATGAGGTTTTCCAGGACTATAAAGCTGCATATGATAAGAAATAACAAACTGGTTTTGTCCATCCGATCCCCATTGATTTTTAGAGGCCTCCCTGTGTAGTTATAATGAAGTTTGATTGTAATGTCACATTTCTGATGTTCTTGGACAATCAGATTAGTAGAAGTTAGGTAATCAGCGCCCATGGTAGTTGAGATTGGAAGAGAGATTGCCACCTTCAATGCTGTCATTTAAACACAATCCACTAGAGGGCACTGTAGCCACATATTCTGCAACTTCTCTTTGGAATGAACTGCAGGGAGTGAGTTGTACATCTTGCAAGGCAGAGTGAGATCCTGCAAAATAAAAGACAAAATGAGTTTTATAATTCTTTTACAAGCTGCACCCAATTTTTTCAATAGTTTGCTTCTCTCCAGTCTATAAGGGCTTATGCACACGGCTGTAGACGTTTTTGTGGTCTGCAAATTGCAGATCTGTAAAACATGGATATCGGCCACGTGTGTTCTGCATTTTGCAGAAGGGAATGTCCAGCCCTCTATAGAACTGTCCCATCCTTGTCCGTCATGGGGACAAGAATTGAACATGTTCTATAGTTTCGCAGATGCCATGGAATGGACAAACGGATCCAGATAGCATCTTTTGCGGCCCCATTGAAGTGAATGAGTCCACATCCGTCCCGCCAAAAAAAAAAAGCAGATCGGATGCGGACAAAAAATACATTTGCGTGCATAAACCCTAAGTCACACATAAAATCTATATGCTTCTTTTAATCGCATTAAAATATAAAGCAGCATATTAGTTGTATGTGGCAACTTAAAGAGGATCTGTCGCCTCTCCTGACATGTCAGTTTTAGTAACTACTTGCATTCCCCATGTAATACATACTTTTCTCATATCTCTATGTTGTGCCATTCCTCTGTTATTCCTTTTAGAATTTTATGAATGAATTGCCAACAGTCTGCAATGAAGGTCCATCTCGGTGCTACCAGTTGGGGGGGGGTGTCCCTGCACAGTATCACACCGGCAATACAGAAACACACCCCCAACTGGTAAACCTTGGCAACTCATTCATAGTCTTCTACTAGGAATAATAGAGGAATGGTACAACATAGAGTTATAAGAATAGATGCTCCAGAATTGTTATTACATGACTTACTAAATCAGACATTTTGTTACAACGGAGAATCAACACCATTCTTTTTGTTAATGTTAAACATTGTCCTTCATGTTTGTGCCCATTTATATGCAAAGTGCGTTTTTTAGTTTCCAAAGTACTTTTGAGCTGCAGTTGTATAGCAGAGATAAATTTGTCATTTGTCCATACAATTCATAAGGATTTGTCATAGTTCTTAATCAACTCAAAGAGTTATCACAGTGAATTTAAGACACATTCAGCTCTGCTACATGATTGTGTTTCCGATCTGTCTTGTGGTATGAGGTCTGTAACTTCCACATCATCAGTCTGATAGCTAAAGAGGGAAGAACACAGCAGAGGTCTGTGTATGGAACATGTACAGAGGAGCATGGAGTCCGTTCAGCTCCATATTACAGCCCTATAGTCCAACCAGGTTCCACCATTTGGTGTCTTTGTATGACACCATCTTACAGATATGACAGTACTTCTCCAAGACGGCTTGAGGTGGAGTATGTTATTGCCCCTTAGACTCCTATTGATGCCATATTACACTTCAGTACAGAGCTATGATACAGCCACATACATGAGGTTTAGTAAGGAAAACACCTCTAGTCCCTGGTCGTGACCTTCTAAATTCCAGCCTGGGCCTACTGCTGAAACCCCTCAACAGTTTCCACCACCTGGGGTTTTGCTTGTAAATCCTCCAAATTCCAAACTATCTTGTGATTCTGCACTAAAAAGAGACTATTTGTGAACTCATTCAGACAACTGGGCCCGGAGCGAAAAATGTTACGAGAAACTAGATCATTATGATCAGGGAATACTTCCAGTGTTACTTGGAGTTAATGTGCAACGAAGATGGAAATGAGTGCGATTCCTTCTTCATCTTATCACGGGAATCGTGTGCATTAAACTCATTACTGGCTGTTTAGTGCTACAAATGGCTGTTCTGGGAACAAACCAAAGTGAAGCCACCAGCCAGATGCTAGACATCATTTATTATGTGTCGGGGTAGGGCAGCCTTCTTGATGGAAACCAAAGCAAGCACCTTGCCTGAGGCAGCATTGGCTTAAGGGAGCTGCAGGCAGGATGTATCTTTTGATATGGAAACTGAAGAATGGAAAATGCCCCTCTTAAAAAGAACGACCTATGATTGTATATAGGACTTGCAGACCACACTATCACTATATAAAGTTTCTATATGATAAAGACAAAATATATACAAAAAAACCCACTAAAATATAAAAGAATGCCTAGGTGATAATTTGCTCTGACTGCAATTCATATGCAAACAATGCCTTTACGTGGCAGGTGGGTAGCTGCACATGGCTTAGTTTCATTGAATTGGCAAAAATCTCCAGGTGGATCAGTGGCATGCTAAATAGTTTCCGAAAACCGAGGGTCAACCTTGGATTTCTGCTGCAGATTCTTCTGCAAAAACACATTGGAATTTTCCAACGTGTATTTTCACCATCTGAACATACCCTAAGCCCTCATGCACACGACTGTACTGCGTTTTGCGGTCCGCAAATTCGGTACAGTGCGTGCGTTCTGCATTTTGCGGAATGGAACGTCCCGTCCTGTGATAAAAATGCCTATTCTTGTCCGCAAAACGGACAAGAATAGAACATGTTCTATTTTTTTTTTTTTTTCGCAGGGACGCGGAACAAAGCAACGGATGTGGAGAGCACCAAAGTGCTGTCTGCATCTTTTGCGGCCCCATTGATGTGGAACAAAACAACGGTCGTGTGCATGAAGCCTAAGTCAGAACTTAGTGAGCTTTAGGAACGGGCAACCCTCACCATTTGTCTCAAAGACAGGGGGAGATTTATCAAAACTGGCGTAAAGGAGAACTGTCTTAGTTGCCCATAGCAACCAATCAGATTGATGGTCTCATTTTCCAAAGAAGCTCTGAAAAATGAAAGGTGGAATCTGATTGGTTGCTATGGGCAAATAAGCCATTTTTTCTTTGCACCTGTTTTGATAAATCTCCACCAATGTTGGGGTAGATTTATCAAAACTGGTGTAAAGGAAGTCTGACTTAGTTGCCCATAGCAACCAATCAGATTGCACCTTTCATTTTCCAAAGGTGCTCTGAAAAATGAAAGCTGGAATCTGATTGGTTGCTATGGGCAACTAAGTTTTGGTCTAAACCAGTTTTGATCAATCTCCTCCATTTTTTCCCCCTTAATTGACCCCTTTGTGTATGACCTGAAATCACTTCAGATATCTCTTTGTAGCCAGACATTGTTTCAAAAATGCTTTGGTTTTAATGAACTTTCGGTGTGCTTCAGCATACTTCAGTATTCTTCACCTGCCATTTGTATATGTACCTTTGGATTTCCAAAATGATTGTTTAGATGAGGTCCTCATTGCCACTTGAATGTAATGCATGTTTCCAAAACAGGCGGCCATTATAAGTGAAAGGGGCCATGTGCTGGCCTCTACAAAGGACAAGATCTTTGAAAAGAGAGGGTGTGCTCCCTACTTGCATGCGAACAGGGCAGAAGAGAATAGCTTTAGTTACAGTTACCCAGATGTACTATTAGGGTTATAGGTGACATGCTGAAATTAGTAGCCTGGAGACACGACTAAAACAGATCATGATTGCCTGACTTTAGAAGCTCTTTTTTCTTAGAATTGTGGTACTTTGTGGTCTCTTAGGCTACATTCACACGACCGTATGTATTTTGCGATCCACAAAAAACACTGATCCGCAAAAAATACGTATGACGTCCTTTTGGCATCCGTATTGCATCTATTTTTTGCGGATCCATTGTAACAATGACTATCCTTGTCCGCAAAATGGACAAGAATAGGACATGCTCTATATATTTTTTTTTGTGGGGCTACGGAATGGACATACGGATGCAGACAGCACACAGTGTGCTGTCCGTATTTTTTGCGGACCCATTGAAATGAATAGGTCCTCATCCAATCCGGAAAAAAAAAAAACTGAACGGACACGGAAACAAAATATGTTTGTGTGAATGTAGCCTTAGATTAACCACACTTTATTTTGTATCCTCGCTGATATTGGTGACCCATCCAGAAGTTAGGCCCTCAATATCAAAATCCCGAGGGTTTTACTTTTACTGGCATATTCAGGGCAACCATTATGACAATCATTTTATTTTCATGATGTGATTAACAACATACTTAAGACCTTTCCTGGGATTTTAAGCATACGTTCAAGAAACATTGTACTCATTCAAGGACTATATATATCTATCTACACACCGATTGCCTAAAACAAAAAGCATATGTGCTGTTTTCTGTTCACTCTCGGTGTGGGGACAAGCAAGAGGGTCTTAATGGGCCCTGGAGATGATATGTTTATTGATAGAGAACTCTAACGTGACCTTCAGATTCCTATAGTTCTGAGACTTTTTCTCAAGGAACCTATCCTATTTCATCTTAAATTCCCCTGGTGAATTTGCTGTAACTACTTCCTCTAGAGCAAATTCCATTCTCGCTTCCCTTTAAGTAGCCAGTATTTAATTTTACTAGTTAAATTCTTTCCTAAAATTTGGATTTGCTTGAAACATTTGACACTACAGTATGCCCTAAACAGTACATATTCATTGCAAGACGTAATGAAGACTATTATTTGAATATAATGTAAAATATAGTGACTAAATTGTAAGTATGTGTCATGCACACGACAATAAGGGCTCCGTGCCCGTAGTTTGGACCCACTGACTTGTTGTATTTTTTTGTGGAGCCGAGGCAAGGATCTGAAGCCCATGGAAACACTACGAAGCACTTCCGCAGGCTTTCGGGTCCATGACTCTGCACCGCAGAAGATGTCCTTTATTTTGCCGTATCCTGCAGATCATGGACCTATTCAAGTCAATGGGTCTGCAGCCCGGAGTGCACACGGCCAGTGCCCGTGCATTGTGGACCGCTAATTGCGGTCAGTGGCACGGTCACGGAGCCCTTACATTTATGTGCATGAATCCTTAAGGCTACTTTCACACTTGCGGCAGAGTGATCCGGCAAGCAGTTCCGTCGCCGGAACTGCCTGCTGGATCTGGCAAAACGTATGCCAACTGATGGCATTTGTAAGACTTATCAGGATCCTGATCCGTCTTAAAAATGCCTGATCAGTCAGAAAAATGCTTTGAAAATGCCAGATCCGTCTTTCCGGTGTCATCCAGCAAAACGGATCTGGCATTTATTTTTTTCACCTTTTTTTCAGTCAGCGCATGCGCAGACCGGAGGGACGGATCCGGAATTCCAGTATTCTGAATGCCGGATCCGGCACTAATACATTCCTATGGAAAAAAATGCCAGATCCGGCATTCAGGCAAGTCTTCAGATTTTTTGGCCGGAGATAAAACCGTAGCATGCTGCGGTTTTATCTTTTGCCTGATCAGTCAAAATGACTGAACTGAAGACATCCTGATGCATCCTGAACGGATTACTCTCCATTCAGAATGCATGGGGATATACCTGATCAGTTATTTTCCAGCATTGAGCCCTTTTGACGGAACTCAGTGCCGGAAAATAAAAACGCTAGTGTGAAAGTACCCTAAGGATAAACTGCAAAGCTCTCAAGATACATATCTAATACATAGAACTAAAAGTAATGTAAGACTACTTTCACACTAGTGTTTTTGTTGGATCTGGCAGGGTTCAGCAAAAACGCTTCCATTACTGATGATACAACCATCTGCATCTGTTATGAACGGATCCAGTTGTATTATCTTTAAGGGTACTTTCACACTTCTGATAAAGTTTTCCGGTATTGAGTTCCGTCCTAGGGGCTCAATACTGGAAAAAAAATGATCAGTTTTTATCCTAATGCATTCTGAATGGAGAGCATTCCGTTCAGTATGCACCAAGTGTTCCGGCAAAACGGATCCGGTTTTCCGGTCTGCGCATGCAGCAAAAAAAAAAAATACCGGATAAGTTTTTCCGGATGAAACAGGAGAGACGGATCCAGTGTTATAATGCATTTGTTGGACGGATCCGCATCAGGATCCGTCTACAAATGCTATCCGTTTGCACATGGATTTCCGGATCTGGCAGGCAGTTCCGGCGACGGAACTGCCTGCCGGATCTCCACAACGCAAGTGTGAAAGTACCCTAACATAGCCAAGACGGATCCGTCATGAACTCCATTGACTTTCAATGGATCCATTTTCTATTGTGTCACATTGTGTCAGAGAAAACTGATCTGACCCAATTGACTTGCATTATGCATCATGACGGACCGCCTTGCTCCGCATCCCAGGACGGAAATAAAACCACAGCATGCTGCAGTTCTCTCTCCGGTATGGGAACGCAACCAAACGGAACGGAATGCATTTTGGAGCATTCTGTTCTGTTCAGTTACGTTTTGTTCCCATTGACAATGAATGGGGACAAAACTGAAGCCTTTTTTTTTCCGGTATTAAGACCCTATGACGGATCTCAATACCAGAAAATAGAAATGCTAGTGTGAAAGTAGCCTAAGGCAATAGAATTGCTGCACATTTAAGGCGCATTTACACTGTGCCGACAAGCAGACATTTATCAGGAAGGAATCTTTCCTCCGCTGTATGGGGATGAGTGATGGCTACTGCATACAGATTCATTGGGGGAGATTTATCAAACTGGTGTAAAGTAGAACTGGCTTAGTTGCCCATAGCAACCAATCAGATTCCACCTTTTATTTTCCAAAGGAGCTGTGAAAAATAAAAGGAGGAATCTGATTGGTGGCTATGGGCAACTAAGCCAGTTCTACTTTACATCAGTATGATCAATTTCCCCCATTTTTTTCTGGGCAGAAGAATGCCATTTACACAGCACGATCTGCTGCCCAGAAACAATGATTGAGATGTCCGTATCAAAGTTCATTTCATCCTATGAACAAGTATTTTGCTCGTTCATCGGGTGATCTGTGGCACCTTCACACGGGCAGCATTTGTACAAACGTTCGTTTCTGATAGTCGGCCTGAAAATCTGATCGTGTAAACCCACCATTATAGTGTGGATTCTGCACTGGAAATACGCAACAATTTAAAGTACAAAAGACCCAGACCAATGAGCTGAAAATCCTATCATTATACTGTGGAAAAGCCACAGATTTTCCAGGTTTCAGAGGAGTTATCCAGCTTTTTACCACAGCCAACTGTACCTGGTCTCTGCTGCTCTGTTCTGGCTCCCTGACTTCACTGGTCTTCAGCACCACTGCAACCAATGATTGACCTTAGAGGTGACATATCACTGCTGGGTCACATGCCGCTTGGGGACACATCACCCCTGAGGCCAGTCATTGGCTGCAGCGGTACATGTGACCCCGATGGGACTGGAAGTGAAGAGAACCAGGAAGCCTGAACGAAGCAGCAGGGAGAAGGTGAGTGTGGGTTTTTCCACAGGTAGAGTTGGCTGAGGTGGAAATAAAATAAAAAAGTTGGACAACCCCTTTAATATATAGGACGAAATCCACTGCATATATGCAGCACAGTGTGTAGAAAAATCCACATGTTATATGGCAATTCTTTAACACACTAAATATCATTAAATCATTACATGACAGTTAATTAGCTATCAATACTTTTCACAATTAGCTGCAGGAAAAAAAATAAATAAATATCGATATATATTACTTCCATGACTGATCCCTTGTCTAGTTTTTGGTAATCTTAGTCGAGCCAGGGCAGTACTATACCATGATTGATGATAAGTAGGTCACTGGGAATAGTGTTCACTTTTAATCTACGGCTCATGTTTCTGGAAAGTTTGACACCGCTATGACAGATGACATTGATACGTATGTCATATATTTCTACCACGTTGCTTGCGTTCAGTAACAATGGCACACATTAAATGTAAGAATACAAACCCAGCAGCCAACAAGCAAGGTATCTGTCTGACCAGATGCCATAGTGTATCCATCACGACTGGATGTAATGTCATTCTGCAGGATCTTTTTTGATATCGTTCTCACCTTAATTCAATATTGCAGGGTACATACATATTGGATCCATTAATGTTAATGGCACCTGAGTCTAGATTAACCGCTTCATTATCGGGGGATTTTCTCTAGCGTTTTAATTTTTTACTCCCTGCCTTCCCAGAGCCATAACATTTTTCTTTTTCTGTTCACATAGCCATAGGAGGGTCGTGTTTTTTTTTGTGCGACAGGTTGTACTTTCTAATGGCAACAATTAATATCGCATACAATGTCGTGGGAAGCTGCAAAAAAATAGGGTGGAATTGGAAGAAAACACAATTCCACCACAGTTTTATGGGTTTTGTTTTTACAACGTTCCCTTTGCGGTAAAACTGACCTGTTACCCTGTTACCTTCATTTTCCGAGTCAGTGCAATTAAAATGATACCATACTTTTTTCTTGTTTTAATACTGAAAAAAATATAAACTTTGTAAAAATGTATTTTTTATTTGCATTGACATATTCTGAACCCCATTTTTTGCGGGACAATCTGTACTTTTTATTGATACCATTGTGCTCACTATTTATTAAATTTTTTGGCAGAGGTGGCCCAATGGAAAAATGGTGACTCAGCCATTTTGATATCCATTCTGTTACGCCGTTTGCTGCATGGGATAAATACTTTTATATTTTAATAGTATGGGCGTTTGCCTATGGGGGAACCGTTGCAGCCTCACATTTGACCATGGCATCTGAGGAGTTAAAAGTCTGCGATCTGCGTTATCACCAATCACAGACACTATGTTGATGTATAAAATTGTATGTAGTACAAAGTAGTTAAAGGGGTTTTCTGGAGTACAGAATGATATTGATGACATTTCCTGAGGATTGGTCATCAATACCAGATAGGTGGGAGTCTGACACCGAGAACCCCCACTGATCATTGGGCTAGAAATAGTGTACAGAGCAGGAGGCATATAGCTCCGTACCCTGTGTAGTGGCTATGTCAGGTAACACAGCTCAGCTCTCATTCAGTACGCCAGCTCCCTAAGTGTACGGAGCCTTCTGCTTCCACTCTGTACACTTGTAAATTCCGGCCCAAAACAGCTGATTGGTGGGAGTGCTGGGTGTCGGATCCCCACCGATCTGATATTGATGATCCATCCTGAGGATAGGTCATCAAGATCTGTAGTCCAGATAACCCATTTAATACTGTATATTATTGGACTGCATGAGCTTTTATCAAATGAACAATAAGAGGTAGCCACCACCTTCAGTAGTAGGTGATGGTAACAGGACTATATGTGTCCAAGTCCATGCTCATTGTCAAAAGTTCAACTGAAGTAGAAAATGTATATATACAAAAGAAAATAGGACAGATTTACTAATGTTGTCCAGAATTTAGACAGCATAAAATTAGACAAGGCAGCCTGAAGATGCACTAAATTTATAGTATGAAGATGCGCAAAATTTATCCGCCATGTGATACATTTTTCACTTCTTGCTCGAAATTTCTTTTAAAGGCTCCTTACTTTGCACCATTATTCTGCAACCAAAAAACGGTGCAGGCCGTTGATAAATCTGGTGCGTTTTTATTAAAGCCATGCTCCCTTTTCTACTCACTTTTGAAAAGCGTCAAACCAAAAGTGCCTAAAACATATAAAAAGAATAATCAGAATATCAAAGCCAAATGAGCCAAATAGTCACATTTCCCCAAATCAACCACAATGGAAGGCGGAAGATAGATTCCTATTTGATTCCTATAATAGGGGATTTCTAATGAAATAGAAATAAGGGTTAGCCTAGCACATTATCTACCAAGAGCTTTTGATTCCAGCATTGTGACTAGTGGGACTAGCTCATCACATAGATACGCAGTACAGTGGCCCTTTCATGAACCGTAGAAACAAAGCTCTTTAAAATAATATATCCAGTGAGGCGGTTCAGACTGAATGATGTGCTTTTATTCAGGCGAAGGTCTGACAAAAAGCTAAAAGACTCCTATGAATCATCATACAAACTCAATGGGAAAATGTGTAATACAAACATCTAAAAAAACAAAATGATGTACATGAAATCTTAGGACTGTTCCTGGCAATGGTAGTAATCTTACAGTCGGGCTGTAATTTACATTGGCATCCTCAGAATTATGCTGTTAACCTCTATTTTGCTAGTTCTGTCTGATGGAATCCATTTCTTATAGTACTTCTATACCCTAGAGTATTATCACTATGTTACTGGCATCTTAACTAGTTTTGAATTTACTCAAGAAAGCTAGCTATAGTCACCTTCAAGGTTAGGACATACCAATGCATATATACCCAGAAAACATATGTTTAATATACAGATCATACCGAAATTCAACATGGAGTATAAGAGAAGAGATGTGACATATAGAGAGACTTAGGCGTCTGTGCAAAATGCATACAGATGGTTAGGAAAGCATACAGTAGATATACAGAACTATGTGGCAGTATAAAGAATAGAAAAATATTCGGAGCAAGTTTGGATACATACAGAATATAGACAGATGAATATGGACACATATTAAATAAATGCAGAATTCTTTAAAATGAAAAAGAGGTAGAGACATGTAGTTTAGTAACTTACCTCTAGTGCTTAATGCTAATAGTGCAATTTCTAAATTAGTTTGTAATTCCAGGTTCACGTGTATCGTATCCCCCCCACCCAGAAGAGCAATGTATCGGGATGTATGAGCAATGATCAGAAGAAGGATGTAGGATGAGTTTATCCTCCTTTCTGAGGGTTTCTCTGTCCTAAACAGATGTTGTCTGGCCACTCTGTAGGATGTGAATGAGGGCAGCACATCCCAGCCTTTCCTTATAGTGCCTCCTCCTCCTCCACTGTAATGCTCTCCCTCCAGCTCCTATGAATAACATTGTGATGGTAATTCTACATTGTCAAAGGGCATTGTTTTTCAGTAGCTGGCAAAATAGCAGTTCAAACTTTCATATTCTACTTGCAGCTCTACAGAAGAGCAGTAATTCATGCAGATGTAGCATTCACACATGGACCTTGGAGCCTGAGGGTGCTGTCCCATAAGAAGACGTCAGTATTATCACTGGCAGGGGGGTTTTATAATGAGGTCTAGGAGCTTTAAGTTATGATTCTGTATCAGGACGTACACAATTCCTATACCCAGGCCACTCTGCCTAGTCATATTCGTCCCACTTGGTGGCCTAATCTCACTGTGAAGGCTTGGAAGTTAGCCCGTTCCCCACAGCTGACAGTAAATTTACAAGCTTTTTTATAATGGCGACCGCTGGCGCATGTAGCGGGTGCCATGACCGCCCGGTGTCAGGCTGTAATGTCGGTCACAGACTTTTAACCCTTCAGATGCCACAGTCATCTGGGGATCAGGGATGCCGGAGAATACATGCAGCAGCCCCTGTCCTCCTGTGTGATGGTACCAGAGATGGTACACAGCATTGAGACGGGAAACCTTCCTCAAGGCAATAAAATTTAGGGATCCACAACAGGGATGACCATAATCCCACGTGGATCCCTCCATAAAGTCTGGGATCCCTCCCTACAATAAACCTAGTGGTATTTTGCTTTAAAAATTATTAAGGTTCAGACAAGATGACAGAACATGGTGGATGTCTCCAACATGGCCACTGGATTGTTGCTGCAACACTGTCCCTAGCGCATGATCGCTTGCCACGTCTCTCCCTATGTTCAGCTCACAGGACAATGGCGGACACCGCACTGGATGAGGGTTTCATAGGGGATGGCTATCTGCGGATTTGGCTGGCAGCATGGCATTACGGGTGATCTCGCGCTCCCGGGCTTCTTATTTTCACTTTTTAACACATGCAGCCACCATTTTAGGAAACCTGATTCATTGCCACAAAGTGCGAGAAAATATTTGGATTCATTGCGAATCTAAGTTTTCTTAAACTTCAGACCGAATTCCGCTTTGGATGCATTGCCTCGCTCAACGCTAGTTATATTGTACTGTATATAGACTGTAGTACAAAATACATATTTCACAAACTGAGGCAGATGTATCAACACTGTTTGGAGGGGCAGGATTTGGTACTGTAGAAATAAAATAAAAAGCGCTTTGATGGATGTCTATGACATATTCAGAATATTACACATCTCATTATAAATATCTAATATTACAAACTGCTGTAAAAAAGACATACACATAGCAAGTGCTCTTTTTTAAATATAAAAATATTTATACCATACAGCAAACATTAAACATTAAACTGGAAAAAAACAAAACCTTTTTTGGCTGGTTCACCTCCCACAAAAAATGAATAAAAAGTAATCAAAAAGTCATACACACCCCACATGTTATCCATGAAAAGTACAGATCGCCCTGCAAAAAATGAGCCCTAACACAGCTCCGTACACATAAAAATGAAAAAATTATGGGGGTAAATGGTGGTTATGTGGTGATGCAAAGAAAAAATTAGTTTTTCCCAACTTTTATTTTTAGCATTAAAACACAAGAAAAACTATACATACATGTGGTTGAGTTGTAATCATACTGACCCAGAGAATGAAAGTAACAGGTTAGTTTTCCTGCATAGGAAACGCTGTAAAAACAAAACCCATAAAACTGTGGCAGAATTGTGTTTTTTTTTAAACAATTCTACCCCATTTGGAATTTTTTTCCCCACTTACCACTACATTGTATACAACTGTAAATGGTGCCATTAGAAAGTACAACTTCTTCTGCAAAAAACAAGCCCTCATACAGCTATGTGAATGAAAAAAATTTATGGTTAAAAGTTATGGCTTTGGGAAGGATGGGAGTAAGAAACGGAAATGGTAAATTTAAAGAGTTAAGAATTTTTTTTTTTTTTTTTAAATAAACAAAAGAAACACATAACTGGTATTGCTGCTATTGCTGAGCTATAACATTTATTATGCGATTTAACATTCATGGGGAGAGGCCATAATTGTTGTTTATGTTCATCCCCCCTCCCAGAAAACAGAAAAAAAAGTGATCAAAAAGCTATAATTACCCCAAAATGGTACAAAAAAAAACCTAAAACTGAACTCATCCCATAAAAAAAGGCCTACCACAGTTTCATTCAGGAAAAAAAAAATGCTATGGCAAGACTAAAAAATGCTTTTATTGCGCAAAGTAGTAAAACATGAAAACACTTAAACTTTGGTATAGTCATAATCGTACTGACCTTTACAATAAAGTTATACAATGCTCATCAAAACCCTAAAAATTGTGGTATTGCTGTTTTTCCATTCCCTCTAAAAAAAGATAACAATTTTCAATACATTATACAGTGTGTACCCCAAAACTATGCGATTAAAAGATGCAACCCATCCTGTAAAAAGTAAGCCCTTATACGGCTATGTCAACAGAAAATAAAATTTTTATGGCTCTCAGAATGCAGGGATGAAAAAACACCTACCGGTAAATACCAAAACTGGCTGTGACGTCAAGGGTTTAAATCACATTTTTATGTTAACATAACTTTATTTTTAGGATTTTTGGTGAGTTTTTCTTAATCCTTCCATGTCACTATCTACGTGTATATATCCGTATATTAAAAAAAGTTACATAATTTTGCAACTTTCCCACTATGCCTACAATATGTTAAAACTTTCTATTTTTTGAAAGCAGCTACATGGGACATAGACACATTGGACAGGTACTAGCTCTTTTGACTTCTATGGGAGAGTTTTCTTGTCACGCTCTGTGACCTGTTGCAGGTAATTTGCTCCCACAGCTTGCCTCCTGAAACAGAAAATTCATACTTACCTACTCTTAGCTGCTCTAGTATCCTTGCCATCCATGTTCCAGTCCCCAGAGTTTTTACATCTGGCATAATCACATTCTCTGCTGCAGCCAGTGACTGGCATATAGCGCAAGCGGCACATCACTGCTGAAACCATTCATTGGCTGCAGGGTAGTTTGTGACCATGCCCATGGAGTGCCAGATGTAAGTAAACACTGCAGGGACCAGAACATGGAGGCAGCACATAAGACCTGTTTCAAGAGGCAGGCTCCGGCTATTAGATAAAAAGTAATTATTCCCTAACATGTATATGTTAACATGTCGACACACCATATGTATATATGAGGCTGCTGAAGTAGGTATATTGGGGGTCATTTACAAACAGATATATACCACTTTTGAGGCGTATATATGCTATATATTCTGTCGCACGCCATGTTGCAGCAGAATCTGTGACTTTTCCCCGCTCACGCCAGGTCTAAAAAAGTGGGCATGGCATGGGCGGGAAAGGGACAGGCAAGCAGGCCCTTGTCATTCATCATTTTCTACACCTGTTTTAGGCCTTGCATTTAGCATCGGCAGTGGATCCGCCAAAGTTATTTAGAGGTCGGCGCCTTTACAAAACTTCAGTGATCCACTTCCAGAGCAGGAACTTATTTAGACTGGCATCTAAAACGTCAGTCTTAATAAATGTGCCCCATTGTTCTTCTACTTTCTATGTCTGCTGCTATGTGAGTGTGTATATATATAGAGAGAGAGAAAGTACAAAGAAGCCAGCAGCACTCCAGTCAGGTCAAGGAATCAACGTGGTTTATTCACCCAGTGTCAAATAGCGACATTTCAACAGATTGTTGCGGTCTTTCTCATAGCTTGAGAAAGACCGCAACAAGCGGTTGAAACGTCGCTATTTGACACTGGGTGAATAAACCACGTTGATTCCTTGACCTGACTGGAGTGCTGCTGGCTTCTTTGTACTTTCTCCATTGAATGGGACCTTGGTGCCAGTTCGTATTGGACTGATCCTGCACCCGACTGATAGTGTGCTGCGTTTTCATTTTCCATTTTATATATATATATATATATATTTATATATATATATATATATATATATATATCTACAGTTGTGTTCAAAATAATAGCAGTCAGACATCACTAACCTAATCAATCACTGTTTTTGGTAGAAATGATATTTCTACATGGCAAATAATTTACTAGCCGGTGTAATAGAGTAATAGAAACCAAACAGACCCAACAGTCATGACATGCATGCTGCTGATTCTGTGTAATTGAATCACTAATTGAAAGGGGCATGTTCAAAATAATAGCAGTGTGGAGTTCAATGAGTGAGGGCATTCATTCTTTGAAAAACAGGTGGCAATTATTGTCCTTATTTAAGGAAGGAAGGCAGCAAATGTTGTACATGCTGGTTACAGTGCATTTCTCTCTGAAATTCTGAGGGAAATGGGTTGTTCCAGATATTGTTCAGAAGAACAGCGCACCTTGATTAAAAAGTTGATTGGAGAGGGGAAAACATATAAAGAAGTGCAGAAAATGATGGGCTGCTCAGCTAAAATTATCGCAAATGCTTTAAAATAGCAACCAAAACCTGAAAGACGTGGAAGAAAGCGAAAAACTACCATTTGAATGGATAGAAGAATAGCCAAAATGGCAAGGACTCAGCCAACAATCAGCTCTAGGAAGATCAAAGAAGGTCTAAAGTTACCTGTGAGTACTGTTACAATTAGAAGAGGCCTATGTGAAGCCAAGCTATCTACAAGAAGCCCCCACAAAGTCCCACTGTTGAAAAAAAGACATGTGCTGAAGAGGTTACAATTTGCCAAAGAGCACATTAACTGGCCTAAAGAGAAATGGTGCAACATTTTGTGGACTGATGAAATTAAGATTGTTCTTTTTGGGTCTAGTGGCTGGAGACAGTTTGTCAGATGACCCCCAAAAACTGAATTCAAGCCACAGTACACTGTGAAGACAGTGAAGCATGGTGGCACAAACATCATGATATGGGGATGTTTCTCTTACTACGGTGTTGGGCCTATTTATCGCACATGGATCAGTTTGAATGTATCAGAATACTTGAAGAAGTCCTGTTGCCTTATTCTGAAGAGGAAATGCCCTTGAAATGGGTGTTCCAACAAGACAACGACCCCAAACACACCAGTAAACGTGCAACATCTTGGTTCCAGACCAACAAGATTGACGTTATGGAGTGATCAGCCTAATCCCCGGATCCTAATCCAATAGAAAACTTGTGGGGTGACATCAAAAATGCAGTTTCTGAGGCAAAACCAAGAAATAGAGAAGAACTGTGAAATGTAGTCCAATCATCCTGGGCTGGAATACCTGTTCACAGGTGCCAGAAGGTGGCTGACTCCATGCAACACAGATGTACAGCAGTTCTCAGAAACACTGGTTATACAACTAAATATTAGTTAAGTGATTCAAAAGAAAACAAAATCTTCAAACATTTTTCAGTTTATATAGTGAATGTTTGAGTTTGTAAAGAAGAATACAAACTGCTATTTTTTTGAACAGTCTAATATTCACTTTTCTTCAATTTCTTTAGAGGAACAACACAAATTTGATATATTTTTCTTCATGTCTTGATTTGGAATAGAATGTGTAGTGTTCCCAATGCATTTGTGTGTATGGAAATAAAAGCTATTAGAAGAATTTTGAGCTTTATTCACTTTTTTAAACACACTGCTATTATTTTGAACACAACTGTATATAGATATATATATATATATATATATATAAAATTAAACTATATATAATCACACACTGTATATTAAATTAAAGAATTCTCTTACATTATGTAGGATGTAGAATGAGCACATGTCAAATCTTAATTATGTATGTTTAGTATCTAAAACTTACAAATACCAAGCTTACAATTTGTTGCTGGCAGGGTGTGCATGAAAATGTCCTCAGCATGACACTCAGAATTAGCCACAGACAACTTTCCAGACTCCATAAGATAGCGTTTTGGCGACAGCTATCACTGTCGATCCCCTCACACACATGCCTTCTTGGCTTTGCCAACCAAGCACGTGAAGACTGCCTCAGACTCCTCTGGCAGCAGCTTATCTACCCGAGAACAAAAGGATCAGACAGTTGAAATAACTCATCTGCCGTCAGCATTACAGTTGGGAGGCTCCATACTGTATTACATGAGAATAGGCAGTGCTGGTTTTAGACAAAATATGGCCCTAGGCAAAATCAAAAGTGGGCCCAAATCTTTAATAATGTGCTAAAAACACAGTCCGACACCTGACACCCCGGCCCCGCGATCAGCTGTTTGAGCAGATGGCGCGTGCTGTTTACTGCTGCTGTCCCATAGACATACAGCGGTGTGCAGGAAGAGAGGAGGGAAACAACACGTGAGGACAGCCCACGCCGTCTCCTCAAACAGCTCATTATTACTACAGTACCTTAGTAGTAATAATACAACCATAATGCCCATTTCACACGAGCGAGTTTTCCGCGCGGGTGCAATGCGTGACGTGAACGCATAGCACCCGCACTGAATCCTGACCCATTCATTTCAATGAGTCTGTGTACATGAGCGTTTTTTCACGCATCAGTTCTGCGTTGCGTGAAAAATGCAGCATGTTCTATATTCTGCGTTTTTCATGCAGCCCTGGCCCCATAGAAGTGAATGGGGCTTCAGTGAAAAACGCATTGCATCCGGAAGCAAGTGCGGATGCAATGCGTTTTTCACTGATGGTTGCTAGGAGATTTTGTTTGTAAACCTTCCGTTTTTTATCATGTGCGTGAAAAACACATCAAAACGCATTGCACTCGCGCAGAAAATACTGACCAACTGAATGCAATTGCAGACAAAACTGACTGAACCTGCTTGCAAAATGGTGCGAGTTTCACCGAACGCACCCTGAACACATCCGGACCTAATCCGTCACGCTCGTGTGAAAGGGGCCTAATGCTCCCAGTGGCTCTAATGTCCTCCTGTAGTGCCTCCCACTAGTTCCATATAATGCTCCCCTCTATAGTGTCAGTATATACAGTGCTGCCCATAATTATTCATACCCCTGGCAAATTTTTACTTAGGCCCCTTTCACACGGGGCGAGTATTCCGGGCGGATGCGATGCGTGAGTTGAACGCATTGCACCCGCACTGAATACCGACCCATTCATTTCTATGGGGCTGTTCACATGAGCGGTGATTTTCACGCATCACTTGTGTGTTGCGTGAAAATCACAGCATGCTCTATATTCTGCGTTTTTCACGCAACGCGGGCCCAATAGAAGTGAATGGGGTTGCGTGAAAATCGCAAGCATCCGCAAGCAAGTGCGGATGTGGTGCGATTTTCACGCAAAGTTGCTAGGAGAAGATCGGGATGGAGACCCGATCATTATTATTTTCCCTTATAACATGGTTATAAGGGAAAATAATAGCATTCTGAATACAGAATGCATAGTACAATAGCGCTGGAGGGGTTAAAATAATAATAATAATAATTTAACTCACCTTAGTCCACTTGCTCGCGCAGCCCGACATCTCCGTCTGTCTCCTTTGCTGAACAGGACCTGTGGTGACGTCACTCCGGTCATCACATGATCCATCACATGATCCATCACCATGGTAAAAGATCATGTGATGGATCATGTGATGACCGGAGTGACGTCACCACAGGTTCTGTTTAGCAAAGGAGACAGAAGGAGATGCCGGGCTGCGCAAGCAAATGGACTAAAGTGAGTTAAATTTTTTTATTTATTTTTTTAACCCCTCCAGCGCTATTTTACTATGCATTCTGTATTCAGAATGCTATTATTTTCCCTTATAACCATGTTATAAGGGAAAATAATACAATCTACACAACCCCAATCCCAAGCCCGAACTTCTGTGAAGAAGTTCGGGTTTGGGTACCAAACATGCGTGATTTATCTCACGCGAGTGCAAAACGCATTACAATGTTTTGCACTCACGCGGAAAAATTGCGCGTGTTCCTGCAACGCACCCGCACATTTTCCTGCAACGCCTGTCTGAAAGAGGCCTTAAAGTTACTTTTATTCGACCAGCAAGTCGTTTTTGATGGGAAAGGACATAGGTGTCTCCCAAAAGATAATAAGATGATGTATAAGAGGCATTATTGTGGGGAAAAAAACATTTCTCAGCTTTTATTTACATTTGAGCAAAAAGTGTTCAGTCCAAAATTATTCATACCCTTCTCAATAATCAATAGAAAAGCCTTTATTGGCTATTACAGCAATCAAACGCATCCTATAATTGCAGACCAGATTTTTGCATGTCTCCACAGGTATTTTTGCCCATTCATCTTTAGCAATGAACTCAAAATCTTTCAGGTTGCCTTCTTGCCATCACCCTGATCTTGAGCTCCCTCCACAGAAACTCTTATACATCGTCTTATTATCTTTTGGGAGACACCTATGTCATTCAATTGGATTCAAGTCTGGACTCCAAAACGTTAATGTTGTTGTCTGCTAACCATTTCTTCACCACTTTTGCTGTGTGTTTTGGGTCATTGTCATGCTGAAATGTCCACTGGTGCCCAAGGCCAAGTTTCTCTGCAGACTGCCTGATGTTGTCGTTTAGAATCCTCATGTATTGCTCTTTTTTCATGGTGCCGTTTACTGTGATTAGGTTCCCTGGTCCATTGGCTGAAAAACACCCCCAAAGCATTAGGTTCCCACCACCATATTTGACAGTGGGGATGGTGTTCTTTGGGTTGAAGGCTTCTCCTTTTTTACGCCAACTGGACACTTTTTGCTCAAATGTAAATAAAAGCTGAGAAATGTTTTTTTCCCCCACAATAATGCCTCTTGTACATCGTCTTATTATCTTTTCGGAGACACCTACAGTATACAAAACTGAAAAATGGTGTAATGGGTATGCGTCCTTATACACAGTCAAATAAATATATGTGGGGATAGGAAGCTAAAACAAAATAACAAATACTTTATTAAATTGTCTCAATAAAATATAGGGGTATCTACCCAAACTACACAAAGCAGCAACTTAAATCGTCACTGATTTATGGGACCACCCTCATAATAACCACATACTGTACAGTCATGGCCAAAAGTTTTGAGTTGTTTCTGTGATGTAGTGAAATATAATTACACGCACTTCATACGTTTCAAAAGCTTTTATCGACAATTACATGACATTTATGCAAAGAGTCAGTATTTGCAGTGTTGGCCCTTCTTTTTCAGGACCTCTGCAATTCGACTGGGCATGCTCTCAATCAACTTCTGGGCCAATTCCTGACTGATAGCAGCCCATTATTTCATAATCACTTCTTGGAGTTTGTCAGAATTAGTGGGTTTTTGTTTGTCCACTCGCCTCTTGAGGATTGACCACAAGTTCTCAATGGGATTAAGATCTGGGGAGTTTCCAAGCCATGGACCCAAAATTTCAACGTTTTGGTCCCCGAGCCACTTAGTTATCACTTTTGCCTTATGGCATGGTGCTCCATCGTGCTGGAAAATGCATTGTTCTTCACCAAACTGTTGTTGGATTGTTGGAAGAAGTTGCTGTTGGAGGGTGTTTTGGTACCATTCTTTATTCATGGCTGTGTTTTTGGGCAAAATTGTGAGTGAGCCCACTCGCTTGGATGAGAAGCAACCCCACACATGAATGGTCTCAGGATGCTTTACTGTTGGCATGACACAGGACTGATGGTAGCGCTCACCTTTTCTTCTCCGGACAAGCCATTTTCCAGATGCCCCAAACAATCGGAAAGAGGCTTCATCGGAGAATATGACTTTGCCCCAGTCCTCAGCAGTCCATTCACCAAACTTTCTGCAGAAGATCAATCTGTCCCTGATGTGTTTTTTTGAGAGAAGTGTCTTCTTTGCTGGCCTTCTTGACACCAGGCCATCTTCCAAAAGTCTTCGCCTCACTGTGCATGCAGATGCGCTCACACCTGCCTGCTGCCATTCCTGAGCAAGCTCTGCACTGGTGGCACTCCGATCCCGCAGCTGAATCCTCTTTAGGAGACGATCCTGGCGCTTGCTGGACTTTCTTGGACGCCCTGAAGCCTTCTTAACAAGAATTGAACCTCTTTCCTTGAAGTTCTTGATGATCCTATAAATTGTTGATTGAGGTGCAATCTTAGTAGCCACAATATCCTTGCCTGTGAAGCCATTTTTATGCAACGCAATGATGGCTGCACGCGTTTCTTTGCAGGTCACCATGGTTAACAATGGAAGAACAATGATTTCAAGCATCACCCTCCTTTTAACATGTCAAGTGTGCCATTTTAACCCAATCAGCCTGACATAATGATCTCCAGCCTTGTGCTCATCAACATTCTCACCTGAGTTAACAAGACGATTACTGAAATAATCTCAGCAGGTCCTTTAATGACAGCAATGAAATGCAGTGGAAAGTTTTTTTGGGGATTAAGTTAATTTTCAAGGCAAAGAAGGACTATGCAATTCATCTGATCACTCTTCATAACATTCTGGAGTATATGCAAGTTGTTATTATAAAAACTTAAGCAGCAACTTTTCCAATTTGCAATATTTATCTAATTCTCAAAACTTTTGGCCACGACTGTAGATGGCGGTGGGGCCATATCGGGATAAATGAAGGGTGGATCCCACAAACTAAAACCCACCAACACTTAGGGGGGCCAAAACACCACAGGGTCCTAGGTGTGTGACCTGGGTGAGGTACTATCTAGGTGGATATCTGGTACCAAGTAGACACCAGGTATCACTCCTAACAATGAATGTCAGCGCGCAGACATCCACTGCACTAACATAGTAAAGGTGCAGGACTGTGGCAGGGCAAAACCCTTGGCTCAGTTTAATGTACTTGGAGCACCGATTACCCTGACACTGTCCTTAGTGGTAAATGCTCTACGCGTTTCCATGCATTAAACATGCATTTCATCAGGAGCAACATGCACCACAAATAATGAAGCCCAAAACCTCTGACATAGATGTTTGACCGAGGCTATGAACACAAGGCAGAGGTAAGGTGACCTGCCTGACACCGAGTTCCTCTAGTGTGAGGTACGGTATTGTCACTATGATCTACGCTCCTGCCTAAGCTGACCACCTCTAGGTTGAGGGGCAGCGTGCGGGTGTGCAAACAAATCGGCGCTGTAATGGCCGCGAAGCGGCTCACAGAACGCTGCGATTTAAAGGGTGAAACCCCGCCCCGCCAAACATGCCCCCCGCGTGACAGCCGATCCGGCCAGGAGGCTCGGTACAGGAACAACCAATGGCTGAACAGCGGGAGGAGCTACATCAGTCCCGGGGAAAGCTCAATGTGCCGCATTAAAGACAGAGAAATTTACGGCGGCTCAGTATGAGCATGCCATCACAATATCAAAACCTAAACATTACCATCTGTAGACAGTGGAATAAGACCAAAATCGAGGAACCTAAGAAAGAGTGCTGACACACAGCTGTATACTAGGGAGCCCAAGTATATCCAATAGTACCCCTGATGTTTAAATAACATAGGACTCATCAAAGCCAGTGTAAATTCATATAAAGGGCACAAACGAGATGGCATCATTGAGGCCAGACGGTTTGATGGTATTTAAAGAAAAAATCCATCTCGCCTCTTTTTGCAGCAGGATGCGGTCACAGTCACCGCCCCTTGATGACATCTTCACAGAATCAATCACCTGAAATTTAACCGATGACGTTCTTCCACTGTGAAAATCCGATACATGGCGTGCAATAGGGGTGTCCTTTAGGTTCATAATGTCCAAAACATGCTCCCCAATGCATCGCCTGAGCTCCCTAATGGTTTTGCCAACATATTTGATGCCACACACGCATGTCATCAGGTAGATAACACCAATCGACTTGCAGTTGTAAAATGACCTAATAAAGGTAGAGATTTGCAAAAGTCGGGGCACAGGGACTGCCCATTGCGACCCCCCCTGAGCTGGTGGAAGATCCGCCCATCAAACAAAAACACATTGTACTTGAGAATGAAACCCAAAAGTTCCATTACAAAAGTATTGTGGTTCCTGCAGTGCTCACCTCTTTGCTGAAGGAACGCGAGGACCGCTCTACAGCCCAAATCATAAGCCAAAAAAGTGTCCTTGAGCTAGATACAGAGATTTCATCTTCAGAGGGTGAACCTGAGCCGGAGACTGCTGGTGTGAAGAGAGCAGGTCCTCAGTCTAATAGAAGACCGTATGGTGGCAGAAACAGGTGTCAGGGCAGAAGGGGACGAGGTGGTAAAGGTTATAGTTGCAGGGGGGGTTTTTTAGACAATACCCCTCCGGTATCCCAATATCTGCTACGGAACAAACAGTGACATCCTCCCAATCATCCCGAACACACCTAATATCCCAACCACCGCCAAGAGGGATGATTTACAGATCATCAACTTATCTTCCGGTGTTCTTACCACTATGGAAACCCACGTTTTACAGAAGGGCCTCTCGTTTGTCCCCATGCGGAGGTTTGACTGTGTCGGCTGGGTGAAAGACTTAAATTTGTTTGCGAGCAAACTTAAATGGCGCAAGTTTTTTGTCACCCATGACCGCAGAAAGTGTGAAGAACTGGGAATTGAGACTTCGGATCTGCCGAATGTCCAAATCTTGGCTGACATGTTTGGCGAGGGACAACGGGTTCCAGGGGATGGTCCCTTCACTAATCTTAGACTGCCATCTACCAAAATGCCCCCCATCAGTGATTGTACTCCTATTGACACATTTGTGTCTATGGTCTCTAGCAAGTTAAGTCAGATTCATCTCCATGCATATAGCATGGATAATCTGAATGAACAGGAGAGAGAGGCTCTCTGGATGCTCCAACAGGACAAGGAGCTGGTGATTAAACCTTCAGACAAGGGTGGGAATATTGTGATCCTTGGGCACGAGAGTGCTCAAGGATAAGCTCACATATGAACAACTCCCGTCTGATCCTACATCAGCTTAAAGGATGGAACTGTCCTGTATTTTAAACAGAGCTCTAGAGCAGAAACTCATTGATAGAACTGAATTAGCTTTTCTTCTACCTGCGCACCCAGTCACAGCCGCCTTTTACTGTCTTCCCAAAGTTCACAAGGTGTATGAGCCTCTAAAAGGCAGGCCTATAGTGTCTGGGACCAATTGCCTCATGGCTAACATCAGTACGTATGTGGACACTGTTTTACGCCCATTCGTCAGCAGTTTGTCAGGGACACCATGGAGGTACTGGGACGTTTGAACGGTGTCCATTGTGACAAGGACACTTTTTTGGCTAGTTTGGACGTGGAGGCGCTCTACAGCTCAATTCCTCACGATTTGGGCTGTAGAGCGGTCCTTACGTTCCTTCAGCAAAGAAGCGAGCACTGCAGGAACCACAATACTTTTGTAATGGAACTTTTGGGTTTCATTCTCAAGCACAATGTGTTTTTGTTTGATGAGCGGATCTTCCACCAGCTCAGGGGGGGTCGCAATGGGCAGTCCCTGTGCCCCGACTTTTGCGAACCTCTACCTGGGCTGGTGGGAGAGGGAGGTGGTATTCTCTGAGGACATGGAGCAATTCACATCTGTCATCCCCCTCTGGATCAGATACATCGATGATGTGCTGGTCCTGTGGGGGGGTGATAGAGTCTTGTTCCAGGAGTTTGTTTCAGCCCTGAATATCAATGCACTAGGGCTATTTTTTACGTCGGAGATCGATTCCAACTTCATTTCCTTCTTGGATCTCAGCATTTCACTTGATGCTGGTGGTCACATCAATACTAATGTATTTAGGAAGCCTACAGCTACTAACAACTTGCTGAAATGGGAGAGTGGGCACCCGTTGGCCCTCAAAAGAGGGATCCCAAAGGGACAATACTTAAGGGTGAGGAGGAATTGTTCTCAACTTAGCGACTTCAGGGTGGCTGCGAGAGACCTTCAACAGAGGTTCCGGCGTCGCGGTTATCCCTAGCGATGCCTGAGACAGGCGTATCAACATTCATTAAGCACCAACAGGGACCTTCTGTTATCCCCTAAAAAGAGGGATATCGGTGATAACATTGTCAGAATTATTGGCACGTATGACAGTGCCCATTATACGCCAAGTCCTCTCTGAACATTGGGATATACTTAAATCTGATCCCGATATTGGCAGTATGATCCCACCCAGACCCTCTGTCACCTATTGGTGTAGCAACAACTTACGAGATATGTTGACACACAGTCTATATGTAAGCCCTAAACCACAGTCTTGGTTGCGTAATCAGCTCACAGGGACATTTCCCTGTGGATCCTGAAAATTCTGTGGGTTTATAGACAAGACCAAGAGTTTTGCCAGCAGCACTTTAGACAATACCTTTTTTATTAGGTCATTTTACAACTGCAAGTCGATTGGTGTTATCTACCTGATGACATGCGTGTGTGGCATCAAATATGTTGGCAAAACCATTAGGGAGCTCAGGCGATGCATTGGGGAGCATGTTTTGGACATTATGAACCTAAAGGACACCCCTATTGCACGCCATGTATCGGATTTTCACAGTGGAAGAACGTCATCGGTTAAATTTCAGGTGATTGATTCTGTGAAGATGTCATCAAGGGGCGGTGACTGTGACCGCATCCTGCTGCAAAAAGAGGCGAGATGGATTTTTTCTTTAAATACCATCAAACCGTCTGGCCTCAATGATGCCATCTCGTTTGTGCCCTTTATATGAATTTACACTGGCTTTGTTGAGTCCTATGTTATTTAAACATCAGGGGTACTATTGGATATACTTGGGCTCCCTAGTATACAGCTGTGTGTCAGCACTCTTTATTAGGTTCCTCGATTTTGGTCTTATTCCACTGTCTACAGATGGTAATGATTAGGTTTTGATGTTGCGATGGCATGCTCATACTGAGCCGCCGTGAATTTCTCTGTCTTTAATGCGGCGCATTGCGCTTTCCCCGGGACTGATGTAGCTCCTCCCGCTGTTCAGCCATTGGTTGTTCCTGTACCGAGCCTCCTGGCCGGATTGGCTGTCACGCGGGGGGCATGTCTACCGGGGCGGGGTTTCGCGGCCATTACAGCGCCGATTTGTTTGCACACCCGCACGCTGCCCCTCAACCTAGAGGTGGTCAGCTTAGGCAGGAGCGTAGATCATAGTGACAATACCGTACCTCACACTAGAGGAACTCGGTGTCAGGCAGGTCACCCTACCTCTGCCTTGTGTTCATAGCCTCTGTCAAACATCTATGTCAGAGGTTTTGGGCTTCATTATTTGTGGTGCATGTTGCTCCTGATGAAATGCATGTTTAATGCATGGAAACGTGTAGAGCATTTACCACTGAGGACAGTGTCAGGGTAATCGGTGCTCCAAGTACATTAAACGGAGCCAAGGGTTTTGCCCTGCCACAGTCCTGCACCTGTACTAGGTTAGTGCAGTGGATGTCTGTGCGCTGACATTTACTGTTAGGAGTGATACCTGGTGTCTACTTGGTACCAGATATCCACCTAGATAGTACCTCACCCAGGTCACACACCTAGGACCCTGTGGTGTTTTTGCCCCCCTAAGTGTTGGTGGGTTTTAGTTTGTGGGATCCACCCTTCATTTATCCCTATATGGCCCCACTGCCATCTATGTGGTTATTATGAGGGTGGTCCCATAAATCAGTGACGATTTAAGTTGCTGCTTTGTGCAGTTTGGGTAGATACCCCTATATTTTATTGAGACAATTTAATAAAGTATTTGTTATTTTGTTTTAGACAACTACAGTATGTCATTTCCCGTCAAAAAATTATTTGCTGGTTGAATAAAAGTAACTTTAAGTCAAAATTTGCCAGGGGTATGAAAAATTATGGGCAGCACTGTATATATAATGATCTCCTTCCCCCCTTTCCTGGTGCCCCCAGCAGTGCGGACATTTAGTTTAAAAAAAACAACTCACCTCACGGAAATAAGCAAATAACGCCATATAAGCATGGCTTCATGAGGGATCGGTCATGCCAAACTAATTTAATCAGTTTCTATGAGGAGGTAAGGTCTAGACTTGACAGCGGCGAATCAATGGATATCGTATATCTGGACTTCTCCAAAGCATTTGACACTGTACCACATAAAAGGTTAGTATATAAAATGAGAATGCTCGGACTAGGAGAAAACGTCTGTATGTTGGTAAGTAACTGGCTCAATGATAGAAAACAGAGGGTGGTTATTAATGGTACACACTCAGATTGGGTCACTGTCACTAGTGGGGTACCTCAGGGGTCAGTATTGGGCCCTATTCTCTTCAATCTATTTATTAATGATCTTGTAGAAGGCTTGCATAGTAAAGTGTAAATTGTTGCAGATGACACTAAACTGTGTAAAGTAATTAACACTGAAGAGGACAGTATACTACTACAGAGGGATCTGGATAGATTGGAGGCTTGGGCAGATAAGTGGCAGATGAGGTTTAACACTGACAAATGTAAAGTTATGCACATGGGAAGGAATAATGCAAGTCACCCATACATACTAAATGATAAAACACTCGGTAACACTGACATGGAAAAGGATCTAGGAATTTTAATAAACAGCAAACTAAGCTGCAAAAAACAGTGTCAGGCAGCTGCTGCCAAGGCCAATAAGATAATGGGTTGCATCAAAAGGGGCTTAGATGCCCGTGATAAGAACATAGTCCTACCACTTTACAAATCGCTAGTCAGACCACACATGGAGTACTGTGTACAGTTCTGGGCTCCTGTAAACAAGGCAGATATAGCAAAGCTGGAGAGGGTCCAGAGGAGGGCAACTAAAGTAATAACTAGAATGGGGCAACTACAGTACCCTGAAAGATTGTCAAAACTATGGTTATTCACTTTAGAAAAAAGACGACTGAGGGGAGATCTAATTACTATGTATAAATATATCAGGGGTCAGTACAGAGATCTATCCCATCATCTATTTATCCCCAGGACTGTGACTGTGACAAAACTAAACAATAGTTTTATTTATATATTTTTCGCATTTTACTTCACCAACTTAGACTATTGTACACAAACATAGAAAAGGATTCTTTACAGTAAGAGCAATGAGACTATGGAACTCTCTGCCTGAGGAGGTGGTGATGGTGAGTACAATAAAGGAATTCAAGAGGGGCCTGGATGTATTTCTGGAGTGTAATAATATTACAGGCTATAGCTACTAGAGAGGGGTCGTTGATCCGGGGAGTTATTCTGATTGCCTGATTGGAGTCGGGAAGGAATTTTTTATTCCCCTAAAGTGGGGAAAATTGGCTTCTACCTAACAGGTTTTTTTATGCCTTCCTCTGGAACAACAATGCAGGATGACAGGCCGAACTGGATGGACAAATGTCTTTTTTCAGCCTTATGTACTATGTTACTATGTTACTCCTGCTTTCCCCGCCGCTGTCTGCGATGAAGACGACAGTGTTATCTGCGCCTCCCTTTATGGGTAGCGAAGTGGTGCCCTAGGCAGATGACTACCCTTGCCTATCCATTGTCTTAGCCTTAATGCAGAGCACATTACCGCAGGAGGTATAACAGTAGAGGACTATAACTCCCAGCATGTCTAAGCCATTATTATTTAATATCAGAGCACATTACAGGGGGACATATAAGAGGATGGGATTACAGCTCCCAGCATGTCCAAGCCGTTATTATGTAATATAAGAGTACATTATAAGAGTAGGTATAAGAGGAGATAACTACAACTCCCAGCATATCCAGGGTGTTGTAATATAACCTAACATTATATAATAACGGGCTGGACATGCTCAGAGTTGTAGTCCTTTTATACCTCCTCTTGTAATGTGCTCTGATATTATATAACAGGAGGTATAGGAGGAGAGGACTACAACTCCAAGCACTTCCCTGGCACTTACATTGAATCCTTCACTTCTTTCCATGCATCACTGGTCTTGGTCTTTATTATTTTGCTGCACTGCTTAGCTCCTCCTCCTGTTCTGGTCACATGATGGTGAGGTCATCACAGGTCCTTTATACCCTCTTCTCTGCTGAGCTCCGCCTCCTGCACGTGACATCATCGCAGGTCCTACAGATCCAGTAGAAGAGTGTTGCTGGTGTACGGAGCTGTCAGTTTGCAGAGCAGCACTGTGGTAATAATTTGTGTTATGTGTACAGGGAAGGCCCTTACTCTGCATTGTAAAGTGCAGCTTTTCAGCTGTCCGCCTGTTTGATTCAGCTGAACAGCAGCATTGAAGCAGGGGGCCCCTAAGATGATGGGGGCCCGGGGCAATTGCCCAGTTTGCCCCCCCTAACGCCGGCCCTGAGAATAGGACATCAGCATAAAAATCCTGGTAAACACCTTTATCCCCTTCCTGAAGCAGTCTTTTTTTATTTTATTGTTTTAATTTTTTACTCCTTGCTATTCAAGAGCTATAACCTTTTCTGTATTTATTTTCTTGCATGGCTTGTTATTTTGCAGAACTAGTTGTACTTTCGAATGGTACCATTTAATATTCCAAATGACATAGTCGGCAGCTTAAAAAAAGATCTAACTATCCGGTAAAACCGACATGTTGACTTTATTCTGTGGGTCAGAACAATTACAGTGATACCAACATTTCTATGTTTTCTTCTTTTAAAACTTAAAAAAAAAGACTATTATTTTTTATTGCATCACCACCTGAACTCTCCGATACTATGGGACTTCCAAAATTAGTCAAGCGACACTTGCTATTTTCAGGAGGTCCATAGCAGTGAATGGAGAGCAATCCGGAATGTGCTCTCCTTCACTTCAGGGGCTTTATTCTGGAGATAGGAGAGGGTCCCAGAGGTGGGGCCTTCACCTATCTGACATTGTGTCTTAAACAAACTACCATGCCTGCAGTGTCTACGGACTTGTCTTCTGTTGTTAACATCTTTGACTTCATTGATCAGCAACTGCAAAAGGAGCTGCGTGCAGCGGATCTTGATGATTTCCATTCCCAAGTGCATTCAGCTTGGCAGAAAGTTCCTCATGCAACCATTAATAACCTCACAGGTATCATGCTAAGGCATATAAGTGCATGCATTTCTGCTTGTGGTACTTATACTTGATACTCAATAAATCTAAATGTTTTGAATATATTGTTTCCTTTTTTGTTTATCATTTGCATATAATTAAAACATCAATCAATCCTGTCATTTCCATGAGTTTTCTTTCTTGGTGGTGGATTTCACTTTTGAGGAGCGTAAATCTATTAATATAGACAAGGGCACTACGTAGGAAGGTTTACTAAGTGTGGGGCATTATAAGGGGTTTTCAGTACCTACCTTTAGGATTGGTCATTATTATCAGATTGGTGTTTTGGGAAGCCATTTGCACCAGAAACTATACAGTGGACAGAAGGTTCTGGTTTTATTTGCTTATTCCTTGCTTTAATGGGGTTGTCCATGTGTTGATGAATGTTAATAAATCTTATAAACAGGAGCTTGGCAGGGACAGGAGGGTCAGCTGTCAGAACCAACAGCCAGATGGTAGGTACAGTTTAGTTAGCAGACAGAAAAGCCATTTTTTATTGTAGGTACAAGACTTCAAAAAATAATATATACTCAAGAACTTGACACATAAGGCTACTTTCACACCCCCGTTTGGTGCGGATCCGTCATGGATCTGCACAGACGGATCCGCATCGATAATACAACCGCATGCATCCCTTCAGAACAGATCCGTTTATATTATCTTTAACATTGCCAAAACTGATCCGTCTTGAACACCAGTGAAAGTCAATGGAGGAAGGGTCCGTTTTTCTATTGCGCCATATTGTGTCAGTGAAAACGGATCCGTCCCCATTGACTTACATTGTGTGTCAGGACGGATCCGTTTGGCTCAGTTTCATCAGACGGACAAGCAGCAAGCAGCATTTTGGTATCCGCCTCCAAAGCAGAATGGAGCGGAACAGAGCCAAACTGATGCATTCTGAGCGGATCCTTTTCTATTCAGAATGCATTAGGGAAAAACTGATCCGTTTTGGACCGCTTGTGAGAGCCCTGAACGGATCTCACAAATGGAAACCAAAACGCCAGTGTGAAAGTAGCCTTACTTTTAAGTGGAAAACAACACGTGGTACCAGGAGTGGTGACTCAGAAGATGGACAGACCCTAAATCATGTCAGATACAACAAGAACTACTGAGACTACAGCAGGTTCATCACAGCCGATGACTGCTGCAATCCCTTCATTGGCCAGGACAGACAGTCTAGACCCACCAGTTTGTTGGAGGGGGAAATATGGAAAATACTTTTATTATACATGAAGGCTACCAAGACTGCCCAGTGAACAGAAGATGACAGTCTTATTAACTACAGCAGGGGAGGAGGCCATACAAACATATAACTCATTCCAACCAGATGAGGATAACAGTAACGATTGGAGGAATACTATACCCCAAGTATACCTAAAAAGATTTCTATTAGCTCCGGAATACTGTTTCCACAATTAAGTATAGAGGAACAGATCTCAATTGATCAGAGACAGACTTGTTATACAGTGCGATAATCCAAAACTCCAAGAAACACTGTTAGGGGAGCAGGACCTGACATTAGAGAGAGCTATGAGGATGTGTCAGGCAGCAGAACTCACCAGACACCAGCTCAAAACCTTAACAGGAGTAAGGCTTCTTTCACATTAGCAGTAGGCTTGTCAGGTTTTGCCTCTTGGCATGTTTGCCGTGCTGCGACCGCATTGTAGTGACGGGGCGGACTTCTAGCAGCACACATGTGCAAGTGTTAGTATGGCTCTGGCAGGCTGTTCCCCTGCTAGAACAAGTTGCCGGACAACCCTAATGCTAATGTGAAAGAAGCCTAAGAGTAAAGTTTCTCAAGTAGACAGAATCACCACATTTTCTATGACATAAAGAACTAAAGTCCATAAATAAGATGCTAAAAAAGAGAAACAGAAATGTGATACAAGGTTTACAAAAAGCAAACTGTGTCCAAAATGCAGAAAGGATTCACCCCCTTGTCTTTTTTCGTATGTTGTTACATTATGGCCCTAAATTCAATGTTTTGTTAATCTGAATTTTATGTGATGGATCAAAACACAATAGTCTAAGTTGGTGAAGTAAAATCCGAAAAATATATAAATAAAACTATTGTTTAGAAATAGAAAACAGAAAATTGGCATGTGCGTATGTATTCTCCACCTTTGTTAGGAAGCCCATAAAAAGATCTGGTGCAACCAATTACCTTCAGAAATCACATAATTAGTGAAATGATGTCCACCTGTGTGCAATCTAAGTGTCACATGATCTGTCATTAAATATACACACCTTTTTTGAAAGGCCACAGAGCCTGCAACACCTAAGCAAGAGGCATCACTAACCAAACACTGCCATGAAGACTAAGGAACTCTCCAAACAAGTAAGAGACAATGTTGTTGAGAAGTACAAGTCAGGGTTAGGTTATAAAAAAATATCCAAATCTTTGATGATCCCCAGGAGCACCATCAAATCTATCATAATCAAATAGAAATAACATGGCACAACATCAAGCCTGCCAAGAGACGGCCGCCCACCAAAACTCATGGACCGGGAAAAGGAGGGCATTAATCAGAGAGGCAGCACAGAGATCTAAGGTAACCCTGGAGGAGCTGCAGAGTTCCACAGCAGAGACTGGAGTATCTGTACATAGGACGACAATAAGCCGTACGCTCCATAGAGTTGGGATTTATGGCAGAGTGGCCAGAAGAAAGCCATGACTTTCAGCTAAAAACAAAAAGGCACATTGTGAGTTTGTGAAAAGGCATTTGGGAGACTCCCAAAATGTATGGAGGAAGGTGCTCTGGTCTGATGAGACTAAAATTTAACTTTTCGGCCATCAAAGAAAACGCTATGTCTGGAGCAAACCCAACACATCACATCCCCCAAAGAACACCATCCCCACAGTGAAACATGGTGGTGGCAGCATCATGCTGGGGGGATGTTTTACAGCAACCGGGACTGGGAAACTGGTCAGAGTTGAGGGAAAGATGGATGGTGCTAAATACAGGGATATTCTTAAGCAAAACCTGTACCACTCTGTGCGTGATTTGAGGCTAGGATGGAGGTTCACCTTCCAGCAGGACAATGACTCCGAACACACTGCTAAAGCAACACTTGAGTGGTTTAAGGGGAAACATGTAAATGTGTTGGAATGGCCTAGTCAAAGCTCAGATCTCAATCCAATAGAAAATCTGTGGTCAGACTTAACGATTGCTGTTAAAAAGCACAAACCATCCAACTTGAAGGAGCTGGAGCAGTTTTGCAAGGAAAAATGGGCAAAAATCCCAGTGGTAAGATGTGGCAAGCTCATAGAGACTTATCCAAAGCGACTTGGAGCTGTGATTGCCACAAAAGGTGGCTCTACAAAGTATTGACTTTAGAGGGTTAATAGTTATGCACATTGACTTTTTCTGTTATTTTGTCCTATTTGTTGTTTGCTTCACAATAAAAATTTTTTTTAAACATCTTCAAAGTTGTGGGCATTTTCTGTAAATTAAATGATGCAAATCCTCAAACAATCCATGTTAATTCCAGGTTGTGAGGCACCAAAATACGAAAAAATTTAGTCCAACTTTGTTATAGCAAGAACAAGTGTAATGCAGTTACTGTAAGAAGAGCAGCAGTGAGGACAGTTAGAAGGAAATATACGTGAGTAATATTAACAGTAGAAATGCAAGAGTATCAACATTGACACTAATGGAACCCATATTTATACACTGCTCAAAAAAATAAAGGGAACACTTAAACAACACAATGTAACTCCAAGTCAATCTCACTTCTGTGAAATCAAACTGTCCACTTAGGAAGCAACACTGAGTGACAATCAATTTCACATGCTGTTGTGCAAATGGGATAGACAACAGGTGGAAATTATAGGCAATTAGCAAGACACCCCCAATAAAGGAGTGGTTCTGCAGGTGGTGACCACAGACCACTTCTCAGTTCCTATGCTTCCTGGCTGATGTTTTGGTCACTTTTGAATGCTGGCGGTGCTTTCACTCTAGTGGTAACATGAGACGGAGTCTACAACCCACACAAGTGGCTCAAGTAGTGCAGCTTATCCAGGATGGCACATCAATGAGAGCTGTGGCAAGAAGGTTTGCTGTGTCTGTCAGCGTAGTGTCCAGAGCATGGAGGCGCTACCAGGAGACAGGCCAGTACATCAGGAGACGTGGAGGAGGCCGTAGGAGGGCAACAACCCAGCAGCAGGACCGCTACCTCCGCCTTTGTGCAAGGAGGAACAGGAGGAGCACTGCCAGAGCCCTGCAAAATGACCTCCAGCAGGCCACAAATGTGCATGTGTCTGCTCAAACGGTCAGAAACAGACTCCATGAGGGTGATATGAGGGCCCGACGTCCACAGCCCAACACCGTGCAGGACGTTTGGCATTTGCCAGAGAACACCAAGATTGTCAAATTCGCCACTGGCGCCCTGTGCTCTTCACAGATGAAATCAGGTTCACACTGAGCACATGTGACAGACGTGACAGAGTCTGGAGACGACGTGGAGAATGTTCTGCTGCCTGCAACATCCTCCAGCATGACCGGTTTGGCATTGGGTCAGTAATGGTGTGGGGTGGCATTTCTTTGGAGGGCCGCACAGCCCTCCATGTGCTCGCCAGAGGTAGCCTGACTGCCATTAGGTACCGAGATGAGATCCTCAGACCCCTTGTGAGACCATATGCTGGTGCGGTTGTCCCTGGGTTCCTCCTAATGCAAGACAATGCTAGACCTTATGTGGCTGGAGTGCGTCAGCAGTTCCTGCAAGACGAAGGCATTGATGCTATGGACTGGCCCGCCCGTTCCCCAGACCTGAATCCAATTGAGCACATCTGGGACATCATGTCTCGCTCTATTCACCAATGTCACGTTGCACCACAGACTGTCCAGGAGTTGGCAAATGCTTTAGTCCAGGTCTGGGAGGAGATCCCTCAGGAGACCGTCCGCCACCTCAGGAGCATGCACAGGCGTTGTAGGGAGGTCATACAGGCACGTGGAGGCCACACACACTACTGAGCCTCATTTTGACTTGTTTTAAGGACATTACATCAAAGTTGGATCAGCCTGTAGTGTGTATTTCCACTTTATTTTTGAGTGTGACTCCAAATCCAGACCTCCATGGGTTGAAAAATTTGATTTCCATTTTTTTATTTTTGTGTGATTTTGTTGTCAGCACATTCAACTATGTAAAGAACAAAGTATTTCAGAAGAATATTTAATTAACTCAGATCTAGGATGTGTTATTTTTGTGTTCTCTTTATTTTTTTGAGCAGTGTATAAAGTAGACATACCGGCAAGGGCGTACATAGAAATCACTGGGCCCCATAGCAAGAATCTAAGGCTACTTTCACACTCGCGTTTGGTGTGGATCCATTATGGATCTGCACAGACGGATCCGTTCAGATAATACAACCGTCTGCATCCGTTCAGAACGGATCCGTTTGTATTATCTGTAACATAGCCAAGACGGATCCGTCTTGAACAC
Source organism: Bufo bufo (assembly GCF_905171765.1). Classification (NCBI taxonomy): domain Eukaryota; kingdom Metazoa; phylum Chordata; class Amphibia; order Anura; family Bufonidae; genus Bufo; species Bufo bufo. The sequence continues at coordinate 315,750,291 of NC_053390.1, forward strand.
CATTGAAAATCAATGGAGGACGGATCCGTTTTCTATTGTGCCAGATTGTGCCATAGACAACAGATCCGTCCCCATTGACTTACATTGTGTGTCAGGACGGATCCATTTGGCTCAGTTTCCGCCTCCAAAGTGGAATGGAGACGGAACGGAGGCAAACTGATGCATTCTGAGCGGTTCCTTTGCCATTTAGAATGCATTAGGGCAAAACTGATCCGTTTTGGACCGATTGTGAGAGCCCTGAACGGATCTCACAAACGGAAAGCCAAAACGCCAATGTGAAAGTAGCCTTAATTGGGCCCCCATGCCCCATATATAGCACATCACATTACCAATTTCGGGCCTCTCCCTTTGCTCCATGAACTATGCTTGTTGCTGCGTATTATACAGTGTGCCATCAGGGCCTTAATGGGATTACAAAACAGCCCTGGCACATAAAAGAGGTATACTAGATGCAGTGTGTACAGATATATAGTATATAGAGCAGTGTACTGACAGGTATGAGACAGCTTTTACCTCACATATCAGCACACTGCTGTATGTACTATATATCTGTACACACTACATCTATTATACCTCGTACCTCACATATCAGTACCCTGCTGTATATACTATATATCTGTACACCCTGCATCTATTATACCTCATGCCTCACATACCAGTACACTGCTGTATATACTATATATCTGTACACACTGCTCATATTATACCTTGTACCTCACATACCAGTACACTGCTGTATATACTGTATATCTGTACACACTGCATCTATTATACCTCATACCCCACATATCAGTACACTGCTGTATATACTATATATCTGTACACACTGCATCTATTATACCTTGTACCTCATATATCAGTACACTGCTGGATATATGATATATCTGTACACACTGCATCTATTATACCTCATACCTCATATATCAGTACACTGCTGGATATATTATATATCTGTACACACTGCATGTATTATACCTTGTACCTCACATATCTGTACACCGGTGTATATAATATAAATCTGTACACACTGCATCTATTATACCTCATACCCCACATATCAGTACACTGCTGTATATACTATATATCTGTACACACTGCATCTATTATACCTTGTACCTCATATATCAGTACACTGCTGGATATATGATATATCTGTACACACTGCATCTATTATACCTCGTACCTCATATATCAGTACACTGCTGGATATATGATATATCTGTACACACTGCTTGTATTATACCTTGTACCTCACATATCTGTACACCGGTGTATATAATATAAATCTGTACACACTGCATCTATTATACTTCGTACCTCATGTATCAGTACACTGCTGGATATATGATATATCTGTACACACTGTCTGTATTATACCTCATACCTCACATATCTGTACACCGCTGTATATAATATATTTGTGTACACACTGCATTTATTATACCTCATATATTAGTACACTGATATATATATATATATATATACACTGCATATATGATAAACACATATATATAATATTATTATTATATTATAAATGCAGTGGGTATAGAAATATAGTATATACAACAGTGTACAAGGTGTAATTTATACCTCATACGGTACCTCACATATCAGTACACTGTTGTATATACCATACAGTACAGACCAAAAGTTTGGACACACCTTCTCATTCAAAGAGTTTTCTTTATTTTCATGACTATGAAAATTGTAGATTCACACTGAAGGCATCAAAACTATGAATTAACACATGTGGAATTATATACATAACAAACAAGTGTGAAACAACTGAAAATATGTCATATTCTAGGTTCTCCAAAGTAGCCACCTTTTGCTTTGATTACTGCTTTGCACACTCTTGGCATTCTCTTAGTAACATAGTAACATAGTACATAAGGCCGAAAAAAGACATTTGTCCATCCAGTTCGGCCTGTTATCCTGCAAGTTGATCCAGAGGAAGGCAAAAAACCCTGTGAGGTAGAAGCCAATTTTCTCCACTTTAGGGGAATAAAAAATTTCTTCCCGACTCCAATCAGAATAACTCCCTGGATCAACGACCCCTCTCTAGTAGCTATAGCCTGTAATATTATTACGCTCTAGAAACACATCCAGGCCCCTCTTGAATTCCTTTATTGTACTCACCATCACCACCTCCTCAGGCAGAGAGTTCCATAGTCTCACTGCTCTTACCGTAAAGAATCCTCTTCTATGTTTGTGTACAAACCTTCTTTCCTCCAGACGCAGAGGATGTCCCCTCGTCACAGTCACAGTCCTGGGGATAAATAGCTGATGGGATAGATCTCTGTACTGACCCCTGATATATTTATACATATTAATTAGATCTCCCCTCAGTCGTCTTTTTTCTAAAGTGAATAACCATAATTTTGATAATCTTTCAGGGTACTGTAGTTGCCCCATTCCAGTTATTACTTTAGTTGCCCTCCTCTGAACCCTCTCTAGCTCTGCTATGTCTGCCTTGTTTACAGGAGCCCAGAACTGTACACAGTACTCCATGTGTGGTCTGACTAGCGATTTGTAAAGTGGTAGGACTATGTTCATATCACGGGAATCTATGCCCCTTTTGATGCAACCCATTATCTTGTTGGCCTTGGCAGCAGCTGCCTGACACTGGTTTTTGCTGTTTAGTTTGCTGTTTATTAAAATTCCTAGATTCTTTTCCATGTCAGTGTTACCGAGTGTTTTACCATTTAGTATGTACGGGTGACTTGCATGTTTCCTTCCCATGTGCATAACCTTACATTTATCAGTGTTAAACCTCATCTGCCACTTATCTGCCCAAGCCTCCAATCTATCCAGATCCCTCTGTAGTAGTATACTGTCCTCTTCAGTGTAAATTACTTTACACAGTTTAGTGTCATCTGCGAAAATTGATACTTTACTATGCAAGCCTTCTACAAGATCATTAATAAATATATTGAAGAGAATAGGGCCCAATACTGACCCCTGAGGTACCCCACTAGTGACAGTGACCCAATCTGAATGTGTACCGTTAATAACCACCCTCTGTTTTCTATCACTCAGCCAGTTACTTACCCACATACAGATGTTTTCTCCCAGTCCGAGCATTCTCATTTTATATACTAACCTTTTATGCGGTACAGTGTCAAGAGGTAGTCTCCTAAAATGGTTTTCACTTCACAGGTGTGCCCTGTCAGGTTTAATAAGTCGGATTTCTTGCCTTATAAATGGGGTTGGGACCATCAGTTGCGTTGAGGAGAAGTCAGGTGGATACACAGCTGATAGTCCTACTGAATAGACTGTTAGAATTTGTATTATGGCAAGAAAAAAGCAGCTAAGTAAAGAAAAACGAGTGGCCATCATTACTTTAAGAAATGAAGGTAAGTCAGTCAGCCGAAAAATTGGGAAAACTTTGAAAGTAAGGGCTATTTGACCATGAAGGAGAGTGATGGGGTGCTGCGCCAGATGACCTGGCCTACACAGTCACCAGACCTGAACCCAATCAAGATGGTTTGGAGTGAGCTGGACCGCAGAGTGAAGGCAAAAGGGCCAACAAGTGCTAAGCATCTCTGGGAACTCCTTCAAGACTGTTGGAAGACCAGTTCAGGGGACTACCTCTTGAAGCTCATCAAGAGAATGCCAAGAGTGTGCAAAGCAGTAATCAAAGCAAAAGGTGGCTACTTTGAAGAACCTAGAATATGACATATTTTCAGTTGTTTCACACTTGTTTGTTATGTATATAATTCCACATGTGTTAATTCATAGTTTTGATGCCTTCATAGTCATGAAAATAAAGAAAACTCTTTGAATGAGAAGGTGTGTCCAAACTTTTGGTCTGTACTGTATATCTGTACATATTGCATCCATAATACTGTGTAATGTATGCAGTGTGTGTATATACACTCACCTAAAGAATTATTAGGAACACCATACTAATACGGTGTTGGACCCCCTTTTGCCTTCAGAACTGCCTTAATTCTACGTGGCATTGATTCAACAAGGTGCTGATAGCATTCTTTAGAAATGTTGGCCCATATTGATAGGATAGCATCTTGCAGTTTATGGAGATTTGAGGGATGCACATCCAGGGCACGAGGCTCCCGTTCCACCACATCCCAAAGATGCTCTATTGGGTTGAGATCTGGTGACTGTGGGGGCCATTTTAGTACAGTGAACTCATTGTCATGTTCAAGAAACCAATTTGAAATGATTCGAGCTTTGTGACATGGTGCATTATCCTGCTGGAAGTAGCCATCAGAGGATGGATACATGTTCTCATTCTGTTTACGCCAAATTCGGACTCTACCATTTGAATGTCTCAACAGAAATCGAGACTCATCAGACCAGGCAACATTTTTCCAGTCTTCAACAGTCCAATTTTGGTGAGCTCGTGCAAATTGTAGCCTCTTTTTCCTATTTGTAGTGGAGATGAGTGGTACCCGGTGGGGTCTTCTGCTGTTGTAGCCCATCCGCCTCAAGGTTGTGCGTGTTGTGGCTTCACAAATGCTTTGCTGCATACCTCGGTTGTAACGAGTGGTTATTTCAGTCAACAATGCTCTTCTATCAGCTTGAATCAGTCGGCCCATTCTCCTCTGACCTCTAGCATCCACAAGGCATTTTTGCCCACAGGACTGCCGCATACTGGATGTTTTTCCTTTTTCACACCATTCTTTGTAAACCCTAGAAATGGTTGTGCGTGAAAATCCCAGTAACTGAGCAGATTGTGAAATACTCAGACCGGCCCGTCTGGCACCAACAAAAAATGCCACGCTCAAAATTGCTTAAATCGCCTTTCTTTCCCATTCTGACATTCAGTTTGGAGTTCAGGATATTGTCTTGACCAGGACCACCCCCCTAAATGCATTGAAGCAACTGCCATGTGATTGGTTGACTAGATAATTGCATTAATGAGAAATAGAACAGGTGTTCCTAATAATTCTTTAGGTGAGTGTATGTATATAGTGTATATATGTATATATATATAAAACGTATACATCAATACCTTGAGGAGCCAGCCATTTATTACTTTAAGAAGAGATTAGTTTTTCAAATCAGACATGCGTCACTCTATGTGAAAATAACTTTTCTGAGATATTTTCTTGTGATACATCACACTTCATCTTAGTGGTAAATTTGAAGCAATATGTTTTACCATTATTTTAAAAAAATATAAAAATTTGGAAACATTCACTAATTTGTAAATTTGAATTTCTCTGCTTTTAAGACAGATAGTGATACCTCAAAAAATAGTTATTAATTAACATTCACCATATGTCAAGTTTATATTGGCATCACTTTGTAAATTACATTTTTTTTTTCGGATTGTAGAAGGCTTACATTTCAACAGCAAGGAATAACTGCAAAACAAACCTCAATATTGATTAGCCTGATTCTGCAGTTTACAGAAACACCCCATATGTGGTCATACTCTGCTCCATGGTTTTTGGGCGCTGTGTCATTTGAAAAGACCTTGAAGTACCCCTAGAGTGGAAACCTCCCAAATGTGACCCCATTTTGTAAACTACCCTCTCAAAGACTTTTTTTTTGAAGGGTGTATTCGACTCTTTGACCCAACAGGCATTTTATGAAATTTAGAGCCACTTGGCTATGAAAATGAAAATTTCATTTTTGCAATAAATTTATGCTTTAGCCTCAAAATTTTCTGTTTCACAAAGGGTACTTCTTGGTAGCACCTATATGTGGTCGCAAACTTCCTTATGAGCACATGGCAGGGCTCAGAAGGGAAGGAGAGTCATGTGGCTTTTGGAGGGCAGATTTTTCTGGAATGGTTTTCTGGCACCATGTCATATTTGAAGAGACCATGAGATACCTCTACAGTGTATATCCCCAAAAAGTGATCCCATTTTGGAAATGCCACCCCTTAAAAAAATAGATTTTTAGGGTGGGTTCACACTAGCGTTATGGAGTCTGTTATGGCTTTCCGTTATAACAGGGTTATGACGGAACATAACAGAATCCATAAAACGGAAGGGCAGATCCGTTATTGCATCATGACAGAATGCAAAATGGACGCCTTTAAAAGGCATTCCATTTGCTCTTAGTCATAATAAAAGTCTATGGGAATCAAAACGGATCCGTCTGGTTCCCGTTATGCAAGACGGAAAACCAAGTCCTGTCGACAGTACTTTGTTTCCCGTCCTGCATAACGGGACCCAGACGGATCCGTTATTTTTTCCCATAGACTTCTATTAGGACGGAGAATAACGGAATGCCTCTTAAAGGCTTCCGTTTTGCATTCCATACTATGGATTCCGTTATGTTCCGTTATAACCTTGTTATAACAGAAAGCCATTCAAGGGAAAGGACTCCATAACGCTAGTGTGAACCCACCGTAAGGGGTTTTGAGAGGTGAACATGGTCATAAACCGCTATATGGGCAGACAGCGGAGCTAAGAAGGAAAGGAATGCAATAAGATTGTTGGAAGGAAGATTTAGCTGGAATTGTATTTTTGGAAGGATTTGGACGCCATGGGGTGATCTGAAATGGTCTGTGCACAGGAGATGCCCTCGCAATATGACAGATTTGCAGTGTTTTTGCAAAGAAGAGTGGGCAATAAAGTGCTGTAATAAAATCAAAAGGTGCTTCAACAAAGTATTAGTTTAAGGGTGTGCACACTTATGCAACCATATTATTTTATTTTTATATTTTTTCTTCCCTCTACCTAAAAGATTTCAGTTTGTTTCTCAATTGGATTGTACAGTTTATAGGTCACATTAAAGGTGGAAAAAGTTCTGAAATGATTTATCTTTGTCTCATTTTTTTACATCACAGATACCTGACATTTTAACAGGGGTGTGTAGACTTTTTATATCCACTGTATATACACTCACCTAAAGAATTATTAGGAACACCATACTAATACGGTGTTGGACCCCCTTTTGCCTTCAGAACTGCCTTAATTCTACGTGGCATTGATTCAACAAGGTGCTGATAGCATTCTTTAGAAATGTTGGCCCATATTGATAGGATAGCATCTTGCAGTTGATGGAGATTTGAGGGATGCACATCCAGTGCACGAAGCACCCGTTCCACCACATCCCAAAGATGTTCTATTGGGTTGAGATCTGGTGACTGTGGGGGCCATTTTAGTACAGTGAACTCATTGTCATGTTCAAGAAACCAATTTAAAATGATTCGAGCTTTGTGACATGGTGCATTATCCTGCTGGAAGTAGCCATCAGAGGATGGATACATGTTCTCATTCTGTTTATGCCAAATTCGGACTCTACCATCTCAACAGAAATCGAGACTCATCAGACCAGGCAACATTTTTCCAGTCTTCAACAGTCCAATTTTGGTGAGCTCGTGCAAATTGTAGCCTCTTTTTCCTATTTGTAGTGGAGATGAGTGGTACCCGGTGGGGTCTTCTGCTGTTGTAGCCCATCCGCCTCAAGGTTGTGCGTGTTGTGGCTTCACAAATGATTTGCTGCATACCTCGGTTGTAATGAGTGGTTATTTCAGTCAACGTTGCTCTTCTATCAGCTTGAATCAGTCGGCCCATTCTCCCCTGACCTCTAGCATCCACAAGGCATTTTTGCCCACAGGACTGCCGCATACTGAATGTTTTTCCCTTTTCACATCATTCTTTGTAAACCCTAGACATGGTTGTGCGTGAAAATCGCAGTAACTGAGCAGATTGTGAAATACTCAGACCGGCCCGTCTGGCACCAACAACCATGCCACAATCAAAATGGCTTAAATCACCTTTCTTTCCCATTCTGACATTCAGTTTGGAGTTCAGGAGATTGTCTTGACCAGGACCACCCCCCTAAATGCATTGAAGCAACTGCCATGTGATTGATTGACTAGATAATTGCATTAATGAGAAATAGAATAGGTGTTCCTAATAATTCTTTAGGTGAGTGAATATACAGGTGAAACTCGAAAAATTTGAATAATGTGCAAAGTTCATTTATTTCAGTAATGCAACTTAAAAGGTGAAACTAACATATGAGAGAGACTCATTACATGCAAAGCGAGATATTTTAAGCCTTTATTTGTTATAATTTGGATGATTATGGCTTACAGCTTATGAAACCCCAAATTTACAATTTTGAGGTACCCTTTCCTCAGGGGGTATGACTAGAGTGTGACACTTTGAGCCTAGAATATTGAACTTTCCACAAAATTCTAATTTTAAGCTGCATTAATGCAGTTCCTTTTAATTTGCATTACTGAAATAAATAGACTTTTGCACGATATTCTAATTTTTCGAGTTTCACCTGTATATAAAGGTTTTTATAAAAAAAAATTTACACCGTTCCCTATGCGGTAAAATTTACCTGTTATATTCATTCTCCAGGTCAGAACAGTTACAACAATACCACATTTCTATAATTTTTCTTGCGCTTTAATGCTGAAAAAAAAATTAAAACCTTTGAGAAAATAAAAAAAAAAATGTTATCACCATATTCTGACCCCTATAACTTTTTTATAGTTATGTGTACAGGGCTCATTTTTTTGTGGAGTGTTCTGTACTTTTCAGTGATACCAAGTGTGTGCAACTTTTTGATCACTTTTTATTAAAAAAATTATTGGGGAGTTGAAGTGACGAAAAATGGCGAATTGGCTGTTTTTATTTTCCATTTGCCGTATGCCATTAATATTGTTATATTTTAATGTATGGGCATTTTTGCACGCAGCGATGCCCATGATGTTAATTTTTTTGTTGGTTAAGTATTTTTATTTTAAGGAAAGGGGGTGATTTGAACTTTTATATATATTTTTTTTCACTTCTTTTTGAGTCACCCTGGGTGACAATAACTGGCAATCATTAGATTGCCCATTGTGTTAATTAATGGCTATATAGCCATCATTGAACACCTAATTTTTAATATAACAATACAGTGCTGCCACCCAGTGGCCTGTATTGGTACCGTATATTCCTCTAACAGACTCTGAAGCCTGCTTGATGCTTTAGTCTATTAGAGTATTGTAACACTTTCCCCCATCTCTGCCAGTTAATGCTGGTAGCCGTCATGGCACATAACAGGTAAAATTTAGTGTTAGGAACCCGTCTAACTAGAGATCGCCTTGACGTGCGGCAGACGGGCTCAAATAATTTTGTACAAAACGATTTGCCAAGCATCTCTAACTTATTAGTATAGCATTTGCAATTATGATGCAATTTTGTACTTTATTTGGTTTGCAGTGAGCTGTTGCATTTTTTGTTTAACTGCCAGTTAATGCTGGTCACATTTGACATCTGGAGGGGAAATTGTATGTGATCAGCCTTATGGCTGATCGCATACATGTGCCATGGGTCTCTGCTATTTTAATTAGCAGAAACCCAGCGGCTATGAAGCCCGCTGCATGTGCGAGCGGGCGCCATGTTTAAAGACCGGACCTCGACCGTACATGTACGGTCGGAACTCCTGAAGGAGTTAAAATGGCCACCAGTTACCTGTCCTAGAGTGGACTGCTCTGCTCTACAATAGATGATCATGATTCAATGCTGCCTATGATATTCCATTATGGCTAAGCATCCTGACAGGACAACTCACCAATATGTAGAATATGAAAGTGCTAGAGTGTAGTGTGTAATGAAGTCCCACCCTTTCACCCCTCTAGGCAGCTCTGCAAGTGGAGGAAACTAGTCCTTCTCACATTCTGGGACAGGTTGCTGACAGCCATTTGAAATCATCCCCGGAGAACCCCTTTAAAGAGAACCTATCACCATAAAATACAGTGCAATCAGCAGCAACCTGCTCCAAGAGTCGCGTATACTGCAAAGTGCAAAAATTCATTTGTCATGTCATGTATGCATTTACTGTGTAAGCACATGGTAATTATAGGTCATATCTCTTAGACACTACTAAATGGGGCTGGTGTCTCCCTCTATATAAGGAGGGGGCAGAACATTCTAGAGCCAGTCTAAGCCAGGTCATTCCAGTATGAGCTAGTCTGAGAGAGACAGAGCAACTAGGACACATGCCAAAAGATGTGAAGCTGACATTTTACCTCATCCTGGACCTGGATCCACCCAGGATAGAGAAAGAACATATCCAAATCAGACTAGATGCTAGAGAGGTATAGAGAAAGACCTGTAGAGGTGAGCAGTATTATAAAGGAGTTATTTGACTCATCACCGGTATTTGTCCGGCTGCCTCTCAGCATATTTGCCATACTGAGGCCGGATCTCCGTCGCTCCCCATTATAATGAATGGGGGTGGGCAGACTTCCGGCAGCACACGTGTGCAAATGGCAGTATGGATCCAGCAGGCTGTTCCCCTGCTGGAACAGCTTGCCAGAAAAGATATACCCCAGTCTGAAAGTGGCCTAAGGCACCCATGTTCAGAAGAAGCCTCTGGTGCCTGAGCACACAGTTTGGCGCACTTGTGAATACTTCCGCATTCCAAGGTTGATGAGTGTATTAGCAACCTGTCAAAGAATGTAGCAGAAGTGTTTGCCAGCTGAGGAGGGGAACTACCTTATTGGTTTGCGAGATTTAAAGTGAAGTATTACATCTCACATCTGGAAGTTAAAGGGGGTGTCTCACTTCAGCAAATGGCATTTATTATGTAGAAAAAGTTAATACAAGGCACTTACTAATGTATTGTTATTATCCATATTGCTTTCTTTGCTGGCTTGATCCATTTTTCCATCCCATTATACACGTCCTGTTTCCATTACGACTACCCTGCAATCTAGCAACGATGGCCATGCTTGTACATTATAGGAAAACGCGCTGGCCTATATGCGCTCCTATGGTCCTGGCCACCAGAAAGGCTGGAGCTTTCTTCTATAGTGTGCAAGCGCGACCACCACTGCTGGATTGCAGTGTGGTCACAACTAGAGATGAGCGAATCTAAGTTAACGAAGTGGAATTCGATCAAAATTTCTGGAAAAATTTGTTTCACACCGAATATGAATTTCCTCACGATTTGTGGTAACGAATCACATTTTTTCCTAAAATGGCTGCTGCAGGGGTTAGGACATACAGCAAAGATTTCTGGGAATGAGGAATCACCCACAATGCTATGCATGCAGCCAATCAGCATCCAGCCAGCTCCTGTGATGTCACATCCCTATAAATAGCCTCAGCCATCTTGGATTCAGCCATTTTTCAGTTGGCTTAGTGCAGGGAGAGACGTCAGCTGGCACTAGGGACAGTGCTAGGAAAGACTTTATTGTGCTGAAAAAATGATTTACAAGTTCAGGGAAAGATTAGTCAAGGTGTGGGGAAAGGATAGGGAGGCATTATCCACACTATAAAAGCTAAACAGGCTCCAATAGGGGAGTGTACAACCTGGGTAATAGGAGTGATTCTATTACACCTTGCTACACTAATTGGGGTTCCAAATTGATGTTATACTCATGTTTTTAGGTTGTTTGCAATATATTATGAGATGGGGAAACAGCTCTCCTTGTCTGAACAATGTTTGTGTAGACTAAATGCAATGATCTGGACTGACATTCTGCTGTTTGGCCACAAGATGCCACTGTTTCCTAAACACAGCTACAGACTGCATATTTCCATATTCATGAGAGGTGGAGTTACACACAGAGTCTGGAGAGAAAGAGAAAGGGAGCAGCCATCTTAGAGGGAGCTGAGACTGAAGAACTGTGTCAGCAGAGGATCCGATGGCATCCAGGTGTGGAAGCATACATCAGTGACCAGAGCTTCAGCTAAGTGAAGCTTATCGTGTCCAAGACCCTGATCCTGTCCAGAGGAAGGAGGATTGCTTCCAGGAACGCTGATGAGAGCTGAGGAGCAAAGCTACATACACTGTGGGACCGCATGCTTGTTGGAGAGGCATTTGTTCGGTTCAGAGTCACCAGCGGATGCAGAGCACACCTGGGTCGGTAAGATCGTGCACGCACCTCATTACAGTGTTGGTGCCTAGAGACTGAGACCAGGCCTGTTGTTAGTTAGGGTCTCTGTGTCAGGCCACAAGTGTTGCTACTGTCGCAAGAACTCCACAACTTAAAGTGACACTTCACACTGGAGAGCTGATAAACTTCCCACAAACGCAAGCCAGGCTGTCGTTTTCCTCAGGAGGAATACTCAGGCATGTGCTACAGGACCAGTTATGAGAGGGGGAATTCTGTAGAGCTTTGTAAGATGGTAAGCCGTTGTACTGCACCGCAGGCTAGCACGCCGCACACACCCAAAAAGTTATTCTTGTTTTGTTAGGATAATAACAGGTAAGGTGTGGCAGTTTAGTTGTGCCTGCCAGTAGATAAATACCACACTTTCCTCCTGCATCCATCGGAGGGTGCCGCGCTGTGCAGCACAAGGGTCTCAGCTTTCGGGATGGGTGTATGTAAATTTATTGTATGTTCCCAGCATATGTGGTTGTGTTCATTAACACGTTTATGAAAAAAATTTGGGCAAAAGCTGGTGGTAGAGTTGTTTTCCTCGTTTGTGACTTCGCTGTATCCTGGGGTGCCCACCTCGGTACACGGCTTACAATATGATACATCACTAATTTCAGCAAACCTTGTTTGTGATTGGGGTGCAAGTTCTTTGTGATACAGCCATTTACGGAGTGTATTAATAGGAAAGATACGTACGTCCTATTAGCCGTTTTGCGTTGATTTTACATTGTTTTCCTTTTTTGGGGGGGTTATTAATAGGAAAAACAAAAGGGAAAAATATATGTCATAATTGCCGTTCAGCGGCAAAGTTACACTGTACTACAGGCATTTATGGGGTGTATTAATAGGATAGATACGTATGTCCTATTAGCCGTCCTGCGTTGGTTTTTACATTGTTTTACTTTCTTTGGGGGGGTGTATTAATAGGGGAAAAAACTTAAAATAAAATTTCATAAGTGCCGTTCAGCGGTGAAGTTACATTGTACTACAGCCATTTACGGGGTGTATTAATAGGAAATATACTTACGTCCCATAAGCCGTTCTGCGTTAATTTAACTTTTATTATTTTTTGGGTGTATTACGGTAATAGGAAAAAAAAGGGAAAAATATATGTCATAATTGCTGTTCAGCGGTGAAGTTACATTGTACTACAGCCATTTACAGAGTGTATTAGTGTATTAATATGATAGATATGTACGTCCTATTAGCCGTCCTGCATTGATTTTCCTTTTCTCTTTTTTTCATTTTTTTTTGTTAGGGTGTATTAATAGGAAAAAAAAGGGAAAAATATGTCATAACTGCCGTTCGGTGGTGAAGTTACATTGTACTACAGCCAGTTAGGCGGTGTATTAAAATATTAAAAGGAAATATACGTACGTCCCATTAGCCATTCTGCTGTGAATTGTGATTGTTATATTTCTTATTCTGGGGTCTAGAAATAGGAAAAAGAATATATCTTAATTACCCTTCTGCGCGTGAGGCAGCAGCTTTGCCAGCAGGGTGGCAGCATGGCAGTGAGTCAGCAGGGTGGCATCAGTGGGAAGCCGGGAGCCAAATGTGCCCGGGGTAGACCACCCACTTCACAGGAGCCTACTGGCCCAGAAACTAGCGGTGCAGGAGTTCAAGGAGGCAGCAGTAGCAGGCAGTCAGCGCGGAGTGTTGGGGGGAAAATGCCATACTTGGTAGTGTGGCAATTCTTCATTAGGCTTCCGGAGGAGGTGAACATGGCCATTTGCCGAATTTATGGGCAGAAAGTGAAGTGTGGGCCGTGCGTCAACACATGCAGCGTCACCATAAAGTGGCCTGGGAGAACCGTGGCTCAGATGTGGTGGTCCAGCCTGTAGCAGCAACCGCTGCATCACTCAGTGGCACGCACACAATTTTATGCAGTCAAGGCTCCACCACCTCAGCCAAAGGTAGCTGTCTGTCCTTCCCATCATCTCCTGGTCCCGATGCCCCTGATTCTCCTACTCCTCGTCAGTCATTCCGCCAGCAATCGATCACCGAAGCGATTGCCAAAAGACAACAGTATGCATGCACTCATCCAACGGCGCAGAAGCTGAATATGCTCCTGGCCAAGTTGCTGGTGCTGCAGTCCTTCCCCTTTCCAAGTGGTGGACTTTGCATCTTTCAGTGTGGAGCTGTAACTATGGTCAAGGACAATATATGTCCTTTACGGCCCACTGGGTAAATGTGGTTCCTGCCCAGCCATACCAGCAACTTGGCCAGGTGATGCTGCTTCCGCCTTCACGTTCTCACACTGTTGGTCCTGCGACAATGTCCGCCTCTGCCTCCTGATCCTCCACCATGTCCTCAGCCTCCATTGTAGGGAAAATTCACAGTGCTCCTCCAGCATACCACATGTGCAGGGCACGGTGGTGTCACGCTGTTCTGCACCAAGTTTTCCTGGGCGAACTGAGTTACACAGGGGAGGAACTGCTCTGCGTCCATCAAGAAATACAGTCAGGTCCATAAATATTGGGACATCGACACAATTCTAACATTTTTGCCTCTATACACCACCACAATGGATTTGAAATGAAACAAACAAGATGTGCTTTACCTGCAGACTGTCAGCTTTAATTTGAGGGTATTTACATCCAAATCAGGTGAACAGTGTAGGAATTACAACAGTTTGCATATGTGCCTCCCACTTGTTAAGGGAACCAAAAGTAATGGGACAATTGGCTTCTCAGCTGTTCCACGGCCAGGTGTGTGTTATTCCCTCATTATCCCAATTACAATGAGCAGATAAAAGGTCCAGAGTTAATTTCCAGTCTGCTATTTGCATTTGGAATCTGTTGCTGTCAACTCTCAAGATGAGATCCAAAGAGCTGCCACTATCAGTGAGGCAAGCCATCATTAGGCAGAAAAAACAAAACAAACCCATCAGAGAGATAGCAAAAACATTAGGCCTGGCCAAAACAACTGTTTGGAACATTCTTAAAAAGAAGGAACGCACCGGTGAGCTCAGCAACACCAAAAGATCTGGAAGACCACTGAAAAGAACTGTGGTGGATGACCGAATAATTCTTTCCCTGGTGAAGAAAACACCCTTCACAACAGTTGGCCAGATCAAGACCACTCTCCAGGAGGTAGGTGTATGTGTGTCAAAGTCAACAATCAAGAGAAGACTTCACCAGAGTGAATACAGAGGGTTCACCACAAGATGTAAACCATTGGTGAGCCTCAAAAACAGGAAGGCCAGATTAGAGTTTGCCAAACGACATCTAAAAAAGCCTTCACAATTCTGGAACAACATCCTATGGACAGATAAGACCAAGATAAGAGTGATGGGAAGAGAAGAGTATGGAGAAGGAAAGGAACTGCTCCTGATCGTAAGCATACCACCTCACCAGTGAAGCATGGTGGTGGTAGTGTCATGGCGTGGGCATGTATGGCTGCCAATGGAACTGGTTCTCTTGTATTTATTGATGATGTGACTGCTGACAAAAGCAGCAGGATGAATTCTGAAGTGTTTCGGGCAATATTATCTGCTGATATTCAGCCAAATGCTTCAGAACTCATTGGACGGTGCTTCACAGTGCAGATGGACAATGACCCAAAGCATACTGCAAAAGCAACCAAAGAGTTTTTTAAGGGAAAGAAGTGGAATGGCCAAGTCAATCTGAATCCGATTGAGCATGCATTTCACTTGCTGAAGACAAAACTGAAGGGAAAATGCCCCAAGAACAAGGAGGAACTGAAGACAGTTGCAGTAGAGGCCTGGCAGAGCATCACCAGGGATGAAACCCAGCGTCTGGTGATGTCTATGCGTTCCAGACTTCAGGCTGTAATTGACTGCAAAGGATTTGCAACCAAGTATTAAAAAGTGAAAGATTGATTTATGATTATGATTATGATTTATGATTATTATTCTGTCCCATTACTTTTGGTCCCTTAACAAGTGAGAGGCACATATGCAAACTGTTGTAATTCCTACACCGTTCACCTGATTTGGATGTAAATACCCTCAAATTAAAGCTGACAGTCCGCAGTTAAAGCACATCTTGTTCGTTTCATTTTAAATCCATTGTGGTGGTGTATAGAGCCAAAAATGTTAGAATTGTGTTGATGTCCCAATATTTATGGACCTGGCTGTAGAATCCTGGATTTCTTCTCGACAACTCGAAATCGGAACCATGGTGACCAACAGCGGGAAGAACATGGTGTCGGCGCTGCGTCAAGGAGTGCTGAGCCATGCACCCTGCATGGCGCACGTGTTCAATATGGTTGTAAAGAGGTTCCTGCAGTCTTCCCCCCATCTGCAAGACATCCTGAAAATGGCCAGGAAACTTTGCATGCAATTCAGCCACTCGTACACCCCAAAGCACACCCTCCTAGAGCTGCAGCGGCAGAACGGCGTCCCCCAACATAGGCTGATATTCAGCGTTCCCACCATCAACAGCAACCTAAGTTTTCTTCACCTGCCTACTGAAGAAACCACTCACCACCAGCAGCAGGTAGACATAGAGCAGAACCAGCTGAAACAGCAGGTTGTGGCATACTTGGAGTGTACCCTGACACTCCACATCGAAGATTTCCTGGACTACTGGGCAGCCAAACTCGATTTTTGGCCGCAACTGGTCGAGTTTGCCCTGGACAAGCTTTCCTGCCCGGCCAGCAGTGTGGCATCAGAGTGGGTGTTTAGTGCGGCGAGGGCCATAGTTACCCCAAGGAGAACTCACCTGTCCATCCAAAATGTGGAGAAACTGACCTTTGTGAAGATGAATCCGGCGTGGATCAGCCAGGATTTTCAAACACCAGTGCCTGATGCATCAGACTAGATCATCTATGGTGCCACACCAACACTTTGACAAAAGAGACCTGTTTCTTCTGGCTACCTGCTTCAGCTACTATTCTGATGCTACCACCCGCCTGATGCCCCACCTGCTGCCAGATGCTCCTACTGCCAGCCACCATTTCATTTGGTACTGGTATTGCCCCCCACCTCCCCACTCTGCCACTGGGCCACTGTGGTCTCATCATGCTGCTGCTACCTCACCACTATGTCACTGGGCCACTCTGTGGGCTCCTCATGCTGCTGCCACTTCACCACTCTGTGGTCTCCTCATGCTGCTGCCACTTCACCACACTGGTCTCCTCATGCTGCTGCCACTTTACCACTCTGTGGTCTCCTCATGCTGCTGCCACTTCACCATTCTGTGGTCTCCTCATGCTGCTGGCATTTTACGGAAGCATCTGGCTGAATCCGGTGAACTCCGGCAGGTTTTTCTCTGCCGGAACAGCCTGCCGAATCCTTTAAACACAGATGTGAAACTAGACTTACAGACTATGAAAAGGGACATATCATTGGACTGAGAGAAGCAGAATGGTTGTTTCAACGACATCTTGACCTTGCTGTTAGCAGTAGTGGTTATTTGAGGTCATGCTTACATGCCGAACAGGCTCCATATGGTCCAGACAGAGAGGATCATTTGATCTGCCAAAAAGCACAATCTTCATTACACTCTCCTGTCTCGGCTCGGGCCATTTCCTGCTGCTTAGCAGAAGGAAATTTGGTGTCACGTTGCCCATGATGTGTCCAGCCATTGACAGCCAGCCACCGTCACCTTCGTTTGTAGTGTTATGGTGAACAAGAGACTTGGACTGCAATGGACTGGAATCGTATCATTAGTGGAGTAACTAGTAATGACTTGGCCTCGCAGCATATTTTTGAATGGGGACCCTCCACACAACAACTTCTTCACAACTCCCACCTCTGGTGCAACCCCCACACCTGTGGCCTTGTCAAGCTTTCTCAGACCTGGCCTGGCAGCTGCTCCATCTGTTTCCTGCACATATATACTGCATGTCATGTCACTGTATATTCTGTCATTGTATATAAAATAAAGTAAAAATCTTTTAGTTCTCCTTCTGGATGGGCCCCTTCTGAGTTTGGGCACCATAGCAGCTGCTTCCCCTGCTTCCACTATAGCTATGCCCCTGCATATCATCTTTAGCGATAAATCCAGGATCTGTTTGAGATCCCACAATAGTCAGGTTTGAGTACAGAGGCCGCATGGTGAGTGCTTCAATACTGCTTTTTGTATTGAGTGATACATTGTCCCCAATGCTGGTGTGATTATCTGGGGAGCCATTTCTTACAACAGTTGGTCAATCTTAGTAGTGATACGAGGGACACAGCTCAGTGGGTGCAGGATATCCTGCGGCCACGTGTGTACTTCTCATGGCAGGGCTTCCATCTGGCATTTTTCAGCAAGATAATACTTGCCCACACACAGCAAGAGTTTTCTAGGAAGGTCTCTGCCAGATTGCAACACTCCTGTGGCCTGCCCAGTCACCAGATTTATAACCAGTCAAGCATTTATGGGACCAGCTGAATTGTTCGGCAACCTATGAGTGTGCAGGATCTACAGGCTCAGCTGCAATAAATGTGCCCAACTCCTTCTTGGTACCCTGTTTTGTCAAAAAGTGTATATTAATCTGCTCTGTTCCTTCTGCTCTATAACATTATGCGTGCCTATTGCACTGCATTTCATGGTGACTGATTCGCTTAAAGTTACTGTAAAATACTTGTCCACTAAAACAGCTTCTGTAGTAAAATTTTGCACTGGCTATGATGATGTCAGCACAGTACTATACAGGTGAAACTCGAAAAATTTGAATATCGTACAAAAGTCCATTTATTTCAGCAATGCAAATTAAAAAGAATTGCATTAATGCAGCTTAAAATTAGAATTTTGTGAAAAGATTCAATATTCTAGGCTCAAAGTGTCACACTCTAGTCAGCTAATTAATCCATACCCCCTCAGCAAAGGGTACCTCAAAATTGTAACTTTGGGGTTTCATAAGCTATAAGCCATAATCATCCAAATTATAACAAAAAAAAGGCTTAAAATATCTCGCTTTGCATGTAATGAGTCTATCTCATATGTTCGTTTCACCTTTTATGTTGTATTACTGAAATAAATGAACTTTGCACAATATTCTAATTTTTAGAGTTTCACCTATAGATGATCAGATAAAGACTGACACTCTTGGGGTTCTACAATTTATACAATGTTTATATTGTTATGTATTATACTATTTACTCATGGCTATAGGTAACAGCAATGGATGGTTGGCAAGTAACAAGGCTAACCACCCTCTTCCTCCCCTCTTAGTAGGAGTGGGCTCCCTGCCAAGAAGTGGGTGCCCATCCAGATTTAGAGAGGAGAGGAAGCAAACTTCCGAGCTCCTGTTCCTTCAGAGGGTTTTCCATAGAGATCAACGTTGTTCAAGCCTCAAGTAAAGCCTTGAGATTCCAGACAGCAGTGTGAACTGCTACTATCAGCATTAAAGATGCTGCTGCTAGGTGTTGGATTACAGCTAAGCCATCCATCACCAAACATGCTTTAGGCCTAAGTGCTGTATTGCCACCAACCAAAAATTTTCAGTTGAAGATGGCTGATACCGTATGTATTTAAAGTTTTATGTTGCACTTAGTAAAAAAGACTGTTACTTTTAACCCTGGTCTTGTTCTTCAAAATTACATTTTCACTGCACCAATCCCTAGGCCTGAGGGAGTACACTGTGATGCAACACTTCATCAGGGCCGATTCCACTCCCATCATCTACTCTGGCACCTCAGGGGCTTGCTCTTTCTCTTCTAAACCCTGCAGTTTGACCAAATTGCAGTTTATGACCACATTATATTGTAAATATCTGGATACATTATGTAACTAAATTTAGGGTGCTTCTTTCTCCTATTATCACTTGAGAGAATGACAAATTTTCATGTCCCAATTTAAAAGAAAATTCTATGAAACACCTGTGGGGTCAAGCCAATCACTATAACCCTAGATAGATTCCTTGAAGGGTTTTGTTTCACTTTTTGGATGTTTCCATTGTAGAGGTACCTCATGAGCTCTACAAATGTGACATGGCACCCAAGAAAAATTCCAGCAAAATCTGCCCTCCAAAAGCCAAATGACGCTCCATCCCTGCTATGTGCCATACAACAGACCAAATATGAAATGTGTCTATAAACTGCAGAATCAGGGTCAACACCTTTCTGTGTTATATGAAGAAAAATGATAAAAATAGAAATTCTGCAGGGCTGAGGAGATGTGTTCTGCAAGAGCTCCTGTCTCTTGGTCGGCCTCACACCTGTTCAGTAGCATTTTCCAGCCTAAACTATTTGTCTACATGCGGAAGAATACTTGCCTAAGACCCCAGATATCCACAAACCCCACCTCCAACTGCACTTGGGGCAATATTCTGCAATTTCACTAGCTGAGCCAAGACCATCCTCCTCACCATCTGCTCCCTTCCAGCTCTCTTTTAAAAAATAAAATGACATTTACAAAATGAGGTCAACATAAAGTAGACATACGGTAAATATTTAAAATAATTACTTTGTGAAGTATTCTGCTATAAAAGCAGAAAAAAAATCTAATTTAGATTTTTTTTTAAATAAATAAAACATATTTACCACTACCCCAATTTACCACTAACACGAAGTACAATGTGTCATGAAAATCTTAGAATCACTTGGATAAGTAAAATCATTCTAAAATTATTATCACATAAAGTGACACTTGTCAGATTTGCAAAATTAAGCTATGTCATCAAGGTGAAAACTGTCTGTGTCTTAATCATGTTGATCATGGTGACAGATACTCTTTAATGCTTCATTGACAAACTGTACAGTTAGAGAACTATTTCAAATGCCCAACACCAACATTGTTAAAAAATAAATAACTACAGTACATTAGAAAACAAGACTAAAGTATATATTATAATTAAGGGACTTTTCAACATAATAAATAATTAAACAATATTCTTCTTTAAGCAATGTTTCCATCCTTTCACAGTAAATCAGATAAGGTGTCCTCATGTAATCAATAACCTATCTTTCCATATACTTATATCATTAGTGTATATGTTTTTGCTTAGAGTTAATGTAATATTGATCTTTCCTCAGCTCTTTATTACTCATAAATGCATACTGCATTCCTTTCTTGGAAGAAGCATCAACCAATTTTGAAGTTATTAATTTGGAAATTCAATGTGTAAGATTATTACCTTAAAGGGAATGTATCACCCTTTTATGGAGAGCATCTATAAGATAGTATTGGGTTCTTGTTCAGACTTTTTAAAACCATGCGTCATATGTTCTGAATGACCAAAAGGCACCATGTTGTTCCATCCACATCACATGTTGGACCAAATATTTCCCCTTGGCCAACCAGATCAGGAGACACACATCATTTACATATACAGTAATGCTTGCTTTTGAATGGCCAACTAGCACCCACTGATGTACATTGAAGTGATCTATGTAAGAATTTATTTTCTAATAAATTTAAAATAAAATAAAAAATATTTGGAAATGCTCCATATAAAATATCCTGCTGTTTTCTGTGTGTACAGCAACTATGCACACTAATGTGTGTGGGAAGTTCAAGGATCGAGCAAAATGAATATTTTTGTTAGATCCTTTAGTTCCTTTTTGTTCCCTCAGGAAATAAGCCACTGCCAGAACTGTCTAGCAGCCGCTTTCTCTGGTCTCCCCATAGAGTACATAGCCGAATGTGTATGTGGAAGCCGGGTGGGAGTTGGGAGAGATAGCTGTCAGCCAAATGATCATACGTCCAACAGCTAGTAAATCTGTATGAGAAGCTTTAGACAGAAAAGAGCAGATTGCACAGGCAGAGTGAGTAAGAATCAGGGCAACCACTGAGCTCTCAATGTACAGGTCCGCATGCAGACATGTCAGAGAATGCAGGTCATAGACAAAAGGGGGCATAGCTAAAGGTTCATAGGATTGGGTGTCAGCAGTAAGTTTGTGTTGACATCACTAATTATTTTGCCCTTCCTCTGATCTGTCAGAACAATAACCCCCAAAAAACGGATCCTGTCTGTGGAACATCCACCTTCACCCGGTCAGCATTTGGTCAGTAATCCATTAGTATTCCTAAAGCCAAAAAAACAGGAGTGGATCCAAAACAGAGATGACACATGAATGGAATATTTGCATGTCTTCTGTGTTTTGTACCCACTCCTGCTTTTGGCTACCAAATCATAAGCCAATTCTGATGCAAAATAGGGACCATGTCATGCAGGCCTTACAGCTGGTACATAGACAGGATCCGTTGTGCATCTAATTTTACCTTCCTTCTGACAGATCAGAAGAAGGGTCAAATTAATGATAATGTTAGCCAGGCCGAAAGGCAAAATAATGGCCCAGTCATGAAGTGGGGAGAGTGGGAACAGCATGAGAAGTCCACAGAGTGGCCCTATGACATAGTGGTGAGGTGAATGCAGCATGAGGAAACCACAGAGTGGCCCAATGACAGAGTCTGGAGGTGGCAGCAGCATCAGGAGGAGACAGAGTGGCACAATGACAGTGTAGAGGTGGCAGCCTTAGCATCAAAAGGGGACAGAGTGGCACAATGACAGAGTGTGGAGGTTGCGGCAGCAGCAGCTTCAGGAGGAGGCCACAGAGTGGCACAATGACAGTGTAGAGGTGGCAGCAGCTGCATCAAAGGGGGACAGAGTGGCACAATGACAAAGTGTGGAGGTGGCGGCAGCAGCATCAGAAGGAGGCCACAGGTTGGCACAATGACAGTGTGGAGGTGGCAGTAGCATCAGCTTCAGGAGACGTGAGTGGTGAGGTGGCAGCAGCATCAGGAGACCACAGAGTGACCCGTTGACAGAGTGGGGAGGTGGGTGGCAATATCAGTACCAGCTAAAGTTGGTGGGTGAAGGAGCACTTGGCATCAGATGTGTGGGATCAGGCGGGTGGCAGAATCAGAATAGTAGCTGAGGCAGGTAGCCAGAGGAAACCGGTCTCTTTTGTCAAAGTGTTGGTGTGGCACCATAGATGATCTACCCTGATGCATCAGGCATTGGTGGGTGGAAATCCTGGCTGATCCATGCCTGGTTCATCTTGACAAAGATTAGTCTCTCCACATTTTGGGTGGACAGGCAAGTTCTTCTTGGGGTAACTATGGCCCCTGCCGCACTAAACACCCGCTCTGATGCCACACTACTGGCCGGGCAGGACAGCTTTATCAGGGCAAACTCTGCCAGTTGCGGACAAAAATTCAGTTTGGCTGCCCAGTAGTCCAGCGTATCTTCAATGTGGGGTGGCAGGGTGCTGTCCAAGTATGCCACCACCTGCTGGTTCAGGTCCTGCTTCAGGTCTAGCTGCTGCTGCTGGTGAGTAGTTTCTTCACTAGGCGGTGTCACACTTTGGTGTGGGAGGGAAACACCATACTGAGCATAAGAAGGAAGGGGAGAACAGGGAATCAGGCCTTAGAACTAGGGAAGGAAGATGGACACCTCCTAGTAAAACCCTAACCCAAATCCTGACTGACTACCAGTATGAACTGACCCCAGAGGTAGGTGTGTTCATACGCAGGAATACCTAGAGTCCTATCTAGCCCTATAGGACCCTGGTACTAATGGCAGGGACGAAACTACCTGTTCCTCCAAAAGGAAGGACGAACAGGTGTCTCCTTCAGGCCTAATACAAACAATAGGGAAATGCAACACACAGAACCCAAACAAAATACAAAAGGGAAAGGAAAGACCTAACTTCAAAAGGGCTATGGAAGCACCAGGAACTCTGCTGAGACCCACACACCAGGGTTGCGCCAGTGCGATTTGCTGGAGACTGAGGGAAGAGCGAGCATCGGACGTCACTGGGCTCGGCGCATGCCCAGTGACGACGATGAAGCTCCTGCCCTCAGTCTCCAGAAAATCGCACTGGCGCAGCCCTCAGTGGGTACCGCGTCTGTGCGAGACTTCGCTCGGCCGTCAGGGAGGGGGAGGAGAGGGATGAGACGCTGTGGGCGGTTAGGGATTCTGGAGGAAGGCGTTTTGGGCACTGTAAGAGGGGCGTTACTGGGCACACAAAGGGGAACATAACGCCCCTCTGGGCACCTTCAGGGTTAATTTGCATAATTATAGAAGTCGTTTTTCTGCAAAACTACTGGACGGATTACAATATAGAACAGCACAGCCGATTCAAGGTAAGCTGTGGAGAATGACTGGTTTAAAAATCGAATTTGGGTTATGAGAGGTGACAGAATCCCTTTAATCGTTGTGGGACTATCTATGACTCCTTGTCCTGATAGAAAGAGGGGCCTGATACCATTAACCAGGCTTCTTGTGTGTGGTTCACTACATAGCTTCTATTAACAGTAGAGATTCACCGCCCCCTAATGGTATATCTCCTATAAGGGCAATATTAAGGTCCACAGCACCCTGTAAACCTCTAGTTAGAGGAGGAGGCGGGATGCTGGGGACAAAGGGCAATAAGTGCACATTGCCGTCTGCCTGTGAGCTATCTGGCATACTAATGCTGGCTCAGGGACTGTGGTAAGGGTCGTACTTGCCTTATATGAAACAGTCTTGGAGGGATCATAACCATACTCAACCAGTCTTAATGCCTAGATGCAATTTTATCCAGTTATAGTGTTATATTTCGCATAAAAAGCTAGCCTTTAGATATAAATGGTGCGGGGGCAGGGGCCTAGGTTAGTTTGTCATCTTACAGCCACCTACACCCCCCCTCCTAAATACATACACACCCCATTACAGGGGTTTACTTCTACTGAAAATATGTTGTTATCATTAATCTGTTTTGTACTCACTTTATGTTGTGTTCATGTCACAATTGCGATAACGTTTACCTGGCTCTCTTGCATGTCCTTTAAGAAGCGTATGTACATGTGAGGGATATACACTGCTCAAAAAATAAAGGGAACACAAAAATAACACATCCTAGATCTGAGTTAATTAAATATTCTTCTGAAATACTTTGTTCTTTACATAGTTGAATGTGCTGACAACAAAATCACACAAAAATAAAAAAATGGAAATTACATTTTTCAACCCATGGAGGTCTGGATTTGGAGTCACACTCAAAATTAAAGTGGAAAAACACACTACAGGCTGATCCAACTTTGATGTAATGTCCTTAAAACAAGTCAAAATGAGGCTCAGTAGTGTGTGTGGCCTCCACGTGCCTGTGTGACCTCCCTACAATGCCTGTGCATGCTCCTGATGAGATGGCGGACGGTCTCCTGAGGGATCTCCTCCCAGACCTGCACTTAAGCATCTGCCAACTCCTGGACAGTCTGTGGTGCAACGTGACGTTGGTGGATAGAGCGAGACATGATGTCCCAGATGTGCTCAATTGGATTCAGGTCTGGGGAACGGGCGGGCCAGTCCATAGCATCAATGCCTTCATCTTGCAGGAT
This sequence comes from Bufo bufo, assembly GCF_905171765.1. Classification (NCBI taxonomy): domain Eukaryota; kingdom Metazoa; phylum Chordata; class Amphibia; order Anura; family Bufonidae; genus Bufo; species Bufo bufo. The sequence continues at coordinate 315,775,326 of NC_053390.1, forward strand.
CTGCTGACACACTCCAGCCACATGAGGTCTAGCATTGTCTTGCATTAGGAGGAACCCAGGGCCAACCGCACCAGCATATGGTCTCACAAGGGGTCTGAGGATCTCATCTCGGTACCTAATGGCAGTCAGGTTACCTCTGGCGAGCACATGGAGGGCTGTGCGGCCCTCCAAAGAAATGCCACCCCACACTATTACTGACCCAATGCCAAACCGGTCATGCTGGAGGATGTTGCAGGCAGCAGAACGTTCTCCACGGCGTCTCCAGACTCTGTCACGTCTGTCACATGTGCTCAGTGTGAACCTGCTTTCATCTGTGAAGAGCACAGGGCGCCAGTGGCGAATTTACCAATCTTGGTGTTCTCTGGCAAATGCCAAACGTCCTGCACGGTGTTGGGCTGTAAACACAACCCCCACCTGTGGACGTTGGGCCCTCATATCACCCTCATAGAGTCTGTTTCTGACCGTTTGAGCAGACACATGCACATTTGTGGCCTGCTGGAGGTCATTTTGCAGGGCTCTGGCAGTGCTCCTCCTGTTCCTCCATGCACAAAGGCGGAGGTAGTGGTCCTGCTGCTGGGTTGTTGCCCTCCTACGGCCTCCTCCACGTCTCCTGATGTACTGGCCTGTCTCCTGGTAGCGCCTCTACGCTGGCAGACACAGCATACCTTCTTGCCACAGCTCTCATTGATGTGCCATCCTGGTATTGCCCATACGGCTCAGTTAGGAGAGTGTTAGGTCCCGGGCTACTTGAGAAACCTTGGCGTGGTGCCCGGGCTTAGACATGTTCTACACCGTAGGACATGTTGACTAATCTCTCAATTTTAAAATCAGTTTGAGGGTTTAGTAAGACTGCAGAGTGCACCTGTCTTTGCTATTATTTTGTTATATTGTTATATTGATTATGACATCCACACAATTGCTACCTTGTGTAGGATGTCTATTGTGGTACTTGTGGTTCGCCGCGGGCATCCTCCACCGTATGCATTTTTGCTGGGGATCGCCATTAGCAACGGGCCACAAGTGCAGGATTTGCTCCTCTATATATATGCACGACTGCATGTCTGCAACATGGAGGATGGCTCAAGCACAGTGGGTGAGAAACAATCATCTCCCATGCCTAAAGTATGTAAGACTGCAGCCAGAGACAAAAAGGAGAAGGTGAGGATTGATAGTAAGCAGCTGTTGGTGGGTTATTCCATCATAAGAGGTGTGAAGTTTGAGGAGAATGGTGTTGTGAGATGTCTCCCTGGTGCTACCGCTAGCAGGGATAGACGACGGATCCTTAATATTGTTAGGCAAGCAAAGCAGGAAAGGGAAGTGGATGTTATTCTCCATCTTGGGACAAACGATCTGGCTTGCAATGAGGTTTCAAAGGTGAAAGAAGCATTTCACACACTTGGAAAGGATATACGGGAGGTTGCATCAACTGTTTCATTCTCTGCAGTTTTGCCTGTGCATAACCTTGAGCATGACAGGAAGATGCGCATTAAGGAATTCAATGTATGGCTTGGTGAATGGTGTCTGAACCAAGGATTTGGCTTTGTGTCTCATGTTAGCTCTTGTTGGAATGGAAAAGAACTGTACAAGAAAGATGGTTTGCATCTTTCTCTCAAAGGAACGAATGTCCTCGGTGAACAGTTCCAGGTATTTGCTAAGAAGCATTTAAACTAGGAAAGGGGGGCAAAAGAGTGATAATCCAGCAGTCCAACTGCCCCCCGGAACAATGCCAGAAGAGGCCAGTAGCACAAAGGTTAAGAAATGACAAGCTCAGAGTCTTGTCTACAAATGCTCGCAGTCTAGGAAATAAGATCAATGAACTTGAGGCTATAATGGCATCTGAGAATATAGATGTAGTGGCTGTTACTGAGACGTGGTTCAAGGGGAGTAATGACTGGGATATATCAATACCAGGGTTCTCTCTATACAGGAAAGACAGAGAAGGCAAGAAGGGGGGAGGGGTGGCCCTGTATGTGAAAGATAACCTAAAATCTAATTTGATACAAGTTAGTGAGAACAATTTAGAGTCAGTTTGGGTTACAGTGCAGCTTGATAATCATAAGGTAACTCGTGTAGGTGTGATATATAGACCACCTAGCCAAGTCAAAGAATTAGATGATCTACTAGTTGAGGAAATAGCTAAAATGACATTGAAGGGGGAAGTTATCATTATGGGAGACTTCAATCTTCCAGATGTAAACTGGAAAACCAAAATAGCTAGTTCTGCCAGGAGTACAGATATTCTAAATTCCCTACTGGGATTATCTCTACAGCAAGTAGTGGAGGAGCCAACCCGGAAGGAGGCCATTTTAGATTTAGTATTCACAAATGGGAATTTGGTATCTGATATTACTGTAGGGGAAAGCTTGGGATCTAGTGATCACCAGTCAGTGTGGTTTACTATAAGTACAGTGACTGAGTCACACCACACAAAAACAAAAGTTTTAGATTTTAGAAAAACAGACTTTTCTAAAATTAGATTAGTGGTATACAAGTCCCTATCAGACTGGAACAGTTTCATTGGAGTCCAGGAGAAATAGGACTACTTAAAAGTGGCACTATTGAAGGCAACAGAAAATTGCATTAGGCTTGTCAGTAAAAGCAAAAAAAGGAAGAGACCACTGTGGTACTCAGCAGAAGTGGCCAAAATCATTAAAAACAAAAAGATAGCATTTAGAAATTATTAAAAAAAACAAAACGAGGATGACAGACAAATTTATAAGATTAGGCAGAGAGAGGCCAAACAAGTTATAAGAGCTTCCAAAGCACAGGCAGAAGAGAAATTAGCTCAGTCAGGAAAAAAAGGCCAGAAGGCATTCTTCAGATACATAAATGAAAAAAGGAAACTAAAACAAGGAATTACCAAATTAAAAACAAAAGAAGGAATGTATATAGAAGAAGATAAAGAACTAGCTGACTGCCTCAATGAATATTTCTGTTCAGTTTTTACAAAGGAAAATGAAGGAGAAGGACCTCAGTTAGGAAAGAAGACTAATGAATCTTTTGATGCATGTGTCTTTACAGAGGAAGAGGTTCTAAGTCAGCTGTCTTAAATTAATACAAATAAGTCACAGGGGCCTGATGGGATACACCCAAAGCTATTAAAAGAGCTCAGCGTTGAACTAGCAAAACCATTAACAGATTTATTTAACCAATCGCTGGCAACAGGAGTCGTCCCAGAAGATTGGAAATTAGGAAATGTTGTGCCCATTCACAAGAAAGGTAGTAGGGAGGAATCGGGCAACTATAGGCCAGTAAGCCTGACATCAATAGTGGGGAAATTAATGGAAACCATACTTAAGGAGAGGATTGTGGACCATCTAAAATCCCATGGATTGAAAGATGAAAAACAGCATGGGTTTAATTCAGGGAGATCATGTCAAACTAATCTTATTGATTTTTTCGATTGGGTAACTAAAATAATAGATGGAGGAGGTGCAGTAGACATCGCTTATCTAGACTTTAGTAAGGCTTTTGATACTGTCCCACATAGAAAGCTTATCAATAAAGTGCAGTCTTTGGGCTTGGACTCCCATATTGTTGAATGGATTAGGCAGTGGCTGAGGGACAGGCAACAGAGGGTTGTAGTCAATGGAGTATATTCAGACCAAGGTCTTGTTACCAGTGGGGTACCTCAGGGATCTGTTCTGGGACCCATATTGTTTAATATCTTTATCAGCGAAATTGCAGAAGGCCTCGATGGTAAGGTGTGTCTTTTTGCTGATGACACAAAGATTTGTAACAGGGTTGATGTTCCTGGAGGGGTACACCAAATGGAAAAGGACTTAGGAAAACTAGAGGAATGGTCAAAAATATGGCAACTAAAATTTAATGTGGATAAGTGCAAGATAATGCACCTGGGACGTAAAAACCCAAGAGCAGAATATAAAATCAGTGATACAGTCCTAACCTCAGTATCTGAGGAAAGGGATTTAGGGGTCATTATTTCAGAAGACTTAAAGGCAGGCAGACAATGTCATAGAGCAGCAGGAAATTCTAGCAGAATGCTTGGGTGTATAGGGAGAGGAATTACCAGTAGAAAGAGGGAGGTGCTCATGCCGCTCTACAGAGCACTAGTGAGACCTCATTTGGAGTATTGTGCTCAGTACTGGAGACCATATCTCCAGAAGGATATTGATACTTTGGAGAGAGTTCAGAGAAGAGCTACTAAACTGGTACATGGATTGCAGGATAAAACTTACCAGGAAAGATTAAAGGACCTTAACATGTATAGCTTGGAAGAAAGACGAGACAGAGGGGATATGATAGAAACTTTTAAATACATAAAGGAAATCAAAAAGGTAAAAGAGGAGAGAATATTTAAAAGAAGAAAAACTGCTACAAGAGGACATAGTTTTAAATTAGAGGGGCAAAGGTTTAAAAGTAATATCAGGAAGTATTACTTTACTGAGAGAGTAGTGGATGCATGGAATAGCCTTCCTGCAGAAGTGGTAGCTGAAAATACAGTGGAGGAGTTTAAGCATGCATGGGATAGGCATAAGGCCATCCTTCATATAAGATAGGGCCAGGGGCTATCCATAGTATTTAGTATATTGGGCAGACTGGATGGGCCAAATGGTTCTTATCTGCCGACACATTCTATGTTTCTATGTTTCTATGTGGGTTTGAGCACCTCCTGCTAATACCACGCTAGTCTTTTTAGTTTGTATATAAAGATTCCTGGAGGTGTATAAACTCCAATTTAATGTGCCTGTTTTCCATCTACAGGCCACATTTAGGTGCACCTGTGAGGCCTGGGACATATCAGCCAGTCTTGAGTGGGACTCGCAGACTCCTCCCTCCTCCCATTGCAAGCATGGTTACAGGTAGTGAATCCTCTGGACCAGAGAGGCGATGGCGCAGGTTGTACTAGAGGACCGGTTCTAAGCAGTTACTGGTCTTCACCAGAGCCCGCCGCAAGGCGGGATGGATTTGCCGCGGCGGTAACTACCAGGTCGTGTCCCCTAGTAACAACTCGACCTCTCTGGCAGCTGATAAGGCGTGGTACACAGGGAGAAGGTAAGAGCGTAGTCAGACGTAGCAGCGGTCAGGGCAGGCGGCATAGGTTCAAAGGCGAGTGGACGGTAGCAACGGGTACGGCAACAGGTAAGGCAAACTAACATCATAGGGAACGCTTTCTCTGAGGCACAAGGCACAAAGATCCGGCAGAAGGCTGTGGGAGGAGAAGGTATAAATGGGCAGTGCACAGGTGCAGCCTAATTAAGTCAGCACTGCCTCTCACAACCTTAACCCTAAATAACCCCTTTGGACCAGGCACCAATCACTGGTGCACTGGTCCTTTGAATCTAAGAGTCCCAGCGCGCGCCCTAGAGAGCGAGGACGCACACGCCGAGACGCTGGAGTGCTGCCTGGGGGCATACGCTGTGAGCGCTCCGAGGCCAGCAGGGGACCCGGAGCGCTCAGCGTAACAGTACTCCCCCTTTGGTCTCCCTCCCTTTTTGGTACCGAAGAACTTGCGGATGAGACTGCGGTCCAGGATGTTCTCCTCCGGCTCCCATGACCTCTCCTCAGGACCGCAGCCCTCCCAGTCGACCAAAAAAAATCTTTTCCCCCGGGAGATCTTGGTCTCCAAGATCTCCTTGACAGAGAATATATTGGAGGTACCGGCGACAGGGGTGGGAGAAACAAGCTTGGGAGAAAAACGGTTAAAGACAGCAGGTTTAAGAAGGGAGACATGGAAGGAGTTATGGATTCGGAGGGAGGGAGGAAGATGGAGCTGATAAGAAACTTGATTGATACGACTCTTGATTTTATAGGGTCCCAAGAAACGAGGGCCCAACTTGTAACTTGGGACCCTAAATCGGATGTACCTAGAGGAGAGCCACACCTTGTCACCTGGACGAAATTCCGGTGGAGATCTGCATCTCTTGTCAGCTTGAACTTTCATACGGGCGGAAGCCCTGAGGAGAGCAGCGTGGGTTTCTCGCCAGATGGAGGAAAAATCCTGAACAAGACTGTCAACGGCAGGTACAGAAGAAGGAGTGGGAGACTGCGGCAGAGGTCGAAGAGGATGACGGCCAAAAACTACAAGGAAAGGAGACTTGTTAGAGGCAGACGATTGTTTGTAGTTGTTGGAGAACTCCGCCCAGGGAAGTAGATCAGCCCAGTCGTCATGGCGTGAGGATACAAAGTGACGCAGATAGTCACCCAAAATCTGGTTCACCCGTTCTACTTGGCCGTTAGACTGAGGATGGTACAAAGAAGAAAAGTCCAATTTGATCCCGAGCTGAGCACATAGAGCCCTCCAGAATTTGGAGACGAATTGTACCCCACGATCCGAGACAATATGTTTGGGAAGGCCATGGAGACGGAAGATGTGTTGGAAAAATTGTTTGGCCAACATGGGTGCAGAGGGTAGACCGGGCAGGGGTACAAAGCGATCTTGGAGAAGCGATCCATCACGACCCAAATAACGGACTTGCCATGGGAGGAGGGAAGATCTGTAATAAAGTCCATCGGGATGTGAGACCAGGGAACTTCAGGAACAGGTAGAGGCAAGAGAAGACCCGCTGGTTTCTGGCGAGGCGATTTATCCAGGGCGCAAATCGTACAGGCCTGGACGAAGTCCGAGACATCTTTCTCCAGAGAAGACCACCAGTACCTTTGGGAGATTAGTTGGAGAGACTTTAGCACCCCTGGATGACCGGCAAAAGGGGAGGCGTGGCCCCACTTGAGAATTCGCAGCCGCTGACGTGGAGGTACGTAGGATTTGACAGGAGGAAGAAGGCGCAGGTCCACGGGAGCGACTGTAATAAGGCGTTCTGGAGGGATAATATATTGAGGTGTTAACTCGTCGCCCACCACATCAGAGGAGCGAGACAGAGCATCTGCCCTAATGTTCTTACAAGCCGGACGGAAATGGATCTCAAAGTTAAAGCAAGCGAAGAACAGAGACCAACGAGCCTGACAGGGATTTAATCTCTGAGCAGACTGGAGATAAGCCAGGTTCTTGTGGTCCGTGAAGATGTACACAGGATGTGTGGCGCCCTCGAGTAAATGTCTCCATTCCTCCAGTGCCAATTTAATAGCCAGCAGTTCCCTGTCCCCAATGGAGTAATTTCTCTCTGCGGAAGAGAATGTTTTAGAAAAGAAGCCACAAGTTGAAGTCTTGCCCCGGGAAGACTTCTGGGTGAGGACAGCTCCGGCTCCCACCGAGGAGGCATCCACTTCAAGAGAGAAGGGCTTGGTGGAATCTGGTCTAGAGAGAATGGGTGCAGAGGCAAAGGCGGATTTCAGGGACTGGAAGGCTTCCTCGGCTTGGGAAGGCCAGGATTTGGGGTTAGCTCCTTTTCTAGTGAGGGCCACGATAGGAGCTACCAGAGTGGAATAGTGAGGGATGAATTGCCTGTAGTAGTTCGCAAAGCCCAGAAATCTTTGTATGGCTCGGAGACCAGAGGGACGTGGCCAATCCAGAACCGCCGAGAGTTTGGCTGGGTCCATTTGAAGTCCTTGGGCTGAGATAATCTAACCCAGGAAAGGCAGGGAGGTCTGTTCAAAAAGACATTTTTCAAGTTTAGCGTACAGGCGATTTCTCCTAAGACGAGTAAGAACTTGTTGCACATGGACCCGGGTGTAGATCCAAATTGGAGGAAAAGATGAGGATATCATCCAGGTATACGATCACGCAGGTGTAAAGTAAGTCCCTGAAAATATCATTGACGAATTCCTGGAAGACAGCAGGTGCGTTGCAGAGGCCGAAGGGCATCACCAAATACTCGAAATGGCCGTCCCTTGTGTTAAAGGCGGTCTTCCATTCGTCTCCCTCACGGATACAGATCAGATTATAGGCCCCTCGAAGGTCCAATTTAGTGAAGATCTTAGCCCCTCGGAGACGATCAAATAGCTCAGAGATTAGAGGCAGAGGGTAACGGTTCTTGATGGTAATTTTATTAAGACCTCTGTAGTCAATGCAGGTGCGGAGGGAGCCGTCTTTTTTAGTCACGAAGAAAAAAACGTCCCCAGCAGGAGAAGAAGATTTTCTTATGAATCCTCTCTGTAGGTTCTCACGTATATAGTCGGACATGGCAAGAGTCTCAGGAGGTGAGAGAGGATAAATTCTGCCCCGAGGTGGAGTAGAATCGAGTATCAGATCGATCGGGCAATCATGGGATCGGTGAGGAGGAAGAACCTCAGCTTGTTTCTTGCAGAAGACATCCGTGAAGGAATGGTATGGCTTGGGCAGCCCAGAAGGCGGAGAAACTTGCGGGTTCTGTTTGACCAGAGCAGGCTTGAGACAGCGGTCCGAACAGGAGGAGCCCCAACGCAGGATCTCACCGGTGGACCAATTCAGGACAGGGCTATGACGTTGAAGCCACGGCAGACCCAGGAGGAGTTCGGAGAAACAGAAGGGAAGGACAAAGAATTCTAAAGTCTCGGTATGAAATATTCCGATGTCCATCTGCAGAGGCTGGGTACGGAACTGCACGGTGGCTGAGAGTCTCTCACCGTTAACAGTAGAAATGAAAAACAGCTTGGGTAGATGGATTACTGGAATACTGTACTTGTCAACCAAGGAGGCGTGAATGAAGTTGCCAGCTGAACTGGAATCCAAGAAGGCGGCTGCGGAGAAAGAGGACTTGGAAGAGATGATCAACTGCACGGGTATGATGAGACGTGGAGAGGAAGAATCCACACCTAGCAACGCCTCTCCCACGCTTACTAGGTGCGAGCGTTTCCCAAACGCGGTGGACGGAGAGGACAATCTCTAAGGAAGTGCTCGGTACTGGCACAGTACAGACACAGGTTCTCGTTTCTGCGGCGGCTTCGTTCTTGCGGAGTCAAGCGTGACCGATCCACCTGCATGGCTTCCACGGCGGAAAACCCAGTAGCGGGTTGAGGGGGATGCAAAAAAACGGGAGCCAGACGAGGAAAGCGTCTAGGACGAGCTTTTTCCTTTTCAAGGAGGTGTTCCTCTTGTCTTTCGGCGAAACGTTTGTCTATCCTAGTGGCCAGCAAGATGAGGTCACTAAGAGTGGAAGGAAGCTCACGTGCAGCCAGAACGTCCTTTACTTCACTGTTAAGTCCTTTCTTGAAGGTGGCGCAAAGGGCTTCATTGTTCCAGTTCAGCTCAGAGGCCAGGGTGCGGAACTGAATGGCATAGTCACCTACGGAAGAACCTCCTTGGGTCAAATTTAGTAAGGCTGTCTCTGCGGAGGTAACCCGGGCAGGCTCCTCAAAAACATTCCGGAACTCTAGGCAGAAGCTCTGGACGGAAGCGGTGGCAGGATCTGCGCGGTCCCATAGTGGTGTAGCCCAGGCCAGGGCCTTCCCGGACAGTAAACTGAGAATAAAGGCTACCTTGGCTCGCTCAGAAGGAAACTGTTCGGACAGAAGCTCGAGGCGGAGAGAGCACTGCGACAAGAACCCACGGCACTGCTTAGAATCTCCGTCATATTTGTCTGGTAAGGACAAACGGATTCTGGAACCGGTGGTAACGGCAGGCGGAGGTGATGCAGCAGGAGCAGACGGGGGGCTGGCTGTTGCAGAGAAGGCAGGAGCTGCTGCAACATAGCGGTCAACTGGGCCAGCTGTTGACCCTGCTGGGCCACAATAGTGGTGAGGTCCTCCAGGCTTGGCAGGGGAACATCAGCGGGATTCATGGCCGGATCTTACTGTCACGAACCGGCAGGACAGGTAGTGAATCCTCTGGACCAGAGAGGCGATGGCGCGGGTTGTACTAGAGGACCGGTTCTAAGCAGTTACTGGTCTTCACCAGAGCCTGCCGCAAGGCGGAATGGATTTGCCGCGGCGGTAACTACCAGGTCGTGTCCCCTAGTAAAAACTAGACCTCTCTGGCAGCTGATAAGGCGTGGTACACAGTGAGAAGCTAAGAGCGTAGTCGGACGTAGCAGCGGTCAGGGCAGGCGGCAAAGGTTCAAAGGCGAGTGGACGGTAGCAACGGGTACGGCAACAGGTAAGGCAAACTAACATCGTAGGGAACGCTTTCTCTGAGGCACAAGGCACAAAGATCCGGCAGAAGGCTGTGGGAGGAGAAGGTATAAATGGGCAGTGCACAGGTGCAGCCTAATTAAGTCAGCAATGCCTCTCACAACCTTAACCCTAAATAACCCCTTTGGACCAGGCACCAATCACTGGTGCACTGGTCCTTTAGATCTAAGAGTCCCGGCGCTCGCGCGCCCTAGAGAGCGAGGACGCACACGCCGAGACGCTGGAGTGCTGCCTGGGGGCATACGCTGTGAGCGCTCCGAGGCCAGCAGGGGACCCGGAGCGCTCAGCGTAACAGTAGCCTTGGGCGTGTTGGAGACATACCCCCCCCAGATACATTGAATAGTAGTAAACCCCCACTCCTTCCCCCCTCCCCCCCTCTAGCTGCAATAAAGGGTTCGGGTGTAACATGCAAGACAAGTGTCAGTTGTTTGTATTATTTCCAGTTCTCCTAATTTTCTCTACCCCGGTTACCCATAAACCCAAAGGTTGGTAGTTGCAAATGCTAAAGCTACGGCAGGTCTACTTCATTTTAGGGGGTTCCGAGTTGCTCATTTGTTTGCATATACGATACAGCATCACATGTTCTACCGTATCTTTGTCTATTTTCATCATTTAAATCTTAAGCTGTAAGTGATAAAGGGTGGAATGACTTACCCCAAAATGTATGGATTCTACAATGTAATTATGTTCTGCATTATGTATAATGTCTTGTACTACCATCCTTTTAATAAAAAGAGATTTAATAAAAAAAAGAAAAGAAAAAAAAAGAAAGAAAAAAAAAAGAAGGCCAAGCACAGCTACAAGCTGAAGGTGGAGGAATACTTTGTAAACTCTGACCCATGACGCATGACAGCCATGACTCTGTCCTCCCTTAATGAGCTAAATTATTTTTACGCTCGTTTTGACAAGGACAATAAGGAAAAGTTTACCAAAACCCTACCCTCTGATGACTGCCATACCTTTACTCTCACCATCACAGATGTCCATAACGCACTGAGCAGTATCAACGCTCACAAGGCTGCTGGCCCTGACGGCATTCCTGTATGTGTGCTTCGAGCATGTGCTGAGCAGCTTGCAGGGGTCTTTACTTACATCTTCAACCAGTCACTTGCCCAGGCAGTAGTACCAGCGTGCTTCAAGACCACCTCTATTGTGCCAGTGCCGAAACACTCATCACTAATGTGCCTTAACGACTATCGCCCTGGAGCACTCACACCTCAAGTTATACTTGTGCCCACACTGGATCCTCACCAATTTGCCTATCGAAGTAATAGGAGTACAGAGGATTAGTGATGAGCGGCAGGGGCAATATTCTAATTCGCAATATTTCGCGAATATTTGGTAGAAAATTTGTTATATATTCGAGAATTCGAGATTATTTTCTTGATCGTGAAAAATCAGCAATGTAATATTCATGTAATGCACTCAAAATACAGGCGTGGGTCATTATAGCTACATTTTTCAAGCTGCTAGAAGTTTCCTGAGACTGGAGAAAATGGTTGGCACGGCAGAACATTACAATAGCTTTATATGCAGATAGAGTGCTCCAATATATTCGCGATTGCGAAATCGGCACCAATGATGCAAATATTTTGGCTCAATATGTGCAACTTCACATTTTAACAGGTCTGACTACTTATTAGTGATTGGTGCACTAAGTATTGTCGTGAACTTGTGACATCACAGCACTATGTATGTAGCATGTATGTATGGACAGCAGAACCTATCAGCTACACTATATCACTATCTAACCTACACTGACTATCTCCCACTAAATATCTGTATTATATATATAAGCTTACTAACTATCTAATGTAATGACACAGCAAAGCACAGAGCACAGCAATGACACCGCTGTCTCTCTCAGATCTGTAAAATACTGCATACAAGGGCTGCAGGGGAGGTTCTTATATAGTAAGGGGTAGGCAACTTTCCTATTGGTTGCTAGGGATGTTGCTAAGCTCAGACAAAGACATTGCAGCCTTCTCATTGGCCCACAAGCAAGAAGGGAGGTTACTGTTGAAAAAAAAATAATCTAGAATATTTGAAATTACGAATATATATCACTATATTCTAAATATTCGCGAATTCTGGAAGTGCCGATATTCTCCATTAATATTCGCTATTCGAATATTCGAGCCCAACACTACAGAGGATGCTGTATCTACAGCGTTTCACTGTGTACTCTCACAACCGGACAACAAGAATACTTATGCAAGAATGCTGTTTGTTAATTTCAGCTCAGCATTCAATACAGTCATTCCCTCTAAGTTGATCACTAAACTTGTGGATCTTGGAATCAGCAACCCTATCTGTAACTGGATCATGGACTTTTTGACCAACAGACCTCAGTATATTAGGTCAGGAAACAACTGTACCACCACCATCACACTCAACACTGGCACTCCACAGGGCTGTGTGCTGAGCCCGTTCCTCTACTCCCTTTTCACCTATGACTGCAGGCCTAGGTATGGATCCAATTCCATCAATAAGTTTGCAGATGACACCACGGTGATTGACTCTCCACTGACAACGATGAGTCTGACTATAGGACAAAGGTAAAAAACCTAGCTGTGAGGTGCGCTGACAATAACCTGCTCTTGAATACCAGCAAAACAAAAGAGCTCATTGTGGACTTCAGGAAGGAGAAGAGAGACACCCATGACCCCATCCACATAAATGGCACGGCTGTTGAACGGGTTTCCAGCTTTAAGTTCCTGGAGACCTACATCTCTTAGAATCTGTCCTGGTCAACCAACATCTCCAGCCTGGTGAAGAAGGCACATCAGCGCCTCCTTTTTTTTTAGAACAATGAAGAAAAACCTGTCTGCTGACATACTGGGTAAATTCTACCACTGTGTGATAGAGAGCATCCTGACCAACTGTGTTACAGTCTGGAATGGGAATTGCTCTGTTGCTGACCGCAAAGGATGCAGAGGGTGTTGAAAACGGCACAAGACATCATAGGGACTCCACTTCCTGCTATTGAGGATGTTCACAAGAAGAGATGTCTACGTCGGGCACGCATTATTCTTAGGGACTCCTCTCATCCTGCCAATAAACTCTTCTAGCTCCTTCCTTCCAGAAGGCGCTACAGAACCCTTCAGACTAAAACCAGCAGGTTTAGGAACAGTTTCTTCCCCACAGCTGTTACCCTACTGAACTCAGTCCCCCGCTGAACCTTTTCATCCACACTCACTTAACTCTCTACACTCCTCCTCCCCACCATTCTTCCCAATGACCATGATCATGATTGTCATTCATTCTCAACATTCACGGTATGTTCACATTGGTTACTGCTATAGTTGGGACACTGTCATAGCATAAGTCTCTGTTATAGTACGTACTTGCACTTATAGTACGTACACTTACACTGTTCACTATTATAGACTGTTCGTAGCACTACTCTTCCACTTCTCGAGCTATATTCATAGCATTCTGCAGTTCAGTTTACTATACATCTATAAATTTGTATATACGTAGCACATCTGTTTATAGTACATCTGTATACTTGTTCATACTACATCTGTATATTTGCTCTCTATATAGCAATATAAACACCTGTATACTTAATTTATCTGTACATAATCTGTAAATAACTATTACTTCTTTCTACACTATCCTTATCTGTATATAACTTGTTTTTTATTGCACTTGCTGCTCTTTGCACTTCTGATTGGATGCAAACTGTATTTCATTTCCCCATATTATACATGTGTTATGACAATAAAGTTGAACCAAATCAAATCAAAATACTGCTACGGTGTGTCTGGGTCCTCTGCCTCATCTTCCTCATCGCCCTGTAGCTCCTCTGGCTGCTCCTGCTCCTCCTCTCTTGTCACCTGTGTAGAAAAACCACCCATTTTGCAACACATTGCTTGTGCTCCAATGTTCTCCTCCTTCTCCAGTTCAGCCCCCACAGGGCTCATGTGGCCATGAGATCTAGGCGCCATGTCTCCAGTCCCCTAACCAGCCAGATTTACCAGCATCTGTTCCAGGACATGAAGCAGCGGAATGACGACGTTCATCCCATAGCCATGGTGACTGACAAATAACGTGGCCTCATCAAAGGGCCTAAGCAAACGGCAAGTGTCACACATGAGCTGTAACTGGATGACATGAAAGTTACAGAGGGGAGTACTCCTGTCCGCTTGGATCATCATGAAATCGTTTATGGCCTTTCTCTGTTCGTATAGTCGGTCCAACATACAGTATGGAGAATGGAATTCCAACGGGTGTAAACATCGCATATCGGCCTATGTTGGGGGATGTCGTTCTACCGTTGCAGCTCAAGGAGGGTGTGCTTTGCGGTGTACGAGTGGCTGAAGTGCATGCAAAGTTTCCTGGCCATTTTTAGAATGTCTTGCAGATGGGTGGAAGACTTTAGGAACCGCTTGACAACCAGATTGAACACATGTGCCATGCAGGTCGCATGGCTCAGCCCTCCTTGATGCAGCGCCGACACCATGTTCTTCTCGTTGTCGGTCACCATAGTTCCGATTTTCAGTTGTCGTGGAGAAAGCCAGGATTAGATTTTTTGATAAAGGACACAGAGCAGTTCCTCCCCTGTGTGACTCCATTCGCCCAGGCAAACAAGGTGCAGAATAGCGTGACACCACTGTGCCCTGCACATGTGGTGTGCTGGAGGGGCACTGTGAATTGTCCCTGCAGTGGAGGCTGAGGACATGGTGGAGGTTGAGGAGGCAGAGGCGGACATTGTCGCAGGACCAATGGCGTTAGAACGTGGAGGCGGAAGTGGCGTCACCTTGTCAAGTTGCTGGTGTGGCTGTGACCGTTGTAAAAGCTCCACACGTCGTCTCTGCCGTGCACTTTGGCAGAAACTGACAGGCTCAAGGACTGGCCCACCTTCTGTTCTACATATGTGTGCAGGGCTGGTACTGCCTTTTTGGCAAATAAATGACGGCTTGGGACTCTCCACCTCGGCTCGGGACAAGTCATCAGTTCTCTGAAGGTGTAGAGTCCACCACTTGGAAAGGGATGGGCTGCAGCACCAGCAACTTGGCCAGGAGCACATTCAGCTTCTGCGCCATTGGATGAGTGCACGCATACTGTTGTCTCTTGGCAGTCGCTTCGGTGATCGATTGCTGACGTAATGACTGACGAGGAGTAGAACGAGGAGCAGGATCATCAGGACAAGCAAATGATGGGAAGGACAGACAGCTCCCTTCCGCTGAGCCTTGACTGCATGAAATTGTGTGCGTGCCACTGAGTGATGTAGCGGTTGCTGCGGCAGGCTGGACCACCACATCAGAGCCACGATTCTCCCAGGCCACTTTATGGTGACGCTGCATATGTGAACGCAGGGCCGTGGTGCCAACATTGACACCCTGGCCAAACTTCACCTTCTGCCCACAGATTCTACAAATGGCCATGTTCACCTCCTCTGGCGGCTTAACAAATAACTGCCATACCGCAGAGTAGGTGATTTTATCCCCAACACTCTACACTGACTGCCTGCTACTGCCGCTGCTTCCGTGAACCCCTGCACCACTACTTTCCGGGCAGGTAGGTTCCTGTGAAGCGGGTGGCCTACCCCGGGCACGTTTGGCTCCCGACTTTCCACTGCTGCCATCCTGCTGACTCCTGGCCATGCTAGCGACTTGCTGGCTCCACCGCTGCCTCAAGGGCAAGCTGCCACCCTCTTCTCCCGATGATGATGAAGCCCCTAATTCACCCGGCACCCAAGTGCAATCAGCTACATCATCATCATCGAGTACTGTCTGCACGTCACTGATGTCCTCCTCAATGGTCTCTGGGTCAGGAGCCTGACCGCTCACAAAACCAGCTCCCACACCACTCTCTTCATCACTACTTGCCTGCCTACCGGAGGAAGCGGCTGATTTCTCCTCCACATCTTGGCTGGCCAGTAGCTGCTGACTGTTCTCTAGTAGCTCGTCCTCACTGTATAGTGGAGCTGAGCCCACAAATATAATACTTCTCTGGCTGAGGGAACAGAAAAGTACAGAGGCAGGTTGAGGACAGGTGAGGGCACAGGGCCTGCTTCTGGGCCATGCCAACTAAGGGTTGTGTCTGACGAACCCACCGACTCTTGGTTGGGGGTGTATTGTGTCAACCATTCAAGAACCGCTGGGTTGCTGGTCAAGACACAACCGCTAGATGACACCAGGAGCTCAGGCCTCTCGCTACGACTCCTTCTGCCACACCACTCTGCTGCGACCTGTGCCTGCGCCAAAAACATTTAGACCTCTGCCACTCCCCTGTGCAGGGCCTGGCACTTCCCTGTCTGACTTACTGTTAGATCAAATAAATAAATAAAAGGGAAATTAAAACATCCCAAAAAAGTCCCATTTTTCCCACTAGTACACGCCAAAAAGGGCTTTAGAACATATAACTGCACCACTGAATGGCAAATAGGCCCTTATTTTTTTGTCCACTTATACACGCCACAAAAGGCTTTGGAACTTATAACTGCACCGCTGAACGGCAAATATATATAGTTTTTGCCACAAATACACACCAAAAAGGGCTTTAGAACATATAACTGCACTGCTGAACGGCAAATACAGTCAGGTCCATAAATATTGGGACATCGACACAATTCTAAGATTTTTGGCTCTATACACCACCACAATGGATTTGACATGAAACTAACAATATGTGCTTTAACTGCAGAATGTCAGCTTTAATTTGAGGGTATTTACATCCAAATCAGGTGAACGGTGTAGAAATTACAACAGTTTGCATATGTGCCTCCCACTTGTTAAGGGACCAAAAGTAATGGGACAATTGGCCTCTCAGCTGTTCCATGGCCAGGTGTGTGTTATTCCCTCATTATCCCAATTACAATGAGCAGATAAAAGAGTTCATTTCAAGTGTGCTATTTGCATTTGGAATCTGTTGCTGTCAACTTTCAAGATGAGATCCAAAGAGCTGTCACTATCAGTGAAGCAAGGCATCATTAGGCTGAAAAAAACAAAACAAACCCATCAGAGAGATAGCAAAAACATTAGGCGTGGCCAAAACAACTGTTTGGAACATTCTTAAAAGGAAGGAATGCACCGGTGAGCTCAGCAACACCAAAAGACCCGGAAGACTGCGGAAAACAACTGTGGTGGACGACTGAAGAATTCTTTCCCTGGTGAAGAAAACACCCATCACAACAGTTGGCCAGATCAAGAACACCCTCCAGGAGGCAGGTGTATGTGTGTCAAAGTCAACAATCAAGAGAAGACTTCCCCAGAGAAAATACAGAGGGTTCACCACAAGATGTAAACCATTGGTGAGCATCAAAAACAGGAAGGCCAGATTAGAGTTTGCCAAACGACATATAAAAAAGCCTTCACAGTTCTGAAACAACATCCTATGGACAGATGAGACCAAGATCAACTTGTACCAGAGTGATGGGAAGAGAAGAGTATGGAGAAGGAAAGGAACTGCCTATGATCCTAAGCATACCACCTCATCAGTGAAGCATGGTGGTGGTAGTGTCATGGCGTGCGTAATGTATGGCTGCCAATGGAACGTGTTCTCTTGTATTTATTGATGATGTGACTGCTGACAAAAGCAGCAGGATGAATACTGAAGTGTTTCGGGCAATATTATCTGCTCATATTCAGCCAAATGCTTCAGAACTCATTGGACGGCGCTTCACAGTGCAGATGGACAATGACCCAAAGCATACTGCAAAAGCAACCAAAGAGTTTTTTAAGGTAAAGAAGTGGAATGTTATGCAATGGCCAAGTCAATCACCTGACCTGAATCCGATTGAGCATTCATTTCACTTGCTGAAGACAAAACTGAAGGGAAAATGCCTCAAGAACAAGCAGGAACTGAAGACAGTTGCAGTAGAGGCCTGGCAGAGCATCACCAGGGATGAAACCCAGCGTCTGGTGATGTCTATGCGTTCCAGACTTCAGGCTGTAATTGACTGCAAAGGATTTGCAACCAACCATTAAAAAGTGAAAAGTTTGATTTATGATTAGTATTCTGTCCCATTACTTTTGGTCCCTTAACAAGTGGGAGGCACATATGCAAACTGTTGTAATTCCTACACCGTTCACCAGATTTGGATGTAAATACTCTCAAATGAAAGCTGACAGTCTGCAGTTAAAGCACATCTAGTTAGTTTAATTTCAAATCCATTGTGGTGGTGCATAGAGCCAAAAATCTTAGAATTGTGTCGATGTCCCAATATTTATGGACCTGACTGTATATATTTTTTGCCACTAATACACGCCAAAAAGGGCTTTAGAACATATAACTGCACCGCTGAACGACAAATATATTTTTTTGTGCCACTAATACACGCCAAAAAGGGCTTTAGAACATATAACTGCACAACTGAACGGCAAATATATATAGTTTTTGCCACTAATACACACCAAAAAGGGCTTTAGAACATATATAAATGCACCGCTGAACAGCAAATATATATTTTTTGTGCCACTAATACACGCCAAAAAGGGCTTTAGAACATATAACTGCACCGCTGGACGGCAAATATATATATTTTTTGCCACTAATACACGCCAAAAAGGACTTTACAACATATAAATGCACAGCTGAACGGTAAATATATATTTTTTTGCCAATAATACATGCCAAAAAGGGCTTTAGAACATATAACTGCACCGCTGAACTGCAAATATATATTTTTTTGCCACTAATACATGCCAAAAAGGGCTTTAGAACATATACTGTAACTGCACTGCTGAACGGCAAATAGGCCCTTATTTTTTTCCAATTATACAGACAACAAGAGGCTTTAGAACATATAACTGCACCGCTGAACAGCAAACAATATATATTTTTTTGCCACTAATACATGCCAAAAGGGGCTTTAATTCTCTCACTTCACCACACAACGGCAAATAATATATATTTTTTTGCCACTAATACATGCCAAAAAGGACTGAAATTTTCTCACTTCACCACACAACGGCTAATAAGCCCTTTTTTCCCACCTAATACAAATAAACATTTACAAGAATAGGTGCACTACTGTGGTGTATGCAATCAACAAAATCTGACTAAACCCTCACACTGATGTTAAAATGAGACTTTAGCCAATATATCCTTGTACTAAGGACATACCGCGGGCTCCGGTATGTCCTTATTACAAGGATATATTGGCTAAAGTCTCATTTTAACATCAGTGTGAGGGTTTAGTCAGATTTTGTTGATTGCATCCACCACAGTAGTGCACCTATTCTTGGAAATGTATATTTCATATACTCAATTACATCCACATATTTTGCTATCTGGTTTAGGATGTCTTTGTGTTACTTGTGGTCCGCTGCGGGCATCCTCCATTGCAAGCATTTTTTGCTGGGGATCGCCATTAGCAAAGGACCACATGTGCAGGATTTGGTTTCCCGGGTATAGATGCACAACACAGCATATGGTGTTGTTCATTTCCTGCCTCTTAAGACCACGTTATTTTGTCATGTAGTTCCCACTAATACAAGCAAAAAAATGCTTTAGAACATATAACTGCACTGCACAAGGGCAAATAAGACATAGAAATATTTCCTTGTAATAATTCCTGTTAATGGCTGTATCAAACATCACTTGTACCCCGATAACAATAACGGTTTGCTGGAATTCCAGAGCTGTATAATGGCAATTTGGATCCGCAGTCAGTGCAGCAAGGTGTAATAGGATTGTTCCTTTTACCCTGGCTGTAAACTCTCCTACTGAACCCTGTTCTGCTTCAATACTGTGGAATGATTCCTCTCTATCCTTTCCCTGAACTTCTATACAGCAAAATAAAAGTTTAAAAAAAATTTCTACCACTGTCCCTGGCGCCTGCTGATGTCTCTCCCTACACTTAGTACACTGGAAAATGGCAGAATCCAAGATGGCTGAGGCTATTTATAGGGCTGTGACATCACAGGGCTGGCTGATAATTGGCTGCATGCATGGCATTGTGGGTGATTCCCAGAGTTCCTTGCTCCATGTCCTAACACGTGCAGCAGCCATTTTAGGAAAAAATTGGATTTGTTACCACAAAGCATGTGGAAATTCGGATTCGGTGCTAATCAAATTTTTCCTGAAATTCTGATCCACTTCGTCAACTTAGATTCGCTCATCTCTAATGATTTGATTCAGATTTCTCTTCCTGTATTTGCATACATTATATTTTTGTAGGATTTTAAGGGATATTCCCATGTGGACAATATCCATAGAATATGCTACAAGTGTCCTACAGGTGAACTGCTGTGGCCTGCACCCATCTCGAGAACTGGCACATTTTGGCTACTGCGCATAGAGAGATGGCCGTACATGTGGTGCTCTCTCAATTCACTGCTATGGGAGGTTTGAAATAGCGAAGTAAGCATGTTTGGAACTCCAATAGAAGTGAATGGAGAGAGTTGTGCATGAGATGATACCTCTCCATTCACAAGTGGCATATGACAGGGCCCCCTTGTCAAGATAGGTATGGGTTCCAGAGGTGAGACCTACATCTATTGGACATTTATAGCAAGTGGATATGTCTAGGTGTGAATACCCCTTTAACCATGGATACACACAGGCCTGCATGGGAGACAGGCTCAGAAGGTACCATATTATATTGTTTTTATCAATAATGTTTGTAAAAGTTTATTCTTTTTAATTTTACATGCACAGGATCAATAAAAGCATGCAAAGGTGGACATATCCTTTAAAGGGTTTGTCTCACATCACAGTTGCATTTATCATGTAGAGAAAGTTAATACAAGCCACTTACTAATGTACTGTTATTATCCATATTGCTTCCTTTGCTGGCTGGATTAATTTTTCCATCACATTATACACGTCCTGTTTCCATGGTTACAGACCACTCTGCAATCCATCAGTGGTGGTTGTGCTTGCACACTATAGGAAAAATCATCAGCCTCTCTGGTGGCATGGACCATGGAAGTGCACAAAGGATAGTTATTTTTTGTATATTGTGCAAGCACGACCACCACTGATGGATTACAGGGTGATCTGTAACCATGGAAATGAGCAGTGTATAATGTGATAGAAAAATAAATCCAGCCAGCAAAGGAACCAATATGGATAATAACAATATATTAGTAAGTGGCTTGTATTAACTTTCTTTACATAATCAATGCCACTTACTGAAGTGAGACAGTCCCTTTAAATGTGTAAGACCCATATAATAATTCAAATATTCAACCCTTTTCTGCCCTGTTGCCTTGGTGAATATATTTATCTTCTTTGTTGCAACATAGAGATATAAGCCACTTAACAAAACCTTTTTTAGCCCTCATAACAAATAACCCTTATGACAAATTTTCGAAGTAATCGACTTCTCAATTGCATGACCAAATGTACTTTCCCAATTTCCTAATTTAGTAGTGTGCCTTCAAAGCATTAGGTTATTAATTGTTAAATGCAGTTAGAAAGACTGTCCAGGGCCAGTGGCGTACCTACCATATAGGCAGACCATGCAGCTGCTATGGGGCCCGTGAGAAAGGGGGGCCCACAGTGGAGGAGAGTCCCCGCCCCTGTCTATCTTCCTAACTGTCTCCCGTCTGCTAGCCCGCGCCTCCTAGCTCTGCCTCACGCCTCCTAGCTCCGCCTCCCGCCTGTTAGCTCCATCATGCCTGATTCCTCTGGGTTGCCACAACCTCGCCAGTAATAAAGTAAGTGACCACTTGTAGGTGAGGACAGTGCAGAGGTGTATGTGTGTGGAGGAAGGGGGGGGGGGGGTCACTCAGCTTTCCCAGGCTATTCTTCTGCACATATGCCATTCAGAACAGGAGGAAAGCTGGGTGCTATTATGTAATGTGACTCAGCTTTCCTGATGTCCTGCATGGCACAAGTGCAGAGGCATGAGGAGATATGAGGGTAGGTGGGAGTTGTGTTACTCAGCTTTCTCATGTCTCTCCACATGTGCCATGCAGGACAGCAGAAAAGCTGGGTGCTATTACATCATGTAATGTCACTCAGATTTCCTGCGGTCCTGCAAGGCCTAAATGCAGATAATAAGAACATGGAAAGGCAGGGGGGAGGGGTTCACCCAGCTTTCCCAGAGACTCCTGTCTCTGCACATGTGTCATGCAGGATAGCAAGTAATGTTAGTGTCTCCCAGGTGTCCTGCATGACACAGAGGATGGGGGAAGGGGGGCACTCACCTTATTAAACTTTTCTCATGTCTTTTCTCATGTGCATGTGCCATTCTGGACAGCAGGAAAGTTGGGTGGTATTACATCATGTAATGCCCCAGATTCTTGTCAATATATGCTGAACACCGCCAGAACCTACCAGATCCCATTCACTATAATGGGTCTGTTGGGTTCCAGCTGAGTACTGCCATTTTGTAGAACAAAATACTGCTGCACAAGGTGGGGCAGGGGAGAAGTTAGGGAGGGTAGTGAGAGGAGCCAGGGCGCATAGTGGGAGGGACTAGGAATGGGCATGGGGGCCCAATTTAAATTCTTGCTATGGGGCCCAATGATTTCTGTGTGCGCCCCTGTCCAGGGCACATCAGTATACGTGAGACTGAATGTAATTTGCTTGGGTATTTGGTAAAATCATGATTGTATATTCCAATATGTTAACTTTATGAGGAATGAAACAAACTTTATAGTATTTAATCAATGATAAAACTTTGTAATTTTATATTGATGATTTGGTCTCTCAGATTGAAGTGACGTGCCATGGAGTCTGTCTCCTTTATTAGCATCTCCAAAATGTTTTGTAATTACAGTATATTTAACTTGTACTTTTTCCAGCTGCATGTTTATGATGTTTTTTGGGTGACTATATAAAAGAATCTTGAAATATTCCAGCTTTTACACAGGTCAATACAACAGTTAAAATGAGCTGACTTTATTTTCTGCAGCTTTTCTGTATAGATTAGAATAATATGAGCAAAGTCATATCATAATGTTTAGCCGGTAAAAGATGGCACTCTATATGCACAAAGACAAAAAAACAATGCAACAGTACTCTGCAAACACAAATAATATACAATAATGCTAAATTTATAGGGAATATTCTGGTGCTAATGCTACGCTCATTTTATAAATATGAGATTCTTGGCAAATACATTTTGTACAAAATAATTTGTGCCTGTCCCCCAGCATCAAGGCGATCTCTCTAAGAGAAGAACGTAACACTAAATATTACCTGTTGGGTGCCATACTGGCCGCCACAAAATGCAGGGAATGCGGGTTCCGCATGCATGCTGGGTCCACTCTGCCTTTTGCTGCTTTTGGTGACATAATGGCCTCCATTAAATCCAGGTAATGCAGGTCCAACATGCATGCTGAGCCCTCCCTCCCTCCCCATCACCCGCTGCTCTGTTGTGGCAGCGAGTGATGGTTACCATGGCAACCGGACACCTTCACAGGCTTCCTGCTGTCCATGGTGCTGATCAGACTTCTGCTAAAGGCAGAAGTCTGATCAGACTTTGTAAAGTGAAAATACAGTATAGTACACTATATAGTGTACTGTATTGTACAGACATCAGACTCACTGGATCTTCAAAAACCAAGTGGGTCTGGGTCCAATTTTTATTTTTTTTAAAGTGAAAAAAAATGTAAAAAAACACATATATCACTGATTAAAAATTAAAAAAATTAAATGCACTACACATATTAGGTATCACCGCATCCGTAATAACCTGCTCTATAAAAATATCACATGACCTAACCCCACAGATGAACACCATAAAAAGAAAAAAAAAGGTGTCAAAAAAGCCATTTTTTGTCACCTTACATCACAAAAAGTGTAATAGCAAGCGATCAAAAAGTCATACGCACCCCAAAATAGTGCTAATCAAACCTCATCCCGCAAAAATCATACCCTACCCCAGATAATCGCCCAAAAACTGAAAAAACGATGGCTCTCATACTATGGAGACACTAAAACATGATTTTTTTTGTTTCAAAAATGAAATAATTGTGTAAAACGTGCATAAATAAAAAAAAGTTGACATATTAGGTATCTCCGAGTCCGTAATAACCTGCTCTATAAAAATACCATATGATCTAACCTGTCAGATGAATGTTGTAAATAACAAAAAATAAAAACGGTGCCAAAACAGCTATTTCTTGTTACCTTGCCTCACAAAAAGTGTAATATAGAGCAACCAAAAATCATATATACCCTAAAATAGTACAAACAAAACTGCCACCCTATCCCGTAGTTTGCAAAATGGGGTCACTTTTTTGGAGTTTCTACTCTAGGGGTGCATCAGGGGGGCTTTAAATGGGACAAGGTGTCAAAAAACCAGTCCAGCAAAATCTGCCTTCCAAAAACCGTATGTCATTCCTTTCCTTCTGCGCCATGCCGGTGCCCATACAGCAGTTTACGACCACATATGGGGTGTTTCTGTAAACTACTGAATCAAGACAATAAATATTGAGTTTTGTTTAGCTGTTAACCCTTGCTTTGTTACTGGAAAAAATGGATTAAAATTGAAAATTTGCCAAAAAATCTAAATTCTGAAATTTTATCTCCATTTGCCATTAACTCTTGTGGAACACCTAAAGGGTTAACGACGTTTGTAAAATCAGTTTTGAATACCTTGAGGGGTGTAGTTTCTAGAATGGGGCCATTTTTGGGTGGTTTCTATT
Organism: Bufo bufo; assembly: GCF_905171765.1. NCBI lineage: Eukaryota > Metazoa > Chordata > Amphibia > Anura > Bufonidae > Bufo > Bufo bufo. The sequence goes on from NC_053390.1 coordinate 315,799,847, forward strand.
ATGTAAGCCTCACAAAGTGACTTCAGACCTGAACTGGTCCTTAAAAAGTGTTTTTTTGAAAATATCTGAAAAAATAAAATGGCATTCCCAAAATGATCCAAACATGAAGTAGACATATGGGGAATGTAAAGTAATAACTATTTTTGGCGGTATTACTACCCTGTTTCCCCGAAAATAAGACAGTGTCTTATATAAATTTTTGCTCCAAAAGATGCGCTAGGTCTTATTTTCAGGGGATGTCTTATTTTTCCATGAAGAAAAATACGGTACACATTTATTGTTGAACAAAAAAAAAGGAAATCAGGGTGGGGAGGGGGATCACTTAAAATGGCACAGGGTGATCAGAGAAGGGAATCAAAATGACACAGGGGTATCAGGGTGGGGAGGGGGATCACTTAAAATGACACAGGGGGATCAGAAGGGGGAATCAAAATGGTACAGGAGAATCAGAGGGGTGGGATTACTATAGCATTTTAGTACCCCCTTCTGATCCTCCTGTGTCATTTTGATTCTCCCCTCTGATCACCCTGTGTCATTTTAATTACCATTTTTAGTCTCCCCCCCATCTTCACCAGACATCCCCCACCTTCCATCAGATATTCCCCCCCTACCTGTCACCCCGTCCCCTGTGTGTCCGTGCCAGCCAAGTTGTTAGACTCCATCAGGGCAGAGCGAGCAGCGGGCGGAAGAAGGCGGCAGCTTGTCCTGGCGGCGGCTGCGGCCAATCAGTGAGCTCCTTACATTCTGGGGTGGCTTGCTTTATAATCGGGGAGGCATTATGTCCGGCCGATGCTTTATAATCGGGGAGTCATTATGTTCGGCGGACGCTTTATAATCGGGGAGGCATTACGGTATGTTCGGCCGATGCTTTATAATCGGGGAGGCCTTATTTTCGGGGGATGCTTTATTATCGGGGAGGCCTTATTTTCGGGGGGATGCCTTGTATTACAGCGATAGGTTAAACTAGTGGTAGGTCTTATTTTCGGGGGATGTCTTATTTTCGGGGAAACACGGTATGTATTATAGAAGGAGAGAAATTGAAACTTGAAAATTTGCTAATTTTTCAAAATTTTGGGTAAATTTGGTATTTTTTTATAATAAAAAATAAAAAAAATTGACTCCATTTTACCAGTATCATGAAGTACAATATGTGACAAAAAAACTATCTCAGAATGGCCTGGATAAGTTAAAGTGTTAAACAATCTCAGAATGGCCTGGATAAGTAAAAGTGTTTTAAAGTTATTCACATATAAAGTGACACTGGTCAGATTTGCAAAAAATGGCCTGGTCCTTAAGGTGAAAATGAGCCCGGTCCTTAAGGGGTTAAGTATTAAGGCCAGTTACAGAGAACCGTGTACATGCCAGGAAAAACGCCTCTTTAGAAGCTTACCGCAAATACAGTACCATAATTAACTTTAGTACATAAATACAGACCCAATACCAAGCTCATAAGGCAGTACAGCACTAGAACCAAGCTCATAATCAAATGCAGCTCCAGAAGCTCAAACCATAAATACAGCACCAGAATTAATCTCAGTACATAAATGCAGCACCAGAATTAATCTCAGTACATAAATGCAGCACCAGAATTAATCTCAGTACATAAATGCAGCAAAACCAAGTGCATTACATATATACATGTCCAGCTTAAAAAGTTCAGTACAGACACTATTTGCATACCCAGCTTACCCCTTCCCATATACCTTTGTATAGTGTGAAACTACCGCTCCCAATATGGGTTACCAACCACCATTAGCTGTAGGTCATACAAGTGATTACAGCAATGATCAGATGCAGTCAGTGATGCATTTAATGACAAGTGACATCTCCTCCACCATCACGACTTCTCCCAGCTATAACTTATCTTCTTTCTCAGTAAAGAATTGCTGAATTATGGATGTAGCTGGTGTAAGAGATACAAGAGACTATAATGTGTCCAGATGAGATTCCTCTGAGAGCCTATAGCCACTTGAGATTCCCTGTGGGCCTGTAGCCACTTGTTTGGCCAGCTCATAGATTTCAATCGATATGGGGATTAGAAGCTGCATTGCCTTTGGCATCAATGGCTTGTTGATACTGTAACAAAAACACATTACAGTAATACATAAAATCGTAACCATCCTGGGCTGAATACATCTGTATGTACTCCTGTGCAGGGATCTGGACTTTGCTGTAGAGAATCCCCACTTCACTATCCCTGGAGTAGACTCGGACTGGTGATGTGGCATTGCGAAAGTAGCTAAGTCAGGAACAAAGCTGAGGTTCATAAACAGGAAGCTGGACAGGAAGTTTCAGGCCCAGGATAATCCAGATGTATAGACAAAGGTAAGCCAGAGGATAGGACTAGAGGAACACAAGAGAAAAAGGAGTGTGGTTAGGGATAAGATAGAGATCAGACTCTGGAAAGCACTAGTTGGATTCCAACCAGTTTACACAGAAGGACTAGGCGAAGACCAAGAACAGGGCAAAGTCAGAAGTGTAGCACAATGCTACAGCAACTGTAGAGAGGCCAGTAAAAGCTAGTAACATGAGCAAAAGGCAGTGAGCTTTAGGCCTAGCTGGGTTTATGTAGAAAGCACTGGTGACATTACAGAATCAGAACATACAGGAAGCTGTTGAGACCAAAGCCTTTCCAATTGACTAAATATAGCAATCTATCTTTTGACACTGGGTATTATTTTAATCTTATATTAGAGATGAGTGAACCAATCGAGAATTGTTTGGGGTCCGGTTCGATACAATTTCAATTTCCCATTTACACTCACAGGTAGATTTCTATCCTACTCTGTGTCTTGTAGAATTCTAATATATCTATATCTATATCTATATATATATATATATATGATGTAAAAAACTATCGGCAGCACCACCGGAATAAATAGGATAGTAAAGAAAGACGGGTGCAAAGTCCAAGTATGGTAACTGGTGCTTACCCACTTATAGACAGCAAAAAAATCGGACTGCACTCCAAACGGTTCTTCAGTAAAACAGTGTAAGCTTTATTCACCCATGCGCTGGCAAAATCAACGTTTCGGCTCTTACATGAGCCTTTCTCAAGCTTTTGCCACCGCATGGGTGAATAAAACTTACACTGTTTTACTGAAGAACCGTTTGGAGTGCAGTCCGATTATTTTGCTGTATATATATATATATATATATATATATATATATATATATATATATATATATTAAAAAGAAAAAAAGGGATGGCAGCACCGTCAAAATGGAACTTGGAAAAGAAGGGTGCACAGGCCCAAATGTGGATATAAGCCAATCCAACAAATGTAAAAATGGAAAAAAGGGCAGCACTCCACTGGATTAAAATAAAATAAACTTTATTTACCCAAAGGCTGTATATACCAATGCCAAGGAGAGGTGGTAACAGAATCGGACTCCTAAAAAAGAGAGAGCTCAAATGGATTTATACGCTTAATTCCCTGCAGCCATGTGGTCTCAATGTGGACTACAGGGTTGGAGTGGGTTAGCTGTGTGGTTTGCCCTCTCTCTTTGCATTCTAAATGTCGACTGTCTTGCTGTAAAGTATGTGATTTGTGTACACAAAACATATATCCTAGGTTTATTCCGCAAGTTTTCTCTGGTCAAAAACAAGTTTTTAGATTTTTTAACTTTTATGTATTCCTATTTTTTCTTTCAGATAATTTTTCACTGGATTCGGGATATGGGGAAGTGGCGTTATGTCCATTGGGGCTGTGCAATCACGATATCTGGACACGTCTGCTCATGCACTATACGGTCGTTTAGACTTGTGTATTTCCTTAAATAACTATTTCTGTATTTTCTTATTTAGATTCCGTTACTAGTATGGCGGGGTGTGATGAGGAGAACCCTCAGAGTGAGGTGGCGATGGATGGATTTTTGACCGTTGTAGCGGTGCGACTCTGCATTTACATGCGGATGCGCTACCGCTCTATGGTCATAGTAGGGTGCTCCACTTCAATTTGTAGGTGTGGCCCTCTCCCTAGTCCACTTAGCCACTGTAACACTCGGACATTGCTATATGTCCTTTTTTCACCCTGAGCCTGCGGCATATCGGGATTACTAGTTGTTCTCAATAGCAGCGTAATTCAGTGGGCATTCTGCCCTTATCCAAAATGGCGGCGTTAGCATTACAGCCCAAGAGCGCATGCGTCACATGACGAGGCTAATGCCAGACGGAAGCACAGTTTATGCGTCATAGGGGCATGCGCATTGGCGATTCAGGTACGCCGGATCGCACATGTCTACATGGACTACAGCCGCTCTCCCTCCTGCATCCATCATATGTATCACCTGTAACAGTAAGCACTTTGCACTTTATGTAATTATCTGCAGCTGGCACTCGTTATGTGATTTATGAAATACAAATGTATTGTATTATTTATATTCACTATATTATTTCACAATTGTATGCATCACGATTCAATGTCTTTGTATGTTTGATTTCATTGCTTTATATATTTATAATGTATCATGTACTGTGATTTTTTATTAATTATGTCCACTTAATTTGTAATTGTCTTGGATTGGTTGTAACACTATATATACTCAGAGTTTTGATGTGTACACACTGCTTGAGGAAGGCTCCTGTGTAAGAGCCGAAACGTCGCTACAGCCTTTGGGTAAATAAAGTTTATTTTATTTTAATCCAGTGGAGTGCTGCCCTTTTTTCCATTTTTATATATATATTATATATATATAAATATATATATATATATATATATATATACTGGTTTAATAAAATTTAACAATCCCCCCCAATTTTTTTTATTCCAACCGTGTGGAAATGGAATTCATGGAAACTGACGATTGAAGCGTGACGCTCAATTTCACATTAACACTCACAGGTAGATTGCTGCTATACCATGTGTTTTTCTGCAGTAATCACGTATTCATGCTGGTTAATTAAACTAAACCCCCCCAAAAAATTCAATTGCAACTGTGTGCAAATGGAATTAACTTAAATGGACTCTTGCAGCTTGATGCTCAATTTCACATTAACACTCACAGGTAGATTGCTACCCTACCCTGTGTGTATGTATATATATATATATATATATATATATATATATACAGTTATTTTTTTAAATTTAATAATCCCCCCAGAATATATATACTCTGATTAATTAAATTGAACCCACCGCCCCTAAAAAATAAAAAAATAAGTACCTTCACTCTCTAGCAATAGAATACAATCTTGATTGATTTCTGAATGTCCCTGATTGATTTCTGACTGTCCCTGACTCTCTAAGATTGTTTTTCGTGCAGACACCTTAACACCCAACCACCCTCTTTCACAGCCCAGCACAGAATGGCATTCTGCGTGTTCTGCTAGGGCACCTACCTGCTTACTGCAGCACTTGTCAGCCTGGGAGCCAATCAGGGCAAGCCCTCCCCCAAACTTCCTCTTGAGGTCATGTGAGAGCCCTTCCTCCCTAGTGCTTTTTTCCCGCCAACATGTGCACTAAACAAAATGTGCTGTTTTAGAGGATTCATCCGGAATGAACCTGAAAACATGTCTGGATCCAAGTCTGGATCGAATCCTGTTATATCGAACCTTATAATATATTCTTTGACCTGGAAGGATATGTCATCACTCTATAATATGAGAATAACCCATTACAGTATAATTCATCATTAGCAAACCCTTGCACAAAATAAATATTGCTGCGCTGTTTAGGGGAAAATAAAAAATGTCATTTTTAGGACAAATTGAGTACCAGTGAGGTATTGGAACCCAGGTGTGATGTCTGCTGGAATTGGGTCTTTCCCTATGTATACATTCCTTTAACCCTTTAGTGACCAGACATTTTTGGTGCTTAAAGGGTTCGTCTGGTGGATTTTATTAATTTCTTGAACCAGATAAAGATCAGGCCATTTAACCCCCCTTCCCCAACCCAACATTTTTAGTGCATTTGTTTTGAAAGCCATAACTTTTTTTCTGTTCAATCAGGAAAAAAATCATTTTTGCACCATCTCTCAGAGATATTTAAGTTTGTATAATTTTTTTTTAGTATTTTTGTGCTTTTTATACCTGAATTATTTTTTTTTTTACATTTTTGCATATTTTTTTATAGCACAATGGGCAACTAAAATACATTTTTAGATTTGTCCCTTTTCCACAACAGTGAATGTATGGGTTCTGGTCAGTGGGGGCAGGACTAGAAGCAACGGTGTGGGATGTGGTGGCCTTTTTATTTCTATGAATTTTTCTATTTTGTCTTTTTTTTTGTCATAATTTGTGCCCCCATAAGAGCGCTTTAGGGGAGATTTTAAACATTGGATTTTTTTTGGTATTGTTTTTTCCAGTAACTTGGACTGACATATTAGCCTCAGTTGCAGGGGTAATACAGCGCCCATAGGCTTTACAATGCTGTTCAGCCTCATTGCAGAGCTAATTTGGGTCTGCTAAGACAAACACCCTTTCCCCAGCGATCACTTGATCTCTAAGACTGGAGCAGGAAACGGCTTCATTGCCGTTCCTGTTCTGTATATGCAGTGCTCATGGAACTCTGTGTATATAGCAATGGAAAAGGAAGGGACAGTAAAAAAAAATGTCCTTGCCTTCTCTATGAGGAGCCCTACTATCACTAACAGTGGGCTTCCTGCTCCTAAGGCCTCATGCACACGACCGTATTTTTTTGCGGTCCGCAAAACGGGGTTCCGTTTTTCCGTGATCTGTGACCGTTTTTTCGTCCGTGGGTCTTTCTTGATTTTTGGAGGATCCACGGACATGAAAAAAAAAGTCGTTTTGGTGTCCGCCTGGCCGTGCGGAGCCAAACGGATCCGTCCTGAATTACAATGCAAGTCAATGGGGACGGATCCGTTTGACGTTGACACAATATGGTGCAATTTCAAACGGATCCGTCCCCCATTGACTTTCAATGTAAAGTCAGGAGTTAATATACCATCGGATCGGAGTTTTCTCCAATCCGATGGTATATTTTAACTTGAAGCGTCCCCATCACCATGGGAACGCCTCTATGTTAGAATATACCGTCGGATTTGAGTTACATCGTGAAACTCAAATCCGACAGTATATTCTAACACAGAGGCGTTCCCATGGTGATGGGGACGCTTCAGGTTATAATATACTAAAAGAACTGTGTACATGACTGCCCCCTGCTTCCTGGCAGGTGCTGCCAGGCAGCAGAGGGCAGCCCCCCCCCTGTAGTTAACACATTGGTGGCCAGTGTGGTCTGCGTCCGGTCGGGAGCTCCTCCTACTGGTAAGTGACGGGTCCGGCCGGGAGCTCCTCCTACTGGTAAGTGACATGACCTGTCACTTACCAGTAGGAGGAGCTCTTGGCCGGACCTGTCACTTACCAGTAGGAGGAGCTCCCGACCGGACGCAGACCATCGCAGCTCGCAGGTAAGTATAATGGTTCTACAAATTGCTAAGTAACCATGGCAACCGGGACTGCAGTAGCATCCTGGTTGCCATGGTTACCGATCGGACCCCCAGCGATTAAACTGGGACTCCGATCGGTACACTCCGCTGCCACCAATGATAGGGGGGAGATTTTAATTTGGAGCGGGAGGGAGGGGAGAAGGCCCACTGGCCACCAACGAGTTAACTACAGGGGAGGGAGGGGGGCCGGCCACACTGGCCACCAATGAGTTAACTACAGGGGAGGGGGGGCCCACTGGCCACCAATGAGTTAACTACAGGGGTGGAGGGGGCCCACTGGCCACCAATGAGTTAACTACAGGGGAGGGAGGGGGGGCCGGCCACACTGGCCACCAATGTGTTAACTACAGGAGGGGGGGCTGCCCCCTGCTGCCTAGCAGCACCTTACAGGCAGCAGGGGGCAGTCATGTACACAGTTCTGTTAGTATATTCTAACCTGAAGCGTCCCCATCACCATGGGAACGCCTCTGTGTTAGAATATACTGTTGGTTCTGAGTTTTCACGAAGTGAAAACTCAGCTTTGAAAAAGCTTTTATGCAGACGGATCTTCGGATCCGTCTGTATAAAAACTAACCTACGGCCACGGATCACGGCACGGATGCCAATCTTGTGTGCATCCGTGTTCTTTCACGGACCCATTGACTTGAATGGGTCCGTGAACCGTTCACGGCCAGGAAACACGGATCACGGATACGGCTGCAAAACGGTGCATCTTCCGATTTTTCCACGGACCCATTGAAAGTCAATGGGTCTGCGAAAAAAAACGGAAAACGGCACAACGGCCACTGGTGCACACAACGGTCGTGTGCAGGAGGCCTAAAGCTGCACAATTAGTGTACAGCTATCATCTCTGCAAGGATGTTAAGTAACATATGAAACCATCCCATGCCACTCCCATTTAGAATAACTTGTAATTTGTATGGCACCATTTTGAAGTACAAATAATATTTTATATATAACTTTTATTCTTTTTGAATGATCTGGGGTGGGAAAAAAATCATTTTCGTCATTATTTTCCCTTTTTTTCCCATTGATGTTGCTGTTTGAGGGTATATTTTGTGGTATGACGAGTAGCTTTCATTAATACTATTATGGGGTACATACAACATTTTAATCCCTTTTTATTCCATATTATGGGAGGGGGGATGACATTGTTTTTTTTGTCTTCTTTTTGAAGTGGTTATCATGCAGGATTTTAACATTATTATTATTTATTATTAAAGCGCCATTCATTCCGTAGTGCTGTACATAAGAAAAAGGGTGTACATACATAATACGGACAATTGCACTAAGCATAAACAAGACGAGTTACAAACTGGTACAGAAGGAGAGAGGGCCCTGCCCGTGAGGGCTTACAATCTACATGATACATATTACATTTATTTTTCCATATAGATATGGTAACGACAATACTAGCTATATATAAAAAAAAAATCCAGTTTTACTACTTTTGCACAATAAAAACACCTTTTAAAAAAATAATAAAACGTTTTTATGTTCCTATATTTCAAGATTCATAATAATAGAGCTCTTGTATATTGTAAGCCCTCGCAGGCAGGGTCCTCTCTCCTTCTGTACCAGTCTGTAACTCGTCTTATTCATTCTTAGTGCAATTGTCTGTATTATGTATGTATTGTGCACCCCTTATATGTACAGCGCCATGGAATGAATGGCACTTTAATAATAAATAATAATAATAATAATATGAGAGATTGGGATTTTTTTAAACTAACTTTTTAAATTTTTTAAAGCGCTTTATTGAACTATTTTAATGATTTTTTTTTATTCCTAGTGGGTGACTTGAACAGATGATTATTTGATAAAATACATTTCATTAGACACCTCCATAAAAACGCAAAGGTCTAGCTTAGGACCCCTTAGTGACTGCCATAAAAATTGTTTTAGTGGTCACTAAGGAGTTAAAAGGCAGCCATTTCCACCTAGAATTTCTCAGTGATTCTACACTGTAGTGTACATTTCATAAAATGTGAAGAAGATCATAGGACTTTGTTCTAGAAATTAGTTACCGATCTTGGCTTAGAGCATGAGAACTCTTTCTGAAATTCTTAAACATACGGGATATGAGTAAATAATGCATAAATCATTTCTCAAGGCTTACAAATTCTGGCCTATATTTAGAATGAAAATAAAATGCTGACATATTACAATTTCAGAAGGTCTGCTGTTTTTCAGACAGATTTAATTATATCATGAACCTTTGGGTAATGCTGCAGCTTGTGTCCAGATGTCATTCCGTGTGAGAACTTTGGTAAACCAGATTTAACATTTGACGTACATGTTCATCATCAGCAGGAGGTAGTTTCCGCAAAATGCTTTGTATGTATTGCCATGGTCTGTCATGAGCTGTGCCAGCTCAGCTTTCAACAACTGGGCTGCTGTTGAGATAGGATTGGAGATTTAAAAGAAACAGGATTTGCAGCTTTTGCCCACATGTCAATCCTTGTGTGAGAACTAGGGTAACCCCTCCCTAACATTTCACTTACATGTACGTCATTAGAGGTAGGTTGTTTCCCACAAAATGTAATAAATGTACATCATAAACTAAATTCCTGCTGCAATGGCTGGAATTGGAGATAACTCCAATCCCGGCCATTTAACCTCTTGGATGCCAGGTCATTGCTGACTGTGACATCTAAGTGGCTTACAGAGTGAAGGAGATGCAATGATGGGTTGCTGATGGTTGCTGTGGCACCTACAGTAGGTCTGCATTCTTAGTACTCCTGGTAGGCTAAGAGACTTGAACTAATAGGATGATCATCAGGCATAGAAATAGCTAAGTCCTCTAGTGGGACAAAAAAAAAGTATAACTTTTTTTAAAATTTAATAAAATATGCAAAGAGCCTTTCTGTCATATTATATTAAAAATATAAACTATAACAAATTGCAGTTGGTATCGCCACCTCCCCTCTGATCAGATTTTCCTATGTTCTCTGGTGCGGGAAGCATCACATTGAATGGAACAGGAAGCACAGCTCTGTTTAAAGTGCCAGGTTACTGCAGCTCAGCTCCTATTCACTTCAGTAACCTAATGCAGCAACTGCACTTTCGACGGGGCTTTGCTTCGCATGCCATTCAAAGTGCTAGTTCCAGCGACTTCAGGGAACATCTGATCTGTGAGGGTGCCAGATATTAATGACCTATCCTGATAGGTCATCAATATTGAGAACCTGGAAAACCCCTTTAAGCTCCACTTGCCTAAAGCAAATAAGAAAGCCATACACTGATGTTACTAGCAGGATTCATACATTCCTTTTACTGGACAGTTTTGGATTATGTGTAATTGTTTAGCTTCTATCATTTCTTCAGTCACTCCAGATTTGTGTCTGTGCCATCAAGTGATTCAAGCCTATGAACTTTGCTATGCTAACCACTGAGGCTTCTCTTACCTGAGCAGTGTAACAATGGCCTTGACTTGTTCTGGCTCTTGTGAATGCAAATCCTTGAATTCTGTGCTTCAAGTGCTTTTCTTTTTAGGATGGTATTCTTCAAACCCCTTTCAGTATTATTTTTGTCAGCCAGGGCTTGAAAACACGGGAAAGGTCAACTTGTCAGTTTGGAGCAGCAGGGCCCTTAGTGGTGCGACGTGGCTTTGATGTTACTACTTACTGCTTTCCCAGTAACATGCTGTGATTTCCAGCCCCTCTCTTTTCTGAACTGAGTTTTGTGATCTTGAAAAGTAGCAGAGCGCTCAAGCTAGGGTAGACCAGCTCAAGGAACTGAGTGATAATTCTGTGATTAGTATGGCAGCTGTTATCCCAGCAAACGGTTGTGGGTTCAAGGCTTATTCTTACCTGAGTCAACTAGGGCTAAAAAGTCAGCAAAACTAGAAAGTTTCAGTCAGAGTCGCAGAGGGGTTAATGGTGCCTCTTTGTAGACAAGAATGTTAGGGTTGAAGTCACTTTAGATTTTCATGGGCACAGTTCAGTTTCTGCTATTGCTTTAGTGCCATCCTCCTTTTAGTGTTGCCAGTTCCTAAGAATCTGTCATTGAGTTCTATCCTGAAACTCCATATTTTGAATTTCATATGGTTGCTATAAAGTTTATGTTTATTCTTTATCTTCATGAAATTTACCTTGTATTCCAGTTAGCACTGGCAGAAAAAAAACACATCTGGAAAACTTACAAGGGTTGTGTCACTTCAGCAAGTGCCATTTATCATGAAGAGAAAGTTAAAACAAGTCACTTAGGCGGGATTCACATCTGCGAAGTCCGGTTGTGAAGTCCAGCACTGCTATCCAGTTACTGTATCCGGCGTACATGCCAGCTTTCAGTCGGACATAAAATGCTACATGCAACATTTTTTGTCTTGCCGAAAGTTGGAATATAAGCCAGAAAGCGTCCGGATTACCGCTGGATCCCATTATAGTGAATGGGGATTTGGCGGTGCATGGTGGTACCGGCTATGCTGGATACAGTGAACCCGGGCAGTCTGTTCCTCCACCTAGACTTACTAATGTATTGTTATTACCCATATTGCCTCCTTTTCTGGCTTGATTCATTTTTACATCACTTTATACTCTTCTCGTTTCCATTGTTATGACCATCTTGCAATCCATCAGTGGTGGCCGTGCTTGTACACTATAGGAAAAAGTGCCGGCCTCTATGATGGCTTGTGCTTTTTTCTATAGTGTGCAAGGACGGCTGCCACTGATGGATTGCAGGGTGGTTGTAACCATGGAAATGAGACGTGTAAAATGTGATGGACAAACGAACACAGCCAGCAAAGGAGGCAATATGGATAATAACAATACATTAGCAAGTGGCTTGTATTAACTTTCTCGAACTGAAAAATGCTATTTGCTGAAGTGACACATCCCCTTTAATGTGATTGAGCACACAACCAAGGTTATGCACCCTTTATTTTAACATTTTTATATTTACGTTCACAGTGCTGTGTTAAGGCTCTTTGTTTGCGGATTGAACTATATTTTTCAATTATACCAATTTGGAGTGTGTATGTCTATTTGTTTGGGAAATCGAAAAGTTAGATTTTTTTTTCATTACAGCGTTCACTGTATAGGATAAATATGTTTATATTTTAATAGTATGGACATTTTTGGACACACAGTGTTTATTTATTTGTAAGATGAGGAAAGGGGTGATTGGAAATTGTATTTTTTAAATTTAAATAACTTTTTTAAGCTGATATTAAATCCCTGAGCTGGCACTAAAGCTGTACGTTACCACCAGTTGAAGGAAATAGTTGCCGGGTGTCTCCTCTTTCTCGCTCTTCCGGACTCACAACGGCGCCCCGTGTGGTCTCACGATCTCGGCGTCCCACGTGACTTGCCGGTGGTTCACATGACTAAGTGTGTTCACGTGACTGCACTTCCGAAGTCAGGGGATCGTGGCTGAGAGGAGTTGATTCCTTGATTACCACATTAACAGATAAGTCAATAGATGGGGGACTGTTTGTTGTTACTCGATCATCAATAAGTATGCTGAAAAAAACTTCTTATGAACCAGAGATGGTGCAGTCCATGGTGGTATACTGCTTGTGCTACTCCGACCAAACTATACGCGTTTCGGGGTACCTCCCCTTCCTCAGTAGTGGTGTTAAGCAAGCAGGAAGTCAACCTATTTATACTCCATAGTATCATGGGGTGATGGGTAGATGATCCATCTAAATCCTGGTGTGGAGTAGTTGCAAACTAAAAAACGCATATGCGTTTTCAATGCGTTTTTCATAAAATCGTGATTAGAAACATAAATAAAATACATATACACTCACCTAAAGAATTATTAAAAACACCTGTCCTATTTCTCATTAATGCAATTATCTAGTCAACCAATCACATGGCAGTTGCTTCAATGCATTTAGGGGTGTGGTCCTGGTCAAGACAATCTCCTGAACTCCAAACTGAATGTCAGAATGGGAAAGAAAGGTGATTTAAGCAATTTTGAGCGTGGCATGGTTGTTGGTGCCAGACAGGCCGGTCTGAGTATTTCACAATCTGCTCAGTTACTGGGATTTTCACGCACAACCATTTCTAGGGTTTACAGAGAATGGTGTGAAAAGGGAAAAACATCCAGTATGCGGCAGTCCTGTGGGCAAAAATGCCTTGTGGATGCTAGAGGTCAGAGGAGAATGGGCCGACTGATTCAAGCTGATAGAAGAGCAACGTTGACTGAAATAACCACTCGTTACAACCAAGGTATGCAGCAAAGCATTTGTGAAGCCACAACACGCACAACCTTGAGGCGGATGGGCTACAACAGCAGAAGACCCCACCGGGTACCACTCATCTCCACTACAAATAGGAAAAAGAGGTTACAATTTGCACGAGCTCACCAAAATTGGACTGTTGAAGACTGGAAAAATGTTGCCTGGTCTGATGAGTCTCGATTTCTGTTGAGACATTCAAATGGTAGAGTCCAAATTTGGCGTAAACAGAATGAGAACATGTATCCATCCTCTGATGGCTACTTCCAGCAGGATAATGCACCATGTCACAAAGCTCGAATCATTTCAAATTGGTTTCTTGAACATGACAATGAGTTCACTGTACTAAAATGGCCCCCACAGTCACCAGATCTCAACCCAATAGAGCATCTTTGGGATGTGGTGGAACGGGATGTGCATCCCTCAAATCTCCATCAACTGCAAGATGCTATCCTATCAATATGGGCCAACATTTCTAAAGAATGCTATCAGCACCTTGTTGAATCAATGCCACGTAGAATTAAGGCAGTTCTGAAGGCAAAAGGGGGTCCAACACCGTATTCGTATGGTGTTCCTAATAATTCTTTAGGTGAGTGTATATCTAATACATGTATAGCTGATACAATAATAAAACAGCTCACAGTGGTAAAACACAGTTATAAAGTGCATAAAGTAATCTTCTGGGATGTTATAGCTTCATAATATAATATAATATATTGCTGGGTGGTCTGTCATATGCAGAGGCGGAAGAGCGCAGTTATATATGTATTTTATTAATGTTTCTAATCACAATTTTATGAAAAACGCATAGAAAACGCATATGCGTTTTTTAGTTTGCAACTACTCTGCACTAGGATTTAGATGGATCATCTACCCATCACCCCATGATACTATGGAGTATAAATAGGTTGACTTCCTGCTTGCTTAACACCACTACTGAGGAAGGGGAGGTACCCCGAAACGCGTATAGTTTGGTCGGAGTAGCAAGCAGTATACCACCATGGACTGCACCATCTCTGGTTCATAAGAAGTTTTTTCCAGCATACTTATTGATGATCGAGTAACAACAAACAGTCCCCCATCTATTGACTTATCTGTTAATGTGGTAATCAAGGAATCAACTCCTCTCAGCCACAATCCCCTGACTTCGGAAGTGCAGTCACGTGAACACACTTAGTCATGTGAACCACCGGCAAGTCACGTGGGACGCCGAGATCGTGAGACCACACGGGGCGCCGTTGTGAGTCCGGAAGAGCGAGAAAGAGGAGACACCCGGCAACTATTTCCTTCAACTGGTGGTAACGTACAGCTTTAGTGCCAGCTCAGGCACTTGACCACATGTGAATCGCCTATGTTTATATATCTTGCTTGTACTATACCATTTGCCATACCGGCCGGTACCCAGTGACTTGGGCATTATCCCCTTGCAAGTGAGATTGCCTGAATTATCTGATACGTCAGTCAGTCCATAGGTCTCACTCCAGGTGCCACGGATTCCACCTTTATTAGTGTTTATCGTGGCCATTTTGTTTTATTGTGTTTTTATTGATATATGTTTTTATTGATTATATTTTCACTGATACATGTGCCTTACACAGGGTCAATAAACGTATATACACTCACCTAAAGAATTATTAGGAACACCTGTTCTATTTCTCATTAATGCAATTATCTAGTCAACCAATCACATGGCAGTTGCTTCAATGCATTTAGGGGTGTGGTCCTGGTCAAGACAATCTCCTGAACTCCAAACTGAATGTCAGAATGGGAAAGAAAGGTGATTTAAGCAATTTTGAGCGTGGCATGGTTGTTGGTGCCAGACGGGCCGGTCTGAGTATTTCACAATCTGCTCAGTTACTGGGATTTTCACGCACAACCATTTCTAGGGTTTACAAAGAATGGTGTGAAAAGGGAAAAACATCCAGTATGCGGCAGTCCTGTGGGCAAAAATGCCTTGTGGATGCTAGAGGTCAGAGGAGAATGGGCCGACTGATTCAAGCTGATAGAAGAGCAACGTTGACTGAAATAACCACTCGTTACAACCGAGCTATGCAGCAAAGCATTTGTGAAGCCACAACACGCACAACCTTGAGGCGGATGGGCTACAACAGCAGAAGACCCCACCGGGTACCACTCATCTCCACTACAAATAGGAAAAAGAGGCTACAATTTGCACGAGCTCACCAAAATTGGACTGTTGAAGACTGGAAAAATGTTGCCTGGTCTGATGAGTCTCGATTTCTGTTGAGACATTCAAATGGTAGAGTCCGAATTTGGCGTAAACAGAATGAGAACATGTATCCATCCTCTGATGGCTACTTCCAGCAGGATAATGCACCATGTCACAAAGCTCGAATCATTTCAAATTGGTTTCTTGAACATGACAATGAGTTCACTGTACTAAAATGGCCCCCACAGTCACCAGATCTCAACCCAATAGAGCATCTTTGGAATGTGGTGGAACGGGAGCTTCGTGTCCTGGATGTGCATCCCTCAAATCTCCATCAACTGCAAGATGCTATCCTATCAATATGGGCCAACATTTCTAAAGAATGCTATCAGCACCTTGTTGAATCAATGCCACGTAGAATTTAGGCAGTTCTGAAGGCAAAAGGGGGTCCAACACCGTATTAGTATGGTGTTCCTAATAATTCTTTAGGTGAGTGTATATATTTTATCTCCCACTTTGTTGTCCGGTGCCCCCTGATATTTGAGTGCCCCTCCATACGTTATATTTACTTCTCTCTTGGATTTGGGTGATCTCTGAGGAGTGCACCTACCCATAGTGGTCCCCCAGGTGAGCCGCCATTGTCCAGTCTTCATCGATATTAAATCCCCCTAGGGGAATTGAAAATGCGATCGTTAGATTACTTATCCCGTAGACTGCAATAAATTACCATTACAGTCTATGCGAGATTAAATACGTTCCTATGGAGCAATGTCACAGGAATGTATTTAAATATGTTGCTGTTGTAGCCTCAAGCCTTCCTAAGCCTTCTCCTGGGAGAGCACCTCACATGCTGTGGTCACAAGTGAACATGGAATCTGAGGGGGTTCAAAAACATAGTAACATAGTAACATAGTACAGTTCGGCCTGTTATCCTGCAAGTTGATCCAGAGGAAGGCAAAAAAAAAACCTGTAAGGTAGAAGCCAATTTTCCCCACTTTAGGGGAATAAAAAATTCCTTCCTGACTCCAATCAGGCAATCAGAATAACTCCCTGGATCAACGACCCCTCTCTAGTAGCTATAGCCTGTAATATTATTACGCTCCAGAAATACATCCAGGCCCCTCTTGAATTCCTTTATTGTACTCACCATCACCACCTCCTCAGGCAGAGAGTTCCATAGTCTCACTGCTCTTACCGTAAAGAATCCTTTTCTATGTTTGTGTACAAACCTTCTTTCCTCTAGACGCAGAGGATGTCCCCTCGTCACAGTCACAGTCCTCGGGATAAATAGATGATGGGATAGATCTTTGTACTGACCCCTGATATATTTATACATATTAATTAGATCTCCCCTCAGTCATCTTTTTTCTAAAGGGAATAACCCTAATTTTGATAATCTTTCAGGGTACTGTAGTTGCCCCATTCCAGTTATAACTTTAGTTGCCCTCCTCTGGACCCTATCCAGCTCTGCTATGTCTGCCTTGTTTACAGGAGCCCAGAACTGTACACAGTACTCCATGTGTGGTCTGACTAGCAAATTTGTAAAGTGGTAGGACTATGTTCTTATCACGGGCATCTATGCCCCTTCTGATGCAACCCATTATCTTATTGGCCTTGGCAGCAGCTGCCTGACACTGGTTTTTGCAGCTTAGTTTGCTGTTTATTAAAATTCCTAGATCCTTTTCCATGTCAGTGTTACCGAGTGTTTTATCATTTAGTATGTACGGGTGATTTGCATTATTCCTTCCCATGTGCATAACTTTACATTTGTCAGTGTTAAACCTCATCTGCCACTTATCTGCCCAAGCCTCCAGTCTATCCAGATCGCTCTGTAGTAGTATACTGTCCTCTTCAGTGTAAATTACTTTACACAGTTTAGTGTCATCTGCGAAAATCAATACTTTACTATGCAAGCCTTCTACAAGATCATTAATAAATATAATGAAGAGAATAGGGCCCAATACTGACCCCTGAGGTACCCCACTAGTGACAGTGACCCAATCTGAGTGTGTACCGTTAATAACCACCCTCTGTTTTCTATCACTCAGCCAGTTACTTACCCACATACAGACGTTTTCTCCCAGTCCGAGCATTCTCATTTTATATACTAACCTTTTATGTGGTACAGTGTCAAATGCTTTGGAGAAGTCCAGATATACGACATCCATTAATTCGCCGCTGTCAAGTCTAGAACTTACCTCCTCCTAGAAACTGATTAAATTAGTTTGGCATGACCTATCCCTCACGAAGCCATGCTGATATGGCGTTATTTGCTTATTTCCGTTGAGATGCTCTAAAGCATCTCTCAGAAAACCTTCAAACAGTTTACCCACAACAGATGTTAAACTTACCGGCCTATAGTTTCCAGGCTCTGTTTTTGGACCCTTTTTGAATATTGGCACCACATTTGCCATGCGCCAATCCTGTGGGACATTCCCTGTCAGTATAGAGTCCGCAAATATCAGAAATAAGGGTCTGGCTATGACATTACTTAATTCCCTTAGGATACGGGGGTGTATGCCATCCGGTCCTGGCGATTTGTCTATTTTCATCTTTTTAAGTCGCTGATGTACTTCTTCCTGGGTCAGACAGGACACTTTTAATGCCCATTCTGCATGTCAACTGACAGTTTATTTTCTTCAGTGAATACATTGGAGAAAAAAATATTTAACAGCTTTGCTTTCTCCTCGTCGCTCTCTGCGACTCCCCCCTCATTACTCTTTAAATGGCCGAAACATTCAGATTTATACTTTTTAACATTTATATAATTGAAGAACATTTTAGGGTTAGTTTTACTCTCTTTGGCTCTAACAACTTTCGATGTTCTTCTCTGCGCCTACCATGTTGATCACGGCATGGGCGTCCGCACTTGCCCCCCCCCCCCTCCGGGGCCCTAGAAATCTGTGAACTGAGTTCTGCCTCTGCTCATTGCCAGAAATGGGTTAATGTCACCCACCAATGGAACAGATTATCTTTAAAAAATTCGGTCCCTGTCACCTATGCAGAGCAGGGGTTTATTCACGTCAAAAATGGTAAAATGTCAACCCAAGAATGTAACAGACAAATTAGTGAATTTTTTTAACCTGTCTACTAGGTATAGCAGTGGTATATCACACCCAAAATTTGTTGAATTTCACCCGAAAATGTAACGGACAAATTCGTGATTTTTTTTTACCTATCTACTAGGTATAGGAGTGGTATATCACACCCAAAAATTGGTGAATTTCACCTGAAAATTTAACAGACAAATTAGTGAATTTTTTTAAACTGTCTACTAGGTAGAGAAGTGGTATATCACACCCAAGAATTGCTAAATTTCACCCTAAAATGTAACAGACAAATTAGTGAATTTTTTTTACCTGTCTACTAGGTATAGCAATGGTATATCGCACCCAAAAATTGGCGAATTTCACCCGAAAATGCAACAAATCAATTAGTGAAATGACATAAAATAAAATAGGTAGAAATAAAAAAAAAAAAAAAAAATTTATGAGGTGGAGGTCCATATTAGAGTAGGAGTTTGAGGAGGCGGTGGACGTAGCGGTGTAGGTGGAAGCGGCGGTGCAGGAGGACGAGGTAGCCAACACTGTTTTTTGGTTTTAATTTTTAATTTTTATTTTTAATTAGGGTACACTCCAAAAGAGTGGGAAATATTAAAAATGCAACAATGAGCAATTGCGCTGTAGTATAACAATGGTTGGGTAAGGCCGGTATACATGTCTATTCTGCACAAGGTACGGACAAGTGGAATCCATGCCTGGTTCGTTTTTAATGAACGTTAGCTTGTCCACATTGGCTGTGGACAGGCGGCTGCGCTTGTCTGTGATAACGCCCCCTGGCGTGCTAAACACACGTTCAG
Source organism: Bufo bufo (assembly GCF_905171765.1). NCBI lineage: Eukaryota > Metazoa > Chordata > Amphibia > Anura > Bufonidae > Bufo > Bufo bufo. Next base: position 315,819,467 of record NC_053390.1, read on the forward strand.
AAAATACACTGGCTTCAGGGCAGGCCAGCACCTCCAAGGCATAAAGGACAAGCTCAGGCCATGTGCCCAATTTGGAGACCCAGAAGTTGAAGGGGGCAGACCCGTCATTCAGTACGTGTAGGCGTGTGCACACATACTGCTCCACCATGTTGGTGAAATGCTGCCACCTGCTAAGACGTTCCATATCAGCTGGTGGTGCTGGTTGTTGTGGCGTGCTGACAAAGCTTTTCCACATTTCGGCCATGCTAACCCTGCCTTCTGAGGTCCTGGCGGTGCCCCAGCTGCGTTGGCGACCTCTTCCTCCTCCTCTGACTTCGCCTTGTGCTTTCACTGTGCCCCTGCTGTCAGGTGCGAATGCCACCAGCAGCGCGTCTACCAGCGTGCATCTTACGATCACACTCCAGTGACAGAATTAAGGACGGTACATTGTCCTTGCAATGGGGATCCAGCAGCGTGGCCACCCAGTAATCAGCACAAGTTAGAATGTGGGCAACTCGGCGGTTGTTGCGGAGACACTGCAGCATGTAATCGCTTATGTGTGCCAGGCTGCCCAGAGGCAATGAAAAGCTGTCCTCTGTGGGAGGTGTATCGTCTGTGTCCTCTGTATCCCCCCAGCCACGCACCAGTGATGGCCATGAGCTGGTCTGGGTGCCACCCTGCTGTGAACAAGGTTCTTCCTCCTTCATCTCCTCCTCCTCATCCTCCACCTCGTCATCCTCCAGAACTGTGCCCTGGCTGGAAAATTGTATACCTGGCGTTTGTGGGTGCAGGAACCCACCCTCTAAACCACTTGTGAATGACTGGCCGGAAACCCTACGAAATGATTCCTCCTGATCCTGTGCCACATTCTCTTCCATCATCGCCAGCAGCGTTTTTTTCAAGGAGGCATAGAAGTGGGATAGTAATGCTGAGAATGGCGTTATCGGCACTGGCCATGTTGGTGGAGTACTCGAAACAGCGCAACAAGGAACACAGGTCTCGCATGGAGGCCCAGTCATTGGTGGTGAAGTGGTGCTGTTCCGCAGAGCTACTCACCCGTGCGTGCTGTAGCTTAAACTACACTATCGCCTGCTGCTGCTCGTACAGTCTGGCCAGCATGTGCAAGGTGGAGTTCCACCTTGTGGGCACGTCGCATATGAGGCGGTGAGCGGGAAGGTCGAAGTTACGCTGCATCGCTGACAGGCGAGCAGCAGCAGAACGAGAATGCTGAAAGCGCGCACAGACGGCCCACACTTTATGCAGCAGCTCTGACATATCGGGGTAATTTTTAAGGAACCTCTGCACCACCAAATTCAGCACATGCACCAGGCAAGGGATGTGCGTCAAACCGGCTAGTCCCAGAGCTGCTACGAGATTTCGCACCCATTATCGCACACCACTAAGCCGGGCTTGAGGCTGACTGGCACAAACCACTCATCGGTCTGTTGTTCAAGGCCCGTCTACAGCTCCTGCGCGGTGTGGGGTTTGTCCCCCAAACAGATAAGTTTTAAAACTGCCTGCTGTCATTTACCCCTGGCTGTGCTGAAGTTGGTGGTGAAGGTGTTACGCTGACCGGATGAGGATCCGGTAGAGGATGAGGAAGCCGAGTAGGAGGAGGAAGCAACAGGAGGCAAACTGAAGCGCCCTGCAATTCTCGGTGGTGGAAGGACATGCGGCAAACTGCTATCCGCCTCAGGCCCAGCCACCACTGCATTTACCCAGTGTGCTGTTATGGAGATATAACGTCCCTGACCGTGCTTACTGGTCCACGTATCCGTAGTGAGGTGCACCTTGCCACAGATGGCGTTGCGCAGTGCACACCTGATTTTGTCCCCCACTTGGTTGTGCAGGGAAGGGATGGCACACCTGGAAAAGTAGTGGCGGCTGGGCACGACGTACTGTGGGACAACCACCGCCATAAGGATTTTAAAACTCTCCGTCTCCACCAGATGGAATGACAGCATTTCAAAGGCCAGTAATTTTGAAATGCTGGCATTCAGGGACAGGGATCATGGGTGGGTAGGGGGGTACTTTCTCTTCCACTCCAATGTTTGGGAGATGGAGAGCTGAACGCTTCCGTGGGACATTGTGGAGATGCTTGGTGACCCAGATGGTGTTGTTGCTGTCAGATCCTCTGTTTGCGGGGTGGCAGGTGGTACTGTCACTCCAGAGGTGGATGAAGAGGCCGAGACTGCAGCAGAAGAGGAAGCAGGAGGAGCCAGAGACCTTTCTTTGTTTTTAAAGGTGTCTACTCCACTGCAGCTCGTGCAGGTTGTGCTCAGGTTGAGAACGTTTATGCCTCACTTCAGGCTCTAATTGCACAGCATGCAAACCACTCGTGTCTTGTCGTCAGCACATTGTCTGAAGAACTGCCACGCCAGGGAACTCCTTGGAGCTGGCTTTGGTGTGCTCGGTCCCTTGCCGCGGTGGGCAGTAGCAGTAGCAGGCGTACTGTCTAGGGGACGGCCTCTCCGCTTTTGCACCCTGCTCCCTCTTCTGCTGTGCTGGTGGCTCTGTGCGACCACCGCCTTCTTCCTCCGAACTACACAGGTCACTCGCATGACCTTGATTCCATGTGGGGGTCGAGGACCTCATCGTCCTCCACATCATCTTCCACCCAGTCTTCACCCCTGCCCTCCTTGTCGGTCTGCACACTTTCGAAAGCCCCAGCAGTTGGCACCTGTGTTTCGTCATCATCCGAGATATGCTGCGATGGTCCTCCCATGTACATAAGGGGTTTGGCATCGGTGCACTCAATCTCTTCCACTTCTGGGGCAGGGATAGGTGGATGGCCCTGGGAAACCCTGCTAACAGAGTCATCAAAAAGCAGAAAAGCAGACTGCTGCATGATTTGGGGCTCAGACTGCTTGGCTGATTTGCAAGGGGGTGAGGTGAAAGACTGATGGACATCGGCTGCAGGTGCCAACTCTGATCTTTCAGCAGGAGACTGGGTGGGAGACAATGTGAAGGAACTGGAGGCACTGTCAGCAACGCAATCTACTATCGCCTGTACTTGTTCTGGCCTCACCATTCGTAGAGCCTCATTAGGCCCGACCAAATACCGCTGCAGGTCCTGTCGCCTACTCGCACCTGAGGAAGGGGTTTCACTTGTGCGTGTAGCTGGCACAGATCGACCACGTCCTCTTCCAGCTACAGGAGCTCCACCAGCAACACCACGACCTGAGCCACGTCCCTTATTTGACGTTCTCCTCATATTTCTCAAATTTAGGATCTTGCCCTAAATGGTTGTTTTATTAATAGCAGAATAGAACGACAGTATCTAAAGGGTGTATCTCACACGTTTAGATCCAGACTAGGCCGCAATTAAAGATTTTTGCCCAAAATTGCTGTTTTTCAAATAACAGAATTGAACCACAGTATCTAAAGGGTGTATCTCACAATGACATATTCAGCAAAGGCTGCAAAATATATTTTTTTGCCCAAAAAGGGTGTTTTATTAATAGCAGAATAGAACCACAGTATCTAAAGGGTGTATCTTACAATAACTAATGCAGCAAAGACTGCAAAATTTATTTTTTTGCCCAAAATGGGTGTTTTTTTAATAACAGAATATGACAGCAGTATATAACGCTTGAATTTCACACGTGCAGATGCAGCAAGGGCTGTAAAATTGTGTATTTTGCCCAAAAAGGGTGTTTTATTAATAGCAGAATAGAACCACAGTATCTAAAGTGTGTATCTCTCAAGATGCAGACTAGGCTGCAATTAAAGATTTTTGCCCAAAATGGGTGTTTTATTAATAGCAGAATAGAACCACAGTATCTAAAGGGTGTATCTCACAATGACATATGCTGCAAAGGCTGCAAAATTAAGTTTTTTGGCCAAAATTTGTGTTTTTTTTATAACAGAATATGATAGCAGTATATAACTCTTGAATTTCACACGTGCAGATGCAGGAAGGGCTGTAAAATTGTGTGTTTTGCCCAAAAAAATTTAGTTTTTTAAAACCCAGAAAATTATAGCTGTATTTCTTAAATTGCACACTAGAAATATATTGGATACAGGGCACTCAAGAAACCGTAACCATGTGGTTGCAACAATTATATAGTTTTATTAATGATAAAACAAATAAAATAGGAAATATAATACGGTGTTATAATCAGAAATAATGCGTCACCTCACGTTATTATAAAATGGCATATACAGTATGGTGAGTACTACAATGAATATGATCGCAATGTTCCAGCTATAGAAAAGTCTGCTAGGTGTAAATTGTCATAGGGAGCGGACCTCAATGTTATGACAAGCAAGTTATAATGTTCTTCAGTATCGCAATCACTGAAATGATCGATCCAATACTTATGTGCAGCCTTTGAAATAAATACCTGAGTATGGTAAATATAGACCAGAAGTCAGATGTCCCACGTTTAGTTGCAGCGGCGTCCCGCCGAAACAGAAGTGGGTAGCAGCGTCCCGCTAGGTCTTTTGGTACAAAGATGAGGGGTGTCGCACCAGAAGCGTTTCGGGGTCTAATTATTTGCCCCTTCCTCAGTTAGACCCCGAAACGCGTCTGGTGCGACACCCCTCATCTTTGTACCGAAAGACCTAAGTACCGAAGATCGGCCAACTAACAGACCAGAGGTGGACCTTTACCGACGAAATTTTCCGTCACTATATTACTGCGGAACTTTCATTCAAAAGCGGAGGTCCATAGGCTTGAACAACGATATATAGAGCCGTCTGCAATCTCCTGATTCCACAAGTGCTGCACGAACAGAGGCACATTCCGGAGAGTAGTCATATCTTAAGGTTTGGTCGATTATAATCAACTTCTACTTGCAAGTAACCTAGTAGCGGGACGCCGCTGCAGCTAAACGTGGGACATCTGACTTCTGGTCTATATTTACCATACCCAGGTATTTATTTCAAAGGCTGCACATAAGTATTGGATCGATCATTTCAGTGATTGCGATACTGAAGAACATTACTTGCTTGTCATAACATTGAGGTCCGCTCCCTATGACAATTTACACCTAGCGGACTTTTCTATAGCTGGAACATTGTGATCATATTCATTGTAGTACTCACCATACTGTATATGCCATTTTATAATAACGTGAGGTGACGCATTATTTCTGATTATAACACCGTATTATATTTCCTATTTTATTTGTTTTATCATTAATAAAACTATATAATTGTTGCAACCACATGGTCACGGTTTCTTGAGTGCCCTGTATCCAATATATTTCTATTTTTTACTTTATTGAGTGAGTGGTCTCAATTTTACAGGAGCACCTACTGGTGCCCATTTTTCCTAGTGCGATATCTTATATATATAATTACTTTAAATTGCACACTGACTAATGCGGTAGAGGCCCAAGATGAAGGTTATTGCCAAAAATTTGAGTTTTTTCAAAGCCAGAAAATTATTGAAGTATTTCAAACTTGTTTTTAACAATAATAGATGCAGCAAGGGCTGCAATATTAAGTGATTTGCCCAAAAAGGGTGTTTTTTTACTAACAGAATATGACAGCTGTATATAACGCTTGAATTTCACACGTGCAGATGCAGCAAGGGCTGTAAAATTTAGTATTTTGCCCAAAAAGGGTGTTTTTTAAAACCCAGCAAATTATAGCTCTATTTCTAGCTTAAATTGCACACTGACTAATGCTGCAAAGGCACCAGATGTAGGATATTGCCAAAAAAGGGTGTTTTTTTAAAACCAGATTATTATTGCAGTATTTAAAGCTTGGATTTGAATGTCACAAAAGCACATATGCAGTGCTGGTGCACTGAGCTTGCATAAAATGGCCGCCGCCGCCCACCTAACTAACAGACGGATAAAAGTTATTTTTCTCTGTCACTGGGCTCAGGGCAGGGTAAAAAGATTGTGCACTGCACCCACACAACAAAATCTATGTAGATCGCCGAGTTCAATTGGAGTTCTGATTAAAGATTCTGTCCTATTCTCTCCCTCACAGCAGCAACATCCTCTCCCTACACTAAGCACAGCAGAGTGACGTCCAGCGCTACGTGACTCCAGCTTATATAGAGGCTGGGTCACATGCTGCACTGGCTAATCACAGCCATGCCATTAGTAGGCATGGCTGTGATGGCTTCTAAGGGCACACGAGTTAAACGCTTGTTGATTGGCTGCTCTGCAGCCTTTCAAAATGCGCCATAAAATAGCCGAACACCGAACCCGAACCCAAAATGCTCGGGTTCGGGTCCGGGGTCCAAAAATCCTAAAGTTCGGTACATTACAGTTCGGGTTCGCTCAACCCTACCCTCCGTGAATACCAAACAGAACCAGGCATAGTAACTAATATTCCCCAACATCATGAAACCTGGTGAGTATCTCTGCATTATGCATAATGACCGTAGGTGCTTTGCAGCCCTCCTGTGATCTCTGATGTGGCCATCTTTAATACCCCGGCAGAAATTGCTTTTTATCACTGAACACTATTGTTTGCCCTCCCTGCCTTCAATGGGCTACAAATGAGCTAGTGGAGTGGGTGAATACTGTCCTGCTTCAAAAAGACAGTTTCTTATGGTCCAGACAGTCACTACAGGGGATGCTGCAGAACCAATTTGTAATCCCATGGCTGTTCATTGAGATAAAGCAGCTCTTATGGAGATCTTGGCGTGTATCTTTCTGAACCATCCAGAACCCTCTATACATGTGCGAATGCCATCTTCTGACCATGGACGGCAGCACCAATGCTCTAAAGGAACTTCTCGTCCAACCTTTTCCGAGATTTGACAGATGGACCATCCAGCTTTTCGAATTTCCATTATTCGTCTCTTTTTAAAGTCCATTAATTGCACGAATGGGGCATTCCTTTGTCTGTCAGGTAAAGTAAACAATTCAACAACACCCAGTCAACAGTCCTGTATAAGAGAAGATGAAAAACAGTGCTGTCAGACAAAAACAAGTGATGCCATAAAAAGTCTATGGAGCATCTGTATGTAAAGGAACTTGGAATCATTACATGTAACTCCCTCCAGCATTTTTATGTTGTAAAATAGGATTTTTATCTTAAATGGGTTATCCTGGAAAAGATAATGATGACTTATCCTCAGGATAGGTCATCATTATCACATTAGTGAAGGTCCAAGTCCCAGCATCCCCACCGATCAGCTGTTTCAGGGAGCCACTGCGCTCACCGAAGCTCTGGTGAGCGATGCAGGCTTCCGATAGCTTTCCAAGGACAGCGCTGTACATCATATAGTGGCAGTGCTTGGTATTGAAGCTCAGCCCCATTGACTTGAATGGGGCTGAGCTGCAACTAGGCCATGTGACCAATGTACAGTGATGTCACTGGCATAGGAAGAGGCTGCACCGCTTAAAGGCATCTTCTAACAGCTATTGGCGGGGTCCCGGGTGTCGCGCCCCACAGATCTGATTCTGATGACCTATCCTGAGGATAAGTCATAATTGTATTTTCCTGCATATCCCCTTTAACTCCTCCTAAATTTTTTGGTAGTGTGTGAATAGATAGATAATAGCAGGGCCAGCCCAACCAGCATGGAAAAAAGAAGCTGCATGCTCTATCTTGGAGCAGAATCCGCACTAATTCTCCCATTGCAATGAATAGGAAGCTGAAAAAATAGGAAGCAGAAAAAAGTGCACCAAAACTGTGCAGAAAATCAGCGTGAATTCCGCACAGATTTTTTTCAGTGGGTTTTCAAAATCCGTAGTGTGAACATCCCCAAAAACATCTAGCAGCAGATTATGTGGCAAACTATTGTGGTCATGAGACCTAAAAAAATTATTAGTCAGCTCCATGGAGAGTCAAAGGATTAGTACAGCTGGACAACTGTGTGGGAGCATGGCAGCAGAGCGTCCAGCATCCTTCCACCAGCTTCCTAATAACTATTAATTTGCTGTTTGGGAGTTGCTATGAGGTTGACTCCAAAGAGAACAAAGTTTTAATCCAAAATTACTGAGATGACAAATAATTTTTATGACTCGTCAGTGACTCACTGGATGTTTGTCATCAGACATTGCAGCATAGTTGTGAGAAGATTAGCTTTAAACTATATCGCCTTAAAGGGGTTGTCTGAGAGTTTGATAATGATGGCCTATCCTCAGCATAGGTCACCAACACCTGGTGATGTTTGTAAATGCAGGAGTGCTCCGGTGAGCGCTACGGTCGGTGATGTCATGTTCATCGGTCACATGCCCTAGACACAGTTCAGTACTATTCAAGTACAAGGGCTGCAGTGCCCACCGGTCCCACCAGGAGCCAGACACCTCCAATCAGATATGGTGACCTATCCTGAGGACAGGTCGGACAACCCCTTTACCAGATATAAAAGTTTAATGGGAAACAACCATGTCTTCCACAGTGACATTTCCAATGCAGATTTGTCCGCAAATCCATGGCAAAATCCACAGCAAAATCATGTGTTACACGCAGATTTGTTTAGGATTTTGTTGCATATTTGATATAGAATTCAGCCTATGCATTGCAAGGGGTAAGATCCATGGTGAAAAATCTGAAGCATAAATTGTCATGATGCAGATTTAAAATCTGCACCAAAGGGTACATTTCACAGCAGATTTCAAAAAGATTTTAACACAGCGTGTGGCTGAGATTTGGTAAATTGTCTTTCACTTTGCTGCTACTGTAAATGCTCACAAATCAGCGGCAGAGCAATTTTAAAAATGACAGTCAGTATACTTATGCAGTGACCCCGGGGGATTACTGCTAAAAAGTGAATTATTTGCAACAAGTTAAATGTTGTGATTTAATGTGGAAGCACTTATTCTTTTAAGCACTATAGAGGGATTTTATCACTCTCCCCATGTCACTTTTCTGGTGTATAAATGTCACAAACCTTGTGATTGGGACTTTTTTTAACGTCACTTACGACAAATTGTGTTTCAAGTGCAGTTTCTCAGCTACCCTCGCCACATTCTCCTGTGTGTTCCAAATGGTTATGAATGGAAAACAAACAGTTAACACTGGCAGTGTTAGCTTAGTTTCCAGGGTGATGGGCTGGTCTAATGGAGTGTCTAATGATCAGAGCAGAGCTAGAAATAATACATGCATGCGTGAGCTCCTGAGAAACAGCCCCAAAGTGAAGCCTCATCCAGGAAACACCATTCCTGAGACTTAAATGCTGCCAGAGACCAAATAAACTTAAAGACTCCCTCTGAGAGAAAGAGATCGGACATCTTAGAAGGTTTAGAACCATCAAGGATGTGCACTGATTTCAGACAGGAAGGTACTGCTCATGTATGGCAATAAGATTTTTCTGCTTGCAGAAAGGGTTGAAATACTACCACTCCTATCAGTGCCTCAACTACTGCATTCAAAGTTGCCCAATCAACAACAATCATTTCGATAATGGAAAAAAATGCAATACATTCTTCCTCTGTTATTCCTCCTTGAAATGTCTGGATAAATTAGCATTCTCACTGTAAAAAGGAGATTTCCCTACACACTTGTACACAGTTGCTCACTGCTGCACTGCTGACAGTTTCAGACTGCATAGGGACATACATACCAACATTAAAGGGGTTCTACACCTTTTTATTACTGATGACCTATACTCAGCATAGATCATCAGTATCTGATTGGGGGCAGTGCAAAACACTGATCAGCTGTTTGAGAAGGCAGCAGGGCTCACACTAGTGCTGCTGTCTTCTTGCTGTTTAACGCAGGTCTAGTGATGTCACAACTATTATCGCTGGCCTAGGCGCGGCTCAGCCTGTTCACTTCAATGGGGCTGAGCTGCACTCAGGCCAGTGATAATAGTTGTGACGTCACTGGGCCTGCAGTAAACAGCGAGAAGGCAGCAGTGCTACTGTGGGTACCATTGCCTTCTCAAACAGCGGATCAGCGGGGGTCCTGGGTGTCAGACCCCTGCCGATCAGATACTGATGATCTATCCAAAGGAATGAAAAGGTACAGAACCCTTTTAAGGTTGGATGAATCATACATGGAGGAAAAATCTGCCAGAAAATATGCAGGTGCAGATTTTTACAAAGTTGGGCATTTTGGTGCAGATTTTTTTGGAATGGGTTTTTGTTGAGGTGTCTTGTTGGCAGGGTTCCTGGTGTTCGTGACGCCAGCACCGTTAGGTGCAAAAGAAAATTAATAAACTGAGTCCAGACCTTGTGTGAAGTTCAATAACAGCTTTACTTTGGATAGACATTTCTCCAAACAGATTACAGACTTTATCTTGGTTCCAGCAGGCGTTAGCATAACTCTGGCAGGCAAACAAACTTAACTCAGCTGCATCTGTTGCTCTCTGGCTCTGCTGTGCTGACAGCCTCAAATGGAATCTTTGCTTTCCTTGTGTGTTGTTGGCTTAATTTTACGTGGTCCTTCGACTACAGCAGACAGGATCTAAATAATTTATACTGTTTTACTTTTTTACTGTTGTAATCCCCATTTAGTATGTGTTGCACAATTTACAACGCAGTCCAGTGCACATCTTGCATGATGTATGCAGTCCTGGAACAGGAGTTCAAGGGTGTATATCTTTGTTCTAGATGTGAGCAAATTACCCGTTTGGAATCGCAGATCGAGTCTCTAAATGGGCAAGTTGCAACACTGAGAGGCATTGATAATTTGCAAAAGAGTTTGCTTCTCACCGAGCAAGCACTCTTTGGGGTAGATGAGGGGGAGGGTGACAGAGAGGAGGCTGAGGAAAGTGAGGTAGCTAGCTGGGTAAAAGTTAGAAAGCGGGGTAGAGGGAAGAGTGCCAGGGAGGCTAGCCCTGATCTGACACACCCCAACAAGTTTGCACGTTTGGCAGATGAGGGGGATATCAGTCCGGGGACGGCACTGCTGCAGCCAGACACTTCCTCTGCCAGTCAGGGGAATGTCAGCTCTAGTAAGCAGGGAACCAGGAGAGCAGGGCAGGCCAGACAGGTGCTGGTAGTGGGAGACTCCATTATTAGGGGAACAGATAGGGAAATCTGTCACAAAGACCGTGATCGCCGAACAGTGTGCTGTCTTCCTGGCGCTAGAGTTCGACACATCGCGGATCGGGTTGACAGATTACTGGGAGGGGCTGGAGATGATCCAGCGGTCATGGTCCATATTGGAACCAATGACAAAGTTAGAGGTAGGTGGAGAGTCCTTAAAAATGATTTCAGGGATTTAGGTCAAAAGCTGAGGGCAAGGACCTCAAAGGTAGTATTTTCCGAAATACTGCCTGTACCACGAGCCACACAAGAAAGGCAATGGGAGATTAGGGAGATTAACAAGTGGCTCAAAAACTGGTGTAGGAAGGAGGGGTTTGGGTTCCTGGAGAACTGGGCCGATTTTTCTATCGGCTACAGGCTCTATCGTAGGGACGGGCTGCACCTCAATGGGGAAGGGGCAGCTGTGCTGGGGAGAAAGATGGCTAGAAGGTTGGAGGAGTGTTTAAACTAGGGACTGGGGGGGAGGGTAATTACGTTATAGGAGGGGAAGATAGTGCAGATAGAGACCGGGGGCAAGGTAATAAGAATGGGGGAGGAATGGAAGGAGGGAATAGAACAGTTCAGAAGGAAAGGTGTAGGGTAAAAAACATAAATAAACCTCGCAAATGTATGTATACTAATGCCAGAAGCCTGACTAATAAAACTGGTGAACTGGAATTAGTGATGTGTGAGGAGGACTATGACATAGTGGGAATAACTGAGACATGGCTGGATGAAAGCTATGACTGGGCAGTTAATGTACAAGGTTACAGTCTGTTTAGAAAGGATCGTCAAAACCGGAGAGGGGGAGGGGTCTGCCTTTATATAAAGTCCTGTCTAAAGCCCACAGTCCGAGAAAATATAAGTGAGGGACATGAACATGTGGAGTCACTGTGGGTAGAGATACATGGAGCTAAAAACAACAATAAATTACTAATAGGAGTTTACTATAAACCACCGAATATACCAGAGTCCACAGAAAATCTACTACTAAACGAGATAGACGAGGCGGCAAATCATAATGAGGTGGTTATTATGGGAGACTTCAACTACCCAGATATAGACTGGGAAACTGAAACTTGTATATCTCATAAGGGAAACAGGTTCGTGGCAATAACCAAAGACAATTACCTCTCCCAACTGGTTCAGGACCCGACTAGAGGGACGGCCATACTGGACTTAGTATTAACCAATAGACCTGACAGAACAACAGACGTGCAGGTTGGGGGACACCTGGGAAATAGTGACCATAAAGTAATAACCTTCCAATTATCATTCAAAAGAGCGTTTCTACAGGGAGGAACAAAAATACCAAACTTCAAAAAAGCTAAATTTAGCCAACTAAGAGAGGCCATAGGCCAAACTAACTGGGACAAAGTCCTCACAAATACAGACACAAAATGGGATATCTTTAAAAACATCCTAAAAACTCATTGTGAGAGGTACATACCGTATGGTAATAAAAGGTTAAGGAACAAAAAGAAACCAATGTGGATAAATAGAACTGTAAAGAAAGCAATAAATGACAAAAAGAAAGCATATAAAACACTAAAACAGGAGGGTAGCACGGAAGCACTGAAAAACTATAAGGAAAAAAATAGAACATGTAAAAAACAAATAAAAGCAGCCAAATTAGAGACCGAGAGATTAATTGCCAAAGAGAGTAAAACTAACCCTAAAATGTTCTTCAATTATATAAATGTTAAAAAGTATAAATCTGAAGGTGTTGGCCCTTTAAAGAGTAATGAGGGGGGAGTCGCAGAGAGCGACGAGGAGAAAGCAAAGCTGTTAAATATTTTTTTCTCCAATGTATTCACTGAGGAAAATAAACTGTCAGATGACATGCAGAATGTAAAAATAAATTCCCCATTAAAAGTGTCCTGTCTGACCCAGGAAGAAGTACATCAGCGACTTAAAAAGATTAAAATAGACAAATCGCCAGGACCGGATGACATACACCCCCGTATCCTAAAGGAATTAAGTAATGTCATAGCCAGACCCTTATTTCTGATATTTGCAGACTCTATACTGACAGGGAATGTCCCACAGGATTGGCGCGTGGCATATGTGGTGCCAATATTCAAAAAGGGGCCAAAAACAGAGCCTGGAAACTATAGGCCGGTAAGTTTAACATCTGTTGTGGGTAAACTGTTTGAAGGTTTTCTGAGAGATGCTATATTAGAGCATCTCAACGGAAATAAGCAAATAACGCCATATCAGCATGGCTTCGTGAGGGATCGGTCATGTCAGACTAATTTAATCAGTTTCTATGAGGAGGTAAGTTCTAGACTTGACAGCGGCGAATCAATGGATGTCGTATATCTGGACTTCTCCAAAGCATTTGACACTGTACCACATAAAAGGTTAGTATATAAAATGAGAATGCTCGGACTGGGAGAAAACATCTGTATGTGGGTAAGTAACTGGCTGAGTGATAGAAAACAGAGGGTGGTTATTAACGGTACACACTCAGATTGGGTCACTGTCACTAGTGGAGTACCTCAGGGGTCAGTCTTGGGCCCTATTCTCTTCAATATATTTATTAATGATCTTGTAGAAGGCTTGCATAGTAAAGTATCAATTTTCGCAGATGACACTAAACTGTGTAAAGTAATTTACACTGATGAGGACAGTATACTACTACAGAGGGATCTGGATAGATTGGAGGCTTGGGCAGAGAAGTGGCAGATGAGGTTTAACACTGATAAATGTAAAGTTATGCACATGGGAAGGAAAAATGCAAGTCACCCGTACATACTAAATGGTAAAACACTCGGTAACACTGACATGGAAAAGGATCTAGGAATTTTAATAAACAGCAAACTAAGCAGCAAAAACCAGTGTCAGGCAGCTGCTGCCAAGGCCAACAAGATAATGGGTTGCATCAGAAGGGGCATAGATTCCCGTGATAGGAACATAGTCCTACCACTTTACAAATCGCTAGTCAGACCACACATGGAGTACTGTGTACAGTTCTGGGCTCCTGTAAACAAGGCAGACATTGCAGAGCTGGAGAGGGTTCAGAGGAGGGCAACTAAAGTAATAACTGGAATGGGGCAACTACAGTACCCTGAAAGATTATCAAAATTAGGGTTATTCACTTTAGAAAAAAGACGACTGAGGGGAGATCTAATTAATATGTATAAATATATCAGGGGTCAGTACAGAGATCTATCCCATCAGCTATTTATCCCCAGGACTGTGACTGTGACGAGGGGACATCCTCTGCGTTTGGAGGAAAGAAGGTTTGTACACAAACATAGAAAAGGATTCTTTACGGTAAGAGCAGTGAGACTATGGAACTCTCTGCCTGAGGAGGTGGTGATGGTGAGTACAATAAAGGAATTCAAGAGGGGCCTGGACGTATTTCTGGAGCTTAATAATATTACAGGCTATAGCTACTAGAGAGGGGTCGTTGATCCAGGGAGTTATTCTGATTGCCTGATTGGAGTCGGGAAGGAATTTTTTTATTCCCCTAAAGTGGAGAAAATTGGCTTCTACCTCACAGGGTTTTTGGCCTTCCTCTGGATCAACTTGCAGGATAACAGGCCGAACTGGATGGACAAATGTCTTTTTTCGGCCTTATGTACTATGTTACTATGTTACTATGTTACTTCTTCATCCAGGGTGCAACTTCAATCCAGCGAACTTTTCCTCCTGGCTGACGAGGCTCTAGGCTATGGCCTCCATATCCAGCAGAGCTGAAGGTACTCTATCTGGCATGGGCAGGACACGTCCAGCAGGGACTTGGACCTGCTTCCTCCCTTGGCAGTGGGTGACTCTCAACTAACTCTAACTAACTAGTCTCCTCCTCTGTTTTCTGCTACCTTTGGTGAACCAAGTACATTACATCTGAACATAACAGTTACAAGAAATAGATATGCACATTGTGATGGACCTGCAATAAATACAGAAGTTGACATTATATTAGACCATAGGAGAGAGTAGCGGGGTGCGGGAGTGGTAATGGCACTCCGGATCATTACAAGAGGACTTCTGAGCTCACACTGAAAATGTCTTCTCCATTATGAGCACAAGCTCAGGAGTCCTGTCAATGATTTCCAGGGGCACAAATGAGGAGGGGGGGGGGGGGCAAATGGTTGAGAAATTGAGGCATTAATTAGCACTCCGAGGTCAGTGTTAGCGGTACTATGCATGCAGTACTGTATGGAGTAGTGCTTTGGGAAGGTGACAGATTCCCTTTAAGTGTGTTAGCACTGATTGAATATTCTGCAACAAATAAAGCTATATGTAAGTAAAGTTATTACTAGATTCCAAAAGCTACATCAGTAGGACAGCTGTGTTCTATCAGTTTCTTGGGAAAATAAAGTATCCTTCAGTAAAAAAAAACTTAGCAGAGTAACAACAATTCACTGGAGAAAACCACCCACAGCAGATTGCAAATGTCTTCTTCCCACCAGCTTCATATACTCTGACTGCCACACAGATGTACTGTAGTCACAAAGTTCAGAGGCCGGACAGGATGAGACAGGGATAGAAGTGAATTGTGCTTCTTCTTCCTGCAGTTGTTTTTAAATTGAAAATTGACTATAATGATTAATGTTAACTCTGTACCATCATTTGGCCAACATATAGTAGATCCAGAAAATGTTCATTCTTAAGTAACCTAAGATACTTATTTCTCTGCTAAACCATGTATTTCATAATAAATTTATTCAGATAAATACCAAAATAAAAATATGAAATAATTTATAAATCTTTAGCATAATTCCTATTTCAGTGTATGTATAGGTTTGTGTTTGGTTTGTAGAATTTCTGTTGCGAACCGAAGTTGCTCCAATTGCCCTGAAAGTTGGTATATAACCCCCTCTAGCCTCCTAGGACTCATAGGGGGAGATTTATCAAACTGGTATAAAGTAGAACTGGCTTAGTTCAACCAATCAGATTCCACCTTTCATTTTTCACAGCTCCTTTAGTCAACTAAGCCAGTTCTACTTAACACCGGTTTGGGAAATCTCCCCCATAATTTTTAGGAAAACTTGTTATTAGGGTTGAGTGAACCCGTGGAAGTTTGGGTTCGCCGGGTTCGGCCGAACTTCAAGTCAAAGTTCGGGTTTGGGACCCGAACTTCACCCTGAACCCGGACCCCATTTAACTTAATGGGGACCCGAATGTCACCGCAGGTATTTTCATTCAGCAGGACCTGCGGTGATGTCACCGCAGGTCCTGAAGAAAAGAAGAGACCGGCTGGGCGATCAAGTGGATGAGGTGAGTTTTTATTTTATTTTATTTTTAACCCCTCAGTAGACATTTTATTTAGCATTCTGTATTAAGAATGCTATTATTTTCCATTATAACCATGCTATAACAGAAAATAATAAAATCCCCCGAAAACCGAACCCGAACTTCAGTGAAAAAGTCCGGGTTCGGGTCCAGGTACCCGAACTCGCAAAGTTCGGTACGAACCCAAACTTTGCAGTTCGGGTTCGCTCAACTCTACTTGTTTATTTTATATGATTTTTTCCTTTCCCCCTCCTCAACCTCTTGAATGCAATGACAGCAATAGTAAATCATGTCTGAGTGACACTGACATACATAGCTATGGCTAAAGGCACATTTGACGGTGCTATCATAAAGCGTGTTTAAAAAGACACAGCACCAGCGCATGTCTCATGCTTTTTCATATTCCAAAGCTTTCAAAAATTGTCACTTATCAAGGGCAGATGATGTTTAACCCCTTCACACTTTTGGACATTACTGTACATCCAAATTGCAAGTGACTTACTGCATTTGAACGTACAGTGTCATCCAAACTGCTTGCCGGGGCTGTGACACTATAAAAGTTCACAGCCCCGGAGTCTCCGCTCTCCCCGAGAGCAGAGACACAGTGGTCCCTTGCCGGCAAGATCTCCGATTGGTTAGTCTCTGCAAACTAACCAATCGGAGCGCAGCACTGTAAAAAATGCCGGTTTCAGGCTGCCATCTCCACTCTGGAGATTGCAGCCTAAAACCCCCTGTGTGCCGCAGTGCCCCTGATGATTTCTGTGCCACCTGGAGTGCCCCCCAGTGCCCCAAGATGCCACCATTTTCCCCCTTCCCCCTCTCCTCTGTGCCGGCTGTGATGGCAGCGGCTCAGGAACGGATGGCCATCAGCCACATGGTGAGCGCGATTATGTCATCAAAGGCCCTTTGGTAGGTCTTAAAAGGAGAAGAAAGAAGAAGATGCACAACAAGTGGATGAGGTGAGTTAGTTATTTTTTTTTAACCCCTCATGCCACATTTTAGTAAGCATTCTGTATTAAGAATGCTATTATTTTCCTTTATAACCATGTTATAAGGGAAAATAATAAAATCTACACAACACCTAACCCAAACCAGAACTTACGGTACCACAATCAGTTTTTTCTCATGTGCGTGCACTCACACAGAAAAAACTGAGCAACGCAATCGCATTAAAAACTGACTGAAATTGCATACGCATTCGCACGATTTTCCCTGAGTGCAGACGCAACGTATCCGGACCTAATCCGGACACGCTCGTCTGCAATGCACTGTATAGTGATCAGGCCCACTGGATGTTCAAGATCCAGATGGGTCTTGATAAATAAAATAAAAAAGTTTAAAATAAAAAGTGAAAAAAAAGTAAAAAAAATTATAATAAAAATTTTAATAAAAAAACAATAATTGTCTTTTCTCATATCCGTTCATTTATGTCATTAAAAAAATAAAATACATAAATAAACTACACATAATTGGTATCGCTGCGTCCGTAACGACCTGATCTATCAAGGTATCATATTACTAATCCTGCGCGGTGAATGCCATAAAAAATTTGGTAGAAAAAAATTTATGGAATTGCTGTTCTTGTCACCTTAGCTCCACAAAAAAAGGTATAAAAAGTGATCAAAAAGACATATGTACCCCAAAATGATACCAATAGAAACTACAGATCGTCCCGCAAAAAACAAGCCCGATACAGCTACTTTGGTGAAAAAATATAAATGTTTTGGACTTTAGTATATGTGATCCAAAATATTATTTATTTTTAACACAAAAGTTATTTTATGCTGAAAAAGTGACTATATACAGTACAGACCAAAAGTTTGGACACACCTTCTCATTCAAAGAGTTTTCTTTATTTTCATGACTATGAAAATTGTAGATTCACACTGAAGGCAAAAAAAGTGAATTAACACATGTGGAATTATATACATAACAAACAAGTGTGAAACAACTGAAAATATGTCATATTCTAGGTTCTTCAAAGTAGCCACCTTTTGCTTTGATTACTGCTTTGCACACTCTTGGCATTCTCTTGATGAGCTTCAAGAGGTAGTCCCCTGAAATGGTTTTCACTTCACAGGTGTGCCCTGTCAGGTTTAATAAGTGGGATTTCTTGCCTTATAAATGGTGTTGGGACCATCAGTTGCATTGAGGAGAAGTCAGGTGAATACACAGCTGATAGTCCTACTGAATAGACTGTTAGAATTTGTATTATGGCAAGAAAAAAGCAGTTAAGTAAAGAAAAACGAGTGGCCATGATTACTTTAAGAAATGAAGGTCAGTCAGTCAGCTGAAAAATTGGGAAAACTTTGAAAGTAAGGGCTATTTGACCATGAAGGAGAGTGATGGGGTGCTGCGCCAGATGACCTGGCCTCCACGGTCACCGGACCTGAACCCAATCGAGATGGTTTGGGGTGAGCTGGACCGCAGAGTGAAGGCAAAAGGGCCAACAAGTGCTAAGCATCTCTGGGAACTCCTTCAAGACTGTTGGAAGACTGTCACGGAACCATGAACCAGACGTACAACAAGAGATAAGTGAAAATAAGAAGGCTTTATTGAACATAAAGCTGTAAAGCAAAAGTCCAAACGAATGGTGAAACCGAAGCAGAGTCTTTGAGAGGCCAGAGATCAGGAACCAGAAGGGTAGTCAGACGAAGCCAGGATCAGGAACCAGCAGGGTAGTCAGACGAAGCCAGGATCAGGAACCAGCAGGGTAGTCAGACGAAACCAGGATCAGGAACCAGAAGCAGCAGCAGTCTTAGAAGCATGTGAACACAGGAGGACCAAGCAAGGAACTGAAGCCACAGACCTCCTATATATATGAGCTAGGCATCCAGCTCCTCCCAGTGGGAAGGAGGAGCCGCAGGGTGGAAGGCTACAAGAAACCCAGAAACCAAGATGGCCGCCAGCACATGTCAAACGAAGGAGAATAGCAAGAAGGTAAGACCATGACAGTACCTCCCCCTCAAGGGCCCCTCCTCCGCGGAGCAAAAAACGGTTTCTGAGGGAAGCGTGCGTGGAAGGCTCGGAGCAAGGCAGGAGCATGGACATCTGCGGAGGGAACCCAGGAACGCTCCTCTGGACCATAACCACGCCAATGGACCAAAAACTGCACCCGACCGCGGACCAGGCGTGAGTCCAGGATATTGCTCACCTCATACTCCTCATGATTGCCCACTCGGACCGGACGAGGCCGAGGAACCGAGGAAGTGAAACGATTACACACCAGTGGCTTCAACAGGGAGACATGAAACACGTTAGAGATCCGCATGCCAGGAGGAAGCGCAAGGGCATAGGCTACCGGGTTTACCCTGCGAAGCACTCGGAAGGGACCAACAAAGCGAGGCGCCAGCTTGGGAGTGGGCACTCGAAGGTTGAGGTTGCGGGTGGACAACCATACACGGTCTCCGACCTGGTAGGAAGGAGCAGGCGCTCGTCTGCGATCAGCCTGGAGTCTCTGGCGCTGCGCAGAGGCCTCAAGGGACTCCTGGATCTGTACCCAAGAAGCACGTAGGACGGAAAGGTGATCCTCCACCGCCGGAATATCCTGGGGAGAGAATACCTCCGGTAACACGGCAGGTTGGAACCCATAATTGGCCATGAAGGGAGACGTCCCAGAGGAAGAGTTCACCGCCGTGTTCCTGGCAAACTCAGCCCAAGGCAGAAGGTCAACCCAATTGTCTTGGTGATCGGAGACATAGCAACGAAGGAATTGCTCCAAGGCCTGATTGGATCGTTCTGCGGCCCCATTGGACTGAGGGTGGTAGGCCGAGGAGAAGGAGAGATGAATCCCCAACTGGGAGCAAAAGGCGCGCCAGAACCTGGACACAAACTGACTCCCCCGATCAGACACAATCTCCTTGGGCAAACCGTGCAACCGGAAGACCTCCCTGGCAAAAATCGTGGCCAACTCTTGTGCAGAGGGTAACTTCTTGAGAGGAACACAGTGGCACATTTTGGAAAACCGATCCACAATCATGAGAATGACCGTATGGCCTCGGGATGCAGGGAGGTCCACAATGAAATCCATCCCCAGGTGTGACCATGGGCGCTCCCCGGTGGCTATGGGTTGCAGAAGGCCCAACGGAAGGTGCCGAGGGGACTTACTCTGGGCACAAACGGAGCATGCCGCTACATATGCGGCGATGTCGGAACGTAGGGAAGGCCACCAGAACAGACGTGAAACAGCCCAGGACAGCTGATTCTTTCCAGGATGCCCCGCGGTCTTGGAGTTATGGTAGGTTCGCAACAACCGAGTGCGCAACTCCTCAGGCACAAAACATCTGCCGTTGGGTCTCCCAGAGGGAGCACCAGATTGAACCGCCAAAATCTGCTCACCCAGGGGAGAGGTCAGGCTGGTGCGAATGGCGGCCAGGATCTGATTCGGAGGTATGACCGAAGTCGGAATCGACTCCTCCCTGGACAGCTCGGAGTTCTGCCGTGATAGGGCATCCGCCCTGATGTTCTTGGAACCGGGTAGGTAGGAGACCACGTAATTAAAACGTGACAAGAACAGAGCCCATCTGGCCTGACGTGGTGTCAATCTCTTAGCCTCAGAAAGGTAGGTCAGATTCTTATGGTCCGTCAGGATGAGAACCGGAACCACCGAACCCTCGAGCAAGTGCCTCCATTCTTTAAGGGCCTGCACGATGGCCAATAACTCCCTGTCACCAATCTGATAGTTGCACTCCGCGGAAGACAGTTTCCGGGAGTAAAACCCACAAGGAAGCAGAGGACCCTCTGGTGTTCTACGCTGAGACAGAAGGGCGCCTACTCCCGTCTCAGACGCGTCCACCTCGAGGACAAAGGGCAACCCAGGGTTGGGATGCGACAGAATCGGAGCAGACACAAAAGCGGACTTTAAGGCCTCAAAAGCTCGGATGGCCTCGAGCGGCCAGACCTGGGAATTCCTGCCCTTCCTGGTCAGATCCGTGAGAGGCTTGGCCAGCATGGAAAAGTCCCTGATGAACTTCCGATAATAATTGGCGAAGCCCAAAAAGCGCTGCAGGGAACGAAGACCACTGGGCTGGGGCCACTGTAAGACAGCCGAAACCTTCTCAGGATCCATGGAGAACCCCTCAGCGGAAATGATGTAACCTAAGAATGTTACCTGGGATCGGTGAAATTCGCATTTCTCAAGCTTAACGAACAGCTTGTTCTCTCGTAACCGTTGCAACACTCGTCTGACATCCAGAATGTGGGCCTCCATGGATTCAGAATATACCAAGATGTCATCCAAATAGACCACCACACACTGCTGCAACAGGTCACGGAAAACATCGTTGATGAATTCCTGAAAGACTGCGGGCGCATTGCACAACCCAAAGGGCATAACCAAGGATTCATAATGACCGGTCCTGGTGTTAAACGCGGTCTTCCACTCATCGCCCGCCTTGATCCTTACCAGGTTATATGCCGCCCTCAGGTCGAGTTTGGTAAAGACCGTGGCCCCTTTAAGGCGATCGAACAGCTCGGAAATCAAGGGTATCGGGTAAGCGTTCTTGATCGTGATGCGATTGAGACCCCTGTAATCGATGCAAGGCCTCAACTCACCGCCCTTCTTTTTCACAAAGAAAAATCCAGCCCCTGCCGGGGACGAGGATTTGCGAATGTGTCCGCGTGAAAGCGCCTCCCTCACGTACTCCTCCATGGCCTCATTCTCCGCTACCGACAGTGGATAGACTTTGCCACGAGGAGGAACGGCACCAGGTTGTAACTCTATGGCACAATCGTATGGGCGGTGCGGAGGTAGGGCAACCGCACGCACCTTATCGAATACATCCCGGTACTCCTCGTATTCAGGAGGCAACAGAGAGTCCGAGGAAGTACACAGCAACTTGACAGACCCATGGATGCAACTAGCCCCACACTGCGGTGACCACGAGAGGATCTCGGCCGATCTCCAATCGAAAGTCGGATTATGCTTCTGGAGCCAGGGGTACCCCAAGACCACCGAGTAGTGTGGAGACTAAATAACCTGGAGACAGACCGACTCTCTGTGAACGGCACCAATGGCTATCCCCACTGGAAGGGTCTCATGAGTCACGTGTGACGACAGAAGGGGTCTGCCGTCTATCGCCTCAAGAGCCAGTGGGGAACCTCGAGCCTGCAGAGGAATGGAATTGGCGGCAGCGAACACACTATCAATGAACAAACCACCAGCACCCGAGTCCACCAACGCCTGGGTCGTCACCGAGCCCCCGACCCAGGAGAGGACAACAGTGATCAGTGGTTTGTCAACACGGGAAACCGGGGACGAGGAGACTCCACCCAAGATCTGCCCCCGACAGGATCTCAGGTACGAGCGTTTCCCGGACGGTTCGGACATGCCAACCGAAAATGCCCACCGAGACCACAGTACATGCATCGACCCTCGCGTCTCCGGAGTACCCTCTCCCCCTCGGACAGACGAGCAAACCCCAGCTGCATGGGTTCACCCCCAGACAAGTCATCCCCAGGAGGCGTGGGAGGAGAGGGAGGCACGGGTGGGACAGCAAACGTAGGCGCCAATCTGTTAGAAGACCTCCGCAGGCTCTCCTTAAAGGAAGGTCTCTCCCTGAGTCTGGTGTCAATCAAAATCAGGAAAGAAATAAGAGACTTGAGCTCCACTGGTAGGTCCTTAGCTGCAACCTCATCCTTCAAGGCATCCGAGAGGCCATGAGAGAAAGCAGCGACCAGAGCCTCATTATTCCAGCCCACCTCTGCTGCCAGGGTACGAAACTCAATGGCGTATTCAGCTACGGATCGTGAACCCTGTCTGATGGACATAAGGAGCTTCGCAGCAGAGGCAGCACGAGCCGGCACATCGAATACCTTCCGAAGAGAAGCAACAAAACCGGAAAACTCGGCAACCACCGGATTGTTGTTCTCCCATAAAGGGCTGGCCCAGGCCAAGGCCTTGTCCGAGAGCAGCGAGATCAAGAAGCCCACCTTTGATCTCTCAGTAGGAAAGGCATGTGGCAGCAACTCGAAATAAATGCCCACCTGGTTAAGGAAACCTCGGCACTGAGTTGGCTCTCCCCCAAAGCGCTGTGGAAGAGGGGCAGAACTGGTCATACCCCGAAACACCGCAGGCGCAACAACAGGTGTCGCGGTAGACTCTGGCGCAACAACCGGAGCGGCAGTAGGAGCGACAACCGACCCATCGGCAACGGGAGCGAAATGAGCCGTGCGTTCAAGCAGGGTTTGCAACGCCACAGCGAACCGACCCAACAGGTGATCCTGCTGATCAAGTATGGCAACCAGCATGGGTAGCGAGGATGGCCCTGTACCGTCAGAACTCATGGCTTGGTCCTAATGTCACGGAACCATGAACCAGACGTACAACAAGAGATAAGTGAAAATAAGAAGGCTTTATTGAACATAAAGCTGTAAAGCAAAAGTCCAAACGAATGGTGAAACCGAAGCAGAGTCTTTGAGAGGCCAGAGATCAGGAACCAGAAGGGTAGTCAGACGAAGCCAGGATCAGGAACCAGCAGGGTAGTCAGACGAAGCCAGGATCAGGAACCAGCAGGGTAGTCAGACGAAACCAGGATCAGGAACCAGAAGCAGCAGCAGTCTTAAAAGCATGTGAACACAGGAGGACCAAGCAAGGAACTGAAGCCACAGACCTCCTATATATATGAGCTAGGCATCCAGCTCCTCCCAGTGGGAAGGAGGAGCCGCAGGGTGGAAGGCTACAAGAAACCCAGAAACCAAGATGGCCGCCAGCACATGTCAAACGAAGGAGAATAGCAAGAAGGTAAGACCATGACAGTACCTCCCCCTCAAGGGCCCCTCCTCCGCGGAGCAAAAAACGGTTTCTGAGGGAAGCGTGCGTGGAAGGCTCGGAGCAAGGCGGGAGCATAGACATCTGCGGAGGGAACCCAGGAACTCTCCTCTGGACCATAACCACGCCAATGGACCAAAAACTGCACCCGACCGCGGACCAGGCGTGAGTCCAGGATATTGCTCACCTCATACTCCTCATGATTGCCCACTCGGACCGGACGAGGCCGAGGAACCGAGGAAGTGAAACGATTACACACCAGTGGCTTCAACAGGGAGACATGAAACACGTTAGAGATCCGCATGCCAGGAGGAAGCGCAAGGGCATAGGCTACCGGGTTTACCCTGCGAAGCACTCGGAAGGGACCAACAAAGCGAGGCGCCAGCTTGGGAGTGGGCACTCGAAGGTTGAGGTTGCACATGTCAAACGAAGGAGAACAGCAAGAAGGTAAGACCATGACAAAGACCATTTCAGGGGACTACCTCTTGAAGCTCATCAAGAGAATGCCAAGAGTGTGCAAAGCAGTAATCAAAGCAAAAGGTGGCTACTTTGAAGAACCTAGAATATGACATATTTTCAGTTGTTTCACACTTGTTTGTTATGTATATAATTCCACATGTGTTAATTCATAGTTTTGATGCCTTCATAGTCATGAAAATAAAGAAAACTATTTGAATGAGAAGGTGTGTCCAAACTTTTGGTCTGTACTGTATATATATATTTGGTATCACCATAACCATATCAACCCACAGAATAAAATAATCATATAATATTTACCACAAGAGGAACCCCATAAAAATAAAAATAAAAAACACTGACAGAATTTTGCCCACTTCACTCCACAAAAAATGGTATAAAAAGTGATCAAAAGACATATGTACCCAAAAATGATACCAATAGAAACTACAGCTCGTCCCGCAAAACACAAGCCCTCATACAGCTACACTGGTGAAAAAATTTAAATGTTATGGTCCCTAAACTAATTTCAGCAAATTATAATTTAGAAAATCCAGATGCCGCTCCTTCCCTTCTGAGTGCCGCCGTGTCCCCAAACAGCGGTTTATGACTACATATAGGGTGTTCCTGTATTCTGGAAAAAATGCATAACAAATTGTGGGGTGCATTTTCTCCTGTTACCCTTTGTGAAAATGAAAAATTTGGGGCTAAAGCAACTTTATATTGGAAATAAAAGTCAATTTTTCATTTTTACAGCCATGTGTTTCTAAATTTTATGAAACATTTTTTGGGTTAAAGCATTCACTTCACACCTAGATTTATTCCTTGAGGAGTGTAGTTTCCAAAATGAGATCACATTTTGGGGTTTTCTTTCTAGGGGTAGCTCAGGGTCACTTCAAATGTGATATGGCACCTAAAAACAATACCAGCAAAATCTGCCCTCCATTAACCATAAGGCTCTCCTTTCCCTCTGCACCCTGCCATGCGCCCATACTGCAGGTTACAACCACATATGATGCGTTTCTGTAAACTGGAGAGCCTTATGGGTAATAAATATAGAGGTTTCTTTGACTGTTAACCCTTGCTGTGTGGAAAATTGGATTTAAATGGAAAATCTGAACAAAAAAAATGAAATTAAAAATTTTCCCCTCAAATTTGCTTTAATTCTTGTGGAACACCTAAAGGGTTAATAAGGTTTGTAAAATTAGTTTATGAATACTTTTAGGGGTATAGTTTCTAAAATTTGGTAATTTATGGGTGGTTTCTACTATTTTTTCAGGAAGTTAGAAGGCTTAGAAGTTTAGAAGCAAATTTAAAAAATTTTAAGAAAATTTCCAAAACCCACGTTTTTAAGGACCAGTTCAGTTATGGAGTCACTTTGTGTTTTGGAAATTTTCTTAAAATTTTCTTAAAATTTTTTAAATTTGCTTCTAAACTTCTAAGCCTTCTAACTTCCTGAAAAAATAAAATTACATTTAAAAAATGATGCCAACATAAAGTCGACATATGGGGAATGTAAAGTAATAACTATTAGTCTTGATCACGAATATTCGAATTGCAAATTTTTTCGCGAATATAGGCACTATGAAAATTCGAGAATATTTAGAATATAGTGATATACAGTATATTCATAATTTTGAATATTTGAGATTTTTTTTTTCATCAGTACACATGATCCCTCCCTGCTTCTAGCTTGTGGGCCAATGAGGCTGCAGTATCTTTGACCTTAGGAGTAGGGTTGATTTCGAATTTTTGTAATGCGAATTTTTATTGCAAATTTTTAAATTGCCGAGTAAAAACATGATTCCTCCCTGCTTCTTGCTTGTGGGCCAATGAGTCATTGGCCCACAAGCAACTTAAGCAGGGAGGAATCATGACTTTAGATGGAAAAAATGACGAATATTCTAAAAAACAAATATATAGCACTATATTGAATATATTTGTAATATTCAAAAACAAAAATATATAGCGAATATTTTGAAAAAAAGGAATATAGAGCAATTTAGCTAATATAGTGCTATAATCTTTTTTTTTTAATAGTTGTAATTTTTTTCCAATCTGAAATTCAGATGAGAAACAAATTACAACTATTAGACAAAGAAGATTATAGCACTATATTAGCTAAATAGCTCTATATTCCTTTTTTCCCCCCGAATATTCGCTATATTGCTATATATTCTTGTTTTAGAATATTTATGAATATATTCGATATAGTGCTATATATTCGTTTTTTAGAATATTCGTCATTTTTCCCATCTAAAGTCATAATTCCTCCCTGCTTAAGTTGCTTGTGGGCCAATGACTCATTGGACCACAAGCAAGAAGCAGGGAGGAATCATGTTTTTACTCGGCAATTAAAAAATTCGCATCACGAAAATTCGCATATATTCGCATATTACGCGATCATTACCTTGCCGATTTTTAGAGTAAAAAAAGTGTACAATATAACGAATATTCGAATTCACGAATATTCTACAAAATATTCGCGAAATATCGTGAATTCGAATATGACCCCTGCCGCTCATCACTAATAACTATTTTATGAAGTATCACTATCCGTCTTAAAAGCGGAGAAATTCTAATTTTGAAAATAGCAAATTTTTTCTAATTTTCAGCAAATTTTGATTTTTTTATGCATAAAGGTAAAATGTATCAACTAAAATTCACCACTAACATAAAGTATGATGTGTCACAAGAAAACAATCTCAGAATGACTTGGTTAAGTAAAAGCGTTCCAAAGTTATTACTACATAAACTGACACATGTCAGATTTGAAAAATGGGGCTCTGGCATTTGGTCCAAACTAGCCATCGCTTGAAGGGTTTAGGCTACTTTCTCACTGGCGTTTTGAATTCCGTTAGTGAGATCCGTTTCAGGGATCTCACAAACGGTTCAAAACGGATCAGTTCAGCCCCAATGCATTCTGAACGGATAAGGATACGCTCAGAAGGTATCAGTTTGGCTCCGTTCCGCCTCCATTCCGCTCTGGATGCGGACACCAAAATGCTGCTTGCAGCGTTTTGGTGTCCGCCTGGCCATGCGGAGCCAAACGGATCCATCCTGACTTACAATGTAAGTCAACGGGGACGGATCCGTTTTCACTGACACAATATGGTGCAGTTGAAAACGGATCCGTCCCCCATTGACTTTCAATGTAAGTCAGGACGGATCTGTTTTGACTTAGACTTTTTTTTTAAAGAATAATGCAAACGGATCTGTTCTGAACGGATACAAGCGTTAGTATTATAGGTGCGGATCCGTTTGTGCAGATACCAGATGGATCTAACGCAGGTGTGAAAGTAGCCTTAAACACACACTGTCATGCCTTCTGCAATATTTGTTATGTTGCATATGTAAGTGTTATGATTTGTGTTCCAGGTGTAATTACTCCATCTAGTGGTTGTCTGTTGAATCAGTTTAGTTAGCTAGCATACAATTCCCTGTATGTCCCTAGGGAGCAACGGTATATGTCACATGGCTTGGTAACATCATCAAGTGAGCTCATGTAGGAGCCATTATTTCTGTCCGTACCTGATGAACTAGCAGCATATGAAGTAATCCTCCTCATCCGAGCCTATGGTAGCATCGCTGGTATATCCATTGCATTCAGCCTGCCTGGACTATGAGATTTCTGTATTAACACAGTAATCGAATACATTTATGCCATGCCTTAAAGGGGTATTCTCGACACGCCGTTTCATACTTACCTGCTCCCGGCGCGATGTCCACTTCCTGGTTTCAGCACTCGGCAGGGGGCGGGCTCCATCTTGAAGTCTTCTCCCCGCCGGCGTGCGCTTTCGGGACTGCACCCGGCCGGCCGGGAGAAAAGAAGTCGTCTGCGCAAGAGCGGCCACCGCGATTCCTGAGAAGAGCGGTGGCCGTAACCAGGGGAGACAGAAGACAACAGTCAGGTAAGTATATGTTTATTTTCTTCTAAGGGGTGGGAATTAGTTAATTAAATATATTTAGAAAAATGATCACTGTTAAATCATTAACAGATTTAACAGTGATCATTAAGATGGGAATACCCCTTTAAACAAATTTAACCCCCAAGGAAATTTTTACATTTCAACCGTGTGGTAATGAAGTACACAGAACTGACCCTCAGGCATTAGTGGCAGTGGCATGATGCATTGCAAGCAAATGTTGATATTGACGCAGCTTTCACATACATTTATACTGTGCCTTAAAAAAATGTAACCTCCCCACACAAAAAATTATATATATATATATATATATATATATATATACAGTCAGGTCCATAAATATTGGGACACCGACACAATTCTAACATTTTTTGCTCTATACATCACCACAATGGATTTGAAATGAAACGAACAAGATGTGCTTTAACTGCAGACTGTCAGCTATAATTTGGGGGTATTTACATCCAAATCAGGTGAACTGTGTAGGAATTACAACAGTTTGCATATGTGCCTCCCACTTGTTAAGGGACCAAAAGTAATGGGACAATTGGCTTCTCAGCTGTTCCATGGCCAGGTGTCTGTTATTCCCTCATTATCCCAATTACAATGAGCAGATAAAAGATCCAGAGTTCATTTCAAGTGTGCTATTTGCATTTGGAATCTGTTGCTGTCAACTTTCAAGATGAGATCCAAAGAGCTGTCACTATCAGTGAAGCAAGCCATCATTAGGCTGAAAAAAACAAAACAAACTCATCAGAGAGATAGCAAAAACATTAGGTGTGGCCAAAACAACTGTTTGGAACATTCTTAAAATGAAGGAACACATCGGTGAGCTCAGCAAAACCAAAAGACCCGTAAAACCACGGAAAACAACTGTGGTGGATGACCGAAGAATTCTTTCCCTGGGAAGAAAACACCCTTTACAACAGTTGGCCAGTTTAAGAACACTCTCCAGGAGGTAGGTGTATGTTTGTCAAAGTCAACAATCAAGAGAAGACTTCACCAGAGTAAATACAGAGGGTTCACCACAAGATGTAAACCATTGGTGAGCCTCAAAAACAGGAAGGCCAGATTAGAGTTTGCCAAACAACACCTAAAAAAGCCTTCACAGTTCTGGAACATCCTATGGACAGATGAGACCAAGATCAACTTGTACCAGAATGATGGGAAGAGAAGAGTATGGAGAAGGAAAGGAACTGCTCATGATCCTAAGCATACCACCTCATCAGTAAAGCATGGTGGTGGTAGTGTCATGGCGTGGGCATGTATGGCGGCCAATAGAACTGGTTCTCTTGTATTTATTGATGATGTGACTGCTGACAAAAGCATCAGGGTGAATTCTAAAGTGTTTCGGGCAATATTATCTGCTCATATTCAGCCAAATGCTTCAGAACTCATTGGACGGCGTTTCACAGTGCAGATGGACAATGACCCAAAGCATACTGCAAAAGCAACCAAAGAGTTTTTTAAGGGAAAGAAGTGGAATGTTATGCAATGGCCGAGTCAATCACCTGACCTGAATCCGATTGAGCATGCATTTCACTTGCTGAAGACAAAACTGAAGGGAAAATGCCCCAAGAACAAGCAGGAACTGAAGACAGTTGCAGTAGAAGCCTGGCAGAGCATCACCAGGGATGAAACCCAGCGTCTAGTGATGTCTATGCATTCCAGACTTCAGACTGTAATTGACTGCAAAGGATTTGCAACCAAGTATTAAAAAATGCAAGTTTGATTTATGATTATTATTTTGTCCCATTACTTTTGGTCCCTTAACAAGTGGAAGACACATGTGCAAACTGTTGTAATTCCTACACTGTTCATCTGATTTGGATGTAAATACCCTCAAATTAAAGCTGACAGTCTGCAGTTAAAGCACATCTTGTTCGTTTCATTTCAAATCCATTGTGGTGGTGTGTAGAGCAAAAAATTTTAGAATTGTGTCGATGTCCCAATATTTATGGACCTGACTGTATATACTTCAACCACGTGGAAAGTGAGTAAACAAAACCTGACCTTCAGGCATTAGTGGCATGATGCATGCCCCAGCATTGTCTGGACTGTAAGAAAATGGCAGTATTGATGCAGTAATCACAAATTTATGCTGCGACTTAAAGAAATATAACCACCCTCCACCCCCAAAATTTTTATTTTTTTCATTTGTAAGCAATGACATACAGAATTTTTTGTAAATAGATGATTGAGAGGCATTAGTAGCATGATGCAGGCCGCCGCAGCAGCAGTACAGAACGTGATAATAGGCAGACAGCAATAGTGGCAAGATGGGGCACCACCAGCAAGGCGAGGTGGGCGAGGTGTATACATTGGAATCAGAAGGAGGATTGTGAAAATCCTCCTGAATCCAGGCTTGCTTTGCTTTGACATTCATTTTTGGCGGAAAACAACTTGGTCTGTTTGGGTGTCACCACACCCCCCTGTCCCGCTCAAAATCCTCTCCGAGATGACACTGGAGGAAGGGCAAGAAATAAGATAGAGAGTGTGCTGTGCCAGTTCGGGCCACTGTGCCAGTCTGCCTGCCCAGAAATCCAAGGGGTCAGGGAACTGGATATGCAACAAAGACTGGCCATAGTTAAGGTAGGCCTGAAACTGGGTGTTGAGGTGGGAGCTGTCGGCTTGCTTACTGGCCTCATCATGTTAAGGAGACTGAAATGGCTACTGCTACTGCAGCGTCTGCTGCTCATGGCAACAGGAGGGGGGTGGCTCTGGGGGAAAGTGGAGAGGGGCCTCCCTTTGAATACACGCTGGCAGCAGGCACCTGCTCACCGTAAGCTGCAGTAAGCTGCGTACACAGTGTTTCCTGGTAATAACGTAATTTATCCTCCTTTTCTGCGAGAGGAAAACATTCCCCCATTTTGCCCTGGTAGAGAGAGTCTAAAAGCATGTCTATCCAGTAATCGTCAGACTGCTTGATGTCAACAATACGCCTGTCGCTGCATAAGCAAGAGAGCTTACAGTTGGCCACTTTGGCCAGTGTGCCTGAGGAGCCACTTCTTTCTGTCTCCTCCCCCCATGAGACGATTGGGTGTCTTGGCTGGTGCCATCCTCATCATCATCCTCTTGTTCCTCCTCCTCCTCCTCTTGCAGTGGCAGCTCATCATCCTCATCTTCCTGATCTTCATCTTGTCATCCTCACCACCTTAAGCAGCCTGGAAGTGGGTTGCCTCCACTTCCAGGCTGCTTAAGGTGGTGAGGATAAGTGAGATCAGCAGGGCCATTCTCCACAGTGTTCTTATCAGGCTCCTCAGCCTGACTGCATACTGCACACAGGATTGGTCCATTACTATCTAGTGATGATGCAATCCTGCCTACGATATACTATTATGGCTGAGCAGCCCATTCTACATAGCTCATCCTTTAGCATAGTAATGGTGAGATCCTGCCTATGATATACTGTCATGACCGAGCAGCCAATTAACCTATTCAACACGCCAATAACCCCATGAAATGAAAAACACTCAATATATAAAAGTATGAATGTTTATTTTATATTGCATACAAATCAAATCAAAACAAATGACAGTCGGTTTATCGTTGCATCACAAGACCTTTTCTATTTATTTGATTTGTATGTTATTTGTATGTAATATAAAATAAACATTCATACTTTTATATATTGAGTGTTTTTCATTTTTATAGGGTTATTGGCGTGCTTGATAGTAACATGGTAACATAGTACATAAGGCCGAAAAAAGACATTTGTCCATCCAGTTCGGCCTGTTATCCTGCAAGTTGATCCAGAGGAAGGCAAAAAAAAAAACCTGTGAGGTAGAAGCCAATTTTCCCCACTTTAGGGGAATAAAAAATTCCTTCCCGACTCCAATCAGGCAATCAGAATAACTCCCTGGATCAACGACCCCTCTCTAGTAGCCGTAGCCTGTAATATCATTACGCTCCAGAAATACATCCAGGCCCCTCTTGAATTCCTTTATTGTACTCACCATCACCACCTCCTCAGGCAGAGAGTTCTATAGTCTCACTGCTCTTACCGTAAAGAATCCTTTTCTATGTTTGTGTACAAACCTTCTTTCCTCCAGATGCAGAGGATGTCCCCTCGTCACAGTCACAGTCCTGGGGATAAATAGATGATGGGATAGATCTTTGTACTGAAGCCTGATATATTTATACATAGTAATTAGATCTCCCCTCAGTCGTCTTTTTTCTAACGTGAATAACCCTAATTTTGATAATCTTTCAGGGTACTGTAGTTGCCCCATTCCAGTTATTACTTTAGTTGCCCTCCTCTGGACCCTCTCCAGCTCTGCTATGTCTGCCTTGTTTACAGGAGCCCAGAACTGTACACAGTACTCCATGTGTGGTCTGACTAGCGATTTGTAAAGTGGTAGGACTATGTTCTTAATAAAATTAATTATACCACCACTAATAGTGTATATGCAGTGGTATCTGATTACACCCAAATCTAACAGATAACTTTTGTAAACTGGGACTCATTAAAACGTAACCTTTACTAGGTCATTTAAAATATTGATTCACATTTGGTGGGAGACAGCAATAACAGTAAATTACCTCCACTATATCACATTATGTATGGTTATAGAAAAAATGAAAAAAGGGTAGATCTCACCTTGTCTGAGCAGGATCCACAACCGTGGAGGTAGGTCCTGGCAGTTAATAGTGCCTATGACCGGTGTGACCAGGGTGCTTGTGTTGTATTGGCATTACATCCACTCCTACGCCACCCTATTTTGGCTTTCCTGCCTGTCTAGGGGTAGGGGGCTGTAAAGTGGACCTGCCTACCACACATGGAGCACCCGCCCCGACAGGGGCGACCCCACACCGAACCTTTCCCTGGGGTATGGGTCTAGTGTTCTATAAAGCCCTAACTACAATGCCCTACATGCCATGTTTCTGTCTTTCTTGACATCATCAGGGGCTTCACATATGTATTCAAGGACAAACTACAAAAAAAGTTACAGACATACACTCAATATAGGTCACAAATGGTACAGAGTACCGCAAACGCACAAACTTTTAAGCAGACTCAATGTACTTACTAGAGATCAAGGTGGTTTTAGCCTCGTCTCATCACACGGGATAGTGGGTAATTCTTATCCTCACTGTATCATGGGAAGTGTCCCATGTCAGTCTGTGTCTCACCACAAATAACAGTGATTTGGGTGAGCACTGCATACTTGTCAACCGCCTCCTCATATACCTCTCCTCCCGGTGAGTGTACGCCCCCCTTGATAACTTGCCTCACCTGTCCGGATCCATCCGAATGCATGTTACTCCATGTGGAACGCACGCTGCTCGCGTGCGTTCCACCGGACCGGAAGTTCAAGTCACATGGTGCGGGCTAACCGGAAGTGAGGTCATGGCCTGCGTCGGAGCGTTGCCAGTTGCATAGCAACCTCCAAGCTCATGACGCACAGCCAAATCACAGGGCAAATGATGACTTGCCTCCTCTTTGAATATGCACAATCGCATTACGGATTTAAAATTGACAGGACAGCCAAACACCTGCCATGACACTAAAAGTGCCAGTTAGTGAGAGAACCAAGGGCACAAGTATATGTATGCATAAGTATGATAGCATGGTATATTTAATACACTTGCCCTCATTAGCATTATACTTCCATCAGAGGGTCCCACGGGCATCAGCACATGGGATCCGAGGGGGCCTAAGTTATATTAAATAGAGTCACCCCCATATGTCATTTAACCAGAGTCAACCATCGGGTCCCATACGCCCACATTTTAGATGAGAGCACATGAGACCCAAGGGAGAGACTCCAGCAGTCACCGTCCTTGTTTTGCACCTGAGATCATCCAATGCAGCAATTATTTACATGTCACAGTAAATGAAATCTGAGGTGGCCTGGACCAACATCATATTGGCTACAAGCGCCCCCATCTCTAGACTGGTCAGATTCCACCATCAGGTCCCACATGCTCGCATAAAAAACGGGAGCATATGCGATCCAAGGGAAAGAATCCCCCAGACACCCTCCTGGCATTACAGCTTAAATCAAATAAAGCAACAATAGTTTTGTTGTTCATTTAAGCCAGATGGGTGGACCGTTCTAAGATAGAAGATCCATTTCGCCTCGCATTGCAGGATCCTCTTATCAAAGTCTCCCCGTCTAGTGCCTGGCTTTATTTGTTCAATTCCCATAAAGGAAAGGCAGTTCATTCTGGGGGCGCTTGTAGCCAATATGATGTTGGTCCAGGCCACCTCAGATTTCATTTACTGTGACATGTAAATAATTGCTGCATTGGATGATCTCAGGTGCAAAACAAGGACGGTGACTGCTGGAGTCTCTCCCTTGGGTCTCATGTGCTCTCATCTAAAATGTGGGCGTATGGGACCCGATGGTTGACTCTGGTTAAATGACATATGGGGGTGACTCTATTTAATATAACTTAGGCCCCCTCGGATCCCATGTGCTGATGCCCGTGGGACCCTCTGATGGAAGTATAATGCTAATGAGGGCAAGTGTATTAAATATACCATGCTATCATACTTATGCATACATATACTTGTGCCCTTGGTTCTCTCACTAACTGGCACTTTTAGTGTCATGGCAGGTGTTTGGCTGTCCTGTCAATTTTAAATCCGTAATGCGATTGTGCATATTCAAAGAGGAGGCAAGTCATCATTTGCCTTGTGATCTGGCTGTGCGTCATGAGCTTGGAGGTTGCTATGCAACTGGCAACGCTCCGACGCAGGCCATGACCTCACTTCCGGTTAGCCCGCACCATGTGACTTGAACTTCCGGTCCGGTGGAACGCACGCGAGCAGCGTGCGTTCCACATGGAGTAACATGCATTCGGATGGATCCGGACAGGTGAGGCAAGTTATCAAGGGGGGCGTACACTCACCGGGAGGAGAGGTATATGAGGAGGCGGTTGACAAGTATGCAGTGCTCACCCAAATCACTGTTATTTGTGGTGAGACACAGACTGACATGGGACACTTCCCATGATACAGTGAGGATAAGAATTACCCACTATCCCGTGTGATGAGACGAGGCTAAAACCACCTTGATCTCTAGTAAGTACATTGAGTCTGCTTAAAAGTTTGTGCGTTTGCGGTACTCTGTACCATTTGTGACCTATATTGAGTGTATGTCTGTAACTTTTTTTGTAGTTTGTCCTTGAATACATATGTGAAGCCCCTGATGATGTCAAGAAAGACAGAAACATGGCATGTAGGGCATTGTAGTTAGGGCTTTATAGAACACTAGACCCATACCCCAGGGAAAGGTTCGGTGTGGGGTCGCCCCTGTCGGGGCGGGTGCTCCATGTGTGGTAGGCAGGTCCACTTTACAGCCCCCTACCCCTAGACAGGCAGGAAAGCCAAAATAGGGTGGCGTAGGAGTGGATGTAATGCCAATACAACACAAGCACCCTGGTCACACCGGTCATAGGCACTATTAACTGCCAGGACCTACCTCCACGGTTGTGGATCCTGCTCAGACAAGGTGAGATCTACCCTTTTTTCATTTTTTCTATAACCATACATAATGTGATATAGTGGAGGTAATTTACTGTTATTGCTGTCTCCCACCAAATGTGAATCAATATTTTAAATGACCTAGTAAAGGTTACGTTTTAATGAGTCCCAGTTTACAAAAGTTATCTGTTAGATTTGGGTGTAATCAGATACCACTGCATATACACTATTAGTGGTGGTATAATTAATTTTATTATTTCAAGTGTTACATATATCGGATATGGCAGGATTTCTGAGCACAGGCTTCGACTCTGATAGCTGGTTGACCGAGGCCAAGGAAGTTTTTTCTGATAGGGCATTCTGTCAGAAAAAATATATTCCTTCGTATGGTGCTGCATTCAAGGAATTGGAAAAAGTGTACAGGGAACAGATAGTCTCCTGGTGGGAAGTTCAAAGTCTTGAACATTATTTAGAACATAATATTGTTCCACGCGGCCTACGCATCAATCTCACTCCTGCGATTCGCTGCAGAAACGCCTCTTTGATGAGCAAATGGGAGTCTGAGGCCACTAGTAGTTCATTAAGGTTTATGAAACTATTAATTGAACAGGAACGACTGACCTTAGCAGGCCTTGAGATTAAGCTACGAGATCAGATAGCAATCACACAGTCTTTCGCACAGGAAACGGATTTTGGGACAAAGGAGAAACAACTTCAGACCTCCCTAGATAAATTTCAATACCACCTTAAGGAGCGAAAACACAAACAGTTTACTCGAGACCTAGCAGACTTTAAGGAGAATAAAGTATATGTACAGATAATTGAAAGAAGGAGATTAACTGAAAGAGATACGGATATCTCATCAACTGAGACTGACCTGTCAGGATCAGAGAAAGAACAATACATAGGTAGCCGGAAAAACCTAACTAAAGGTAGAGGTCGCGGTAAGAAAAATAACCGAGGGGGATACTACAATAAGGCTGGACAAAGTTTTTTAGATCAGGGCCCGACATACCCTTTACGAAATCGAGCACCACAACAGCATCAGGGAGCAGCAACAGTGCCGGCCCCAAAATAATCAATTTGTCAGTTTATCCCCTGTCGAGTACAGAAACTAAGGTCCTTGAGAAGGGTCTCTCCTTTGTCCCAACACCCAAATATAATCCATTCAAAACTGTCGTAGACTTGAACCTTTTTGCGCGCAAACTGCGCTGGTACAAGCACTTCTGCAACATCGAGAAAAAACAAAGTGCAGAAATGGGTATCCCTAGAGAAATGATACCTGATGTAAAACTGCTAGAAAGCTTAACAGCAACTAATGAACCAATTTTGGGTGAAGGACCCTTCACTCCTTTTAAAAATAAAAGTAGGAGGGCACCCCCAATAGGCGAAACAAATTGCGTGGACGTATTTCTGAAACTGGTCAGTAAAGATCTGGAGACCACCCACCTATACGCAGCACCCCAAAATTGTACTCAGGACGAACTGAGTGCATTGGACAATCTGTCCAAAAATAAAAGTATTGTCATTAAGCCTTCGGACAAAGGCGGGAATACAGTCATCTTAAATACAAAGCACTATGAAGAGATGTGTGAGAACTTGCTAGCCCCACGAGACTGCTACGAAATCCTACAGAGTGATCCGACCTCCGTCTACAAAAAAGAGCTTAAAAATATACTAGATAGGGCAAAACTTGCCAAGCTCATCAGCCAGGAAGAATTTGATTTCATGTACCCAGAACATCCTCAGATTGCTACCTTCTATAGTCTTCCAAAAGTACACAAGGGCTACGAGCCCTTGAAAGGGCGCCCGATCGTTTCGGGCATCGATAGCCTGAGCCAAAACTTAGGAATATATATAGACAAGATCCTGGCACCATTTGTCCTCTCCTTATCATCCCATGTGAAAGACACCGGGGACCTCCTTAGACAGTTAGAGGGTATCCAGTTAGATCAAGATTGCATACTTGGGAGTGTAGATGTTGAAGCACTATACTCATCCATCCCACACAAATGGGGTCTATATGCAGTGTCATACTTCCTGTCTTCAAGAGGGAGACATTTCCAGGCACATAGTGCGTTTGTTCTAGAATTGCTGGAATTTTCATTGAAGAGAAACTATTTCTTATTCAATGGGCGTTTTTTCCACCAGCTCAGGGGCACTGCGATGGGGAGCCCTTGCGCCCCATCGTATGCAAATCTGTTCCTGGGCTGGTGGGAAAACACTCTAGTATTCAAGGATGAATCCACAATCGAGCTACAGTGCGTCCAAAAATGGGCGCGCTTTATCGACGATGTTTTTGTCATTTGGAAGGGAAGTATGGAGTCTTTTTCGGGTTGGGTTCAACAACTAAACCAAAACGAAATAGGTCTCCATTTCACATCTGAATGTGATCCATCTAAACTTCCCTTCCTTGACATCAGAGTGAGCATAAACCACACAGGTCGCTTGGAGACATCCATATATCGCAAGCCTACCTCGACAAATTCCCTCCTGAGATGGGAAAGTAGCCATCCGTACCCACTCAGGAAGGGAATACCGAGAGGCCAATACTTGCGACTGAGGAGGAATTGCTCCAGGAGATCAGAGTTCATCAAACAAGCGAGAGAATTAAAAACTCGATTTTTAGAACGTGGATATCCACGCGGTGTACTCACACCAGCATATCAAATGGCCTTGAATAAAGACAGAGTGTCTCTACTGACCCCACAGGTGGATACCCCTGGGCCGAGTGGCTCCAGTGAGAATAGGGAGATCCGCCTGATCAGCACATATAACGGATGTTCCTCTGCTATCAGAGACATCATATCTACACATTGGCATGTGCTCCTGATGGACCCTGACATTTGTAGGGTCATAAAGGGGCGCCCCAGCATTACATACAGACGGGGCAGAAGCATCCGTGATATGATGGTACATAGCCACTATACATCAATACCCCAGAAAAAGACATGGCTAGAGAGAGGCATCAGTGGCAATTTCAAATGCGGTCATTGTGTGGCGTGCCCCTTTATGACCAAAGCGGGGTCATTCAGGAGCAACAATACCGGCAAAACCTACACAGTGAAGGATTTCATTAACTGTAGGAGTGTCGGATTAGTTTACAAAATCACATGTGAATGCGGAAAGGAATACATTGGGAAGACAAGTAGAGAATTGAGGAGAAGAATAGGAGAGCATCTGAGTGATATAAGAAATGGGAGAGACACATCGGTGGCACGGCATGTGAACACCGAACATGACGGCAGAATGAACTGCCTTTCCTTTATGGGAATTGAACAAATAAAGCCAGGCACTAGACGGGGAGACTTTGATAAGAGGATCCTGCAATGCGAGGCGAAATGGATCTTCTATCTTAGAACGGTCCACCCATCTGGCTTAAATGAACAACAAAACTATTGTTGCTTTATTTGATTTAAGCTGTAATGCCAGGAGGGTGTCTGGGGGATTCTTTCCCTTGGATCTCATATGCTCCCGTTTTTTATGCGAGCATGTGGGACCTGATGGTGGAATCTGACCAGTCTAGAGATGGGGGCGCTTGTAGCCAATATGATGTTGGTCCAGGCCACCTCAGATTTCATTTACTGTGACATGTAAATAATTGCTGCATTGGATGATCTCAGGTGCAAAACAAGGACGGTGACTGCTGGAGTCTCTCCCTTGGGTCTCATGTGCTCTCATCTAAAATGTGGGCGTATGGGACCCGATGGTTGACTCTGGTTAAATGACATATGGGGGTGACTCTATTTAATATAACTTAGGCCCCCTCGGATCCCATGTGCTGATGCCCGTGGGACCCTCTGATGGAAGTATAATGCTAATGAGGGCAAGTGTATTAAATATACCATGCTATCATACTTATGCATACATATACTTGTGCCCTTGGTTCTCTCACTAACTGGCACTTTTAGTGTCATGGCAGGTGTTTGGCTGTCCTGTCAATTTTAAATCCGTAATGCGATTGTGCATATTCAAAGAGGAGGCAAGTCATCATTTGCCCTGTGATCTGGCTGTGCGTCATGAGCTTGGAGGTTGCTATGCAACTGGCAACGCTCCGACGCAGGCCATGACCTCACTTCCGGTTAGCCCGCACCATGTGACTTGAACTTCCGGTCCGGTGGAACGCACGCGAGCAGCGTGCGTTCCACATGGAGTAACATGCATTCGGATGGATCCGGACAGGTGAGGCAAGTTATCAAGGGGGGCGTACACTCACCGGGAGGAGAGGTATATGAGGAGGCGGTTGACAAGTATGCAGTGCTCACCCAAATCACTGTTATTTGTGGTGAGACACAGACTGACATGGGACACTTCCCATGATACAGTGAGGATAAGAATTACCCACTATCCCGTGTGATGAGACGAGGCTAAAACCACCTTGATCTCTAGTAAGTACATTGAGTCTGCTTAAAAGTTTGTGCGTTTGCGGTACTCTGTACCATTTGTGACCTATATTGAGTGTATGTCTGTAACTTTTTTTGTAGTTTGTCCTTGAATACATATGTGAAGCCCCTGATGATGTCAAGAAAGACAGAAACATGGCATGTAGGGCATTGTAGTTAGGGCTTTATAGAACACTAGACCCATACCCCAGGGAAAGGTTCGGTGTGGGGTCGCCCCTGTCGGGGCGGGTGCTCCATGTGTGGTAGGCAGGTCCACTTTACAGCCCCCTACCCCTAGACAGGCAGGAAAGCCAAAATAGGGTGGCGTAGGAGTGGATGTAATGCCAATACAACACAAGCACCCTGGTCACACCGGTCATAGGCACTATTAACTGCCAGGACCTACCTCCACGGTTGTGGATCCTGCTCAGACAAGGTGAGATCTACCCTTTTTTCATTTTTTCTATAACCATACATAATGTGATATAGTGGAGGTAATTTACTGTTATTGCTGTCTCCCACCAAATGTGAATCAATATTTTAAATGACCTAGTAAAGGTTACGTTTTAATGAGTCCCAGTTTACAAAAGTTATCTGTAGGACTATGTTCTTATCACGGGCATCTATGCCCCTTCTGATGCAGCCCATTATCTTATTGGCCTTGGCAGCAGCTGCCTGACACTGTTTTTTGCAGCTTAGTTTGCTGTTTATTAAAATTCCTACATCCTTTTCCATGTCAGTGTTACCAAGTATTTTATCATTTAGTATGTACGGGTGACTTGCATTATTCCTTCCCATGTGCATAACTTTACATTTGTCAGTGTTAAACCTCATCTGCCACTTATCTGCCCAAGCATCCAATTTATCCAGAACCCTCTGTACAGGGAGTGAAGAATTATTAGGCAAATGAGTATTTTGACCACATCATCCTCTTTATGCATGTTGTCTTACTCCAAGCTGTATAGGCTCGAAAGCCTACTACCAATTAAGCATATTAGGTGATGTGCATCTCTGTAATGAGAAGGGGTGTGGTCTAATGACATCAACACCCTATATTAGGTGTGCATAATTATTAGGCAACTTTCCTTTCCTTTGGCAAAATGGGTCAAAAGAAGGACTTGACAGGCTCAGAAAAGTCAAAAATAGTGAGATATCTTGCAGAGGGATGCAGCACTCTTAAAATTGCAAAGCTTCTGAAGCGTGATCCTCGAACAATCAAGCGTTTCATTCAAAATAGTCAACAGGGTCGCAAGAAGCGTGTGGAAAAACCAAGGCGCAAAATAACTGCCCATGAACTGAGAAAAGTCAAGCGTGCAGCTGCCAAGATGCCACTTGCCACCAGTTTGGCCATATTTCAGAGCTGCAACATCACTGGAGTGCCCAAAAGCACAAGGTGTGCAATACTCAGAGACATGGCCAAGGTAAGAAAGGCTGAAAGACGACCACCACTGAACAAGACACACAAGCTGAAACGTCAAGACTGGGCCAAGAAATATCTCAAGACTGATTTTTCTAAGGTTTTATGGACTGATGAAATGAGAGTGAGTCTTGATGGGCCAGATGGATGGGCCCGTGGCTGGATTGGTAAAGGGCAGAGAGCTCCAGTCCGACTCAGACGCCAGCAAGGTGGAGGTGGAGTACTGGTTTGGGCTGGTATCATCAAAGATGAGCTTGTGGGGCCTTTTTTGGGTTGAGGATGGAGTCAAGCTCAACTCCCAGTCCTACTGCCAGTTTCTGGAAGACACCTTCTTCAAGCAGTGGTACAGGAAGAAGTCTGCATCCTTCAAGAAAAACATGATTTTCATGTAGGACAATGCTCCATCACACGCGTCCAAGTACTCCACAGCGTGGCTGGCAAGAAAGGGTATAAAAGAAGAAAATCTAATGACATGGCCTCCTTGTTCACCTGATCTGAACCCCATTAAGAAACTGTGGTCCATCATCAGATGTGAGATTTACAAGGAGGGAAAACAGTACACCTCTCTGAACAGTGTCTGGGAGGCTGTGGTTGCTGCTGCACGCAATGTTGATGGTGAACAGATCAAAACACTGACAGAATCTATGGATGGCAGGCTTTTGAGTGTCCTTGCAAAGAAAGGTGGCTATATTGGTCACTGATTTGTTTTTGTTTTGTTTTTGAATGTCAGAAATGTATATTTGTGAATGTTGAGATGTTATATTGGTTTCACTGGTAAAAATAAATAATTGAAATGGGTATATATTTGTTTTTTGTTAAGTTGCCTAATAATTATGCACAGTAATAGTCACCTGCACACACAGATATCCCCCTAAAATAGCTAAAACTAAAAACAAACTAAAAACTACTTCCAAAAATATTCAGCTTTGATATTAATGAGTTTTTTGGGTTCATTGAGAACATGGTTGTTGTTCAATAATAAAATTAATCCTCAAAAATACAACTTGCCTAATAATTCTGCACTCCCTGTAGTAGTATATTGTCCTCTTCAGTGTAAATTACTTTACACAGTTTAGTGTCATCTGTGAAAATTGATACTTTACTATGCAAGCCTTCTACGAGATCATTAATAAATATATTGAAGAGAATAGGGCCCAATACTGACCCCTGAGGTACCCCACTAGTGACAGTGACCCAATCTGAGTGTGTACCGTTAATAACCACCCTCTGTTTTCTATCATTGAGCCAGTTACTTACCCACATACAGACGTTTTCTCCCAGTCCGAGCATTCTCATTTTATATACTAACCTTTTATGTGGTACAGCGTCAAATTCTTTGGAGAAGTTCAGATATACAAACGGAAAATGCAAATGTGATCGCACACTACATCCAGCATTCTGCCCTGCCTCCATGCTGGATGAGACATTGGTGTACATTTTGGCCAAAGCGTATTAAGCCACTCACCGCGTCAAGGTCGTCTCATTTGAGTGGTCCCTATCACTAGTTCCTACCTGTTCATGGGCCATGACAGCCACACAAAGTCCAGGGAATGCAGGTCAGCATGCAAGCCAAGCACACTCTGCTTTTAACCCCGTCCGGCGCCATTACAGCTTTCATCGGATCCAGGGATGCAAGTACCAACACGCATGCTGAGCCCACCATATACTTCTCCTGGAGCCAAATGGCTACTGGTAGGTTCTATATAAGCAGACTCAGTTTTATACTGACTTTAAAACCAGCCTCCAGGACAGATTGACTAGTCAGGTGTGCATGACTCAAAGGAGATCGCCACGCCTCCAATATATGCTACAAAGAAAAAATGTGGGGGATTGGGTCAGCACAACCCGTATGTAGGTGCATATCACTATGGCGAAATACATATACAAACGGAAAATGCAAATGTGATCGCACACTACATCCAGCATTCTGCCCTGCCTCCATGCTGGATGAGACATTGGTGTACATTTTGGCCAAAGCGTATTAAGCCACTCACCGCGTCAAGGTCGTCTCATTTGAGTGGTCCCTATCACTAGTTCCTACCTGTTCATGGGCCATGACAGCCACACAAAGTCCAGGGAATGCAGGTCTACCTCTAACTTTGTCATTGGTTCCGATATGGACCATGACCGCTGGATCTTCTCCAGCCCCTCCCAGTAATCTTTCAACCCGATCTGCGATGTGTCAAACTCTAGCGCCAGGAAGACAGCACACTGTTCAGCGATCACGGTCTTTGTGACAGATTTCCCTATCTGTTCCCCTAATAATGGAGTCTCCCACTACCAGCACCTGTCTGGCCTTCCCTGCTCTCCTGGTTACCTGCTTACTGGAGCTGACATTCCCCTGACTGGCAGTGGAAGTGTCCGGCTGCAGAAGTGCCGTCCCTGGACTGACATCCCCCTCATCTGCCAAACGTGCAAACTTGTTCGGGTGTGTCAGATCAGGGCTAGCCTACCTGGCAGTCTTCCCTCTACCCCGCTTTCTAACTGTTACCCAGCTAGCTACCTCACTTTCCTCAGCCTCCTCTCTGTCACCCTCCCCCTCATCTACCCCAAAGAGTGCTTGCTCGGTGAGAAGCAAACTCTTTTGCAAATTGTTAATGCCTCTCAGTGTTGCAACTTGCCCATTTAGAGACTCGATTTGCGATTCCAAACGGGTAATTTGCTCACATCTTGAACAAAGATATACACCCTTGAACGGCTGTTCCAGGACTGCATACATCATGCAAGATGTGCACTAGACTGCGTTGTCAATTGTGCAACACATACTAAATGGGGATGACAACAGTAAAAAAGTAAAACAGTAAATAGGATTTAGTTGAAGGACTACCTAGAATTAAGCCAACAACCCA
Organism: Bufo bufo; assembly: GCF_905171765.1. Lineage (NCBI taxonomy): Eukaryota > Metazoa > Chordata > Amphibia > Anura > Bufonidae > Bufo > Bufo bufo. Next base: position 315,863,809 of record NC_053390.1, read on the forward strand.
CAAGGAAATTATAACCAACCTTAGTTTCCAACTCCTTTTTCTTAAACTCCTTTTTTTTAAACTCTACTTAATAAGAAGCCCACTTAGTACAGCAAGCCTCAGGAAGAGCAGGTTGAGGCCTCATGCACACGACCGTATTTTTTTGCGGTCCGCAAAACGGGGTTCCGTTTTCCCGTGATCCGTGACCGTTTTTTCGTCCGTGGGTCTTCCTTGATTTTTGGAGGATCCACGGACATGAAAAAAAAGTCGTTTTGGTGTCCGCCTGGCCGTGCGGAGCCAAACGGATCCGTCCTGAATTACAATGCAAGTCAATGGGGACGGATACGTTTGACGTTGACACAATATGGTGCAATTTCAAACGGATCCGTCCCCATTGACTTTCAATGTAAAGTCTGGAGTCCCTTTTATACCATCAGATCGGAGTTTTCTCCAATCCGATGGTATATTTTAACTTGAAGCGTCCCCATCACCATGGGAACGCCTCTATGTTAGAATATACTGTCGGATATGAGTTAGATCGTGAAACCTCATTTCCGACAGTATATTCTAACACAGAGGCGTTCCCATGGTGATGGGGACGCTTCTAGTTAGAATATACTACAAACTGTGTACATGACTGCCCCCTGCTGCCTAGCAGCATCCGATCTCTTACAGGGGGCCGTGATCAGCACAATTAACCCCTCAGGTGCCGCACCTGAAGGGGTTAATTGTACTATCATATCCCCCTGTAAGAGATCAGGGCTGCCAGGCAGCAGGGGGCAGACCCCCCCCCCCCTCCCCAGTTTGAATATCATTGGTGGCCAGTGTGGCCCCCCCTCCCTTCCTCCCTCTATTGTAATAATTCGTTGGTGGCACAAGGTGCCCCCCCCCCTTCCTCCCTCTATTGTAATAATTCGTTGGTGGCACAGTGTGCGCCCCCCATTGGCCCCCCCTCCCTCTATAGTATTAACAACATTGGTGGCCAGTGTGCGGCCTCCCATCTCCCCCCCCCCCCCCCGTTCCCCCCCTGATCATTGGTGGCAGCGGGTTACTAGCAATAGTACAATAGTAAAAGATTCATACTTACCTGGGAGCTGCGATGTTCATTTCCGGCAGGGAGCTCCTCCTACTAGTAAGTGACAGTTCATTTAGCAATGCGCCGCACAGACCCTGTCACTTACCAGTAGGTGGAGCTCCCGGCCGGACACGAACATCGCAGCAGCAGCCAGCAGCAGGTAAGTATGAATCTTCTACTATTGTACTATTGCTAACTAACCATGGCAACCAGGACTGTAGTAGCGTCCCGGTTGCCATGGTTACCGATCGGAGCCCCAGCGATTAAACTGGGACTCCGATCGGAACTCCGCTGCCACCAATGATATGGGCGGGAGATGGGAGGCCGCACACTGGCCACCAATGTTGTTAATGCTATAGAGGGAGGGGGGGCCGATGGGGGGCGCACACTGTGCCACCAACGAATTATTACAATAGAGGGAGGGAGGGGGCGCACACTGTGCCACCAACGAATTATTACAATAGAGGGAGGGAGGGGGCGCACACTGTGCCACCAACGAATTATTACAATAGAGGGAGGGAGGGGGCGCACACTGTGCCACCAACGAATTATTACAATAGAGGGAGGGGGGGGGGGGCGCACTGGCCACCAATGATATTCAAACTGGGGAGGGGGGGGGGGTCTGCCCCCTGCTGCCTGGCAGCCCTGATCTCTTACAGGGGGCCGTGATCAGCACAATTAACCCCTTCAGGTGCCGCACCTGAAGGGGTTAATTGTGCTGATCACGGCCCCCTGTAAGAGATCGGGTGCTGCCAGGCAGCAGGGGGCAGTCTTGTACACAGTTTGTAGTGTATTCTAACTAGAAGCGTCCCCATCACCATGGGAACGCTTCTGTGTTAGAATATACTGTCGGTTCTGAGTTTTCACGAAGTGAAAACTCAGCTTTGAAAAAGCTTTTATGCAGACGGATCTTCGGATCCGTCTGTATAAAAACTAACCTACGGCCACGGATCACGGACACGGATGCCAATCTTGTGTGCATCCGTGTTCTTTCACGGACCCATTGACTTGAATGGGTCCGTGAACCGTTGGCCGTGAAAAAAATAGGACAGGTCATATTTTTTTCACGGCCAGGAAACACGGCTCACGGATGCGGCTGCCAAACGGTGCATTCTCTGTTTTTTCCACGGACCCATTGAAAGTCAATGGGTCCGCGAAAAAAAACGGAAAACGGCACAACGGCCACGGATGCACACAACGGTCGTGTGCATGAGGCCTGACAGTGTAGTTAGGCTAGATCCCCTTTAATTTATTTATTAGACAGCTCTGAAAATTCAGATAACCTGTCCTATTCATATTCTAGGATGGATTGCTTGTAGCCTGGACCTGTAACTGTGACAAGAGCTCATCCTTTAACAGACTAATGATGCAATCCTGTCTACGATATACTGTTATGGCTGAGCAGCCAGACAGGAACAGGGAGCAGGATCACCTTCATTTTTCTTTTTACCCTTCTTCCCCTCAGGCAGCCCTGCAAATTGACATAACCTGTCCTATTCACATTCTAGGATGGGTTGCTTACAGCCATTTTAAGTAATTCACACAACCCCTTTATGGGGAAATATTGAAGTATCTTGGAATGGACCAGTCAAAGCACAATGGCCAATGGCAACAGCACTTTTTTTTTTGTAGATGCACATCTGCCAGTCGACTTCCACAGTAGGATCCTACTAGTAATCTTTTCCAGTTGAAGACAGCATGTAACAGTTGCAAATAAAATGTTAATTTATTGTTCCAGGTGAAGCAGAATGCATCACATATAGTGGCAACGTTTCGGGCTTATAATACAAAGCCCTTTATCAAGCATTGTAGATGCAGATGTGTGCAGGGCATCTGGTTACAGCACAAACCTCAAATTAATTGAAAATCTGTGGCATGATTTGAGGACTGTTATACACCAACGCAAACCATCGAACATGAAGGAGTTGAAGCAGTTTTGCCTGGAATTATTGGCAAATCTCCAGAGGGCTAGATGTGCTAGTCTAATAGTATCATAACTAAAGAGACTTGCATCTGTATGGGTACATCCACACGGTCAGGTTTCCTTTTGGAAGCCACAATCAGGAGTGGATCATAAAAAGTGAGACAGTATAAAGGATAGATATGACTTCTCTTTTTTTGAATTTACTTCTGGTTTTGGCTCGGGAAACTTCACCGTGTGGCCGTACCATAATTGCAGCAAAAGATGGCTCCATAAAGTATTGAATTCCATTACATTTCTCTATTTTGGTCGTAATTATTGTTTGTGTCACAGTAAAACATATTTTGCACCCTCAATGCCGTAGGCATGTTGTGTAAATCAAATGGTGCAGGTCCCCCCAAAATCCATTTTTAGGCTATATTCACACTAGCGTTTTTTGCGGATCCGCCATGTATCTGCAGAAACGCTTACGTTACAATAATACAACTGCATGCATCCATCATGAATGGATCCGGTTGAATTATGTCTTCTATAGCCATGATGGATCCGTCATGAACACCATTGAAAGTCAATGGGGGACGGATCTGTTTTCTATTGTGTCAGAGAAAATAAATCTGTCGCCGTTGACTTACATTGTGTGTCAGGACGGATCCGTCTTGCTCTGCACAACATCGCAGACAGTAAAAACGCTTGTTGCAGTGTTATACAGTCCGCAATGGGAACGCAACCAAATGGAACGGAATGCATTCTGGTGCATTCTGTTTCGTTCAGTTCAGTTTTGTCCCTATTGACAATGAATGGGGACAAAACTGAAGCGTTTTCTTCCGCTTTTGCGATCCTATGATGGATCTCAATAGCGTAATTGAAAACGCTAGTGCATTTGTAATGCAACAAAACAGGAAAAACATCAACGGAGGTGAATACTATTCTAAGGCCCTGTAAGCATTGGTAGAAATGCCATTCATGTTATGTATGCAAGTCACCACTCATAATGAATGAATTAAAAAGAAAAATGGTTTTGCAAACAATCTGGATTATGTGTCAAATACAGATATGGATCATGAGTCAAAATGTAACACTGTGAGCATTCGCAGAGTTTAAGCGTTATATTTAACACAGCTGATTCAGTAAAAACTATCAATCACAGCAAATTACACTGAAGTAATAAGGAAGTTACTGTATGAATTAGGCTTTCCATCCATTAAACACTTAATGTACTAGGAGATATAGAAATTCTGTGAATGTGTAGCTCACAAGTCTTATATAAAACATCTGCAGCTGTAAAGAGATTATATCATGATTAACGCAAAATAAATTAAAAAAACAGACATCATATAGTACATGACAATCTCTTTCTAAGAAAGCTAGAACCAACCCTGTACTTCACATGGATCCAGAGCGTCTGCCATTCATTGCCCCAATTACTCTGTCAGAATCTCTTCAGGCTGGCAGCTTAGGGAGTGTGTCCTTTCTGCTGCAGCTATCTAACTGTAGTGTACAGGAAAGTTGTGCACACCTCATTTGGAAGAGTTCGTCTGACGTGTTGGTATAAGTCAGATTAGTATAAATCGGATTGCTATGATGTGCTAATAATACTGTAGTTGTATTTTAAAAATAGTGGTATAATATATAAAAATATAGTTTTATTCTGATATATAAAAAATATTGAAATATATATTCGGATAAAATTCAGACAATACCTGCATAAAAAACAAACAATAATTCATATATATTGTTTTTTGGGGGGAAGAATGTCAGAGACACTCAGCAACGGGGACCTTGGTCGATGTAGACCTAGGGGTGGTGAGGGTCTCCGCAATGGGTATCTCGGACAGTCTCCAAATAGTCATATAATACCCCAATAATTCAGAAAGATGATAATTGCTCAATATATAAGTATAAGCTCATCAAATCAATTATACTATAAGCATCAATCCACTTGGGATGTGGTTGATCCAGCAAACAGTAGATAAAATAGTTATGAGATCACATGTAAAAGGTAATTATAACTAGAGGTGGGAAGAATCCAATTTTTTTCAAATCTGAATCCGAATCCGAAAAGGTTCTCAAATATATCAAATCTTTAGAATCTCGAATCCTATGAATCCTGTACATAATTGTGTGAACGGTGTAAGAAACAAAGTCAGACCGCGTCAGTTTGTCTGAACCTCCGCCTCCACCCCCCAGTCACAGTCGCACCCTCTATGACCACGATCGTTACGCCCCTGCTCCTATAACTACAGAACATACAGGGTAATACAGCGCCACATACCTCTTACATCCAGTGATGTCTCCTTTGATATAGATGTTCTCTTTCCTCATCTTCTCCTTTCAGACCAGACCAGCATTTTTTCGTCTCTGCAGTTTGACAAAAAAAAAAATCTTAGTTTACTACTTTTCCATCATCCTCGCATCTTCTGGACAAATCATCCTACCACCCCCAATACTGTGCCGCTGTGCTCCCCAATACTATACTGCAGAAACAGATAATACACCTGATAATACTAGTACCACACAGAGCCCCCCATATAAAATACCCCTTCTTTGTGGCCTCAGTAGATGCCCCCATAGTGCCCCCCAATAACGTGCCAATAAGAAGTGGCCCCACAGTGCCACCCAATAATGTGCCAGTAAGTGTGCCCATAGATGCCCCCCTAATCATGTGCCAGTATCAAGTGCCTCTCTCCTCCCCCCCATGTGCCAGTATCAAGTGCGGAGTGCCTCTATCCTCCCCCCCATGTGCCGGTATCAAAGTGCCATCTCCCCCCAATGTGCCAGTATCATAGTGCCATCTCCACCCCAATGTGCCAGTATCATAGTGCCATCTCCCCCCCAGTGTGCCAGTATCATAGTGCCATCTCCACCCCAATGTGCCAGTATTATAGTGCCATCTCCCCCCATAATGTGCCAGTATCATAGTGCCATCTTCCCCCATAATGTGCCAGTATCATAGTGCCATCTCCCCCCCAATGTGCCAGTATCATAGTGCCATCTCCCCCCATAATGTGCCAGTATCATAGTGCCATCTCCCCCATAATGTGCCAGTATCATAGTGCCATCTCCCCCCATAATGTGCCAGCATAATAGTGCCATCTCCCCCAATGTGCCAGTATCATAGTGCCATCTCCCCCCATAATGTGCCAGTATTATAGTGCTACCTCCCCCCATAATGTGCCAGTATCATAGTGCCATCTCCCCCCATAATATGCCAGTATTATAGTGCCATCTCCCCCCATAATGTGCCAGTATCATAGTGCCATCTCCCCCCATAATGTGCCAGTATTATAGTGCCACCTCCCCCATAATGTGCCAGAATCATAGTGCCATCTCCCCCCATAATGTGCCAGTATTATAGTGCCATCTCCCCCCATAATGTTCCAGTATCATGGTCCCACCTCCCCCATAATGTGCCAGAATCATAGTGCCATCTCCCCCCATAATGTGCCAGTATTATAGTGCCATCTCCCCCCATAATGTTCCAGTATCATGGTCCCATCTCCCCCATAATGTGCCAGTATTATAGTGCCATCTCCCCCCATAATGTTCCAGTATCATAGTGCCATCTCCCCCCCAATGTGCCTGTATTATAGTGCCATCTCCCCCCATAATGTTCCAGTATCATGGTGCCATCTCCCCCCATAATGTGCCAGTATCATAGTGCCTCCCCCCAATGTTCCAGTAGTATCAGTGCCATCTCCCCCCATAATGTGCCAGTATCATAGTGCCTCCCCCCAATGTGCCAGTAGTATCATAGTGCCATCTCCCCCCATAATGTGCCAGTATTATAGTGCCTCCCCTCCCAATGTGCCAGTAGTATCATAGTGCCTCTCCCCCAGTAATAGATAAAAAAAAAAAATACAAAAAAATGTTTTTACTTACCTCCGCTGCGATGCGGGCCTGCACAGCTGCGGGCCTGCACCGGCCTCTGATAGGCTGCGGGCCTTGTGACGGCAGCCTATCACAGGAACAGGGAAAGGAAACGCCTCTTCCTCCCCTGTCGCAGCAGCGAAGCGCTCATCTTCTGCTGTGCCCTGCCGCCGCCACCACCAGTCTGGGCCCCACCGGGATTCGTCGGATTCGTATCCGGTAAATTACGTCGGTATTCGAGTCCACAAATCCCACAAATCCAGCAAGATTCGAGCGATTCGTGGATTTGACGAATCCCCCATCCCATCTCTAATTATAACCATCAACTGAATAGTTCCAAGCAGATTTTTTCTACAGGTGGAAATATTCAGTTGATGGTTATAATTACCTTTTACATGTGATCTCATAACTATTTTATCTACTGTTTGCTGGATCAACCACATCCCAAGTGGATTGATGCTTATAGTATAATCGATTTGATGAGCTTATACTATCATCTTTCTGAATTATTGGGGTATTATATGACTATTTGGAGACTGTCCGAGATATCCATTGCGGAGACCCTCACCACCCCTTGGTCTACATCGACCACAGTCCCCGTTGCTGAGTGTCTCTGACATTATTCAAAAAAAAAAAACATAAAAAATATATATGAATTATTGTTTGTTTTTTATGCAGGTATTGTCTGAATTTTATCCGAATATATATTTTAATATTTTTTATATATCAGAATAAAACTATATTTTTATATATTATACCACTATTTTTAAAATACAACTACAGTATTATTAGCACATCATAGCAATCCGATTTATACCAATCTGACTTATACCAACACGTCAGACAAACTCTTCCAAATGAGGTGTGCACAACTTTCCTGTACACTATATTTATCTTTTGCCTTATAGACAGGGTGTGTGTCTATATTAGTTGGGGCACCCACTCCATGTGCAACAGCTAGGTGAGCCATCACTAATAATTATTATTTAGCTATCTAACTGTAACTGTTAATGCCCAGGTGGTATGGTGTCCTTTCTGCTGCAGCTCTCTCTCTCTGTAATTTCGCCATTCAGGGTTATGTCCTTTCTGCTGCAGCTATGTATCTGTAGATAGCTGAGGAAATCCCCTGTGACATTATGACTGATGTCATGAGGTTCCTTAGCAACCTCCTGAATGTAGACGCCTTGTACTCTATAACTATTAATGGAATATTGTGTACAATCCTGGGCACCTGAAGGACATATCTGAAGCAGAGCTGATGCAAAGCAGGCGATCAAGGGAATGGGTGGATTTCAGTACTAAAACAGGTTATCGAAATTGCATTTTGTTTAATCTGCAAAAATCAGCTATGGGGAGATCTAATTATAATGTACAAATATATTAATGGGCAGTACAGAGATCTTTCTAATGATCTTTTTATACGTAGACCTGCAACTGTGAAAAAAGCTCATCCTTTACGTCTAGACCAGTGGTGGCGAACCTATGGCACAGCTACCAAAGGGGGCACTCAGAGCCCTCTCTGTGGGCATGCGCAGCCTGGAAAAAGTCTAAGGCGTACCAATATACCTTAGGCCTCTTTCACACGGGCGAGATTTTCGCGCGGGTGCAATGCGTGAGGTGAACGCATTGCACCTGCACTGAATCCGGACCCATTCCTTTCTCTGGGGCTGTTCACATGAGCGGTGATTTTCATGCATCACTTGTGCGTTGCGTGAAAATCGCAGCATGCTCTATTTTGTGCGTTTTTTCACGCAACGCAGGCCCCATAGAAGTGAATGGGGCTGCGTGAAAATCACAAGCATCCGCAAGCAAGTGCGGATGCGGTGCGATTTTCACGCATGGTTGCTAGGAGATGATCGGGATGGGGACCCGATCATTATTAATTTCCCTTATAACCAGAATGCAGAATGCTTAGTAAAATAGGGCTGGAGGGGTTAAAAAAATAAATAATAATTCAACTCACCTTAATCCACTTGTTCGCGCAGCCCGACTTCTCTTCTTTCTTGCAGGAGGAAAAGGACCTGTGGTGACGTCACTGCGCTCATCACATGGTCTGTCACATGATCCATCACCATGGTGATGGATCATGTGATGGACCATGTGATGAGCGCAGTGATGTCATCAAAGGTCCTTTACCCAGGTCCTGAAGAAAGAAGAAAGAAGAGAAGCCAGGTGGCGCGAACAAGTGGATTTTCTTTTTTAACCCCTCCAGCTCTATTTTACTAAGCATTCTGTATTAAGAATGCTATTATTTAACCTTATAACCATGTTATAAGGGAAAATAATACAATCTACACCTAACCCAAACCCGAACTTCTGTGAAGAAGTTCGGGTTTGGGTACCAAACATGCCGATTTTTCTCACGCGCGTGCAAAACGCATTAAAATGTTTTGCACTTGCGCAGAAAAATCACGCATTTTCCCGCGACGCACCCGCATCTTAGTCGGCCCAAATCCATGACGCCCATGTGAAAGAGGCCTCAGACTTTTCCTGCCATTCATCAGCACAGTAAGCGCTGTGAACGGCACAAGCAACGCAGCGATGCTGCTGCTGTCCTGAAACAACCAATAACAAAGCTCCTTACAGAAAGGAGCTTTGTCTCCGGTCATTTTGAACAGGGCTACAAGAGCATTCGGCACACTTCTTTCAAGATGTGGAAGGGCGCAGACTCCTGCAGTGGCGTGCGATCTTCACCCAGAGGCGCCTGGCAGGGTAAGCGACCTTGCTGTGCAGTGGGGTCCTTGATGTTGCAGTGGTGGGCAGTGTGCTTTAGCGGAGTCCCAGCTCTGAGACACCAGCTGATCTCTATAACAAGCAGTCTAAAGCACTCAGTAGAGCAATGCTTCTCCTCATTGCTGAGCGCTGTAGTGAAAACAGATTCAATATAAAGTCTATGGGAAGTCTTCAACATGCTCAGCAGCGAGGAGAAAGCGCTCTGATGAGTGCTTCAGACTGCTTGTTATAGAGATCAGCAGCACTCTCAGAGCTGGGACCCCGCTATCAACACTTTTAAAATGCATATCCAAAAGTGTAGTAAATTTATAATGTTGGACAGGGGGCCTGCCTGGGGGTTCTGAGCCCCTGGTAGGGGAAGGAGGGGCTCTAGATTGAGTGCAGGCAGCTAGGTGATAAAGTACATGGAAGATATACTATATTGGACTGTAGTATTCAGGTTAAATTGCTGTCTTGGCACTTTGCGATAAATAAGTGGATTTTGGGATGCAGTTTGGGCACTCAGTCCATAAAAGGTTCACCATCAATGGTCCAGATGAACGGTTTCACCATCAACAGAGATGGATTTTCTCTACTGTAAGAGCAGTGAAATTATGGAACGCTCTGCCTGAAGGGGTTATAATTGATTCATTAAACAAGTTTATGAAGGGCCTGGGTGACTTTCATGAATGCAAAAATAAACCTATGTTCCTCCTCCTCTCTGACTTTACTCTAGTGTCCTGGCATGCCCTTCCCAGCAGAGATAGCACAAAGTATTTTGATGCCCTAAGCAGATAAGGCAAATTTCACCCCTCCAAATATAAAATCAATTCATTAACTAGTGCCAACTACTATACCTGTGCAATACAAACACTGCCTCCAGCATGTCTCAGCCGACACTGCCATGTAATATCACCCCTCCCACTGATGCAATATTTATGGCAGATTAAATTGTTCATTAAATTGTTCTTCAGTAGTGTTGATTGAGCATTCTCGGCCGAACAGCAGTTCGGCTCGAGCATCTCGATGCACGGCACATGGCGATATTCGGCCGAATACCGCGTGTGCTCGAGCGCAATGTCTCCAACAATGTCTCCACTACGCAGCCAATAAACGTGCAGGTAGGTACCGTATTTTTCGCCACATAAGACACACTTTCCCCCCCCAAAAGTGGGGGGGAAATGCCCCTGCGTCTTATGGGGCGAATGCTGCCATTTTACATCGCAGTCTGCGATGCTGCAGCATCGCAGACTGCGATGAATCAGCTGGAGGGGGAAGGGAGGAGGGGCCGGTGTCATGCAAATTCGGCGGGGCCGGTGCGGTCACTGTACTCCGGCCCCGCCGCTCACTCACTTCCTTAATGCCTAAACCTTTTATAATAATAACTTTAATTGAAGTTCCGATCCCCAGCCCCATCTGTACTACGTACTAAATGTCCTGTAGCAGGCAGAGCAGGGCGGGCGGGCGTCCGTAACTCACTGATGTCACGTGCCTGTGACATCAGAATGAAGTAGGCGGCGCAGGCTGCCCTTTTCTGCCTGCTACAGGACATTTAGTAAGTAGTACAGATGGGGCTGGGGATCGGAACTTCAATTAAAGTTATTATTATATAAGGTTTAGGCAATAAAGCAGTGAGTGAGCGGCGGGGCCGGAGTACAGTGACCGCACCGGCCCCGCCGCATTTGCATGCCACCAGCCCCTCCCACAGGTTTAGCTCCGGTATATTAGGGCATCTGTGGATGCCACTATTATGGGGTGGGGGATATGTGGATGGCACTGTTATGGGGTAGGGGATCTGTGGGTGACACATATATAGCAGTGCCATCCACAGATCCACCCCCCATAACAGTGCCATCCATAGATCCCCCTCCATAACAGAGCCATCCACAGATCACCCCCCCATATAACAGTGCCATCCACAGATCACCCCCCCATAACAGTGCCATCCACAGATCACCCCCCCATAACAGTGCCATCCACAAATCACCCCCCATAACAGTGCCATCCATAGATCACCCCCCCTCCATAACAGTGCCATCCACAGATTTCCCCCCATAACAGTGCACCCCTCAGATCCCCCATAACAGTGCCACCCACAGATCCCCCCCATAACAGTGCCATCCGCAGATCCCCCATATTAGTGTCATGCACAGACCACCATTAGTTCAAAACCCACCAAAAGCATACCTTTTGGTTATAAATATTTTTTTTCTTATTTTCCTCCTCAAAAACCTAGGTGCGTCTTATAGGCCAGTGCGTCTTATAGGGCGAAAAATACGGTACTGCCCTTCACTGTAATGCCGTAACCATGTTGGTTGCTGGCATTACAGTGATTGGCTGGCCAAAATGCGTCATCGGGCGCTATATAGCACCCGATGGCACGTGTTCATCTCAGTGTTAGTCAGGGAGAGCTGTGCTGAAGAAGGGAAATATAGTGTAGGGCAGGGGTACTCAACTAGTTTTATTAAAGGTCCACATACCTGGGTCTGCAGTCAGGTGAAGGTCCGAGCTGAACGCCAACAGTAAAGATGCCATGCGATCATGTGATCCATGCGCGTGGGGCGCTCTGACGTTATAGTGGAGCGCCCCGGGTAAGTCCCAGAATTAGTAATGGCCACATTAGTGCCCCAGTAAGAATAATGCCCCCAGTAAGAATAATGTCCCCATTAGTGCCCCCAGTAAGAGTAATGCCCCCATTAGTGCCCCCCTTCTCTGCTTTTGCAAAAAAATAAAATAAAATTTGCATTCACCTGGCTGCGGTGAACATTCGCTGCTGACTGCAAGCTCAGGACCGGTGCTCCAACGTGATGACGTCTTGTAGGTCCTGTCTTGAGCTTCTAGTCAGCAGGGAGTGCTCTCCACAGCGTGAGCAAATGGAGGTGGAGGTACCGTAATTTTATTAATTTTTTTACTAGCACAAGTTGCGGTGGAGGGAACGGCTGTACTAATGGGCGTTCCATGATGGAAGCGCTCATTAGTAAGGGTACTTTCACACTTGCAGAAGGACGGATCCGACAGGCTGCTCACCCTGTCAGATCCATTTTGCCACTACTTCGCCGTGCCGCTGCTCTGTGCCCATCGACTATAATGGGGATGGGGGCAGAGCTACGGCGCAGCACGGTGAGAGGCCACCAGACTAAAAGTACTACATGTCCGACTTTTTCGTCTGGCGGCCTCACGCCGTGCACTGCCATGCTGCACTGTAGCTCCACTCCCGCTATAGTCAATGGGGAGTGGCAGTCCGGCGAAATAGCGGCAGGACGGATCTGACAGGGTGAACAGCCTGTCGGATCCGTCCTGCCGCAAGTGTGAAAGTACCCTAACAGTCCTTACAGGAAAATTCTGGCACCGGCAAGGGAACTAAAATACCAGCCTGGCTGGTGAACTACTGGCCGGGTGGCAACCCAAGCCACAGAACAGACATATGATAGTTTTGTTCCGCATCCAATTCCCATTATTGGGGGATTGGATGCGGCCCCTTAATTACAATGGGGCCCCAAGAGATGCAGACAGCACACTGTGTGCTGTCTGCATCTTTTTCCGCTCCATTGAAACTAAGGGGTCCTTATCCAATGCCCCAATAATGGGAATTGGATGCGGAACAAAACTATCATGGTTTGATGGGTCTTAATCACTTTATTTAATCAGATTACCTAAAGAAGATGGCCCAGGGGAGATGGGAACATGACACTGGAGTCAGTGACGTGTTCCCGCCTCTCTGTAGCCCTCTCCACGCACCCCTTACTTTCCAAAGGTGACATTTATATCATTGGTGGCAGCGGTGATGTCCCTCCCCTCTCCAGCAGCACGTAAGTGTCTTTTGGAGCTTGAAGCTCCCTTATGTGCTGCCGCTGCTGCAGGGGAGGAGGGACCTGTGAGCGCGCGGAGGGAGAAAGCGCTGGTGCCTGCATGTGGAGGGAGCCGTCTCTCACTGCGCCCCTGGGAAGGAGGAAGTTTGCCGGTAAGCTCCGCCTCTTGCACGTACCAGAGTGTGCAGGAGGAGGAGCGCTATATGTGGAGGGAGCCGGCCTGTCTCACTGCGCCCCTGGGGCAGGAAGAAGTGCGCCGGTAAGCTCCGCCTCTTGCACGTACCAGAGTGTGTAGGAGGAGGAGCGCTATATGTGGAGGGAGCCGGCCTGTCTCACTGCGCTCTGGGACAGGAGGAAGTGCGTCGGTAAGCTCCTCCTCCTGCACGGCACAGTGTGCAGGAGATAGTGATGGGAAGTTCGGATCTTTTAGGTGAATCGGTTCATTTGAATCAGCTCATTCGGATCAGAATCGGATCTTCGGTTCACTTGGCGAGTCAGACTGCTGAGCTGACTCGCAAGTGAACTGAAGACTCTAGGTGCCGGTGCGCATGCGCAGCTGCTGACTCAGTCAGTGACACTGCAGTGAGTCGGCTCTTCAGCTCTCTGAAGTTGAACTCGTCTCTGATTAGTATTGAGTGAGTCAGGAAGAGTGATTTTTTTATAGTAAAGGGAAGCTGAGGCTGACGTTGGACAGGCGGACAGGAGGAAGCTGTCACTGTGGTGTGCAATGTGAATTGTTGTCTGTTGTGCATTGTTCCCCACAGTGACAACAGTCTGACACTGACAGTAGTACAACGAACCAAGTGATGTGAAATGTGAATGCACAGGGAAAACTATGTGCTGAACTGTGTCATCTGTCCCTTCTCTTATCTCTCTGCTCCTTATCACTGCTGCAACAAGAGCCGACAGCCTCAGTGTAACCTGTTCTACAGTCTGACTCACAGCCTCAGTGTAACCTGTTCTACAGTCTGACTCACAGCCTCAGTGTAACCTGTTCTACAGTCTGACTCACGGCTCTTTTAACTCAATGAATGGAATGAGTCACTAACTAATCGGATCTTTAGATTCTTGTGACTCATTCCATTCATTTAGACTCCCTGACCCTGCACTACTCCGAGGACTCGAGTCAGCTGCTACTGTGCTGTGCTTGCCTCGCCCCCTCAGCTCTGGTCGGTGATTGGTTGGTGGGCGGGGAGGGGTGGGGCTGGCAGAAGCCAGCTTCCACTCTAAGATCATATTACTGACTCCTCCCAGTCCCGCCCTCAGGCTCCTGCTGCCAGCGTGAGGTGAGCTGAGCGTCTCTGTCAGCATTGCTGTGTGCTGTGACTGAGCTGAGCCGGTTCAAACGGATCGGATCACTCTGAACTGAATCGATTGGAGGAGCGCTCTGAAGGATGGCCGGGGTCCGGACAACTGGCGGCCGCGGTCCGTATTTGGACCGCGGTCCGCCAGTTGAGTACCCCTGGTGTAGGGAGTAAAAAAATAAATAATTTACGTTGAAAAACTTGCCAGAGACCCAAAAGTTCTTTTAAGGACTATTGTTGTGTGTGGCAGCAGAAATATATATTTTTAGCGCAACTTGCGCTAAATTGCTAAAACTTTACAGACCCAAAAGTTTTTTGAAGGACTATTGTGTGTGGCAGCAATATCTATTTTTAACGCATCCTGCGCTAAATAGTGTGCAATAGTTAGGCCGCTGCAGACAGCAACATTATCTGCGCTACATCTCCTGTGTAATGTATGCGCATCCCAAAAATATCTGTGACATCCAGTATACTTTTTTCCGTAGACGGTGTCCGCTGCGGACAGTGACATTACCTGGGGTACATCTCCTGTGTAACGTTTCCACATCCCAAATACCTGTGACATTCCCTATAATTCTTTAGAAGCCGATGGTGACATCAGCGACATTATCTGTGGTATTTTTCCTGTGTAACGTTTCCAAATACCTGTGACATTCCCTGTCATTTTTTATAAGCTGCTGGTGACATCAGCGACATTATCTGCGGTATTTATCCTGTGTAACGTTTCCACATCCCAAATACCTGTGACATTCACTATATTTTTATATTAGCTGCTGCTGACATCAGCGACATTATCTGCGGTATTTCTTCTGTGTAACGTTTCCACATCCCAAATACCTGTGACATTCCCTATAATTTTTTAGTAGCCGATGGTGACATCAGCGACATTATCTGTGGTATTTTTCCTGTGTAACTTTTCCAAATACCTGTGACATTACCTGTCATTTTTTATAAGCTGCTGGTGACATCAGCGACATTATCTGCGGTATTTATCCTGTGTAACGTTTCCACATCCCAAATACCTGTGACATTCACTATATTTTTATATTAGCTGCTGCTGACATCAGCGACATTATCTGCAGTATTTTTTCTGGGTAACATGTCTACATCCGAAATACCTGTGACATTCCCTGTAATTTTACATTAGCCGCTGCTGACATCAGTGACATTATCTGCGGTATTTCTCTTGTGTAACGTTTCCACATCCCAAATACATGTGACATTTCCTGTAATTGTTTATTAGCCACTGGTGACAGCATTGACATTATCTGCGGTATATCTCCTGTGTGACGTTTCCACATCTCAAATACCTGTGACATTCTCTGTAATTTTTTATTAGCCGCTGGTGACATCAGCAACATTATTTGCGCTATTTCTCCTGTGTAACGTTTCCACATCCCAAATACCTGTGACATATCCTGTAATTTTATATTAGCTGCTGCTGACATCAGCGACATTATCTGCGGTATTTCTCCTGTGTAACGTTTCCACATCCCAAATACCTGTGACATTCCCTGTAATTTTATATTAGCCGCTGCTGACATCAGCTACATTATCTGGCGTATTTCTCCTGTGTAACGTTTCCACATCCCAAATACCTGTGACATTCCCAGTAATTTTATATTAGCCGCTGCTGACATCAGCGACATTATCTGCGGTATATCTCCTGTGTGACGTTTCCACATCCCAAATACTTTTTTTAAAAAATTTGCGCATACACTTACAAATCCTATGCTACTGTACATGTGAAGTACTTTCAAGCATATATACCATTTAATATGAAGAAGGCGAGCTGTAAGGGACAGGGAAGTGGCTTTGATGCTGATGGTGGCCCTGAGTGCGTTGAAACTGTGCCTGCTGCCAGAGCACAAGAAAAACAATCATCCACGATACCTAGCTTCATGTCCCAGTTTGCAGGGCGGCACAGGACAACGCTCTCAAAGTCAAACCAGTGCGACCAGGTGGTCGGTTGGATTGCAGCAGATAATGCTTCCAGTCGGTTAAGCACCCTGTCTTCCACCAAGTCCAGTCTCAGTAGCCAAGAGTCTGGTCAACACAATTCTCACCCTAATCCTCCTTCCTCCCACCATGGAAAGTCTTGCCAAAAAAGTGATCCCACACTCGGATATTCCAAGGAGCTCTTTTCAGTGCTATTCCTTCATTTGGGCATCTTGACAAGCCCGCTTGAAGAGGGACATGAGATCTTGTGACCTGATTCCCAAACTCTTGAGCATCCACAGTCACAAGAAGATGACAGTGGGGAACAGCAATTAGTGTTTCACGAGGTGGATGATGATAATGAGACACAGTTGCCAATAAGTCAACGGAAATTAATGCCTCAAGAGGTTAATGATGAGGATGAGACACAGTTGTCAATAACTGAGGTGGTTGTTAGGTCAACAAGTCAGGAGGATGAGCAGAGTGAGGAAGTGGTAGAGGATGTGGTGGACAAGGAAGTCACTGACCCAACCTGGGAAGGTGGCAAGCCGAGCGAGGATAGCAGTACAGAGGGGGAGGGATCGGCAGCACCGCAACAGGCTGGAAGAGGCAGTGGGGTGGCAAAAGGGAGAAGGTGGACCACACCAAACAGGCCCGCAACTGTTCCACGGTGCACACCATTGTGGAAATCTCCCTTGCCAAGGGGTAGGTGTTCCACAGTCTGGCGCTTTTTTGAGGAAAGTGCGGATGACAAAGGAATTGTAATTTGCAACCTGTGCCATGCAAAAATGAGCAGGGGTGTGAACACTAGCAACCTGCACCTAGACCTTTGCAAGCACCATCAGCGGCCACATCCACTTCTGTGTCCCAGTGCAGCATACAAATTTCCATACCCCAGGAATTTTAACGCAAGCACAAATACCCAGCCACCCACCCACAGGCCATAGCACTAAATGCGCAACTTTTCAAATTGCTGCCCCTGGAAATTTTGCTATTTAGGCTTGTGGACACTGAGGACTACCGCAGCCTGATGTCGGCGGCCGTCCCTCGTTACACAGTCCCCAGCCGCAACTATTTTTACGATGTGCCGTGCCCACCTTACAACAGCATGTGTCCGGTGATGGCACACTGGGTGAATGTTATGGAGGCCGGGAGAGAGTTGTACCCTGGGGAGGCACAGGTGCTACAGACGCCAAGGATGGCGGGCCCTAATTCTATCAGCATTTCCGACACCACCTACATTAGTGGCTCCAACCCCTACTTCTCCTTCTCCGCCTCCTCCTCAACTTCCACCTCAGAATTATCATCTTGCAGCACCAGTCAGCCATCAGTCGGTAGCTGGAAGCAGTGTAGCACTGCAGTGGGGAAGCGTCAACAGGCCGAGCTTAAGCTGATCTGCTTAGGTGACAAACAGCACACCGCCGCAGAGCTGTGGCAGGGGATAAGAGACCAGACTGAGCTGTGGCTCTCACCACTCAACCTAGAACCAGGCATGGTTGTGTCTGGTAATGGCCGTAACTTGGTGGCGGCTTTGGAGCTCGGCTCAAACACATCCCATGCCTAATTAGTACAGAAGTAGATTACACAAAAGAATGGCCTAAAGCCGCAGTAAGGGCCCCTCAAAAGAGCTTAACTCAGAAACTGATAGAAAACCTACAAAAGAACACTGAAAGCTGATAAACTATAAAAATATTGTTTTATTTGAGTACATGATTAAAAGCATACAAAGAGATAACAGACAAATGCACAAAGTGCAGCACAATCCTGGGAGAGTTGGTAGAGTACAAAAAAGTGTAAAGAGACAGAAGTGACCCAAATATGAATATATCTTAATGAGGCAAAGTTACCATATAAAATATATGTTAAAGGGATACCCACTATTGGTAAGAGTGCACATGATCTCGTCAAATATAAAGTGCAAGTGCAAGCTTATATATATAAGCAAAGGAGAGGAGAGATAACCCTCCAATGTGGGTCCCTAAATACATATATATATATACCTATTCAAGTAATCTAAGCGGGTAAATAAAGTGCATGTGCAAATCACGTAACAGTTTACAAGAAAAAACACATAATAGGTGTTTGATCAAAAAACAGAACAACCGCAAGAGTTTAACAGGTAAGCAGGTAAACAAGAATGAGGTCACATACCGTATGTAAAATGATGGTAGATCCACAGGAAGACTGCACACCCCGACGCGCGTTTCGATTTGAAACCTTCCTCTGCTTTTAATCATGTACTCAAATAAAACAATATTTTTATAGTTTATCAGCTTTCAGTGTTCTTTTGTAGGTTTTACATCCCATGCCTAGCCCACATCTTTCTCAAAACCTACCCCAATTTGTCTGAACTACTGGTGAAGGTGTGCCGCGTGAGTGCCCATTTCCGCAAGTCATCAACAGCTTCCGCCGGTCTGTCAACGCTGCGGCAGCACTTACAATTGCCAGCTCACCGACTGTTATGCGACGTGAGCACGCGCTGGAACTCCACATTCCACATGTTGGTCAAGCTTTGTGAGCAGCAGAGGGCAATAGTGGAATACCAGCTGCAACATGGTCGTCGCCTTTACAGTCAGCTTCCGCTCTTCAGAAGCGAGGAGTGGGCATGGATGTCTGACCTCTGTGAGGTTTTAAGAAACTTTGAGGAATCAACACAGATGGTGAGCGGCGATAACGCTATTCTCAGCATCACCATCCCACTTCTGTGTTTACTTAAACGCTCGCTGCTTACAATTAAGGCTGACGCTTTGCATGTGGAAGAGGTGGAAATGGGGGAAGACATTACACAGGGTGATAGCCAGA
The DNA here is from genome assembly GCF_905171765.1 of Bufo bufo. Lineage (NCBI taxonomy): Eukaryota > Metazoa > Chordata > Amphibia > Anura > Bufonidae > Bufo > Bufo bufo. The sequence continues at coordinate 315,883,216 of NC_053390.1, forward strand.
CCACCCTCAGTTCGTCTTCTCAGCGCAAATTTGATGATGATGAGGAGGAGCAGGAGATGGTTGCCTCCGCTACAGAGGGTAGTACCTATGGAAGTTTAATTCCCTCTGTTTAGCGTGGATGGGCAGAAGATAATGAAGTGGATGAGGAGATTGAGAGTCATCCTCCTGATGACGACAGTGAATTCTTGCCTGTTGGGACTCATGGCTAACTTTATGTTAGGCTGCCTTTCCAGTGACCCACGCGTTTTATGCATTTTGGACAACACCGATTACTGGTTGTTCACCCTTCTCGACCCCTGCTACAAAGAGAACTTCTCATCTCTCATTCCTATGGTGGAGAGGACGATCAAAATGGTGCAATACTAGAAGGTCCTTGTGGAAAAATTGCTCCAAAAATTTCCATCTGACAACGATGGATGCAGAATACGTAGTTCCTTGGCCAACCGAGGAGGGGAGACGAGGGGAGCAGTTCCAACAGAGGCAGGGCAACACTCTCCAAAGCCTGGGACTGTTTCATGACACCACGCCAGCCCCCTCACCCTGATGCGTGGCCTAGTGTCACAAGGAGGGCAAAATTTTGGAAGATGGTGAAGGAGTACGTAGCAGACCGTGTCAGCGTCCTCAATGATCCCTCTGTGCCTTACAACTACTGGGTGTCCAAGCTGGACACGTGACACAAACTGGCACTCTACACCTTGGAGGTGCTGGCCTACCCTGCCGCCAGCGTTTTGTGAGAGCGGGTATTTAGTGCTGCTGGGGGCATAAAAACTGATAAGCGCATCCGCCTGTCAACTGAAAATGCTGACAGGTTGACTCTTATAAAAATGAATAAGGCCTGGATTGCCCCTGACTTCTCTACTCCACCAGAGGAAAGTGGCATAACATAAAGGCACTTTAAATGTGTTTTATATAATGTTTTTTATAATGTACTGAATACATTGTATTCCCCATGCACCCCTTCCACCACAAAAAAGGGTATATGATTTAATCTTCCTTTTCTCGTCCTCCTCCTCTTCCATCATATCAACATGCTTATTAGTCTGCCCTCGCTCCTAATGTTGTAGAGGGTCAGCTCACCTGCAGGCCCTCGCATATAATGTTTTTGAGGGTCAGCTCACCAGCAGGGCTTCAACCATAATGTTTTACAGGGTCAGATCTCCAGCACGCCCTCATCTACAATCTTTTAGAGGGTCAGCTCATGAGCAGGCCCTCACCTACAATCTTTTAGAGGGTCAGCTCACCAGCAGGCCCTCAACCATAATGTTTTACAGGGTCAGCTCAACAGCAGGCCCTCACCTACAATCTTTTAGAGGGCCAACTCACCAGCATTACCTCACCTAAAATATTTTAGAGGGTCAGCTCACCAGCAGGCCCTCGCATATAATGTTTTAGAGGGTCAGATCACCAGCAGGCCCTCAACCATAATGTTTTACAGGGTCAGCTCACCAGCAGACCGTCACCTTCAATCTTTTAGAGGGTCAGCTCACCAGCAGGCCCTCGCATATAATGTTTTTGAGGGTCAGCTCACCAGCAGGCCCTCAACCATAATGTTTTACAGGGTCAGCTCACCAGCAGGCCCTCGCCCATAATTTTTGCAATGGTTAGCTAAGCAGCAGGCATTTGCCCATAATTTTTTCGATGCTCAGATCAGCAGCAGGCACTCGCCCCTAATGTTTTAGATGGTCAGCTCAGCAGCAGGCCCTCGCCTATAATGTTTTAGAGGGTCACCAGCAGGCCCTTGCTCCTAATGTTTTTGAAGGTCACCAGCAGGCCATCAATCATAATTTTTCAAGGGTGTATGATGCCCTCCTTTATGTGTAATAAAGGATGTATTGGAGTACCGATTCCTTGTAATTTTTGGCAGCACTTGCACTTTATATGCAAGTAAATATACAGGAAAGAATGTTTCCTAACGATTTTATCTTCAGTTTTGTGGATATTATTGTCAGTCTGTAAAAGTGGCGTACTACTCGGACAACATCGTTCCCAGCAGCAACCTGGGAGTCCAAGATGCATCCAGACATCCTCCCCATGCTGTTCCCGAACCATTTCGGTGGTGTTTCTATCAATTTCTGACCTTTTCCTATGAACCAGACAACCTACCCAGGGGGTACCTGGTTTAATGCTCGGGTTCTCCCATTGACTTCCATTGTGCTCAGGTGCTCGGTAGAGCGCCGGAGCATCCCGAGGTGTTCGACACGGGCACCCGAACACCCGAGCACTTTGGTGCCCGATCAACACTAGTCAAAAAAAGTATGATGGGGATCAGTCATCACTCTTCTATCTCCTAGACATCCAGGGATCATCAGGCAGACCCAACATTATATATCTATGACCAGGGGGGACTGCTGAAAGGGGTTAATAACTACTGTGAAGCCCCCCCCCGGTGGCGATGAGGGCGTGGCTTCATGGGGTGGGGGCGTGACTTCACGTAGGCTCGTGCCCCAGATGTCTTCAGACCCTAGCAATGCCCCTGTCTATGACCAGCTTCTTAGAGTTTTCCAAGAATTTATGTTTATGGATATGCAGCAGCCCAGGAGGAGCTGGAGCGGAGTGTGGGTGTGGAAGTGGCTCTGGCTGTTACAGTCAATCACAGTGACATTCTGTACACTGTTGCTCCCTGAGCTGTTGTCAAACGTCCCAGGGAGCCAGTAGTGGGATGAGGAACCCACTGGCAGTAAGCAGCTGACAGCCCAGAAACGCGGTACAAGTTTAGGGATAATCCAAGAGGGGTAGTCAATGTCCAATCCGGGTCGAGGCAGGCAGCGAAGGTTCAAAGGCGGAAGACAGTCCAAGGGTCAGTAACCGGGAAGGATACAAAGGAACAACAGGCAAATAGGAGGATCCGCAGGGAGGCTAGGTGTTCACCATAAGGTGGAATAACTCAGCAATGAGCCAGAGCTCAGGCCAGGTCTTTATAGCCAGGGAAGGTAGGACCACCCCCTGGTCCCCAAGGCAACCAGGAGGCCTCCCTCCCCGGCAACCAATGGCAGGCGAGGAAGATGGAAGGTGTGTACTGGGAACCTCCCCCAGCAAGGCTCACGCCTGACAGCCGGATAATGCAGGAACGCTATGCTCCCGGGAATGCGCGCGCAGCCTGCGTACTGCACATGCGCACACGCCGCGCGACTCACGCACCCGCACCTCGGGCACCAGGTGTTCTACCGAGCTGAAGGGGAACCCGTGCCCTGCGCCGTGCCCGCAGTCCCCGAGTAGGGGTAACACCCCCTGCTTCCTGACAGCTGTGCAGTGAAAGGAGGGCGCACCCTTTCTTTCATCAAGGGAAAACATAGTTCTGGGGCTCCTGCTTGATGGTAGTTGGGTTGACCATGATGATGTCTGTATGGGTACAAGACAGAGAGTGCCATCTACAATGTAAGGGGTAGGAATCAGTAACAGGACACATTTAACAGAATAAATGTCTCTCTTTACTCATGTGCAAAATGGGTGTGATTATATATCCAATTATAGCAGACACGGTTCAAACTGTACTTAGTACAATTCTCTCCAAGATAGAGATGTATAGATTTAGGCAAGGAAGGGCGCTCTTTGTACACTATCCTACTAAAGTCTCTCTTACTATAATGTATGGCTGGCAATAGTACCGTGGCAATAATGGCTGAAGTGTCCACTGCGGGATACAGGGTATTGAAGGCACGTCTGGCCAGGACTTGTCCAAGTGTGATAACAGGTATCTTAATAGTGTTCCCTACAGCAGCAAAGTCTCAATGGTGGTAGTTGCAGATTACCTTGCTGACCCCTATGTAATTAATTCTTTCTTTCTTTCTTTCTTTCTTTCTTTCTTTCTTTCTTTCTTTCTTTCTTTCTTTCTTTCTTTCTTTCTTTCTTTCTTTCTCTCTCTCTCAAACTCTCTCCTAAGACTAAGGGTCCATTCACACGTCCGTTGTTTCTTTCCTGATCTGTTCCGTTTTTTGCGGAACAGATCTGGACCAGTTCTGTACCCATTCATTTTCAATGGTTCCTGAAAAAAAATCTGACATTGAGCTGTCCGATTTTTTTCAGGATCCATTGAAAATGAATGGGTACAGAACTGGTCCAGATCTGTTCCGCAAAAAACGGAACAGATCAGGAAAGAAACAACGGACGTGTGAATGGACCCTAACACTAACTGAGCTGGGGGCAGATCCTGGATCCCCACCGAACCTCATGTAAAGAACTGACCCAGAATTATTAAATCTAGTTGTGGCATCCATACACGGCTACAACATAACAATATATATAGTAGAATAACATTACATTACATAATATTAAAGGTGCTGTGCAAGCAGTATACATTGATGACCTCTCCTCTGGATAGGCCATCAATATCTGATCTGTGGGGGTGCAATACCTGGCACCCCGCCGATCAGCTGTTTGAAGAGGAGGTGGCCCTCCATGTGAGTGCTGCCTGTCATCTCCCTTGCAGCAGTGGTGTACTGTGATTACAAGTACTTGCTCCATTCAAATAAATGGAGTGAATACTTGTAATTGCACTGCACTGTCGAGGCGACGGGCAGTGTAATGAAGAGGAAGTAGCGCTCGCATCAGATCTTGAGGATAGGTCATTAATATATACAGCCTGAACAACCTCTTTATATATCTGCAGTACCCTGGAGCAGGGGTTTTCTATAAATGGTTATTTAAATATGATAACTAGTAATGAGTCTGACTGCTGGGGCCCCTGCTGAATCACTTTAGTGTGGATACTCACCAATGAAGTCCATGGGATATATAGAAACATCCAAGTGAGAATATGATGGACATCTTAAAAGCTTAACCCCTTCCTGACCTCCCAACGTAAATTTACATCGGGAGTCGGGTATTTAAATATGGTGCACGAGCGCAGCAGGCGCAATAGCTGCCAGGTGCCTGCTCTTTTAAACAGCATACACCCATGGCTAAGGGCTCTTTCACACCTGCGTTATTGTCTTCCGGCATAGAGTTCCGTCGTCGGGGCTCTATGCCGGAAGAATCCTGATCAGGATTATCCTAATGCATTCTGAATGGAGAGTAATCCGTTCAGGATGCATCAGGATGTCTTCAGTTCCGGTACGGAACGTTTGTTGGCCGGAGAAAATACCGCAGCATGCTGCGCTTTTTGCTCCGGCCAAAAATCCGGAACACTTGCCGCAAGGCCGGATCCGGAATTAATGCCCATTGGAAGGCATTGATCCGGATCCGGCCTTAAGCTAAACGTCGTTTCGGCGCATTGCCGGAGCCGACATTTAGCTTTTTCAGAGTGGTTACCATGGCTGCCGGGGCGCTAAAGTCCTGACAGCCATGGTAAGTGTAGTGGGGAGCGGGGGAGCAGTGTACTTACCGTCCGTGCTGCTCCCCGGGCGCTCCAGAGTGACGTCAGGGCGCCCCAAGAGCATGGATCACGTGATCGCATGGATCACGTCATCCATGCGCATGGGGCGCTCTGACGTCATTCTGGAGCGCCCCGGGAGCCGCACGGACTGTAAGTATACCGCTCCCCCGCTCCCCGCTCCTACTATGGCAACCAGGACTTTAATAGCGTCCTGGGTGCCATAGTAACACTGAAAGCATTTGGAAGACGGTTCCGTCTTCAAATGCTTTCAGTACACTTGCGTTTTTCCGGATCCGGCAGGCACCTCCGGCAACGGAAGTGCATGCCGGATCCCAACAACGCAAGTGTGAAAGAGGCCTAATGTATGCAATTGATAATAACATTGATTGCATTTATTTAACTGCCATGGCATCTGGGAGCTAAATATCCCAGGAGCACGCTCCCAGGGGCAGGGGCGGACATTGGCAGCAGAGGGCCCCTGTGCAAAGAATGTGCCTGGGCCCCCCAACCACACATATAGAAATAAACATAGGCCATAGGTAAAGATTAATACAATGAGGTGTGGTAACAGAAGGGACCCCAATTTGTCATCTTCCCCTTATCCTACAGGGAGAGGAAGGGGTGATCAGTCGCATCAAAGATAGGGGAAACCCTTCAGATACTGTGGTGTGTATTAATGTCCTCTTAATGCTCCTACATAGTAATTTTTGCCCCTTTGTGCCAGCACACAGTAGTAATATCCACATTGTGCCCCCTCCACAGTAGCTATGGACAGATATGTACCCCCTCACAGTAGTTATGCCAGATATCTGCCCCCTCACAGTAATTATGCCCAGATATGTGCCCCTCACAGTAGTTGTGCCCAGATACATGCCCACCACAGTAGTTATGCCAGATTATTTGCCCATCACAGTAGTTATGCTAGATGATGTGTCCTTCACAGTAGCTATGCCAGATATGTGCCCCCTCACAGTAGTTGTGACAGATTATGTGCCCCCTCACAGTATTTATGCCCAGATATGTGCCAACTTCACAGTAGTTATGCCAGATATGCACCCCCCCTCACAGTAGTTATGCCAGATTATGTGCCCCCTAACAGTAGTTATGCCAGATATGTGCCCCTCACAGTAGTTATGGCCAGATATGTGCCTCCTTTACAGTAGCTATGCCCAGATATTGTCCCCCCTTCACAGTAGTTATGTCCAGATATGTGCCCCCCTCACAGTAGTTATGTCCAGATATGTGCCCCCCTCACAGTAGTTATGTCCAGATATGTGCCTCCTCACAGTAGTTATGGCCAGATATGTGCCCCCTCACAGTAGTTATGTCCAGATATGTGCCCCCCTCACAGTAGTTATGTCCAGATATGTGCCCCCCTCACAGTAGTTATGCCCAGATATGTGCCTCCTCACAGTAGTTATGGCCAGATATGTGCCCCCTCACAGTAGTTATGGCCAGATATGTGCCCCCTCACAGTAGTTATGGCCAGATATGTGCCTCCTTTACAGTAGCTATGCCCAGATATTGTCCCCCCTTCACAGTAGTTATGTCCAGATATGTGCCCCCTCACAGTAGTTATGTCCAGTTATGTGCCCCCTCACAGTAGTTATGTCCAGATATGTGCCTCCTCACAGTAGTTATGCCAGATTATGTGCCCCTTCACAGTAGCTATGCCCAGATATTGTCCCCCCCTTCACAGTAGTTATGTCCAGATATGTGCCCCCCTCACAGTAGTTATGCCCAGATATGTGCCTCCTCACAGTAGTTATGCCAGATTGTGCCCCTTCACAGTAGCTATGCCCAGATATTATCCCCCTCACAGTAGTTATGTCCAGAAATGTGCCCCTCACAGTAGTTATGTCCAGATATGTGCCTCCTTCACAGTAGTTATAGCCAGATATTGTCCCCCCTTCACAGTAGTTATGGCCAGATATGCGCCCCATCACATTAGCTATGGACAGTTATGCGCCCCTCACAATAGTTATGTCCAGATATGTGCCTCCTTTACAGTAGCTATGCCCAGATATTGTCTCCCCTTCACAGTAGTTATGGCCAGATATGCACCCCCTCACATTTGCTATGGCCAGATATGCGCCCCTCACAGTAGTTATTGCCAGACATATGCCTCCTCACACAGACCTATTGAAATGAACGGGTCAGGATTCAGTCTGGATGATATGCATTTACACTGGCGCTGGATGCGCTGAAGTTATGGAGAGGCCAGCGCCTCTTCATAACATCAGCAGAACCACTTCCAGTTTAAGGGTTATTAAGACCGGTGTCTAAAACACCGGTCTTAACAAATGACCCCCTGCATGTCTGGGCAACACTTTTAACCCATTTACACGACACGGACCATATGTATTTTATGATCTGCAAATTACGGATGACGGCCATGTGCCATCTGCATTTTTTTGCAGACCTATTACCTAGCCTGCATGTTGCGGACCAGTATAGGACATGTCACATTTTCTATCCTTTGCGGAACAGACATACGGATGCGGAAAGCAAATGACTTCCATGTGCTTTCTGCATCTGTATGTCCGTTCTGCACAAGATGGAAAATGTGACATGTCCTATATTTCTCTACAAAATGCGGACTGCAGACCCATTTAAGTTAATGGGTTTGCAAAAATATACAGATCGCATATGGACGGCATACATATCTTGCCGATCCGCGGACCGCAAAATACATTGTTAGACTCAATTCACACGTCCGCAATTTTGCGGAATGGGTGCGGACCCATTCATTCTCTATGGGGACGGAATGGATGCGGACAGCACACAGTGTGCTATCTGCAGCCGCAATTTTGGGTCCGCAGCTCTGCAAAAAGATAGAGCATGTCCTATTCTTGTCCGCAGCTTGCGGACAAGAATAGGCATTTCAATGGGGGTGCCAGGCTGGTGTGTTGCGGACCCGCAATTTACGGGTCCGCAAACCACACCACGGACGTGTGAATGCAGCCTAAATGTAGCCTCACCGTATGTGGGTAAGGGACAGTCACAGGAGGGCCAGAGGGGGACAGGTGGGATGGGTGGAGTAAAAAAAAATAACAACATACCAAGCCAAGTTCAGTGTCTGGCAGAGACAGTGGTTACTGGGGCAGCCTCCGCTCCTCACTCACTTCCTCCTAAGTTGCTGCAGGCCCCACACATTAAGCACCAGAAGCGCTAGGAGAGGACCGCGTGTGGGCGGGGCTACCACCAGGGGGCGGAGCTACTGACTACTGTGCTGAGCCAGTGAAGTGGCTCAGCACAGACCTGGCTGACGCTGCCCACTACACAGCAGGACTGAGCTGTATGGAGGATGGGGGGGCGATCGCAGATGCAGCTCAGGATGTGCTGCCCTGGCCCTGCTCCTCAGAGCTGCAGACGCAGTACGTCCTGAGACTGAAGTCAGATAGTAAGATGGGCCCCTTCTACATGCGGGATGGTGTGATGATGAATGGTGAAGCGTGCGGCTCTCTGCTTCTCCATTACAATCAGCTGTCTGTGCGTCCTGTAGATGCATAGACAGCTTAATTGGAGGGCCCCCTCCCACGCTGGGCCCCTGTGCAGCTGAACCGGCTTCACAGGCGGTATGTCCGCCCCTGCCCAGGTGTACAGGAGGTCCCCCTAGTGGAGATCGGGGGATCCAGATAGTGTGAGTGGCATCCTCAGTCCTCCTAATCCTGAATGATCCGAGGCTGCCACGGATAGGTTCCTATGAAGACCACTGCCTGTGGCAGGGCTTCTATAAGAGCACTGTGAAATTCTCATATATTCTATATATATCCAGATTCATTGGAGTCTATAAGAGAAGTAATCTAATGATTGTTTGTTCAAGTTCCCTAGGGGAGCTATTAAAAAGTGTAAAAGAAAGAAAAACATTTTTAAAGAATATATAAAAATACTCCCTCTTTCCCCAAAATTGAAATAAAAATAAACAATGTGACACAGTGAGGGGAATGGTCTGGGAAAACAGGTATTTTCCTCCCAGCTTGTGCTGCTGGGCTGATTTGCAGCCAGGTGGGGTCAAATACTGGACTGGCTTTTAATTGCCGGTCCGGGTATTTGGCAGCACCTGGCTGTCCTTAAATAGGCAGCTGGGCTCAGCAGCAGGATCTCTGTGTTGGGATCTGAGGCTTGGTGCCAAGTTGGAGGGCTGAGACCCATGGGCCGAGGAAACAGGCCCCCAAAAGCCTGCCATGGACTGCTGGAGGCAGAACTGACATCAAGGTGACTTGTCTTATATGAACTTTCCAATTTGTGTGAAGTAACACCAAGATGTACTTTCCATTGTGTGTAAAGTAAACACCAAGACTGCAAAGTAACGCATTGTTTTTCTGTATTTGCCTTAAGTGTGAATAAACACTGAAGTTTTGCGTTAAGAACTTGTCTTTTGCCTCTGTACTGTGTCCACTTACCTATCCACCAGAGCGAAACCCCACAACAATAGAAAAGTTAAACATCATAGGTATCACATTGAAAATGCCCATACTATTAAAACATAAAAATACTTATCCCATACGGCGAATGGCGTAATGGAGAAAATCATCAAAATCGCAAATTTGGCACTTTTTTGTCCCTTCACCTCCCCAAATAATGTAATAAAAAGTAGTCAAAAAGTCATACACACTTCAAAATATCAGTAAAAACTACATATCGTCCTGCATAAAATGAGCCCCACATAGCTTCGTACACATAAAAATAAAATCGTTATGGGGGTCCTAATGTGGCTATGCAAAGAAAAAAAAAATTTTCTCCAAAGGTCTAGTTATATAGTTTTATTTCTTCAATATTTAAAGGCAAGAAAAACTAAATGTGGTATTTTTTAAATCATACAAACCCAGACAATAAACATAACAGATTAGTTTTACCACATAGGAAACATTGTAAGAACAGAACCTGTAAAACAGTTGTGGAATTGTGTTTTTTAATAATCCTATTTTTAGATTTTTTCCAGCTTCCCACTACATCATATGTAACAGTAAATGGTGGCATTAGAAAGTACCACTTGTCTCGCAAATAAAACAAGCCCTCATATGGCTATGTGAATTGAAAAATATAAAAATGTATGGCACTGGGAAGGCTGGGAGTAAAATATGAAAACAAAAAAATAAAAATGGTATGGTCCTGAAGAGGTTAAAGGCTATGTACACATTCAGGGATATTTTTTATGATTTCATATTATTCACTTTGGGCTTAATATTTTTTTTCAATTGGTCTTTATTTAACCCTTTCATGACTGGGCCTGAAAAAGGCCTGAATGTCAAGGCAACTTTTTGTGATTTTGTGCATGAGGTGGTTTAGTGACCCTAACTTTTTTATTTGTTTGACTACCAAAATAATTTTTGCAAATTTTTTTACTTGACACTTCAGACTTTTTATTAGAATGTATTTTTTAGAGATTTGTTTTTCTTTTTTTAGGTTTAATTTGGAGGAAAACAGCTAATTCTTATTAAAAAGTAATTATTTTTAATTTTAGCTTTTTATTACTTAAATATTAAAACTGACAAAAATGTATTATTGCAATGGGTTCCCTAGTTTGTGACAATTGTTTTGATATATAACATATATAGGTTTTATTGACTATGGCAACTGCATTTTTATTTATTTTTTGTAAATTTTGTATTTGTATTTAAAATTTTTATTTTTACTTATATTTTAATTTATTTTTGCTTCATTATATATCCCCCAGGAGGTCATTAAAAGACCCCTGGAGGACACTGACTCCCCCCCCCCCCCTTTTTTCCCCCACTGTTTACACTGTAACTGGGGCATCTACAGGAGCCCCAGTTACAGGTGGAAACAGCCCTCTGTGGGCACATTATAGACAGGCAGAGCTGATCAGGGTCTCCTTAGACCCTGCAGCTCTGCTCCGGCCCTTGACACCCCCTGCGGCTGTGCCCCTTCCTGCTCTTCTCCCTGCACTCCTCCACGATCTCCTGCCGGCAAAGGAGAAGGCAGAAGCGGTAAAAAAAACAACCCTGTCTTACCATCCATGGATCAATAAGTTCCACCATGTTGTAAATAAACATTGGGGGATTATGCGTGCAGCTTACCCAGATGTTGTTGAATTTCGTGATATACCTATGATCTGTTATAAAAGAACCAAAAACATCAGGGATACCATTGTTAAAGCAGACATAGGTGGGACCACGAATATGCCACGTCAACTTTTTCTCTCTACACCTAAAAAGGGCACCTTTCCCTGTTTACAGTGTGTTCATTGTTCTGCGGTGATGAAAGGTGAATCCTTTTCCCATTCACACACGGGTAAAAAATTCCCTGTTAAAGTTTTTTTTTACCTGTGACAGTAACTATATAGTGTATCTGTTAAAGTGCCCTTGTGGCCTTGTGTACATTGGTGAGACATCTACCAGAATGAAGGATAGGTTTAGTAACCATAAGTCCACCATACGGAAGAAAAATTTGCTGTTGCCGATTCCCTTTCATTTCGATAGATGTTCTCACAATGTCTCACAATTAAGATTTCAGATCATTGAGCAGGTGCTGCCACCCCGAAGAGGTGGCAACAGGTTGATAATGCTGAAAAAACGGGAACGTTTTTGGATTCACACTCTGCAAACCCTAGAGCCGAGAGGTCTTAATCGGGAGTATGAACTGAGTGCATTTTTGTAGGTTATAGACAATGAATGTTATTATATTCTAATAGACAACAAATGTCATTATATTTAATTTTTTTTTTTGTGTCCATTTAGTCGCAGAAAAAATGACAAGATTGGAGGTCCTTTGACCCATGTGTAGCCTGTATGAGATTTAATTCTCAGGGTAATTATTTTTTATTAGTGGATGTTGCTTTTTACATCTCATGCTGCTGGCTTACCTCTTTTATTTCTTTTCCTCACAGCCCATTCAATCCATATAAAGCTACAAGATTAATTTAGATGTCTATCAGCATTATGATTTATGTTGCTATAATGTTTGTAATTGTTGCGCTTGGTGTTTTTGTATACACATGTTTCTATGGTGATGTGACGTCAGTACGTTTGACGTCGGTGACGGCGCACTATTTAAATGTGTTTCTTGTCGATGTATACCATGCTTTAAAAAGGCTCGCATTCGAGCCGAAACACGTGTCGCTTCAGCGCTGTGTCTCCTCCATGCTTGAATAAAGCAGTATTACTTTGAACAAGAGTGAAGTGCCGGTCATTCTTTTTGCTGTTTGAAGTGGGTCTTCCTACCCTGGACGCGAGCACCACGATTCTGGCGAGGAGTGCCGACTGTTTGCATTTTCATTGTCTTCTCCTCAGGGTCCCCGCTGTGTCTGTCAGCCGGGACCCGACCTGCTCCTGCTAGATTGCAGGAGAAGGAGCTTTAATCCCAGTGCTGATCAGCGCTGAGATTAAAGTGCTGTCTGCGTGTTTATATACTGTACTTGCTATCTGCATGGGGCATGTGCAGATAGGACATACACTGCTCAAAAAAATAAAGGGAACACTTAAACAACACAATGTAACTCCAAGTCAATCACACTTCTGTGAAATCAAACTGTCCACTTAGGAAGCAACACTGAGTGACAATCAATTTCACATGCTGTTGTGCAAATGGGATAGACAACAGGTGGAAATTATAGGCAATTAGCAAGACACCCCCAATAAAGGAGTGGTTCTGCAGGTGGTGACCACAGACTACTTCTCAGTTCCTATGCTTCCTGGCTGATGTTTTGGTCACTTTTGAATGCTGCCGGTGCTTTCACTCTAGTGGTAGCATGAGACGGAGTCTACAACCCACACAAGTGGCTCAGGTAGTGCAGCTTATCCAGGATGGCACATCAATGCGAGCTGTGGCTGGAAGGTTTGCTGTGTCTGTCAGCGTAGTGTCCAGAGCATGGAGGCGCTACCAGGAGACAGACCAGTACATCAGGAGACGTGGAGGCGGCCATAGGAGGGCAACAACCCAGCAGCAGGACCGCTACCTCCGCCTTTGTGCAAGGAGGAACAGAAGGAGCACTGCCAGAACCCTGCAAAATGACCTCCAGCAGGCCACAAATGTGCATGTGTCTGCTCAAACAGTCAGAAACAGACTCCATGAGGGTGATATGAGGGCCCGACGTCCACAGGTGGGGGTTGGGCTTACAGCCCAACACCGTGCAGGACGTTTGGCATTTGCCAGAGAACACCAAGATTGGCAAATTCGCCACTGGCGCCCTGTGCTCTTCACAGATGAAAGCAGGTTCAGACTGAGCACATGTGACAGACGTAACAGAGTCTGGAGACGCCGTGGAGAACGTTCTGCTGCCTGAAACATCCTCCAGCATGACCGGTTTGGCATTGGGTCAGTAATGGTGTGGGGTGGCATTTTTTTGGAGGGCCGCACAGCCCTCCATGTGCTCGCCAGAGGTAGCCTGACTGCCATTAGGTACTGAGATGAGATCCTCAGACCCCTTGTGAGACCATATGCTGGTGCGGTTGGCCCTGGGTTCCTCCTAATGCAAGACAATGCTAGACCTCATGTGGCTGGAGTGTGTCAGCAGTTCCTGCAAGACGAAGGCATTGATGCTATGGACTGGCCCGCCTGTTCCCCAGACCTGAATCCAATTGAGCACATCTGGGACATCATGTCTCGCTCTATCCACCAACGTCACGTTGCACCACAGACTGTCCAGGAGTTGGCAGATGCTTTAGTCCAGGTCTGGGAGGAGATCCCTCAGGAGACCGTCCGCCACCTCATCAGGAGCATGCACAGGTGTTGTAGGGAGGTCATACAGGCACGTGGAGGCCACACACACTACTGAGCCTCATTTTGACTTGTTTTAAGGACATTACATCAAAGTTGGATCAGCCTGTAGTGTGTTTTTCCACTTTAATTTTGAGTGTGACTCCAAATCCAGACCTCCATGGGTTAAAAAATTTGATTTCCATTTTTTTATTTTTGTGTGACTTTGTTGTCAGCACATTCAACTATGTAAGGAACAAAGTATTTCAGAAGAATATTTAATGAACTCAGATCTAGGATGTGTTATTTTTGTGTTCCCTTTATTTTGTTGAGCAGTGTATATAGCCAATGAGCAGTCGGGAAGGGGTTAAAGATATTCAGCAGCTTTGTCATAAAGGGTCAACTTCAGTAAGATAAGAATTGAGGTGTATTGAGTGTTTATAAGGCCGTAGATAAGAAGCCATGCTACTAGAAAATCTCAAAGCTATACAGAGAAAAGTGCAAAAAATTTGTAATAAAAAGACCAATACATTTTTTTTTTTAGCTCTAAATGAGTACAATGCAATAATTTAAAACAAAATTGCCACCAAAGGTGTCCACAGCCTTTAAGGCTTGTTGATAAACTACAGGGGAAATTATATACCCATATTTTTCGCCCCATAAGACGCACTTTTTTCCCCCCAAAGTGGTGGGAAAATGCCCCTGCATCTTATGGGGCAAATACTAATGAAGCGCTTCAATTATGGAAGTGCTTCATTAGTACCGGAGGACCGGGAAGCAGTGAAGGCTCTGTACTCACCGATTCCTGGTCCTCGCCTCGGCTATCGGCTGCGCAGGGCTGCGCATAGCATGAGGGTGCTCTGTGACCTCACACTGTGCGCCGTAATACACAGCCAACAGCAGGATGAAGAGGATCGCGATGGTGAGGAGCGGTGGCGTCCAGGAGCAGAAGAAGTAAGTGAGTTTTTTTTATTTTATTTGCACTGGGGGCTTATGGCTGACATAAAGGGGTTGATATATAGGGCTGATGGCTGACATATGGGGGCTGATGGCTGACATAAAGGGGCTGCTGGATGACATATGGGGGCTGATGGCTGACATATAGGGGCTGATATATGGGGCTGTTGGCTGAATATATGGAGCTGACGGCTGAATATATGAGGCTGATGGCTGACATATAGGGGCTAATAGCTGACATATGGGGGCTGATGGCTGACATATGGGGGCTGATGGCTGACATATGGGGGCTGATGGCTGACATATATTGGCTGCTGGATGACATATGGGGGCTGATGGCTGACATATGTGGGCCGATAGATGGCTGACATATGTGGGCCCATAGATGGCTGACATATGGGGGCTGATAGATGGCTGAAGGTTGGGGGTCTGATCTGAGGTCTGATTGACATTGGGGGGGTCTGATCTGAGGTCTGATTGACATTGGGGGTCTGATTGGGGCTGTAAGCTGAGGTCTGATTAACTTTGGGGGTTTGATTGCTGGTCTGACCTAATGTGTAATGAAAAATATTTTTTCTCTTATTGTTCTCCTCTAAAACCTAGCTTATGTGCCGGTGCATCTTATAGGATGAAAAATATGGTAGCTTCCTTCCTTGGATTAGGCTAATAGTATTATTTAGTATTATTATTATTATTATTATTATTATTTAGAGAACTGCGAATCATGCAACTTACTAATATTTAAACCCATATACAGCATATGAAGACACATTAACCCTTTAAGAACTGAGTCAGTTTTTGAAATTTTTTCCTACTTGCCTTCGAAGAGCCATGACTTTTTAATTTTTCCATTTACGTAGCCATATGCCAGCTTATTTTTGCAGGACAAGTTGCATTTTTAATAGCACCATGTAATCTACCATATCCTGTCTTGGAAAATGAAAAAAACAAACACCTTTGTGGAGTGAAATTTAAAAAAAAAAAAAAAGGTTTTCTGTGTTTTGTTTTTAGGATGTACACGATACTCTAAAAATGACATTACAATCTTAATCTGCAGGTTAGTTCGATTATTGCGATACTGTAATAGTTTTTATGTTCTACTTTCTTTAAAAAAATAAAAAATTTCTTTGAATCGCCATATATTTTCGGCTACAGAGTTGTGTGGGTTTGTTTTTGCAGGGTGTATTTTTTATCGGTACCATTTTGGGGCATATGACTTTTTGATTACTTTTTATTTAATTTTTTGGGAGGACAAGGTGATCAAAAAATGTCAAATCATCTGAACAATGAATGTGAGGTTTCCGTACAGCATTAAAACGAAGTTGAGGAATCTTGGATCCAAAGTGAGATTCGCTCACCCCTACCTTTTTCGATAATTCAGAAAATTTCTGAGAAGCGTAAAAAGTCACAAATTATGGCACAAATATATAATAATAAGAAATATATATAAATATATATAATAAGATATAATTTGCTACTGTTTAACACCACAATAGTGGCATAATTAGCTTGAGAAATGCCCCTCACTGTGTCCACTGACAACATTTTAAAGATATACTACCATGAATAGAGCTGTATCTAAGCCTGCTATGTTGGGAAGGTCGACTTACAGAGATGTTATGTCTGCACGATATATGTTTTTTAAGTGGGAATACCTCTTAAGCATTGGGGCTTGTGCCCCTGATCTTTTAGGACCAATGGTGCTGCATCAATGGGTCACAAGAGATTTGGCGATGCTGCTAAAAAGGTATTGATGTGCAGTAGCTAGCGGGCATGAAGAAAACTTGTAAAGAGTAGTGGGGGCTAACTAAACTTTTGCACTGGGGCCCATGAGCTTTTAGTGACACCACTGAGGGTGTAATACCAAGTTTTCATAGAGTAACGCTCCAAGAGGTGTGGACCCGGTGTGCCACTTACCGGTTTGGCTTTGGGCCAAACGTGGGAGCGGAATCTAAGTGTTCCCCTGGTTTTCACCCTTTATCCCGCTCCAAGATGCGGAAGCTGGTCTTAGCTGCAGGGGAGACACCAGGTGCAAGCACTGGGGATACAGGCAGGTGGAGCGAGCTGTCGCTGGATGGAAGGAGCGCAGCAGCAGATTCAGATGAAGCAGAGCCGAGTTAGTGATTTAGCAGAGCTGGAGCTGTTAGAACAGCAGAGCTAAATAGCTCAGGTGCAGCCGGTGTAACAAGCTGAACAGCAAACCGTGGTTGACAATCCGAATCATACACTTCAGAGCAGCGAGATACAGGAGGATCAGGCAGGGACGAGGTCAGGATACAGACTAAGGTTGGAAGCAGGATATCAACACAGGAACAACAAGCTGGAACCTTCGCTGTAGAAAACTACAATATTACTCAGGCATCACAGCAAGGGGGAAGCACCCTTATAAAGGTGGTGCCTGGCCGGCATTGGAGAGAAGGTGGAATCTGGGGCGTGCATGAACCCTTAAAGAAACAGGACGCGTGCGGCTCCTACAAGGTGCAACTGAAGCTTTCGCCGCCTGCGACATTGCAGGAAAGCGGGTCGGGAGCCTGCAGCGGAGAGGAGGAGCCTTGTGTGCAGTTCGACTGAGGTGCATAGCAGGATGCGCTGCACGCTGGCAGCTGCCAGCTGCCATTGTTACACACAGCTATGATTTTATAGTTCAAGTTACTGAAATTGAAAAAAAATTCTAAATCCAACAGAAAGATGAGACTGATGGAGTTTGTGTGTAATGCACTTCTAATGAGGGCACATGCAAAAAATACAAAGCCGGAGTATAATAATTAGGGCTGCTTCCTCTGCATAAGTGACAAATCTATACCCCCATTGAATTCCTGTTTACTTGTGTTTGCCTGACCTAGTATATTGGCTTTCTATTAATGCATACGGTATAGTTTTACATGTCAGCGTCTAATGCAATTTCCATTTTCTTAGTGTTTGCACTGATCTTTCTTTTGATGTACTTGTTTGTCATTTATTGGAAATACCGTGCAGTTGTTGGGGTAAAATTTTAACTGTTAGTAGTATGGTATTTAACTACCATATTACCTACACTGATAGATTTTAAGGGATTAGAAAATTCAGCACTTTTCCAATTTCTGCCACGGCTGATAGGAATAAACAAGAAATAATCGCCAAATTCCAGGATTTCAATTTAAAAACCCTTTCATGCTTTTATGGAAAAAAAATCTCTGCAGATTTTGAGATGCACTGTGGGTTATTAAACTACAGGGTGGGCCATTTATATGGATACACCTTAATAAAATGGGAATGGTTGGTGATATTAACTTCCTGTTTGTGGCACATTAGTATATGTGAGGGGGAAACTTTTCAAGATGGGTGGTGACCATGGCGGCCATTTTGAAGTTGGCCATTTTGAATCCAACTTTAGTTTTTTCAATAGGAAGAGGATCATGTGACACATCAAACTTATTGGGAATTCACAAGAAAAACAATGGTGTGCCTGGTTTTAACATAACTTTATTCTTTCATGAGTTATTTACAAGTTTCTGACCACTTATAAAATGTGTTCAATGTGCTGCCCATTGTGTTGGATTGTCAATGCAACCCTCTTCTCCCACTCTTCACACACTGATAACAACACCGCAGGAGAAATGCAGCACAGGCTTCCAGTATCCGTAGTTTCAGGTCCTGCACATCTCGTATCTTCACAGCATAGACGATTGCCTTCAGATGATACGAGATGTGCAGCACCTGAAACTACGGATACTGGAAGCCTGTGCTAGCATTTCTCCTGCGGTGTTGCTATCAGTGTGTGAAGAGTGGGAGAAGAGGGTTGCATTGACAATCCAACACAATGGGCAGCACATTGAACACATTTTGTTGGTCAGAAACTTGTAAATAACTTATGAAAGAATAAAGTTATGTTAAAACCAAGCGCACCATTGTTTTTCTTGTGAAATTCCCAATAAGTTTGATGTGTCAAATGACCCTCTTCCTATTGAAAAAACAAAAGTTGGATTCAAAATGGCCGACTTCAAAATGACTGCCATGGTCACCACTAGGGATGAGCGAACCCGAACTGTATAGTTCGGGTTCGTACCGAATTTTGGGGTGTCCGTGACACGGACCCGAACCCGAACATTTTCGTAAAAGTCCGGGTTCGGGTTCGGTGTTCGGCGCTTTCTTGGCGCTTTTTGAAAGGCTGCAAAGCAGCCAATCAACAAGCGTCATACTACTTGCCCCAAGAGGCCATCACAGCCTTGCCTACTATTGGCATGGCTGTGATTGGCCAGTGCACCATGTGACCCAGCCTCTATTTAAGCTGGAGTCACGTAGCGCCGCACGTCACTCTGCTATGATCAGTATAGGGAGAGATTGCAGCTGCGACGTTAGGGCGAGATTAGGCAGATTAACTCCTCCAAAAGACTTCATTCTGTGATCGATCTGCAGCTGTGGATCATTGAAGTGCTATTATTGACTTGCTCACTTTTTTGAGGCTGCCCAGAGCGTTTTTAGATCACTTTTTTTCTGGGGTGATCGGCGGCCATTTTGTGACTTGTGGTGCGCCAGCACGAGCTATCACCAAGTGTATTTAACCATCAATAGTGTGGTTATTTTGTGCTATATCCTACATCAGCTGCAGGCTGAGCCTGTGTCACCGAAGTGCATTTAACCATCAACAGTCTGGTTATTTTTTGGCCATATACTACATCAGCTGCAGGCTGAGCCTGTTTCACCCAAGTGCATTTAACCATCAACAGTCTGATTATTTTTTGGCCATATACTACATCAGCTGCAGGCTGAGCCTGTGTCACCGAAGTGCATTTAACCATCAACAGTCTGGTTATTTTTTGGCCATATATTACATCAGGGGCAAGTTGAGCCTGTCACCCAGCGCCTAAAAAATAGACCTGACATTTCTATTCAACCAAATCTGCACAGTTTTAGCTGGTCAAGTTATTTGTAGTGACCGTCAAAGCAGACTTTTTGTTCTGGGTTGAAAAAGCATTCCCAAATTTGCCATTCTGAAAATAACTAGTTTGTGGTATTTCAGGCCTACTTGAAATCTATCCCAAAAAGAAAATCTTACATTGAAGTTATTGATAGTATCATTCAGAAAAACCTAAGACACACGCTAGCGTGCTGATTTAAGTGTCATTCTGTGATTAAACCTATAACTGTCACACAGCGCAAAAAAAAACAGGTCTCACGTCTCTATTCAACCAAATCTGCACAGTTTTAGCTGGTCAAGTTATTTGTAGTGACCGTCAAAGCAGACTTTTTGTTCTGGGTTGAAAAAGCATTCCCAAATTTGCCATTCTGAAAATAACTAGTTTGTGGTATTTCAGGCCTACTTGAAATCTATCCCAAAAAGAAAATCTTACATTGAAGTTATTGATAGTATCATTCAGAAAAACCTAAGACACACGCTAGCGTGCTGATAGAAGTGTCATTCTGTGATTAAACCTATAACTGTCACACAGCGCAAAAAAAAAAACAGGTCTCACATCTCTATTCAACCAAATCTGCACAGTTTTAGCTGGTCAAGTTATTTGTAGTGACCGTCAAAGCAGACCTTTTGTTCTAGGTTAAAGAAGCATTCCCAAATTTGCCATTCTCAAAATTGTGGTGAACGGGAACAATGAGGAAAACATCTAATAAGGGACGCGGACGTGGACATGGTCGTGGTGGTGTTAGTGGACCCTCTGGTGCTGGGAGAGGACGTGGCCGTTCTGCCACAGCCACACGTCCTAGTGAACCAACTACCTCAGGTCCCAGTAGCCAGCAGAATTTACAGCAATATTTGGTGGGGCCCAATGCCGTTCTAAGGATGGTAAGGCCTGAGCAGGTACAGGCATTAGTCAATTGGGTGGCCGACAGTGGATCCAGCACGTTCACATTATCTCCCACCCAGTCTTCTGCAGAAAGCGCACAGATGGCGCATGAAAACCAAGCCCATCGGTCTGTCACATCACCCCCATGCATATCAGGGAAACTGTCTGAGCCTCAAGTTATGCAGCAGTCTCTTATGCTGTTTGAAGACTCTGCTGCCAGGGTTTCCCAAGGGCATCCACCTAGCCCTTCCCCAGGGGTGGAAGAGATAGAATGCACTAACGCACAACCACTTATTTTTCCTGATGATGAGGACATGGGAATACCACCTCAGCACGTCTCTGATGATGACGAAACACAGGTGCCAACTGCTGCGTCTTTCTGCAGTGTGCAGACTGAACAGGAGGTCAGGGCTCAAGACTGGGTGGAAGACGATGCAGGGGACGATGAGGTCCTAGACCCCACATGGAATGAAGGTCGTGCCACTGACTTTCACAGTTCGGAGGAAGAGGCAGTGGTGAGACCGAGCCAACAGCGTAGCAAAAGAGGGAGCAGTGGGAAAAATCAGAACACCCGCCGCCAAGAGACTCCGCCTGCTACTGACCGCCGCCATCTGGGACCGAGCACCCCAAAGGCAGCTTCAAGGAGTTCCCTGGCATGGCACTTCTTCAAACAATGTGCTGACGACAAGACCCGAGTGGTTTGCACGCTGTGCCATCAGAGCCTGAAGCGAGGCATTAACGTTCTGAACCTTAGCACAACCTGCATGACCAGGCACCTGCATGCAAAGCATGCACTGCAGTGGAGTAAACACCTTAAAAACAAGGAAGTCACTCAGGCTCCCCCTGCTACATCTTCTGCTGCTGCCGCCTCGGCCTCTTCTGCTGCTGCTGCCGCCGCCTCGGCCTCTTCCTCCGCCTCTGGAGGAACGTTGGCACCTGCCGCCCAGCAAACATGGGATGTACCACCAACACCACCACCTGCGTCACCAAGCATCTCAACCATGTCACACGGCAGCGTTCAGCTCTCCATCTCACAAACATTTGAGAGAAAGCGTAAATTCCCACCTAGCCACCCTCGATCCCTGGCCCTGAATGCCAGCATTTCTAAACTACTGGCCTATGAAATGCTGTCATTTAGGCTGGTGGACACACACAGCGTCAAACAGCTCATGTCACTTGCTGTCCCACAGTATGTTGTTCCCAGCCGCCACTACTTCTCTAAGAGAGCCGTGCCTTCCCTGCACAAACAAGTGTCCGATAAAATCAAGTGTGCACTGCGCAACGCCATCTGTGGCAAGGTCCACCTAACCACAGATACGTGGACCAGTAAGCACGGCCAGGGACGCTATATCTCCCTAACTGCACACTGGGTAAATGTAGTGGCGGCTGGGCCCCAGGCGGAGAGCTGTTTGGCGCACGTCCTTCCGCCGCCAAGGATCGCAGGGCAACATTCTTTGCCTCCTGTCTCCTCCTCCTCCTACTCAGCTTCCTCCTCCTCTTCTTCCACCTGCTCATCCAGTCAGCCACACACCTTCACCACCAACTTCAGCACAGCACGGGGTAAACGTCAGCAGGCCATTCTGAAACTCATATGTTTGGGGGACAGGCCCCACACCGCACAGGAGTTGTGGCGGGGTATAGAACAACAGACCGACGAGTGGTTGCTGCCGGTGAGCCTCAAGCCCGGCCTGGTGGTGTGCGATAATGGGCGAAATCTCGTTGCAGCTCTGGGACTAGCCGGTTTGATGCACATCCCTTGCCTGGCGCATGTGCTGAATTTGGTGGTGCAGAAGTTCATTCGCAACTACCCCGACATGTCAGAGCTGCTGCATAAAGTGCGGGCCGTCTGTTCGCGCTTCCGGCGTTCACACCCTGCCGCTGCTCGCCTGTCTGCGCTACAGCGTAACTTCGGCCTTCCCGCTCACCGCCTCATATGCGACGTGCCCACCAGGTGGAACTCCACCTTGCATATGCTGGACAGACTGTGCGAGCAGCAGCAGGCCATAGTGGAGTTTCAGCTGCAGCACGCACGGGTCAGTCGCACTGCGGATCAGACCCACTTCACCACCAATGACTGGGCCTCCATGCGAGACCTGTGTGCCCTGTTGCGCTGTTTCGAGTACTCCACCAACATGGCCAGTGGCGATGACGCCGTTATCAGCGTTACAATACCACTTCTATGTCTCCTTGAGTAAACACTTAGGGCGATGATGGAAGAGGAGGTGGCCCAGGAGGAAGAGGAGGAAGAGGGGTCATTTTTAGCACTTTCAGGCCAGTCTCTTCAAAGTGACTCAGAGGGAGGTTTTTTGCAACACCAGAGGCCAGGTACAAATGTGGCCAGACAGGGCCTACTACTGGAGGACAAGGAGGACGAGGATGAGGAGGAGGTGGAGGAGGATGAGGATGAAGCATATTCACAGCGGGGTGGCACCCAAAGCAGCTCGGGCCCATCACTGGTGCGTGGCTGGGGGGAAACACAGGACGATGACGATACGCCTCCCACAGAGGACAGCTTGTCCTTACCTCTGGGCAGCCTGGCACACATGAGCGACTACATGCTGCAGTGCCTGCGCAACGACAGCAGAGTTGCCCACATTTTAACGTGTGCAGACTACTGGGTTGCCACCCTGCTGGATCCCCGGTACAAAGACAATGTGCCAACCTTACTTCCTACACTGGAGCGTGATAGGAAGATGCGCGAGTACAAGCGCACGTTGGTAGACGCGCTACTGAGAGCATTCCCAAATGTCACAGGGGAACCAGTGGAAGCCCAAGGCGAAGGCAGAGGAGGAGTAAGAGGTCGCCAACGCAGCTGTGTCACGGCCAGCTCCTCTGAGGGCAGGGTTAGCATGGCAGAGATGTGGAAAAGTTTTGTCACCACGCCACAGTCAACTGCACCACCTCCTGATACGGAACGTGTTAGCAGGAGGCAACATTTCACTAACATGGTGGAACAGTACCTGTGCACACCCCTCCACGTACTGACTGATGGTTCGGCCCCATTCAACTTCTGGGTCTCCAAATTGTCCACGTGGCCAGAGCTAGCCTTTTATGCCTTGGAGGTGCTGGCCTGCCCGGCGGCCAGCATTTTGTCTGAACGTGTATTCAGCACGGCAGGGGGCGTCATTACAGACAAACGCAGCCGCCTGTCTACAGCCAATGTGGACAAACTGACGTTCATAAAAATGAACCAGGCATGGATCCCACAGGACCTGTCCATCCCTTGTGCAGATTAGATATTAACTACCTCCCCTTAACAATATATTATTCTACTCCAGGGCACTTCCTCATTCAATACTATTTTTAATTTCATTTTACCATTATATTGTGGGGCAACCCAAAGTTGAATGAACCTCTCCTCTGTCTGGGTGACGGGGCCTAAATGTGTGACAGTGGCCTGTTCCAGTGGTGGGTGACGTGAAGCCTGATTCTCTGCTATGACATGAAGACAGATTCTGTGCTGACATAAGGCCAGATTCTCTGTTACAGGACCTCTCTCCTCTGTCTGGGTGCCGGGGCCTAAATGTGTGACAGTGGCCTGTTCCAGTGGTGGGTGACGTGAAGCTTGATTCTCTGCTATGACATGAAGACAGATTCTGCGCTGACATAAGGCCAGATTCTCTGTTACGGGACCGCTCTCCTCTGTCTGGGTGCCGGGGCCTAAATGTGTGACAGTGGCCTGTTCCAGTGGTGGGTGACGTGAAGCCTGATTCTCTGCTATGACATGAATACAGATTCTGCGCTGACATAAGGCCAGATTCTCTGTTACGGGACCTCTCTCCTCTGCCTGGGTGCCTGGGCCTAAATGTGTGACAGTGGCCTGTTCCAGTGGTGGCTGACGTGAAGCCTGATTCTCTGCTATGACATGAAGACAGATTCTGCGCTGACATAAGGCCAGATTCTCTGTTACGGGACCGCTCTCCTCTGTCTGGGTGCCGGGGCCTAAATGTGTGACAGTGGCCTGTTCCAGTGGTGGGTGACGTGAAGCCTGATTCTCTGCTATGACATGAAGACTGATTCTGCGCTGACATGAAGCCAGATTCTCTGCTATGGCATGAAGAGACTGATTCTCTGCTGACATGAAGCCAGATTCTTTGCTATGGCATGAAGAGACTGATTCTCTGCTGACGTTAAGCCAGATTCTCTGCTATGGGACCTCTGTCCAATTGATATTGGTTCATTTTTATTTTTTTAATTTTAATTTTAATTCATTTCCCTATCCACATTTGTTTGCAGGGGATTTACCTACATGTTGCTGCCTTTTGCAGCCCTCTAGCTCTTTCCTGGGCTGTTTTACAGCCTTTTTAGTGCCCAAAAGTTCGGGTCCCCATTGACTTCAATGGGGTTCGGGTTCGGGACGAAGTTCGGGTCGGGTTCGGATCCCGAACCCGAACATTTCCGGGAAGTTCGGCCGAACTTCTCGAACTCGAACATCCAGGTGTTCGCTCAACTCTAGTCACCACCCATCTTGAAAAGTTTCCCCCCTCACATATACTAATGTGCCACAAACAGGAAGTTAATATCACCAACTATTCCCATTTTATTAAGTTGTATCCATATAAATGGCCCACCCTGTATAGCATGTCCTATCTATTTGAAAATCCACATTTGAATCCATATGTAGAGCTGAAAATTCTCATCTTTGGTATCTGAAAATAGCCAAAGACTTAATTTAACAAGGCATTTAAAAAATAAACTCCTCATGTGATACTTTCTAAGAATTTATTCCAAATGGGCGTCCAGACATGGTTGTGAATATGAATGAAAATGCATGATGAATGATTTCTCAAGAGAGCAGAACATCATAATTTCGTTGCTAATATGCAAAGAACATTTTCAGACCTGTCAGTGACCAGAACTAAGGGAGAATCTGCAGATGCACTTCTGACTGTGTGATATTATTTTCTTGGCTTTAAGCCTTTCTCATATGTTATTTTACCGTGATTCACAGAAAACCACAATTGCAATAACAGATGAGGCAGAGGTGTATATTAAACAAGGAGGTCGTAAAAGTCATGAGATAAAATGCATGCTATTGTGGGTACAAGGCTTTTATTTGCAAAAATGGCCACTGAAGCTCCTGGAATTGTGCAAAAAGATTTTGCATAAGTTGTGATTTAGTGACATATAATAAAGACTACATTAACAGTTGTGAGAAAAAAACTTAACGGCATTTTATAGCTGGTCAAAAACCTAACTGATGCACTTTTGCTTTATTGTGCTCTGCAAGCCCAATAATGCAAAGATTTTATGGTAATCCAGAATGTTCTTAAAGAGGTTTTCCAGGACTTGTATACTGATGATGTATCCTCTGGACAGGTTATCAGCATCTGATTGGTAGGTGTCAAACACCCGGGACCCCCGCTGATCAGCTGTTTCAGAAGGCACTGACACTCGCAGTAGCACCACAACCTTTTCTCAGCTTACCAATCCTTGGTATCAAAGCTCATACCATTTACTTCTATGGAGCTGAGTTGAGCTGCGCCTAGGCCATGTGACCATTGAAGGTGACATCACAAGGAAAAGCTACGAGAAGGCTGCCATTCTACTGCGAGCTCCAGTGCCTTCTTAATCAGCTGATTGGTGTAAGTCCAAGGTGTTGGACCACTACCAATCGGATAATGATGACCTACCCAGATAATAGGTCATCAGATAAAGTGTATGGGCCTTCACCACACGTTCATGTTTCTCTGAATATAGAGGTTTTTACTGTCCAATTCTGTACAAATCTAACAGGAATAAACTGCTGCCTGCTCTTCTGCATGCTGGATGCACCCCCAAAGTAATGCTTTTAGTGAAGAATATTTTTACATATTGTACACCAGCGTCTATTGTACACCAGCGTCTACATCTACTCTTTGGGGTAGATGAGGGGGAGGGTGACAAAGAGGAGGCTGAGGAAAGTGAGGTAGCTAGCTGGGTAACAGTTAGAAAGCGGGGTAGAGGGAAGAGTGCCAGGGAGGCTAGCCCTGATCTGACACACCCCAACAAGTTTGCACGTTTGGCAGATGAGGGGGATGTCAGTCCAGGGACAGCACTGCTGCAGCTGGACACTTCCTTTGCCAGTCAGGGGAATGTGAGCTCCAGTAAGCAGGGAACCAGGAGAGCAGGGCAGGCCAGACAGGTGCTGGTAGTGGGAGACTCCACTATTAGGGGAACAGATAGGGAAATCTGTCACAAAGACCGTGATCACAGAACAGTGTGCTGTCTTCCTGGCTCTAGAGTTTGACACATCGCGGATCGGGTTGACAAATTACTGGGAGGGGCTGGAGAAGATCCAGCGGTCATGGTCCATATCGGAACCAATGACAAAGTTAGAGGTAGGTGGAGAGTCCTTAAAAATGATTTCAGGGATTTAGGTCAAAAGCTTAGGGCAAGGACCTCAAAGGTAGTATTTTCCGAAATACTGCCTGTACCACGGGCCACACAAGAAAGGCAGCGGGAGATTAGGGAGATTAACAAGTGGCTCAAGAACTGGTGTAGGAAGGAGGGGTTTGGGTTCCTGGAGAACTGGGCCGACTTCTCTATCGGCTACAAGCTCTATCGTAGGGACAGGCTGAACCTCAATGGGGAAGGGGCAGCTGTGTTGGGGAGAAATATGGCTAGAAGGTTGGAGGAGTGTTTAAACTAGGGACAGGGGAGGAGGGAAATTACATCATAAGAGGGGAAGATAGTGCAGATAGAGAGTGGGACTGGGGGAGGAATGGAAGAAGGAACTAGAACAGTTCAGAAGGAAAGGTGTAGGGTAAAAAATATACATAAACCTCTCAAATGTATGTATACTAATGCCAGAAGCCTGACTAATGAAACTGGGGAGCTGGAATTAGTGATGTGTGAGGAGAACTATGACATAGTGGGAATAACTGAGACATGGCTGGATGATAGCTATGACTGGGCAGTTAATGTACAAGATTACAGTCTGTTTAGAAAGGATCGTCAAAAGCGGAGAGGGGGAGGGGTTTGCCTTTATGTAAAGTTTTGTCTAAAGCCCACACTCTGTGAAGATATAAGTGAGGGACATGAACATGTGGAGTCAATGTGGGTAGAGATACATGGAGCTCAAAACAATAATAAATTACTAATAGGAGTTTACTATAAACCAACTTATATACCAGAGTCCACAGAAAATCTACTACTAAACGAGATAGACAAGGCGGCAAATCATAATGAGGTGGTTATTATGGGGGACTTCAACTACCCAGATATAGACTGGGAAACTGAATCTTGCATATCTCATAAAGGAAACAGGTTCTTGCCAATAACCAAAGACAATTACCTCTCCCAACTGGTTCCGGACCCAACTAGAGGGACGGCCATACTGGACTTAGTATTAACCAATAGGCCTGACAGAACAACAGATGTGCAGGTTGGGGGACACCTGGGAAATAGTGACCATAAAGTAATAACCTTCCAATTATCATTCAAAAGAACTTTTCTACAGGGAGGAACAAAAATACCAAACTTCTAAAAAGCTAAATTTAGCCAACTAAGAGAGGCCATAGGCCTAACTAACTGGGACAAAGTCCTCAAAAATAAAAATACAGCCACAAAATGGGATATCTTTAAAAGCATCCTAAAATATCATTGTGAGAGGTACAAACCGTATGGGAATAAAAGGTTAAGGAACAAAAAGAAAGCATATAAATCACTAAAACAGGAGGGTAGTACGGAAGCACTGAAAAACTATAAGGAAAAAAATAGAACATGTAAAAAAAAAAAAAAAGCGGACAGAGACCGAGAGATTAATTGCCAAAGAGAGTAAAACTAACCCTAAAATGTTCTTCAATTATTTTGCCATGTGTAATACATCATAACCCAGTGGTGATGCTGCAGAGAAAACTGTTACACAAAGCAATATGCATTGGTACTTGGCTTTGCCCATGGTTATCTTTGCATTGTTCACTTTTCTTGGCTAAATATATTACTTTATTATGAGGCAAACCTTGTATTAACCCATTAGTAACATGCAATCATAAAAAAAATTGCCCCGAAAGGTGTACATAGCCTATAAATGTCACTAACCATACTAAATAACACTTATATATTCCCATACATAATAAAAATTCCCAAATTTAATACATATAAAATAAACTAATATCTAAAATTAGATAGATGGATAGATAGATAGATAGATATCATAGACCTCAATAAAAAATAGCTGGAAAAGCAAGATGAAAAAATAAAAAGAAAGGAGCACCACAGCAAGTCTAATGGGTAATTCATCAGACTGTGACACAACATTCAATTTCTCACATTATGGTCAGATCCTATAGAAAGAACATAAAAAAATTGTAAAGATTCAGAATATACAATCACTTGAAAACAACATGATGATGAGCAGCAGGAAACAACGACAAGAATAAATAACGTATGAGAATTAGCAGTTACAGGAAGGGGTGTAACATTATCTTTCAAACTTTGGGTGTGACTGTGTACTCTCTGTGCTCACAGCTTCTTACAAGTTCCTCCTATTTAGGCCTCATGCACACAACTGTATCAGTTTTTGTGGTCCGTAAATCATGGATCTGCAAAACACAGATAATGTCCGTGTGTGTTCCGCATTTTGGGGATCCACGCGTCCTTCCCTTTGTTAGAAATTCCTATTGTCTGCAAAATAGACAAGAATAGGACATGTTCTACCTTTTTGCGTGGCTGCGGAAAGGACATAGTGTACTGTCCACATCTTTTGCAACCCTATTGAAAGGAATTGGCCTGCGGATCGGATGCATGAGGCCTTAATTTATCAAAATGTGTCCAGTTCCTTGACATTTGAAATGAGAGCTGATGCACTGATGATGAAGTTTAAAGTGTGTTGGGACTGTCTTCAGTTTGTTTGCATGCATCATTTTCCTATTTTGTAGCCTCCATCCCCAGTACATTCTCCCATGTTGGCCTCAGTTCCTGTGAAGTGAGACCCACATACTAGAGCCCACATAGGCAGCTGACACAGTTTTGATGCGTTTTTCTCGCCCGTGAAAAAAAACTAATGATTTACAAACAACATCTCCTATCAACCATCAGTGAAAAACGCATTGCATCCGGATTGCATCCAGGTTACATCCAGATGTAATGCGTTTTTCACTGAAGCCCCATTTACTTCTATGGGGCCAGGGCTGCGTAAAAAACACAGAATATAGAACATGTTGCAGTTGTCATGCAACACAGAAATGTTGCGTGAAAAACAACGCTCATGTGTACATACCCATTGAAATTAATGGGTCAAGATTCAGTGGGGGTGCTATGCATTCACTTAATGCATTGCACCCGTGCGAAAAACTCGTGTGAAAGGTGCCTAAATGTTTTACTAGTGCCTTCTGCATTTTTCACTAGAGATGTAAGAAGAAATGTACCTCATCTTTACTTCTCTCTGCATAGGGTGGTGCCATAAAGAATATCAATGCATCATTCATTTTTGGTCTCTCCTAATCTCATCTTAAAATCTTGTGCTTGCAGTTGGTATATCCCCTGTGAACTTCCTAGAATGTGAAGAACAAGCATGCAGTAGATAATTAATGGAGGTACTGTAGTCTTTTCTGGACACATCAGTTTGGATAAAGCCATGTTGGTCCACATTTTGTGAAAGATCCAAAAGGTCAATCTGTTCATGGCCTGATTTGCAAGTAAACTGAATATTCTGATCATTGGCGTTTATGAAATCAATAAATTTAATAAAGAAATCCTGGGAATTATGCCAAATGATCAGAATATCATAAATGTAACAACCTCAAAATCATTCAATTTGTGGTATTATGTCTGTCAGAAAAATCCTCCTCTCCCACAGCCCCAAGAAAAATGTATCATATGAAGGCGCACAAGACACCCCCATAGAGATACTTTGCAGCTGCCGGAAGAACGATTCCCCGAAGAGAAAAAATTGTGTGAAAGAACAACGTCAAGGAGCTCCGAAATAAATTCTCATAATTCATAATCAACATCATACATTGAAAGAAAATCTCGGGCTTAATTTATCATTATATAACGCCGCTTTTCTGGCATGAAAAACTCACAAACACTGTGTAATTGACTTTTTAAACACCAAAACACAAAAGTTTTAACGCCAGTGGCGATTCTCCACCATCTTCTCCACTTTCCCAAAAAGGGGGCATGGCAGAGCCAGTGGCCCTGCCAAATTCATCTTCTTTTATGCCAGTATTCTGACATAGAAGAAGACAAATATATGCCACCAGGGGTTGGCACAGATTTCAGTTCAGACGCACGGATTGCTGAAGGTTGTCATAGACTGGCGTACACCCCCAATATATGATAAATCAGGCCCATTGTGTCTAAATTGATATGTATAATGACTCTATTCACAAGTTGCAGCTATTTTGTATTTGTATATAAATAAATATATATATATATATATTGTGAGACGGGACCATTTAGACAGTCTCTTTACCCAGGGTGTATTGGAAATGCACAGCAAAACAATACAGGCTTGCTTCAGCAAACAAAATAACAGTTCATGAAAATAACAAAAAAATGCGGTGATATAGGCTTCTCACTTTTACCTAGAGGTTCCACTTTGTATAGTGGTCTTGTCCAAGGGTCTTCCTCTCAGACCAGCACATACACTGCTCTCTGACAATGTGTCTTTTAATTCGTGTTTCCTGTAGTTATTGACCAGGTTTGCACACACTGCCACAAGGATTTTGGACCACTCCTCCACACAGATCTCCTCTAGATCTGTCAGGTTTCGGGGCTGTCGCTGAGCAACAAAGAGTTCCAGCTCCCTCCAAAGATGTTCTATTGGATTTAGGTCTGGAGACTGCCTAGGCCACTCCAGAACCTTGATATGCTTTTTACAGAGCCACTCCTTGGTTATCCTGGCTGTGTGCTTCGGGTCGTTATCATGTTGGAAGACCCAGCCACGACCCATATTCAATGCTCTGACTGAGGGAAGGAGGTTGTTGCTCAAAATCTCACAATAAATGGCCCCCTTCATCCTCTCTTTAATACAGTGCAGTCGTCCTGTCCCCTTCGCAGAAAAGCACCCCCAAAGCATGATGTTACCACCCCCATGCTTCACAGTAGGGATGGTGTTCTTGGGATGCAACTCACCCTTCTTTTTCCTCAAAACACGACGAGTGAAGTTTAGACCAAAAAGTTCTACTCTGGTCTCATCTGACCACATGACTTTCTCCCATGCCTCCTCTGGATCATCCAGATGGTCATTGACAAACTTCAGACAGGCCTGGACATGTGATGACTTGAGCAGGGGAACCTTCCGTGGAATGCATGATTTGAAACCCTGACAGAGTAGTGTTCTACCGACAGTGACCTTTGAAACTGTGGTCCCAGCTCTCTTCATGTCATTGACCAGCTCCTCCCTTGTAGTTCTGGGCTGATTCCTGACCTTTCTTATCAGTGATACCCCACGAGGTGAGATCTTGCATGGAGCCCCAGTCCGAGGGAGACTGACAGTCGTCTTTAGCCTCTTTCATTTTCTAACAATTGCTCCAACAGTTGATCTATTTTCACCAAGCTGCTTGGCAATTGCCCCGTAGCCCTTTCCAGCCTTGTGGAGGTCCACTATTTTGTCTCTGGTGTCTTTTGACAGCTCTTTCTCCTTGTCCATGGTAGTAGTTGACGTTTGACTGACTGTGGGGTGGATAGGTGTCTTTAAAGAGCTCAGACAAGTGCTACTAAGTTAGATTAATGAGTGGAGTAGAGGTGGATCTATTAAAGGTACAGTAACAGGTCTTTGGGAGCCAGAATTCTTGCTGTTTCTCAGGTGTTCAAATACTTATGTTCAGCAGTGCAAGACAAATAAATTCTTTAAAAATCATACAATGTGATTTCCTGTTTTTTTTTTATTCTGTCTCTCAGAGTGGGAATGCAACTGCAATGTGAATTTCAGACCCCTCCATGATTTCTAAGTGGGAGAACTTGCAAAATTGCAGGGTGTTCAAATACTTCTGTTCCTTACTGTATATGGTAAAGGAGTAATAGTGTCCCATTTTTTTGTGTGTGTACTACAGGGATCAGCAACCTCCGCCACTCCAGCTGTTGTGAAAATACAACCCCCAGCATGCTCCATTCTTTTGCGTGGGAGTTTCAAGAACAGCTAAACAAGTATGCATGCTGGGAGTTGCACTTTCACAACAGCTGGAGTCCCGGAAGTTGCTAACCCCTGGTATACTACCCTTCATTGTAAAAGAGAATTGCCGTCCCATGTGTTTTTCTAGTTGCCTACTTTTGCAACATTTTACGTTATCAAGTATTCTTTTTACAATGTAGTATCGAAAATTAGTCCCAATGGATGCATTACATTATCAATATTAAATTTAATTTGCCATGTACTTGCCCAGGCTGACTGCTTACCTAGGTATTTCTGTAACGTTTTACAAGCCAGCTGAGCTTTGGGAATCCTACATAGTTTTGTGTCATCAGCAAATATTAATGAGAATATTCCTTTTCTTGTATGATTAGCACACACTGCCCAGAACATCATTTCTACCAGCAGCTGCAAATCATTATATTGCTCCCTCAAGGCACAGCTTTACTGTATTTATAACATGAACCTTAACATCCCTATCACATTGACAAGCCAAACTTAAGGAAATGACTCCACACCATGCACCGCTAACATCTTCTAACATACAAATAATTAGGCTGATAAAATAAACTTCTTAAACTTGTGGTTTGTAATTTAGTTAATTGTGAGAAGAAATATCATTAGACAATGTTATGTAGAATAACTTAAATGCACTACAGGTAACTGTTAACAGCAGAGCAAACATGGTTTCATGCATATTTCAGGCAGGTTTAATTAATTTTTTTATTTTTTCATCTTCATGTCTTCAGAAAGCCATAACTTTTTTAATGTTTCCATTCACATAACTTTCTGCAATAAACGCAATCTTAAACTAGCATTATGTTTTGGGAGGTGTCTATTAGGTAGGAAGTCCATAAAGTTGCCACTTAATTGGTATTTATTTGGGGTGAGCCACTAGACTTATTTTATTTTGCTAATGGCACCATTTATTATTTCTTAATGAAACACTGGGAACCTGAAAAAGTTTAGTAATGGGGAAGAATTGAAAAATAAATTCAATTGTGCCATTGCTTTATGGGTTTCATTTTTACGGTGTTCACTGTGCAGTAAAAATTACCTGTTACATTTATTGTGCTAGTCAGTATGATTACAATACAACATTTATTTATAATTTTTGCTATGTTTTTAATAATTTTAGAAAAATAAACACTTTTCAAAAAAGTTTTCTTTGTATCTCCATAATCTGACACCCATACCTTTGCTATTTTTCCATCCATGGAGCTATGTAACGGTCGGCAAATCAATTTATAACAAACTTGAAGCTTTTTAAGCTTGTTTTTAAAGATTCCAGTAAAATTGCATGCAGCGCCATTCTACAGCAATGTTGGTGGGCCAAGCCTTGAGGGAGAAATAAGAAGTATGCTCACATGATCTTCGGAGGAAGTTGGGGCTTGCCCTGATTACCTCACGGGCTGACAGCCTGGATCAGTCAATCAATGGGGCAGCAGGCAGCGAGGTACCTTTGCAGAACAACCACAATGTCATTATGTGTGGAGCTCTTAAAGGGAACCTGTCACCATGTTCTGACATATAAAACCGAATGTACTTTAATGCTTGGTTACCCTAATAGTTCCCAGAGATTGATCGATAATCTTCTCAAGACTAACCTGTCCTATTTTATCGCCCTATAAACCTTTCCCGCCGTTAGGCTCATTTGCATAAATTATTATTTCCCCTCACACCATCATAGCCTATTTCCCGCCCCCTAAACTTTGATTGAAAGCCGATTTATGCCCTCATTGCTTGTAATCTCATCCGAAATCGCGCACTTGCCCTTTAATTGTTAGACCAATCAGATAGATTAGTGCATGTCCCCTCCCCCTCACGCCAATATGTGCTGGAATGTTCTCAAATATCTGCTTCGCAACACTTACGCAACGGAGCTCTGGCGAAATGAATATTTCGCATGCGCGAGATCTTATCTATAGGCAGAGCTGAGGTGCTTGACTCTGAGAAAATATGACTCTTCTCACGTCAAACAAGTAAGATATGACTCGTTTATGTTACTTAGCATAAAAAGGCGGGAAAGGTTTATAGGGCGATAAAATAGGACAGGTTAGTCCTGATAAGATTATGGATTGATCGCTGGGAACTATCAGGGTAACAAAGCATTATAGTACATTCGGTTTTATATGTCAGAACATGGTGACAGGTTCCCTTCAATGAGATTGGATGGGTGTATGCAGTATCTGACAGAAAACGATAATAGACAGTAAACAGAGGCACAAGCAAGCATCTATTTTAGTGTAACAGGGACAGTGTAGGGAAAGAATAGAAATAATTGATTTTTTATTTATTTTTTTAAAACCTAAAGTTTCTACTTATTGTTGCCAGCACAGCACCCCAGTAGCATTCTGCTGCTGAGCCCATCTTTTTGTTAAATGCCTTGCAATATAGCAAAAGCATTTTATAGCATTAACACAATTTTTATACCAGTGAAATTAAATGCAAATTACAGAAATATTACAACCTTTCCTGCATCGTTATATTGGTGGTAGTGGATAATGTTGTCGGGGAAGGAGGGGGGGGGGGGGGAATAATTGCATTACAAGTTTGCAATGTGTTTTATAGTAGAGAAAGGTCTTTCCTGAAACATTCTTTTAAATGCAAATAATACCTCTAGGCAGAATTTGTACCAGCACCAATGCTGCATTATTCCCAAAGTAAATTCTCAATAGCAGTATTGTGTTTGTAGAAGGGGAAGAGTATTTAATTGTGCCTCTATCTCCAAGTTACAAAAAAGAAACTTACAATTTTGCTATAAACGTTCCATAATTTGCAATACTGTGTACCAAACCTATGACTTTCCATAGGTTTGGTACACAGTATTCCATAATTTGCAATACTGTGTACCAAACCTATGACTTTCCATTTAGGTAAATTGTGAGTTTACATTAAGCTTCAAAATAAAATGTCTGAAGTGTGGAAGGTTTAACCCCTTAAGGACACAGCCTTTTTACACCTTAGGACCAGGCCATTTTTTGAAAATCTGACCAGAGTCCCTTTAAGTGCTGATAACTTTAAAACGGTTTGACTTATCCAGGCCGTTCTGAGATTGTTTTTTCGTCACATATTGTACTTCATGACACTGGTAAAATGGAGTCAAAAAAAAAATTTTTTTTGCACCAAAAAATACCTAATTTTACAAAAATTTGAAAAAAATTAGCAAATTTCAAAGTTTCAGTTTCTCTACTTCTGTAATACATAGTAATACCCCCAAAAATTGTGATGACTTTACATTCCCCATATGTCTACTTCATGTTTGAATTGTTTTGGGAATGATATTTTATTTTTTGGGGATGTTATAAGGCTTAGAAGTTTAGAAGCAAATCTTGAAATTTTTCCGAAATTTACAAAAACTCAATTTCTAGGGACCAGTTCAGGTCTCAAGTCACTTTGCGAGGCTTACATTATAGAAACCACCCAAAAATGACCCCATCTAAGAAACTACACCCCTCAAGGTATTCAAAACTGATTTTGCATACGTTGTTAACCCTTTAGGTGTTGCACAAGAGTTATTGGCAAATAGGGAGGAAATTTGAGAATTTCATTTTTTTGTCTAATTTTTCATTTTAACCCATTTTTTCCACTAACAAACCAAGGGTTAACAGCCAAACAAGACTGTATCTTTATTGCCCTGACTCTGCCATTTACAGAAACACCCAATATGTGGCCGTAAACTACTGTACGGCCACACAGCGGGGCGTAGAGTGAAAGGTGCGCCGTTTGGTTTTTGGAAGGCTGATTTTTATGGACTGGTTTATTTACACCATGTCCCATTTGAAGCCCCCTGATGCACCCCTAGAGGAGAAACTCCCTAAAAGTGACCCCATCTAAGAAACTACACCCCTCAAGGTATTCAAAACTGATTTTACATACGTCGTTAACCCTTTAGGTGTTGCACAAGAGTTATTGGCAAATGGCGATGAAATTTGAGAATTTCATTTTTTTGCCTAATTTTCCATTTTAACCCATTTTTTCCACTAACAAAGCAAGGGTTAACAGCCAAACAAGACTGTATCTTTATTGCCCTGACTCTGCTGTTTACAGAAACACCCCATATGTGGCCGTAAACTACTGTACGGGCACACAGCGGGGCGTAGAGTGAAAGGTGCGCCGTTTGGTTTTTGGAGGGCTGATTTTGCTGGACTGTTTTTTTGGCACCATGTCCCATTTGAAGCCCCCCTGATGCACCCCTAGATTATAAACTCCATAAAAGTGACCCCATCTAAGAAACTACACCCCTCAAGGTATTCAAAACTGATTTTACAAACTTTGTTAACCCTTTAGGTGTTGCACAAGATTTAATGGAAAATAGAGATACAATTTCAAAATTTCACTTTTTTGGCAGATTTTCCATTTTAATATTTTTTTTCCAGTTACAAAGCAAGGGTTAACAGCCAAACAAAACTCATTATTTATGGCCCTAATTCTGTAGTTTACAGAAACACCCCATATGTGGTCGTAAACAGCTGTACGGGCACATGGCAGGACGCAGAAGGAAAGGAACACCATATGGTTTTTGGAAGGCATTTTGCTGGACTGGTTTTTTTGACACCATGTCCCATTTGAAGCCCCCCTGATGCACCCCTAGAGTAGA
The DNA here is from genome assembly GCF_905171765.1 of Bufo bufo. Classification (NCBI taxonomy): domain Eukaryota; kingdom Metazoa; phylum Chordata; class Amphibia; order Anura; family Bufonidae; genus Bufo; species Bufo bufo. The sequence continues at coordinate 315,920,583 of NC_053390.1, forward strand.
AACTCCAAAAAAGTGACCCCATTTTAGAAACTACGGGATAGGGTGGCAGTTTTGTTGGTACTAGTTTAGGGTACATATGATTTTTGGTTGCTCTATATTACACTTTTTGTGCGGCAAGGTAACAAGAAATAGCTTTTTTGGCACCGTTTTTTTTTGTTATTTACAACATTCATCTGACAGGTTAGATCATGTGGTAATTTTATAGAGCAGGTTGTCACGGACGCGGAGATACCTAATATGTATACAATTTTTTTTATTTATGTACGTTTTACACAATGATTTCATTTTTAAAACCAAAAAAATGTTTTAGTGTCTCCATAGTCTAAGAGCCATAGTTTTTTCAGTTTTTGGGCGATTATCTTAAGTAGGGTCTCATTTTTTGCGGGATGAGATGACGGTTTGATTGGCATCTATTTTGGGGTGCATATGACTTTTTGATTGCTTGCTATTACACTTTTTGTGACGTAAGATGACAAAAAATGGCTTTTTTTACACCGTTTTTATTTTTATTTTTTTACGGTGGTCATCTGAGGGGTTAGATCATGTGATATTTTTATAGAGCCGGGCGATACGGACGCGGCGATACCTAATATGTATACTTTTTTTTTATTTATGTAAGTTTTACACAATGATTTCATTTTTGAAACAAAAAAAATCATGTTTTAGTGTTTCCATAGTCTAAGAGCCATAGTTTTTTCAGTTTTTGGGCGATTATCTTGGGTAGGGTATGATTTTTGCGGGATGAGATGACGGTTTGATTGTTACAATTTTGGCGTACATGCGACTTTTTTGATCACTTTTATTACCTTTTTTGGGAAGTAAGGTGGGCAAAATTTCAATTTCATCATAGTTTTTTATTTTTTATTTTTATGGTGTTCACCGTTCGGGTAAAGTAACATGACCGTTTTATAGATCAGGTCGTTACGGACGCGGCGATACCAAACATGTGTAGGGAATTTTATTTTTTTCATTTTTTATCAGTGATAAATGTGTTTTTTGATTTTTACTTTTTTTTCACTTTTATTCACTTTTTTTTGACCCAGACCCACTTGGTTCTTGAAGATCCAGTGGGTCTGATGTCTGAATAATACAGTACAGTACAATATATATTGTTCTGTACTGTATTTTACTTACACTGAACAGATCTATGCCATTCAGCACAGATCTGTTCAGCACCATGGACAGCAGGACGCCTGAGAGGCGTCCTGTTGCCATGGGAACCTTCCCCGTCTGCTCAGTACTGCTCAGAACTTCGCAGACGGGGAAGGGTAAGGAGGGGATCTCTCGGGGGGCTCTCTGGGGGCTCTTTCCCTCCCCATCGGGGGGCTGCAAAGGCACAGCAGCCCCCCGATGGGAGAGGGAGGGAGCTCCCTGCGCTGTTAACCTTTTCCATACAGCGGTCCGTACGGACCGCTGTATGGAAAGGGTTAAACGGCTGACATCGCATCGCAGATGTCAGCCGTTTATACCAGGGTGCCAGCAATGTGCTGGCACCCTGGTATCCCCACTAGACACCAACGATTATACAAGGGGAGGCGGGCGGGGGATCGCGATCCCGCCTGCCGCACCGCCCGCCTCCAGCACCGCCCACACCGCCCGCAACCCTCCCCCTGCACCTCCCGCCACCATAAAAATCATTCGGGGGTGCAGGGGGGGGTAAATAAAACTTTTTTTATGGCATATAAAGTTTCTGATCCCTGCGGTCAGGGACTGCGGGGACCAGAAACTTCAGAAATCGCAGCAAACCGCAGGTCTGAATTGACCTGCGGTTTGCCGCGATCGCCGACATGGGGGGGTCACGGGACCCCCCCGCGCATTTAGCCTAGGTGCCTGCTCGATGATTTGAGCAGGCACCGGGTTCCGATCACTGCCAGCCGCACGGCAGTGATCGAAAATACACAGGGCGTACATGTACGCCCTGTGTCCTTAAGTACCAGGGCACAAGGGCGTACCTGTACGCCCTATGTCCTTAAGAGGTTAAAAAAGGTCTTGTCTTACCAGAGCTAGAATGTATGTGGGTAGTGGCAGCATTAGATATCTGTCCCGAAGTGGTAGTAGTAGTAGGACACAGTTCTCCCTGGCTTCGGAAAGGCACAATATTATCACTGATGAAAAAGTGGATAAGATTGTGGATTGCATGGCTCACTCCTCCTCTCAGTAACAGCAGGATGACATAGAGGTGACTTCTGAATCTGACACCGTGCCTTGAGCCAGGGTCACAGCATACCTCCAGCTCCTTCCCCTTGCAGCCCCAGAGAAGCCATTCAGTGGCGTCCTCTATGTCTTCATGGCCCCCTCCTAGTGGGGTTCCTTCTTTGCTTCCTAAGAGGCAACAAAACTCCACCACACATCAAATAGTCAAGAGTGTTTCCCTATTGATGACTTCAGTGAGAACAGTCGGTGTTTGGACTGTAAAGAGGAGAAAGTTGGAGGGAGAGGGGGACCCCATGCATAGCTGTGTTGGTGGTAGTGCTGATGGAACTTGTTGCCACAGTGGTGGCAGTGGTGGCCATAGATCCCACCAATATATATTACACTCTGATAAAAGTGGCAAGGAGGGTGAGGACTATGACAATGATTGTGTGTTGGACAGGACATGGCAGCTAAATCAGTGTGCTGATGAAGAGACATCAGATGAGAAAAGGGTGGTGGACATGGTAGCAATAAAAAGCAGGGGCATTTACAGCCAAAACCTCCAAAGGACTGGAAGGGCCAGATCTGCTCAGGAACTGATGATGTGCTAATACTGTGTATGCAGGTACAAAACATGACCTAGGCCAAGCGTGGTTGCATCTAGTTTTGTGCAAGCAACTGCCATATAGTGTTTTTCCTCCACAAGGCCAGCACACAGAACAACAGCAGTGTGCAAGATTAAAATAAGCCAGAGGCGTTCAAATACAAACATAGGTACCAGGGCTCTATTGCTCTATTTTATTATTATTATTTATTATTAAAGCGTCATTCATTCCATAGCGCTGTACATATGATAAGCAGTGCACATACATAATACAGACAATTGCACTAATCATAAACAAGACAAGTTACAAACTGGTACAGAAGGAGAGAGGGTCCTGCCCGTGAGGGCTTCCAATCTACATGGTATGGGAGAAGGACACAGTAGGTGTGGGTGAAGTTGGTAATGGCGGTATAGAGGCAGCAGGGTCACTGGTTGTAGGCTTGTCTGAGGAGGTGGGTTTTCAGGTTTCTTTTGAAGGATTCCACTGTAGATGAGAGTCTGATATGTTGGGGTAGCGAGTTCCAGAGTATGGGGGATGCACGGGAGAAATCTTGAGGGGGCAACACTGAATCCTGTGGAAAAATAGAACTAGCCAGCATCAATCAGAACAAGTCTCTCTTACTAGTATTGAGCGAGCACGCTTAGCCGAACGCCAGTTCGGCTTGAGCATCGCTATGCTCGGCACATCGCAGAGTTCGGCTGGACACTGTGTGCGCTCAAGCGCGATATTCGAGTCAGTGTATTTAAATCTAATTTAGCCTCTATTTCTATGCAGAAGATCGCTGTACAGTGAGGGAATCCCTCAGTGTGAGTCTGCGGCTTAGGAGTCACTGCTCTGCTTCGATATATAGCTATGTCCATATATAGTGTCAGTGCTTTTTTTTCTAATAACTGGCTATGCAGCTATATAGTGTAGTGATTAAAGTTCTGGGCTATGATGCAGAATCTGTGAGTTCAAATCCCATCACAAGCTAATTTAGAAATAGTTGTTACATAAAATTTATATATTTTTTTGGTAATTGTAAAAAATGTATGGCACAAAATAAACGTGTAATTACTAAAAATAAAAATTATATATATATATATATATTATATATATATATATATATATATATATTGCAAAGAAAAGGGGGTCAGTCAGCACATCCCAATGCGCAGGGGCACGTTGCTATGGCTGAGAACAAGACTGTTAGACAAAATAAGCAATGCAACAGCTCACTGCAAATCAAATAAAGTACAAAATTGCATCCTATTAGCAATGCTGAACTAATAAGTTAGAGATACTTAGCAAATCATTTTGTACAAAATTATTTGGGCCCGCCTGCCGAACGTCAAGGCAATCTCTAGTTAGACGGGTTCCTAACACTAAATATACCTGTTATGTGCCATAGCGGCTATCATAAAATTCAGAAAGTGTAGGTTCCACTTACATGCTGGATCCGCCTGAATTTCCGTCATTTTCGGTGCCAAAATGGCCTCCATTACATCCAGGGAAAGCAGTTACCAGCATGCACGCCTGGCCCACTCCACACCACCCCTGGCGCCACATGGTCACCAAGGACTGCAATGAGAGTCCACACACTATCTACCTCCTGGTGCCAGATGGCCTCAGTGAGTGGGGGGGAGCAGGCCAAGCTAAATACGAACACTGATTAAAATCAACCTGTGGGACAGACGAGCTGGAGGGAGTGCACGACTGGGGAGGCAGCCACACCTCCAGTACAAACTGCAAAGAAAAGGGGGTCAGTCAGCACATCCCAATGCGCAGGGGCACGTTGCTATGGCTGAGAACAAGACTGTTAGACAAAATAAGCAATGCAACAGCTCACTGCAAATCAAATAAAGTACAAAATTGCATCCTATTAGCAATGCTGAACTAATAAGTTAGAGATACTTAGCAAATCATTTTGTACAAAATTATTTGAGCCCGTCTGCCGAACGTCAAGGCAATCTCTAGTTAGACGGGTTCCTAACACGAAATATACCTGTTATGTGCCATAGCGGCTATCATAAAATTCAGAAAGTGTAAGTTCCACTTACATGGTGGATCCGCCTGAATTTCCGTCATTTTCGGTGCCAAAATGGCCTCCATTACATCCAGGGAAAGCAGTTACCAGCATGCACGCCGGGCCCACTCCACACCACCCCTGGCGCCACATGGTCACCAAGGACTGCAATGAGATTCCACACACTATCTCTCTCAAGATGATTATTCTGCCTATAGTTTTGCTCCCGATGTGTGCTTCCCCCATTTGGATTGATGATATTTTTTTCCATAGATTGGAGACTTTGATTAACGATTTAATTTGGGGAAGGAAGAGGGTGCGTATAAAGCAGAGATATCTTTGGTTGTCGGAGGCAGATGGTGGGCTGTCACTTCCTTTTTTTCAAGGTTATTATTTGTGTGCACAGATCCAGCGTTGCTGTTATTGGAAAGAGAGTTTACTTTCACGGTATTTAACTATGGTTATTGATAGGCCAATAGAAAACATATTTGCATGTTTGGAGACTGGGTCTATGGGAATTGAGAGGTCCTTGCTGATCCCTTGCTCACTTCAGAGGGTGTGGAATAGGTTGAAGGAGATCCTTAAAGTTTCCGATCCGTTCGCTTTTACCCCTCTGTGGGGGAACAGGGGGCTGGAGGAATTCTTCAAATATACAGATTTTGGTTATTGGACACGAAAGGGTATCAATAGGGTGTCTCACCTTTTCCATGAAGGTCGTTTTAAGTCATTTTTGGAATTCGATTTTTCAGATAGTTCACCATTAGATTTTTTTAATTATGCACGAATGAAACACATATTTGAAGCTTCTAGGGATAGGGGTCATATTTTTCCACAAGAAAATATATTTTTTGATTATTGTGATGCTCAGAAGGACGTGAAGGTGAAATTATCTAGTTTATACGCTAAACTTCGAACGGCACTGGCAACTGTAACGCCTTTTAAAAGCCCTATCAAGTGGGAGCAAGAGCTCAATTGCCCCCCACTACAGTGGCCTACTATCTATAGGAACGTGAAAAAGGCGACAGTTTCCAGTGCCCATAGGCTAATCCAATTTAAGATTCTCCATAGATTGTATTATACGCCCAAAACCCAAGGGAAATTTCTCCAAAATAAGGACCGGGATTGTTCCTGTCCTAAGTGTGGATATGTAAATGCGAACTATGTCCATTTGCTTTGGAGCTGTAATAAAATAATAAAATATTGGGATGAGGTTTTTTCTGCCCTACAAAAGGAATCTTCAATGAACTATAACCCAGGGATCTTGATAGTGATCTTTGGAGATTATGGCTCAGAGATGGAAGTTCCGCCCCAGGTTAGACGGATTTGGATGAGAGGATTGATGGTAGCGAAAGCTATATTGGTCAAGTATTGGGGCTCTGTCTCCCTGCCCTCGTCAAGGGAGTGGGGTTTATATTTACAACAAATTAAAATATATGAGGATATTGAAAGGAAACGGAGAGTTGCACGCAGAGCTGTGTAGCTATACATTATTTAATTTTGTTATTATGACACATTTAACTGAACGGAGGGGACGACAGCCAATGGGTGGGGGGGGGGATAAAATGATGTTATATGATTGTTATATTATATATACCATTGTGATAGATATCGGTTTATATATTAATTGTATGGTTCATAAAAGAAAAATAAAGATAATTTTAAAGCAAAAAAAAGAGATTGCCTTGACGTTCGGCAGGCGGGCTCAAATAATTTTGTACAAAATGATTTGCTAAGTATCTCTAACTTATTAGTTCAGCATTGCTAATAGGATGCAATTTTGTACTTTATTTGATTTGCAGTGAGCTGTTGCATTGCTTATTTTGTCTATATATATATATATATATATATATATATATATATAAATATATATAAAATCATACTTCTGATATATATGAATGCATAATATGTGGGAAACTACTACTGATGTTTTAGCCATAATATATTTACCGGTACATATATTATAATATATTATATATTATAAATATATAATAATATGTGCAAATATATTATGGCTAAAAACATATATATATACAGTGCTGCCCATAATTATTCATACCCCTTGCAAATTTTGAATTAAAGTTACTTTTATTCAACCAGCAAGTAATTTTTTGACGGGAAATGACATAGGTGTCTCCCAAAAGATAATAAGACGATGTACAAGAGGCATTATTGTGGAAAAATAAAAACATTTCTCAGCTTTTATTTACATTTGAGCAAAAAGTGCCCAGTCCAAAATTATTCATACCCTTCACAAACTGTCACAGTCTGTGGGAAAATCAAAAGTTTTATACCAGTCCAAATAGTCCAAGCTGTTCTAAATCATCCTAATTACCCTGATTAATTGGGAACAGTTGTTTTAATCAACTCAACAGGTGAAAAACAGCAGCTCTCTGCAGTTGGTTTGTGGATAGTCATGGCTAAGACAAAGGAGCTCTACTGAGGACCTGCGGCTCCGCATTGTGGCTGCTCACAATGTTTTCAAGTTCCAGTGGCTAAAGTGCAAAGTATTATAAAAAAAATACAAGATGTTCAGCACTGTGGAAAATCTCAGAGGACGTGGTTGGAAGCCAAAAGTGACACCTGTTCGGGCCAGGAGGATAGATAGAGAGGTGAAAAAGAATCCAAGGATCACCACCAAGGCCATCCTGGTGAATCTGGGCTCTGCTGGTGGCAATGTCTCAAGGCAGACAATACAACGGACACTGCACACTGCTGGGTTCCACGGATGCAGACCAAGGAGGACGCCACTTCTCCAGATAAGGCACACAAAAGCTCGCTTGGCCTTTGCAAAAGTTCATCTGGACAAAGAAGAAGACTTCTGGTCTTCTGTGTTATGGTCAGATGAAACAAAAATTGAATTGTTTGGTCACAATGATGTTTCCTTCATTTGGTGTAAAAAAGGAGAAGCCTTCAACCCAAAGAACACCATCCCCACTGTCAAACATAGTGGTGGGAACCTAATGCTTTGGGGGTGTTTTTCAGCCAATGGACCAGGGAACCTAATCACAGTAAACGGCACCATGAAAAAAGAGCAATACATGAGGATTCTTAACGACAACATCAGGCAGTCTGCAGAGAAACTTGGACTTGGGCACCAGTGGACATTTTAACATGACAATGACCCAAAACACACAGCAAAAGTGGTGAAGAAATGGTTAGCAGACAACAACATTAACGTTTTGGAGTGGCCCATGCAAGAGACATGCAAAAAGCTGGTCTGCAATTATAGGAAGCATTTGATTGCTGTAATAGCGAATGAAGGCTTTTCTATTGATTATTGAGAAGGGTATGAATAATTTTGGACTGGACACTTTTGCTCAAATGTAAATAAAAGCTGAGAAATGTATTTTTTTCCACAATAAAGCCTCTTGTACATCGTCTTATTATCTTTTGGGAGACACCTATGTCATTTCCCTTCAAAAAATTACTTGCTGGTTGAATAAAAGTAACTTTAAGTCAAAATTTGCAAGGGGTATGAATAATTATGGGCATATATATATGTTTAAATTAAGTTTAGCCTCTATTTCTGAAAAAGTTTGTGACAGGATTTGCACTCACAGCTTCTGCATCACAGATCAGAACTTTAACTACTACACTATATAGCTGCATAACCAATCACTTAAAAAAAAAAAAATATATATATATATATATATATATATATATTCAAAGAATGAAGAGGCAGCACTTCCAGTTGTTGGACTGGAAGTGCTGCCTCTTCATTCTTTGAATATATATCCTGGAGGATAAGCCAGCCTCTGTGAGGATTCCTTGCACCCAGAGCACTACATCCGACTGTGCTGCTGCAATATTTTTGGTATTATATATATATATATATATATATATATATATATGAGACTTCTACTGTATCGGTCTCAGGAGAAGTACTGTACAGTAGAAGTCACTTTTTTTTTTTTTTTTTGGAGTAACTGGCTATGCAGCTATTACAGCTGCGTGGTTAAGTGCCTTGTCTCTAATACAGAAGGTTGTGAGTTTGAATCCCAGCAGAAAATTTTCTGAAATACAGGCTAAATTAGATTTAAATACACTGGAGTGTCCTCAAGCACTGACTCCATATATGGACATAGCTATATATGGAGTCAGAGCAGGGACTCCTAAGCCGAACTAGAGTCCCGACACCCTCCCTTTTTCAGAGCAGGGGGTGCCTGGGGTTCTCCCATTGACTTCCATTGTGCTCGGTAGAACACCCGAGCATCGCAAAGTATTCTACCCGAGCACACTAACACTTTAGTGCTCGATCAACACTATCTCTTACTTCTCTTGGTCTTTTTTGTGTGAGCCAGCATCATCAGCTTCTTCTTTTCCTGCTCAAATTCCTCCTCCTCCTTGTCCTCCACTCTATTGTGAAACAACATCCTTAATGAAATGTGTGCCTGTGAAAAAACTATTCTTGACCAGCAATTAGCTTATGTGCAAGCTGAACTTCCACTTGGCCAAATTGCTGGTGGTTCAGTTGCTGCCTTACCATTTAGGCCAGTTTCACACTGGCCTTAAACTTTTCCAGCAAGCAGCGTTTTTTTGTCCGGCTGCCTCTCAGCATGTTTGCCGTGCTGCTGCCGGTCCTCATTATAGGGGCCCGGGAAACTTCCCAGCAGCACATGTATACAGATCCGGCAGGTTGTTTCCCTGCCGAAACAGCCTACCGGAAGAGCTTAACTCCAGTGTGGGTTAACGCCAGTTGTGGTAAACCCTTGTTTTTCTGGGCTCTGGCCTGGGAGGTGTTGTGACCACTGTAAGGCACAGTTTTTGGAAGTTTGGTCCTTCAAAAAGTCAAATTTTTGTCCCATTCTAAATAAAAGCATAACACATGTGACAGCACTGTGTGTTTTTAAACATGCTGTTTGTTAACACCGTTAAACATGTGTTTACCCATGGCTATATATGTCAGTGTCACTCTGACATTATTTGCTATTTTTGTCATTGTGTTCAAGAGATTAGGAAGAGGGAAGGAAGGAGAGTAAAATCTAAAATCCATAAAAAAAATAAAGATACATTTTTTTTTTAAACTGAGTCTTTTTTTTAAACTGAGACTTTAAGGTGTTATATACCAATATTTAGGGCAATTGGAGCAACTTTGGTTTAGGTAGAATCGATTTGGGTCCGAACTGAACTTTTTCAAAAATTTGACTTATCTGAAACTTACCGAGTCTCAAGAGATTTGCTCATCTCCAGAGCTTTGTAAAGGCAGTTTTTTTGCAGGTTGATTTCTAGTTTCTATGGATATCATTTTGGGGTATGTATTATGGATAACTTTTTGTACCAATATTTAGGGCAATTGGAGCAACTTTGGTTTAGGTAGAATCGATTTGCGTCCGAACTGAACTTTAAATTTTTTTTGACTTATCTGAAACTAACCGAGTCTCAAGAGATTTGCTCATCTCCAGAGCTGTGTAAAGGCTGTTTTTTTTGCAGGTTGATTTCTAGTTTCTATGGATATCATTTTGGGGTATGTATTATGTATAACTTTTTGATCATTTTTATTCAATCATTTGGGAGCTACTAAAAAGTGTTTTGTGTCTTTATATTTTTCAAACCTTTTTTTAACTTTATTTAGATCCAACCTTAGGTGTTTGAACATGCAAACATACAGATATAAATGTACTAGACCTAAATATTATAGTTTTAATATTCATGTGTATCTGTTAACTGGAGAGAATTGTCTGCCTGTATTAAGATAAGTAGACTTCTTAATTTTCTGATTTATTATTAGTAACATAGTAACATAGTACATAAGGCCGAAAAAAGACATTTGTCCTTCCAGTTCGGCCTGTTATCCTGCAAGTTGATCCAGAGGAAGGCAAAAAAAAAAATCCATTACATCATATAATGCAGCATCGCCCATCGCTGACTATTATGTGCTACATGATGGGATATTTTCTCATTGGTAACCTATAACATTCAATTTTTGTACACACTGTAGCTGCTCAGGCCTTCCTATTATTAAATTCAGTGCATGAGGCTGGATAATTGTTGAGCCCATCCTATCAGTCCTCTGGTTTTCATCCTTTAACCCCTTTAGAAGTCCTTATTACTACTGGGGGCACTTTAGAGGCCTTATTACCACTGAGGACAGTTTACAAGGCATTATTACTACTAGGGGCACTTTAGGGGGTCTTATTAGTACTAGGGGCACTTTAGGGGGCCTTATTACTACTGGGGCACTTTAGGAGACCTTATTACCACTGGGGGGCACTTTAGGAGACCTTATTACCACTGGGGGCACTGTAGGAGGTATTATTACTACTGGGGTCACTTTTAGGGGTCTTTCAACTACTTAGGGTACTTTAGAGGGTCTTATTACTACTGGGGCCAGTTTAGGGGGCCTTGTGACTAGTAGGGACACTTTAGGGAGCCTTATTACTCTCTGGATGCACTTTGGTGTAGCTGTGTCACTACTGAGGGCACTGTGGGGCATTTTTACCACAGGGTGTTATGTGTGGGATTTATTATTATTGGGAACAATAATGATTATTGGGCACAATATGGAGGGCACTACTACTAACAGGCATTCTCATGGAGCATTGTCACTGTATGAGGCATTTTGGTAGAGAATTAAAATTGGTGGGACTTTTGGGAGCAGTATCAGTGTGGGGGGACTATTTGTATGGTACTGTTAATTCTGCAGTATAGTGTGGGCATTGGTGAGCACAGGGGGCACAGTATTAAGGGTAGCAGCAGGATAACAGTAGGGGGATGATGAAAAAGTGAGAAATCTATCTCTGTGTGGTACACTCTGCAGAGATGAAACGTGGCTAAAAGATGTCATCATGGTGATCTGCTTCCAATGGAGAAGATGAGGAAAGAGAACATCTACATCAGAGGAGACATTGTTGGATGTAAGAGGTAAGTAGTGCTGTATTGTGCTATGCTGTACTGTACACAATACTCCATGTGTGGTCTGACTAGTGATTTCTAAAGTCGCAGGACTATGTTCTTATCACGGGCATCTATGCCCCTTTTGATGCACCTCATTATCTTATTAACCTTGGCAGCAGCTGCCTGACACTGGTTTCTACAGCATAGTTTGCTATCCACTAAAATTCCTAAGTCATTTTCCATGTCAGTGTTACCCAGTGTTTTCTATTCCATTTTCTATGTGCAGGTGATTTGCATTATTCCTTCCCATGTGCATAACCTTACATTTGTCAGTGTTAAACCTCATCTGCCCCTCTACAAAATTGTTAATAGATATATTGAAGAGAATAGGGCCCATCATTGACCCCTGTGATACCCCACTGGTGACAGTGACCCAATCTGAGTGTGTACCGTTAATAACCACCCTCTGTTTTCTGTTACTGAGCCAGTTACTTACCCACATACAGATATTTCCCCCAGTCCAAGCATTCTCATTTTATATACTAACCTTTTATGTGGCGCAGTATCAAATGCTTTGGGGAAGTCAAGATATATGACATCCATTGATTTACCACGGCCAAGTCTAGAACTTACCGTACCTCCTCATAGAAACTAATTAAAGAGTAACTAAACTTTTAATTACATTTTTTGTAAAATATCCCAAATGCCCTAATACTGCTTTTTCTAATATACTTTATTAATGGATTTTGAATTTTTAATAGTGTTTTCCCTCTCTAAAGCTCAACTTTCCCTGTGCCCTTTAAATTCACTTTTCTCCACACTGCTGTACACTTAATGAATGGGGTCGCAGAGAATGATCTACGGGCAGGAGCACACATTGCTGCTCCTGTCTATGCCCCTTGAGGTTTACTAAATGCTAGCATAGCACATGGGTGCCCTGTAACCATGTGCTATCAGGGACAAGAGAGAAAAAAAAAAGAGGGGGTTAGTCACCTGGCTCTCAAAATGAAGGTCAGGATACCTAACTAGCAGGGCGCCAAAGGTATGGATCTGACACGGAAGGAAAATAAAAAAAAATTCCTATATAAATATATGGTTACAATATTTTTTATTTCAATTAGTTAGTAGAAGTAAGGAGAATAAATATATATGTATATATAAGAAGGCTGCCAGTGGGATAAACCTAGCTAGGAAGAGTACCTAGGCTAGAGTATACGATTAGAAAGAAAGAAAAAGGGGGGTTATATCTCACAGGGAGGCGCCACTCTTTCCTTAATTGATTGTAAAATTAAAATACTGATTGGTTATAATATTTAAAATATCTTAAAATATTTTAAAATATTTTACAGGAGTCACTATGTCTGACAAGCTGGAAATTAGTTGTTCAGTGGATTTTAAACCAAAGTCATATAAAACCACATCTGTAAAGTGAAACTCGGTTCGTACTCACTTCACCCAGGAGGAGAGATGGGGGATAAACTCAAAACACCCCCAAACCCTTCCTCCTGCGCCTGGTTTGCTTCTAGAATGTTAGGAAATAACGGCAGTCCTACGGCTGGAGCTTCTTGTCAATTCCTTTATTTGGAAAATCAGGGTGGGGTGAGGAGGAGGCCCAACACGTTTCGGGGATATATAAATCCCCCTCATCAGGAGCATATACAATAGGCGGCAAACTAGCTTATTTAAACTGAATATGGCGCCAGAAAACAGATTGTGAGGCGTCACTTCCGGTCTGCGTGTGCCCATGCGTTCCAGCATGGAATGCAAAACGGAAGTGGGGGCCGAAAGATGAGCGAAATACAAAACAAGCTAAATCATACAGTAGTTACAATAATCGGCTGCATTGAGATGCTTAACAATATGCACAGATACATGTCGTAAAGATACTGAAGTCCCATTTCTTCTTCGCCGGCTAGGGGTGCGTAACCGGAAGTGAAATCACTTCCGGTACATGGCGTTCACGATCTCACAGCTAAATAATAAATAAATAAATAGATAAATGAATAAGTAGGTAAAAATCTAGCACTAGGGGAGAGAAGAATAGGAGCAATACAAAGACATACCAATCTTCTAATCTGGAGGGGGTCTGTATGTGGCGACGGAGAGGTGACGTCACGCCCAAGTCTCCACCCACTTCCGGTCAGTGGAACGCAAGTGGCAGGACTATAGATATTGCCTCCATGTATGTGTTACTATGCGCATGGGCAAGGGGAACAAGAAAGGGATCTAGAAAACGAATATATAATATAATAATGGGGAAAGTGGACATAAAATATATCAATATATTAAAATATTAGGAAAATATTGGGAAGATATCCAATATATAAAAAAATTGTAGATAAGGATCTGGATAGTACAGACATATAGCGTTGTGCTCAAATGCAGAACGATATATGTTTTTCTCTTTCTTGGTGTTCTATTCCCATTGAAAGAGAGTAGAGGGGATATGTATCTATACATAAACATAACACGATATACATATATAAAGAGCAGATGTGCAAGTCTATATAAAACATATATGGTATAGAATAGTGACAATAGTTGAAAGTGTACATTGGCCAAGCGTTCGGTTTGGATATGGGACCGTCAGCTTGACCTCCCTCTCGCTTCAACGGATATAGGAATACCTTTCTCTTGTTACTGTTAGCGAAACCCTAATTGATAATAGTTGATATGAATCAATCCTTTTTATTTATATAATTCGTTCATGTACGATTAGATGGTATATATTTATTGTGGCAATACTTCGGTCTAGGTGACGATACTGGGTGTACGTGTATCTAGCTATGTTCTTTGCTAAATATATGGTTTTAAGTTTTTTATCAATAGTTGGTATATTCTAGTGTTTCATTTAACCCATGAGGGAATAATGTGTTCAGGCGAAAAATCCAATGCATTTCTTTTCTGCACAATGATTGATAGGAATGTGTAATATGTTCTAACGGGGTTACTCTCAGTAAAGCAGGATTGCTATTATGTTTCTCTAGGAAATGTCTAGATACACTATGTGTGGTAACTAGAGTTGAGCGAACAACTGGATGTTCGGGTTCGAGAAGTTCGGCCGAACTTCCCGTAAATGTTCGGGTTCGGGATCCGAACCCGATCCGAACTTCGTCCCGAACCCGAACCCCATTGAAGTCAATGGGGACCCGAACTTTTGGGCACTAAAAAGGCTGTAAAACAGCCCAGGAAAGAGCTAGAGGGCTGCAAAAGGCAGCAACATGTAGGTAAATCCCCTGCAAACAAATGTGGATAGGGAAATGAATTAAAATTAAAATAAAAAAAATAAAAATGAACCAATATCAATTGGACAGAGGTCCCATAGCAGAGAATCTGGCTTCACGTCAGCAGAGAATCAGTCTCTTCATGCCATAGCAAAGAATCTGGCTTCATGTCAGCAGAGAATTAGTCTCTTCATGCCATAGCAGAGAATCTGGCTTCATGTCAGCGCAGAATCAGTCTTCATGTCATAGCAGAGAATCAGGCTTCACGTCACCCACCACTGGAACAGGCCACTGTCACACATTTAGGCCCAGGCACCCAGGCAGAGGAGAGGTCCCGTAACAGAGAATCTGGCCTTATGTCAGCGCAGAATCTGTCTTCATGTCATAGCAGAGAATCAGGCTTCACGTCACCCACCACTGGAACAGGCCACTGTCACACATTTAGGCCCAGGCACCCAGGCAGAGGAGAGAGGTCCCGTAACAGAGAATCTGGCCTTATGTCAGCGCAGAATCTGTCTTCATGTCATAGCAGAGAATCAGGCTTCACGTCACCCACCACTGGAACAGGCCACTGTCACACATTTAGGCCCAGGCACCCAGGCAGAGGAGAGAGGTCCCGTAACAGAGAATCTGGCCTTATGTCAGCGCAGAATCTGTATTCATGTCATAGCAGAGAATCAGGCTTCACGTCACCCACCACTGGAACAGGCCACTGTCACACATTTAGGCCCTGTCACCCAGACAGAGGAGAGGTTCATTCAACTTTGGGTTGCCCCGCAATATAATGGTAAAATGAAATTAAAAATAGTATTGAATGAGGAAGTGCCATGGAGTAGAATAATATATTGTTAAGGGGAGGTAGTTAATATCTAATCTGCACAAGGGATGGACAGGTCCTGTGGGATCCATGCCTGGTTCATTTTTATGAACGTCAGCTTGTCCACATTGGCTGTAGACAGGCGGCTGCGTTTGTCTGTAATGACGCCCCCTGCCGTGCTGAATACACGTTCAGACAAAACGCTGGCCGCCGGGCAGGCCACCACCTCCAAGGCATAAAAGGCTAGCTCTGGCCACGTGGACAATTTGGAGACCCAGAAGTTGAATGGGGCCGAACCATCAGTCAGTACGTGGAGGGGTGTGCACAGGTACTGTTCCACCATGTTAGTGAAATGTTGCCTCCTGCTAACACGTTCCGTATCAGGTGGTGGAGCTGTTAGCTGTGGCGTGTTGACAAAACTTTTCCACATCTCTGCCATGCTAACCCTGCCCTCAGAGGAGCTGGGCGTGACACAGCTGCGTTGGCGACCTCTTGCTCCTCCTCTGCCTTCGCCTTGGGCTTCCACTGGTTCCCCTGTGACATTTGGGAATGCTCTCAGTAGCGCGTCTACCAACGTGCGCTTGTACTCGCGCATCTTCCTATCACGCTCCAGTGTAGGAAGTAAGGTGGGCACATTGTCTTTGTACCGGGGATCCAGCAGGGTGGCAACCCAGTGGTCCGCACACGTTAAAATGTGGGCAACTCTGCTGTCGTTGCGCAGGCACTGCAGCATGTAGTCGCTCATGTGTGCCAGGCTGCCCAGAGGTAAGGACAAGCTGTCCTCTGTGGGAGGCGTATCGTCATCGTCCTGTGTTTCCCCCCAGCCACGCACCAGTGATGGGCCAGAGCTGCTTTGGGTGCCACCCCGCTGTGAACATGCTTCATCCTCATCCTCCTCCACCTCCTCCTCATCCTCGTCCTCCTCGTCCTCCAGTAGTGGGCCCTGTCTGGCCACATTTGTACCTGGCCTCTGGTGTTGCAAAAAACCTCCCTCTGAGTCACTTCGAAGAGACTGGCCTGAAAGTGCTAAAAATGACCCCTCTTCCTCCTCTTCCTCCTGGGCCACCTCCTCTTCCATCATCGCCCTAAGTGTTTTCTCAAGGAGACATAGAAGTGGTATTGTAACGCTGATAACGGCGTCATCGCCACTGGCCATGTTGGTGGAGTACTCGAAACAGCGCAACAGGGCACACAGGTCTCGCATGGAGGCCCAGTCATTGGTGGTGAAGTGGGTCTGATCCACAGTGCGACTGACCCGTGCGTGCTGCAGCTGAAACTCCACTATGGCCTGCTGCTGCTCGCACAGTCTGTCCAGCATATGCAAGGTGGAGTTCCACCTGGTGGGCACGTCGCATATGAGGCGGTGAGCGGGAAGGCCGAAGTTACGCTGTAGCGCAGACAGGTGAGCAGCGGCAGGGTGTGAACGCCGGAAGCGCGAACAGACGGCCCGCACTTTATGCAGCAGCTCTGACATGTCGGGGTAGTTGCGAATGAACTTCTGCACCACCAAATTCAGCACATGCGCCAGGCAAGGGATGTGCGTCAAACCGGCTAGTCCCAGAGCTGCAACGAGATTTCGCCCATTATCGCACACCACCAGGCCGGGCTTGAGGCTCACCGGCAGCAACCACTCGTCGGTCTGTTGTTCTATACCCCGCCACAACTCCTGTGCGGTGTGGGGCCTGTCCCCCAAACATATGAGTTTTAGAATGGCCTGCTGACGTTTACCCCGTGCTGTGCTGAAGTTGGTGGTGAAGGTGTGTGGCTGACTGGATGAGCAGGTGGAAGAAGAGGAGGAGAAGGCTGAGTAGGAGGAGGAGGAGACAGGAGGCAAAGAATGTTGCCCTGCGATCCTTGGCGGCGGAAGGACGTGCGCCAAACAGCTCTCCGCCTGGGGCCCAGCCGCCACGACATTTACCCAGTGTGCAGTTAGGGAGATATAGCGTCCCTGGCCGTGCTTACTGGTCCACGTATCTGTGGTTAGGTGGACCTTGCCACAGATGGCGTTGCGCAGTGCACACTTGATTTTATCGGACACTTGTTTGTGCAGGGAAGGCACGGCTCTCTTGGAGAAGTAGTGGCGGCTGGGAACAACATACTGTGGGACAGCAAGTGACATGAGCTGTTTGAAGCTGTGTGTGTCCACCAGCCTAAATGACAGCATTTCATAGGCCAGTAGTTTAGAAATGCTGGCATTCAGGGCCAGGGATCGAGGGTGGCTAGGTGGGAATTTACGCTTTCTCTCAAATGTTTGTGAGATGGAGAGCTGAACGCTGCCGTGTGACATGGTTGAGATGCTTGGTGACGCAGGTGTGGTGTTGGTGGTACATCCCATGTTTGCTGGGCGGCAGGTGCCAACGTTCCTCCAGAGGCGGAGGAAGAGGCCGAGGCGGCGGCAGCAGCAGCAGAAGAGGCCGAGGCGGCCGCAGCAGCAGAAGAGGCCGAGGCGGCAGCAGCAGAAGAGGTAGCAGGGGGAGCCTGAGTGACTTCCTTGTTTTTAAGGTGTTTACTCCACTGCAGTTCATGCTTTGCATGCAGGTGCCTGGTCATGCAGGTTGTGCTAAGGTTCAGAACGTTAATGCCTCGCTTCAGGCTCTGATGGCACAGCATGCAAACCACTCGGGTCTTGTCGTCAGCACATTGTTTGAAGAAGTGCCATGCCAGGGAACTCCTTGAAGCTGCCTTTGGGGTGCTCGGTCCCAGATGGCGGCGGTCAGTAGCAGGCAGAGTCTCTTGGCGGCGGGTGTTCTGATTTTGCCCACTGCTCCCTCTTTTGCTACGCTGTTGGCTCGGTCTCACCACTGCCTCTTCCTCTGAACTGTGAAAGTCAGTGGCACGACCTTCATTCCATGTGGGGTCTAGGACCTCATCGTCCCCTGCATCGTCTTCCACCCAGTCTTGATCCCTGACCTCCTGTTCAGTCTGCACACTGCAGAAAGACGCAGCAGTTGGCACCTGTGTTTCGTCATCATCAGAGACGTGCTGAGGTGGTATTCCCATGTCCTCATCATCAGGAAAAATAAGTGGTTGTGCGTTAGTGCATTCTATCTCTTCCACCCCTGGGAAAGGGCTAGGTGGATGCCCTTGGGAAACCCTGGCAGCAGAGTCTTCAAACAGCATAAGAGACTGCTGCATAACTTGAGGCTCAGACAGTTTCCCTGATATGCATGGGGGTGATGTGACAGACCGATGGGCTTGGTTTTCATGCGCCATCTGTGCGCTTTCTGCAGAAGACTGGGTGGGAGATAATGTGAACGTGCTGGATCCACTGTCGGCCACCCAATTGACTAATGCCTGTACCTGCTCAGGCCTTACCATCCTTAGAACGGCATTGGGCCCCACCAAATATTGCTGTAAATTCTGCTGGCTACTGGGACCTGAGGTAGTTGGTTCACTAGGACGTGTGGCTGTGGCAGAACGGCCACGTCCTCTCCCAGCACCAGAGGGTCCACTAACACCACCACGACCATGTCCACGTCCGCGTCCGCGTCCCTTATTAGATGTTTTCCTCATTGTTCCCGTTCACCACAATTTTGAGAATGGCAAATTTGGGAATGCTTTTTCAACCCAGAAAAAAAAGTGTGCTTTTACGGTCACTACAAATAACTTGACCAGCTAAAACAGTGCAGATTTGGTTGAATAGAGATGTGAGACCTGTTTTTTTTTGCGCTGTGTGACAGGTATAGGTTTAATCACAGAATCACACTTCTATCAGCACGCTAGCGTGTGTCTTAGGTTTTTCTGAATGACACTATCAATACCTTCAATGTAAGATTTTCTTTTTGGGATAGATTTCAAGTAGGCCTCAAATACCAGAAACTAGTTATTTTGAGAATGGCAAATTTGGGAATGCTTTTTCAACCCAGAACAAAAAGTCTGCTTCTACGGTCACTACAAATAACTTGACCAGCTAAAACAGTGCAGATTTGGTTGAATAGAGATGTGAGACCTGTTTTCTTTTGCGCTGTGTGACAGGTATAGGTTTAATCACAGAATGACACTTCTATCAGCACGCTAGCGTGTGTCTTAGGTTTTTCTGAATGACACTATCAATACCTTTAATGTAAGATTTTCTTTTTGGGATAGATTTCAAGTAGGCCTCAAATACCAGAAACTAGTTATTTTGAGAATGTCAAATTTGGGAATGCTTTTTCAACCCAGAACAAAAAGTCTGCTTTTACGGTCACTACAAATAACTTGACCAGCTAAAACAGTACAGATTTGGTGGAATAGAAATGTCAGGTCTATTTTTTAGGCGCTGGGTGACAGGCTCAACTTGCCCCTGATGTAATATATGGCCAAAAAATAACCACACTGTTGATGGTTAAATGCACTTGGGTGACACAGGCTCAGCCTGCACCAGATGTAGTATATGGCCAAAAAATAATCTGACTGTTGATGGTTAAATGCACTTGGGTGACACAGGCTCAGCCTGCACCAGATGTAGTATATGGCCAAAAAATAATCAGACTGTTGATGGTTAAATGCACTTGGGTGACACAGGCTCAGCCTGCAGCTGATGTAGGATATAGCACAAAATAACCACAGTATCGATGGTTAAATACACTTGGGTGACACAGGCTCAGCCTGCAGTTGATGTAGTATATGGCCAAAAAATAATCAGACTGTTGATGGTTAAATGCACTTGGGTGACACAGGCTCAGCCTGCAGCTGATGTAGTATATGGCCAAAAAATAACTAGACTGTTGATGGTTAAATGCACTTTGGTGACACAGGCTCAGCCTGCAGCTGATGTAGGATATAGCACAAAATAACCACACTATCGATGGTTAAATACACTTGGTGATAGCTCGTGCTGGCGCACCACAAGTCACAAAATGGCCGCCGATCACCCCAGAAAAAAAGTGATCTAAAAACGCTCTGGGCAGCCTCAAAAAAGTGAGCAAGTCAATAATAGCACTTCAATGATCCACAGCTGCAGATCGATCACAGAATGAAGTCTTTTGGAGGAGTTAATCTGCCTAATCTCGCCCTAACGTCGCAGCTGCAACCTCTCCCTATACTGATCATAGCAGAGTGACGTGCGGCGCTACGTGACTCCAGCTTAAATAGAGGCTGGGTCACATGATGCACTGGCCAATCACAGCCATGCCAATAGTAGGCATGGCTGTGATGGCCTCTTGGGCCAAGTAGTATGACGCTTGTTGATTGGCTGCTTTGCAGCCTTTCAAAAAGCGCCAAGAAAGCGCCGAACACCGAACCCGAACCCGGACTTTTACGAAAATGTTCGGGTTCGGGTCCGTGTCACGGACACCCCAAAATTCGGTACGAACCCGAACTATACAGTTCGGGTTCGCTCATCCCTAGTGGTAACTCCTCGCTTAATATTTGACCAATGTTCCGTCATCCTGTCCCCCACTGCTTGGGTAGTTCTCCCTACATACCTTATATTGCATGGACAGGTTAACAAATAGACCACATTCCTGGTGTTTCAACTGATCTCTTGTCTGAATCTCCATACATCGTTTGACGTGATTGTGAGTTCAGTGATCCCATGATTCATCATATTGCAACATTTACATCTAGTAATCCCGCATCTATAGATCCCTTGTCTGGATTCTTTGTGCCTCAAATTAAGGATACTATTGCTGGTGGTTGTTAGTTTGGGGCATGAAGGGGCTACCATATTTTTTAAAGTCTGTGCCCTCCTAAAGGTGATGGACGTGTTTGTTGGTAGCACGTCTTTAAGGATGGGGTCTTTTAAAAGGATCCCCCAGTGTTTGTTCATAATTTTTCTAATTTCACTGTGTTGAGAGTTGTATCTTGTGATCAAATTATATTGGTACGTTTTTTTTTTCACTGTTTTTTGTTGTTTTGGAGGTTGGCTTAAGGGCTGTTTCTTGATCTAAAGTGAGTGTTCTTTCGGCAGATGATTTGATTAAGCGTTTGGGATAGCCTTTTTCAGTAAACCGGGTCTTAAGGACCTTTAGTTGTTTCTCTAGAACTTCATTATCTGAGCAATTTCTTCTTACCCTTTTCATTTGGCTAAATGGAATATTGCGTTTCCATTTAGAAAGGTGACAGCTGGAGAAATCCAAGTAGCTATTTGTGTCTACCTGTTTGAAATGGGTACTTGTGTGTATGGTATTTGCAATGATTTCCAATTTCAGGTCCAGAAAGACAGCTTTAGTTTGGTCGTATTCTAGGCTAAATTCTTAAATCATTATGATTTAAGTTTTTGGCAAATTCTAGAAGTTCATCTTTTCCCCCATCCCAGATCAAGATAATATCATCTATATACCTACGGTAAAAAATGATTCTGGGATGGGATAGAAGACCCTGGTGAGTTTCGAAGAGTCCTACAAACAGATTCGCGTACGCGGGGGCAAATTTTGTGCCCATTGCTGTACCCTTTGTCTGTATATAAAATTTGTCGTTAAAAAGAAAATAATTATGATTGAGGATAAAATCAATGGACTTCATTAAAAATTATTTTTGTGTAGCAGGGAGTAGTGGGTCTTTGGTGAGAAAAAATTGTACCGAATTCAAACCTAGTTCATGACGAATATTGCTATAGAGGGATGTAACGTCTAGGGTGACCCAGTAATATTCATCTCTCCAACTCACTGTATTGAGAGAGTTGATCAAATCCGCCGAATCACGGAGGTAGGAAGGGAGCTGTTTCACATAACCCTGGAGAAATCTATCAACGTATGCGGAGAGATTAGATGTGAGTGAGTCTATTCCGGAGATGATGGGTCTCCCCGGCGGATTTGTCAGATTTTTGTGGATTTTTGGTAAAAAGTAAAACCGTGCTATAGTGGGATGGTTGTTAAATAAAAAGAGTCTTTCTTTTTTATCTAAAATATCCGCTTGGGAACCGAAATCTATTAATTTCTGTAGGGATTTTTTAAAAACAGGTGTCGGATCATTATCTAACGTTTTATAATAGTCTTGATTGGATAAAATTTTGAGTGATTCATTTAAATAGTATTTCTGGTCCATTATAACCACCCCCCCCTCCCTTATCCGCATTTTTAATTACAATATCCTTTTTACTTCTTATATCTTTTATAGCTTTTCTTTCTGAGGGTTTTAGATTATGTTTCTGACTTCAGTATCTTTACGACATGTATCTGTGCATATTGTTAAGCATCTCAATGCAGCCGATTATTGTAACTATTGTATGATTTAGCTTGTTTTGTATTTCGCAAATCTTTCGGCCCCCACTTCCGTTTTGCGTTCCATGCTGGAACGCATGGGCACACGCAGACTGGAAGTGACGCCTCACAATCTGTTTTCTGGCGCCATATTCAGTTTAAATAAACTAGTTTGCCGCCTATTGTATATGCTCCTGATGAGGGGGATTTATATATCCCCGAAACGCGTTGGGCCTCCTCCTCACCCCACCCTGATTTTCCAAATAAAGGAATTGACAAGAAGCTCCAGCCGTAGGACTGCCGTTATTTCCTGACATTCTAGAAGCGAACCAGGCACAGGAGGAAGGGTTTGGGGGTGTTTTGAGTTTATCACCCATCTCTCCTCCTGGGTGAAGTGAGTACAAACCGAGTTTCACTTTACAGATGTGGTTTTATATGACTTTGGTTTAAAATCCACTGAATAATTAATTTAATGTGGTTTTTTATGGTTTAAAATCCACTGAACAACTAATTTCTAGCTTGTCAGACATAGTGACTCCGGTAAAATATTTTAAAATAGTTTAAGATATTTTAAATATTATAACCAATCAGTATTTTAATTTTACAATCAATTAAGGAAAGAGTGGCGCCTCCCTGTGAGATATAACCCCCCTTTTTCTTTCTTTCTAACCATGTGCTATGCCAGAAAGAAAGGGCTCTAATTTCCCAACGTTGTTTTAACTGCTTCTGTAGTAAGGTTTCTAGTTCTCTAAAAATATCCGCTATAGATTTTTCATTAGGGGGGCTCATTGACCCTTCCTCATCCTTTTCAAACGTAAATGCTTCCACCTTCAATCGTTTACTCTCCATGTGACTCCAAATGTCCATTCTATGACAAGAGGGAGCTCATACCTAAACTACATAAGGATCCTATTAATCCGCCCGGGCGACCGATAATATCCGGTATAGACTCGCTTACTGCAAATCTATCACATTATATAGATAAACATTTACAGCCGGCAGTGAAAAAGATTAAGTCCTATATAAAGGACACAACCTCGGTAATACAAATGGTAGAAAAATTTGAATATAACCCCGAATGGATTATAGGAACACTGGACGTGCAGTCCCTATATACAATAATAAACCATAAACAGGGGATTGACGCCATGGGCCAACAATTACAAGAAAAAAGCCAATTACCCACAGAACAAATAGAATATCTGCAGACAGTCACCCAATATATTCTGGATCATAATTATTTTTGGTTTGACTCAGATATATATTTACAAATATGTGGCACTGCGATGGGCACCAGGTTTGCCCCCAGCTACGCCAATTTATTCATGGCTAATTGGGAACAGAAGAATATTGATCCCAAGCTGGGGACAGACCTGGTGCTGTGGAAGAGGTACATCGATGATGTCCTCTTCATATGGAGGGGGAATCAGGCATCATTGGATAAATTTCTAGAAGACATTAACAAGAATGATTGTAATTTACGGTTTACAGGAAAGACCAGCCAAACGATGGTGGAATTCCTGGACTTACAAATCAAAACAGAGGATACAAAATTAATATGTAATACATATCGGAAACCCACCTCAAAGAATAGTTATATCCTGTATAACAGCTGCCACCTCCCTCAATGGCTCCTAAATATACCTACAGGACAATTTAGACGAATTAGGAGAAATTGCTCTAAAATAGAGGATTTTGAGGAAGAGGCTTTAATTATGAAAAATCAATTCTCTGATTAAAAAGTACCCAGTAGAAATCTTGGATACGGCACTGGACACAGTTAGACAAATTGATCGAAAGTCTTTCTTTGATACAAAAATTAGAAAAGAATGTAAAGATGAAAATATAAGGATGATTTTGCCGTTTAATACCCACCACAAAAAGGTAAAATATATAATAAATAAGCACTGGCACTTTATAAACAAAGACAAAACGATAGGTCACCTAGTTCCACATTTTCCACAGGTCACTCTTACTAAAGCGCCAAATTTAGCCCTTATGGTAGCACCCACTATCCCTAAAAGGAATAAAAACATAGTGGATTCTTCCATACAAAAATGGACAAATACCACAGGTTTCTTCCGATGTGGTAAATGTATGGGATGTAAAAATACCACTTTTTCGAAAAAGACATCTATGATAAAATCTACCACAAGTACCCATCAACATACAATCAAGGACTTCCTTACGTGTAATTCAAATAGTGTCATCTATATTATACAATGTCCCTGTAAAAGACAATATGTGGGCAGAACTAAAAGACAACTCAAAGTTCGTATAGCTGAACACATTACAAACATAAGGAAGGGTTATGAGAAACATACCCTGTCTAATCATTTTAAATCTTCTCATAATCAAAATCCAGAGGGACTGACTTTTTCCGCACTCGAAAAGGTAGAAATAGATTGGAGGGGTGGGAATCACATTAAAAGAATGTTGAGGATTGAGTCTAGACATATGTTTGACTTCAACACCTTGTTACCAGCAGAAGATAGAAATATATGGGTTTCTATGAGGTGGTTGGGGGGTGGGGGGTCCTTTACCGAGGGAGGTCCCGTGAGTTATTATGACTATCCGGGCCCCCCCTCGGTGGAGGAGCCTCACCTACCTACTATACTTCTTTAAATATCTGCACTGATGTCTTTTTGAATATCCTTGCGGATATACCTCTATATATATTGGAATATAATTTGAAAATAAAATGTACTTTATATATGAAAGAAAGAAAAATCTGGAAAAATGAAAGGAAAACTATATATATAAAAATGTGGAATATTCGTACTGATTAAGTTTTTAGGAAGATGCTATATATCTTGTTTTAACCTGATTATTGGTCACGCTATTTATGTATAGATTTATATGCTTTATCTACGGATAGGGAGATTCATAGGGTATATACCACCTTCAAAATGAATATGGGGAGTTGTGAGCAATACACAACTATGGAATACGAGTGGAGAGCTGAATTATTGTAAAAACGCAATATGACGATTAAAACCGCACCATGTGAATGAATAGAAGTATCGCATGGTCGGTAATGCGTTTTTAGTTCAACTCCCTTCTCTTGTTCCACTGCACCAAGCTTATAAAATATGGGGACATTCTTGCTATGAATTAAGAATATAACCTCTGACATTGTCTATATATTTTTACATTTTTATATATTTAATAGATTAAATGTATATTTTTCTCAAATTCTCTTATACTCTAGCGATATATTTATATCTATCTATATGTTGATTTAATATGTTTTTAAAGTAGACAAAAGCAAGATCTCTATATTGTGAAATTTAACCGAGGAGAAAAAACACTAATGTCATTTCCTACACATGAGTGCAGCTAATTAATTTAAACTGCACCTGTGCAGGTGGATATAAAAATAAGTCATTTCCATGGGAAATTTAGCCACTGAAGAAGGAGTCGTAGTATACTCTGAAACGCGTATGGTAAATCCCATGAAATAAGGCACAGAACCAGAAGATTTAAAGCGCCTAAAGAAAAGGAACCAAAAGGAAAAGAAAAGGGATCGGTGAGAATCTATCTTTTTAAAGGAAAGCTGGATATCTGTTGGCTGTCTATGAGATAGGCACTTGGTAGTTATACAACCTGCGTGACACAACCAAATAGCGCAGCAAAAGGATACCACTGAAGCGACCTCTAACACAGCACAGATTTATACACCACCGAGGATCCCGGATTCAGTACTCTCACAACACCCGGTGGAAATTCCTATTACACCGCAACCTATAAAGATTATTAGCACTCGTGGGACGCCACCAGTGCTACAACTAAACCAGCAAAATACTTCAGCCGCAAGCAGTGAGTATACCAACTGCGGTTTATCTTTACAAATAGGCAGCGTTTTTTCCACTACAGCGACTTTGCAATATTAACTTACTGCGCTGAGTATGTGAAGCACCTTACTAGCCATAAACTATAAGTCCAAGTATTAGTTTGGAAATTCGTTTGGAGAGACTATACCCATGCAATAGACTCTGACACATTGGTCAAATATAGAGAATTTTTATTATTTTTATTTTTTATTTTTATAAATATATTGTATTTATGTATTTTATGTATTTTAGCTATGTAATTTAACATGTCGGAATAGATAGCTTTATATGTCCAAATAAATATATCGTTATACCAAAACTCTCCGTGTGTAGCCCAGGTGTTGGTATGCCCTACGATCTGTGATATGTCGAACTCGAGCGCCAGGAGGCCAACACATCATTCAACAATCTTGCTGTTTGGACAAATGGCCCTATATGTACCCCTAATAAATCGAGTCTCCCACTACTAGCACCTGTCTGGCCTGCCCTGCTTTCCTGGTCCCCTCCTTACTGGAGCTGACATTCCCCTGACTGGCAGAGGAAGTGTCTGCTCTCCCTGAACTGACATCCCCCTCATCTGCCAACCTTGCAAACTTGTTGGGATGTCAGATCAGGGCTAGCCTCCTTGGCACTCTTCCATCTGCCCTGCTTTCTAAATGTTATCCAGCTATCTATCTCACTTTCCTGAGACTTCTTGCTACCACCATCCTCTGCATATACCCCATGGAGTGCTTGCTCAGTGAGCAACAAACTCTTTTTCAAATTGTCAACGCATCTCAATGCTGAAATTCGGTCGTCTTGATACAGGATGTGCGATTCGAAACTCGCAATTTGCTCATATTTTGAACAGAGAAATGCACCCTCAAATGGCTGTTCCAGGACTGCATACATTTGCCAGGATGTGCGCTGGACTTCCTTGTAAGTAGTGGAACACATACTAATGGGGATTACACAAGACAAAAAGAAAAATTACAATAACACAAAGCAATGAAAAACAGACTTACTGTCCCCTTCTAAAGTCCACGAATCTAAAGTCACTCTTCAATCTTAAGTCACACACTTAATACAAACACACACCTGACATCAAACACGCTAACGCTGCTGTCAGACAATTTCAATCCAGACTGCTGATTTTTTTTTCTTTCCTCTGGATTCAAAGGCCAGTGTTTCCCAAATTCAAAGTAATTAATTAAGGATTAAATTTTTTCAAATAGGAGGATGTTGTCAGACAGATTTCATAATAACCATTTATTGCTTCCCGAACATAACTTTGAGAAATACTTAAACCAGATAGTAAACCCATACGACTCTCATAGTAACAGAGTAAAAAGTTTAATGGTTGAAATTAAGCAATAATGTAAAATACAGATCACATTCCATGACTGCCAGTATTTCTTATTTCTTAAGTGGCTATAAAGACATGACAACAGAATGTTACAGTAATGACCCACAGGGCAGCCATATGAAATATCTGGGTCACACACTGTCATATGGTAAGGGTTTCACATCACTCGTCATCTGTTATTGCAATGATTATACTAAGTATTTCATCATTTGCATTGCATAGCAAAGTCCCACAACAGATCACGTATGCTGTGAATTCTCAAATCTGCAGCGTGCCTACAATCTGTTGCAGTATAAAACTTTGTTGCAGGCTCTCTGAGCAGATTACATCCGAAAAATCTGCAAAACAAAAATCCCCACTGAAATGAAAATCTGTTTTTTTTGTCTACTTTTACTTAGGTTTCTTCTAGTATTCAAATAGTCTGCAGTTTTAACATTCATGGAGGTCTAAAACTATCAAGTGGTCACCATAGGAACAAAATTCTGTAATTTACAACCTAAATCTGGTGACTGGAATTACATTTTTATATCCGATAATGTGCTCTGTGGTGCGGGTACATTTGTAGAACACTATAAAATCATTTTCACATTTTGTTAATTTCAGGAAATATTATTTGCCTATTTCCAGAAGTTATGATATTGTTAGGCAGAAGATGACTAGTGTTGAGCACGAATATTCGAATAGCGAATTTTTACCACGAATATCGCCACTTCGAGAATTCGCGAATATTTAGAATATAGTGCTATATATTCGTTATATCGAATATTCGGCATCTGAATACATGATTAATCTCTACTTCGCTTGTGGGCAAATGAGAAGGAAGCAATGTCAAGTTCACAACAATACTTAGTGTATGTGATATATTTATAGAGCCGGTCGTTATGGACGCGGCGATACCTAATATGTGTGATTTTTCTTTTTTTTTCTTTTTTTTATTGCCTGTTTGTGTACTACAGTGAGTAGTACACAAGCAGGTTGCCTAGGAGACCCAGCCTGAGGTTGGATCTCCTGAGCACCCGTAGAAGGCAGGTCCCGATGCTGTGCAAGGCATTGGGCAGCCTCTGCATGGCATCGGGCTGTCTTCTGATGCTCCACCCGCCGCAAAAAATTCTATGTCGCGGTCAGCGCGGACCGCAGCATAGAAGGGGTTAATTCGCCGGCCTCGGCTTGTACAGTGATGCCGGCGGATACAGCAGGGGCATGGCTACCAGGAACTGCCAGACCCCTGCAATGATCAGGCGCGCACCGCTCAGGTGCCTGCCCAATCAGCCCACCTTGCATGTACGGCGGAATGCATTCTGGCAATGCAATCCCCGCCGTACATGCACAGTGTTTTGCGTTAAGGGGTTAAAACTATCTGTGGCACAAGACATGGTATGACAATTTTTGGTGCAAAATGAGCCGGAATTATGCTTAGCGCAGAAAATCTCCCCATGTTTTACGTTTCTACACTGTGTCCAGTTTTTACTAAAGGTGGTTTATTGATGGCCTGTCCTAAGCATAGGCCATCACTAGCTGATCTGCGGGGGGTCCGACACCCCACGCCCCAGCCAATCAACTGTCAAGGTATAGCTTCATCACCCTAAGTAGACGCCGGAACTACACAGCTCCATCAGCTTTGTAGAGGAGGGATCTTGTTAATACAGTGCTGTAATAACAAGCTCCCTCTACTACAAGGATGATGGCACCCCTTCTGTGATGATGGTACACTATAGCAACTGATTGGCAGGGGTGTGGGGGTATCAGACCCACGACAATCTACAGATGACCTACCCTGTGCCAACATTACAATTTGCAAGTAATAAGGAGGAAATTTTGTCACTGGGACTAATCTGGGCAAAATCTGATACCAAACCCCAGGGGCTTTGATAGGTTAAAACATTCAGGGCATGGGCCCCTGATGTTTTGTACCAGGCCCTGAATGTCCTGCCTGCTAGATACAACTGTATTGCCACCCTCAGGACGGCAATAGAATTGAATCTAATGCACTGGAAGAGCTAAAGGACCTGTCACCAGTAAAACAGACAGTGGTTGAAAAGGACCTGCGATGATGTCACCATCATGTGACACTTGCAGGAGAGGACGGTGGTGAAGAGGAGAAGTTTTGGGGGGAAAAGCTGTGGTGATGTCTGCTACATGAGGAGAGGTAAGTGAAGGGAGAGGCAGAGCATTGCTGGGAGTTGTGGTTATTTAACTGGGACTGTATGTTAGGGCTGAAAGGAGGGATGTTATTTACATGGAACTGTGTGTTGGAGGGGGCTGGGGAGGGGGTCATGTTATTTACATGGGACTGTATGTTGGAGGTGGCTGGGGAGGGGTCATGTTATTTACATGGGACTGTATGTTGATGGTGGCTGTAGGAGGGAGTTATGTTATTTACATGGGGCTTTATGTTGATGGTGGCTGTGGGAGGGAGTGATGTTATTTACATGGGACTGAATGTTGGAGGGGGGCTGGGGGAGGGAGTGATGTTAGTAACATGGGAATGTATGTTGATGGCATCTGTGGGAGGGAGTGATGTTATTTACATGAGACTGAATGTTGGAGGGGGCAGGGTGATGTTATTTACATGGGACTGTATGTTAAAGGCAGCTGTGGGAGGGAGTGATGTTATTTACATGGGACTGTGTGTCGGGGAGGGCTAGGGGAGGCAGTGATGTTATTTATATGGGACTGTATGTTGATGGCAGCTGTGGGAGGAATTGATGTTATTTACATGGGATTGAATGCTACAGGGGTCTGAGGGAGGTAATGATGTTATCTACATGGGACTGTATGTTGAAGGTGGCTGGTGGGGGGAATTATGTTATTTACATGGGGCTGAATGTTAGGGGTTGATCTTTACATGGGATTGCAAGTTGGAGGCAGCTGGGGAGGGGTGATATTATTTACTTGGGACTGTACTGTATGTTGAAGGCGGCTGGGGAGGAGGTTCTGTTATTTAAATGGGACTGTATTTTGGAAGGGGCTGTAGATAGAGAGAGATGTTATTTACATGGGACTGTATATCGGAGAGGGCAGGAGAGATGGTTTGATGTTATTTAAATGGGAGTGTATGGTGGAGGGAGGAATATAACTACAGGGGGCACTGCAGGGGACATTATAAATACTGGGGGCACTTCAGGCTAAGCATTATAACAGTAGGGGGCAGTATAAATACTGGGGGCACTGTAGGGGTATTATAAATCCAGGGGATATTAGGCGTTCTTATTACTACTGGGGGCTCTATATGAGTGACTTATAGATCTGCCTTATTTCTACTAAGAGCACTATGGGGCCTTATTACTACTGAGGTGTCTGGAGATAGCTTTATTACCACTGGGGGCACAATAGGGGGCCTTATTTCTACTGGGGGCTCTGTCAGGGTATTATTAATACTGGAGGGCTCTTCTACTAATGGGGGCACTCTTGGGGAGCGTTATCACTGTTGGGGGCACTGTAGGGGGCATTATTACTAATGGGGGCATTCTTGGGTAGCATTATCACTGTTGGGGGCACTGTACGGGGCAGTATTATTAATGCGGGCACTCTAGAAGGGAATTACTATTGGTGGGACTATGAGGAACACTATTACTATGGGGGCACTAATATTACTTCAGGATAGTATTTGGGAGTATTGGGGAGCACAGAGAGCAGCAGGATAACACTGTGGGGACTCCAGGTTGGGGGATGATGATAGAAATGTGAAGAAGCTAAGATGCC
This sequence comes from Bufo bufo, assembly GCF_905171765.1. NCBI lineage: Eukaryota > Metazoa > Chordata > Amphibia > Anura > Bufonidae > Bufo > Bufo bufo. The sequence continues at coordinate 315,952,202 of NC_053390.1, forward strand.
TGTATGTTACAGTCTGCAGAGATGAGGAGTGGCTGAAAGAAGTTGTACGGACCAAATAGAGAAAATGATGACAAAGAAGATCTACATTGGAGGAGATGTCACCTGGAGGTATGCGCTGCTGTATACCAAATACAGCAAAATGCTATGTGTGGGGGAGGTAGGGGGGCGACTTAGAGAACTGGGCCCTATTCATTGGGGCTTGGACCCCGGATCTTTTGAGACCCTAGCAACGCCCCTGCCAAAGCCTAAGAGGAACAGGATAGTCCACCCGTTAGGCCTTTTCCATATGGTCAGTGTTTTGGTCAGTGATTTCCATCAGTGATTGTGAGGCAAAATCAGAAGTGGGTAAAAAACACAAAACAAGTGCAGATCTTTCCCTTATACCTTATCTCTATGTAGCCTCCACTCCTGGTTTAGGCTCACAATCACTGATGGAAATCACTGACCAAACTTTGACTATGTGAAAGTGGCCTGTACACATAATTATGTTAGTGCTCTGGCATAAACACATTGGAAAATATAGTGTTTACAGTGAACGCCGTACAAAAACCCTTCTGTTCTTACTCTAAGTGTATTGGCACACGTCAGGGATGTGTTGCATTTTGGGTGTGGAAATAAAAAAAAACATAAAAAACACATGTGGTTTTTGCAACAGCATATCTATATACAGGGAGTGCAGAATTATTAGGCAAGTTGTATTTTTGAGGATTCATTTTATTATTGAACAACAACCATGTTCTCAATGAACCCAAAAAACTCATTAATATCAAAGCTGAATATTTTTGGAAGTAGTTTTTAGTTTGTTTTTAGTTTTAGCTATTTTAGGGGGATATCTGTGTGTGCAGGTGACTATTACTGTGCATAATTATTAGGCAACTTAACAAAAAACAAATATATACCCATTTCAATTATTTATTTTTACCAGTGAAACCAATATAACATCTCAACATTCACAAATATACATTTCTGACATTCAAAAACAAAACAAAAACAAATCAGTGACCAATATAGCCACCTTTCTTTGCAAGGACACTCAAAAGCCTGCCATCCATGGATTCTGTCAGTGTTTTGATCTGTTCACCATCAACATTGCGTGCAGCAGCAACCACAGCCTCCCAGACACTGTTCAGAGAGGTGTACTGTTTTCCCTCCTTGTAAATCTCACATTTGATGATGGACCACAGGTTCTCAATGGGGTTCAGATCAGGTGAACAAGGAGGCCATGTCATTAGATTTTCTTCTTTTATACCCTTTCTTGCCAGCCACGCTGTGGAGTACTTGGACGCGTGTGATGGAGCATTGTCCTGCATGAAAATCATGTTTTTCTTGAAGGATGCAAACTTCTTCCTGTACCACTGCTTGAAGAAGGTGTCTTCCAGAAACTGGCAGTAGGACTGGGAGTTGAGCTTGACTCCATCCTCAACCCGAAAAGGCCCCACAAGCTCATCTTTGATGATACCAGCCCAAACCAGTACTCCACCTCCACCTTGCTGGCGTCTGAGTCGGACTGGAGCTCTCTGCCCTTTACCAATCCAGCCACGGGCCCATCCATCTGGCCCATCAAGACTCACTCTCATTTCATCAGTCCATAAAACCTTAGAAAAATCAGTCTTGAGATATTTCTTGGCCCAGTCTTGACGTTTCAGCTTGTGTGTCTTGTTCAGTGGTGGTCGTCTTTCAGCCTTTCTTACCTTGGCCATGTCTCTGAGTATTGCACACCTTGTGCTTTTGGGCACTCCAGTGATGTTGCAGCTCTGAAATATGGCCAAACTGGTGGCAAGTGGCATCTTGGCAGCTGCACGCTTGACTTTTCTCAGTTCATGGGCAGTTATTTTGCGCCTTGGTTTTTCCACACGCTTCTTGCGACCCTGTTGACTATTTTGAATGAAACGCTTGATTGTTCGATGATCACGCTTCAGAAGCTTTGCAATTTTAAGAGTGCTGCATCCCTCTGCAAGATATCTCACTATTTTTGACTTTTCTGAGCCTGTCAAGTCCTTCTTTTGACCCATTTTGCCAAAGGAAAGGAAGTTGCCTGATAATTATGCACACCTAATATAGGGTGTTGATGTCATTAGACCACACCCCTTCTCATTACAGAGATGCACATCACCTAATATGCTTAATTGGTAGTAGGCTTTCGAGCCTATACAGCTTGGAGTAAGACAACATGCATAAAGAGGATGATGTGGTCAAAATACTCATTTGCCTAATAATTCTGCACGCAGTGTATAACAACATATTTATGGTACGTTTTCTTCCGGCAAAGGAAAACACGCGGCCGACCTAAATGACATTAATGTAACTCAATTTTGTAATTAAGGGTACTTTCACACTTGCAGCAGATGATTCCTGCAGGCAGTTCTGTCGCCGGAACTGACTGCTGGATCTGGCAATCCGGACGCAAACTGATGGCAAACGGATCCGTCTGACAAATGCATTGCAATACCGATCCGTCTCTCCAGTGTCATCCGGAAAAACGGATCCAGTATAATTTGTTTTAGCATTCTTAAAGGCCTGCGCATGCGCAGATAGAAAATCTGGATCCATTTTGCCGGAACACTTAATGCCAGATCCGGCACTAATACACTTCAATGTAAATTAATGCCGGATCCGGCATTCCGGCCAGTGTTCAGTATTTTTGTCCGGAGATAAAACTGCAGCATGCCTGGTCACTGGACATATGTTAAGCAGACCTGCATTGTCCAAAATCTGCTTGCATCCCTCTCAACAGGCTCAGGCTATTACTTCCCTCCTTGTGCTGTACACTACAGATGTGCTTGTGCCAGCTGGCTGCTCTCTACAAGCACACCAGAAAGTCACTGCGTGGAGAGATGATCTTTATGACAGCAAGCACCCAATGATAACAAATTAATGGAACCACCATTAAGAAAATACTTCTTCTGCCTTGTGTGAACCTGGTGTAACAGGAAATGTTATCCTTATGGACCCAATAACAATAGGGCTCAAATAGAATTCATTTATTCTTCTGAACATTAATAAATAAACAAACAAACCGGTAGATCTGCCGATCTGTGGACACCATACAAAGCACCCAATGGTTTTGTATGAAGCACTGATAATCCTTTATTTTGAATCAGTATGCTTGTAGATATGAAGCAATGAGCATTGAATGTAAATGAGCTTTGATGTCCTGTTCACACCAAAGAGACTAAAGTTTATTTAGATTGGGTGAGGCGTGAAGGGATGGATGCAGCTGGAGTCCTGGCCTTCTGCTGCAGAGATCTCCTGCTAGAAGGACAGTGCCAACATGGAAATACCAGTTCTCCAGCTGAAAAAATAGTTTTCAGCTAACTAAACAATGTGACGTTTGACTGTTTTATTGTGATGCAGGGTTTTAGTATTTAACATAGATATTTGCTTTACTCAAAAGAATAAAGTATAAAATCTTCCATTTTGAATTTTAAAGGGAATCTGTCACCAGTTTTCTGCTACCCTAACTCCAGCGCATGCCAATGAGTCCTCATATCCATGGCTTTACAGCTCTCTGCTGCTGATCAGAGGCAGGTGGGCGAGAAAAGCCATGAGCTCATGAATATGGGGACTAATTGGCATGCGCTGAAGCTCATCAATTCAAGATTTTGGCAAAATGACCTGGTCAATTACAGAAAGTTCCCCAGCATTTTGCTAAGGAGACCTGTCAGTAGTTTATGTTGCCCTTAGTTAGGACACCATAAAACTGGTGACAGATTCCCTTTAAAGGGGTTGTCTCACTTCAGCAAATGGCATTTATTATGTAGAGAAAGTTTATACAAGACACTTACTACTGTATTGTGATGGTGCATATTGCTTCCTTTGCTGGCTGGATTCATTTCTCCATCACATTAGAAACTGCTCATTTCCATGGTTATGACCAGCCTGCAATCCAACAGCTGTGGCTGTGCTTGCACACTATAGGAAAAAACACTAGCTTATGCACGCTCCCACAGTCCCGGCCATCAGGTAGGCTGGGACCTTTTGCTATAGTGTACAAACCGGATTCCAAAAAAGTTGGGACATTAAACAAATGTGAATAAAAACTGAATGCAATGATGTGGAGATGGCAAATGTCAATATTTTATTTGTAATAGAACGTAGATGACAGATCAAACGTTTAATCCGAGTAAATGTATCATTTTAAAGGAAAAATACGTTGATTCAAAATTTCACGGTGTCAACAAATCCCCAAAAAGTTGGGACAAGTAGCAATAAGAGGCTGGAAAAAGTAAATTTGAGCATTACGAAGAGCTGGAAGACCAATTAACACTAATTAGGTCAATTGGCAACATGATTGGGTATAAAAAGAGCTTCTCAGAGTGGCAGTGTCTCTCAGAAGCCAAGATGGGTAGAGGATCACCGATTCCCACAATGTTGCGCAGAAAGATAGTGGAGCAATATCAGAAAGGTGTTACCCAGCGAAAAATTGCAAAGACTTTGCATCTATCATCATCAACTGTGCATAACATCATCCGAAGATTCAGAGAATCTGGAACAATCTCTGTGCGTAAGGGTCAAGGCCGTAAAACCATACTGGATGCCCGTGATCTCCGGGCCCTTAAACGACACTGCACCACAAACAGGAATGCTACTGTAAAGGAAATCACAGAATGGGCTCAGGAATACTTCCAGAAACCATTGTCAGTGAACACAATCCACCGTGCCATCCGCCGTTGCCAGCTGAAACTCTACAGTGCAAAGAAGAAGCCATTTCTAAGCAAGATCCACAAGCTCATGTGTTTTCACTGGGCCAGGGATCATTTAAAATGGAGTGTGGCAACATGGAAGACTGTTCTGTGGTCAGACGAGTCACGATTCGAAGTTCTTTTTGGAAATCTGGGACGCCATGTCATCCGGACCAAAGAGGACAAGGACAACCCAAGTTGTTATCAACGCTCAGTTCAGAAGCCTGCACCTCTGATGGTATGGGGTTGCATGAGTGCGTGTGGCATGGGCAGCTTGCATGTCTGGAAAGGCACCATCAATGCAGAAAAATATATTCAGGTTCTAGAACAACATATGTTTCCATCCAGACGTCATCTCTTTCAGGGAAGACCCTGCATTTTTCAACAAGATAATGCCAGACCACATTCTGCATCAATCACAACATCATGGCTGCGTAGGAGAAGGATCCGGGTACTGAAATGGCCAGTCTGCAGTCCAGATCTTTCACCTATAGAGAACATTTGGCGCATCATAAAGAGGAAGGTGCAACAAAGAAGGCCCAAGATGATTGAACAGTTAGAGGCCTGTATTAGACAAGAATGGGAGAGCATTCCTATTTCTAAACTTGAGAAACTGGTTTCCTCGGTCCCCAGACGTCTGTTGAGTGTTGTAAGAAGAAGGGGAGATGCCACACAGTGGTGAAAATGGCCTTGTCCCAACTTTTTTGGGATTTGTTGACACCATGAAATTCTGATTCAACATATTTTTCCCTTAAAATGGTACATTTTCTCAGTTTAAACTTTTGTTCTGTGATTTATGTTCTATTCTAAATAAAATATTAGAAGTTGTCACCTCCACATCATTGCATTCAGTTTTTATTCACGATTTATATAGTGTCCCAACTTTTTTGGAATCCGGTTTGTACAAGCACGACCACCACTGCTGGAATACAGGGCGCTTGTAACCATGGAAACGAGCAGTTTATACTGTGATGGAAAAATGATTTCCAGCCAGCAAAGGAAACAATATGGATAATAACAGTACATTAGTAAGTGGCTTTTATTAACTTTCTCTACATAATAAATGCTACTTACTGAAGTGACACAACCCCTTTAAGTCCACCCTTTTTAAAATAAAAATCTTGTTTTATCCCTGGCCAACACTGCAAGGGACATGCAATATAGCATGCGGGTCATTCAAATGAGCAGCCCTTTGTGAGGAGCTCTCCACTTTGGCTCAAAAATGGTGTCCCTAGCATTGGATACACATCTACAGTGTGGTCACCTGTAAAGAGACTGTTTAGTCTTATTTATCAAAACTGTCTAATAGAAAGGCTGAGTCACATCACATTTTTGCATACATTTACCATATACAGTGCCTTGCAAAAGTATTCACCCCCCTTGACTTTTTCGTATTTTGGTGCCTCACAACCTGGAATTAACATGGATTGTTTGAGGATTTGCATCATTTAATTTACAGAACATGTCCACAACTTTGAATATGTTTTTTTTCGTTTTTTTTTTATTGTGACACAAACAAAAAGGACAAAATAATAGAAAAATTCAATGTGCATAACTATTCACCCCCCTAAAGTCAATACTTTGTAGAGCCACCTTTTGTGGCAATCACAGTTCCAAGTAGCTTTGGATAAGTCTCTATGAGCTTGCCACATCTTTCCACTGGGATTTTTGCCCATTCCTCTTTGCAAAACTGCTCCAGCTCCTTCAAGTTGGATGAACAGCAATCTTTAAGTCTGACCACAGATTTTCTATTGGATTGAGATCTGGGCTTTGACTAGGCCATTCCAACACATTTACATGTTTCCCCATAAACCACTCAAGTGTTGCTTTAGCACGCACAGAGTGGTACAGGTTTTGCTTAAGAATATCCCTGTATTTAGCACCATCCATCTTTCCCTCAACTCTGACCAGTTTCCCAGTCCCAGCTGCTGAGAAACATCCCAACAGCATGATGCTGCCACCACCATGTTTCACTGTGGGGATGGTGTTCTTTGGGTGATGTGATGTGTTAGGTTTGCGCCAGACATAGCGTTTTCTTTGATGGCAGAAAAGTTCAATTTTAGTCTCATCAGACCAGAGCACCTTCCTCCATACATTTTGGGAGTCATGCCTTTTCGCAAACTCACAATGTGCCTTTTTGTTTTTAGCTGAAAGTAATGGCTTTCTTCTGGCCATTCTGCCATAAAGCCCAACTCTATGGAGCGTACGGCTTATTGTCGTCCTATGTACAGATACTCTAGTCTCTGCTGTGAAACTCTGCAGCTCCTCCAGGGTTACCTTAGGTCTCTGTGCTGCCTCAGTGATTAATGCCCTCCTTGCCCGGTCGTTGAGTTGTGGTGGGCAGCAGTCTCTTGGCAGGTTTGCTGTTGTGCCATGTTCTTTCCATTTGGTTATGATAGATTTGATGGTGCTCCTGGGGATCATCAAAGGTTTGGATATTTTTATAACCTAACCCTGACTTGTACTTCTCAACAACATTGTCCCTTACTTGTTTGGAGAGTTCCTTGGTCTTCATGGCAGTGTTTGGTTAGTGATGCCTCTTGCTTAGGTGTTGCAGCCTCTGCGGCCTTTCAAAAAAAAGGTGTTTATATGTAATGACAGATCATGTGCCACTTAGATTGCACACAGGTGGACATCATTTCACTAATCATGTGACTTCTGAAGGTAATTGGTTGCACCAGAGCTTTTCCTGGGCTTTCTAACAAAGGGGGTAAATACATACGCACATGGCAATTTTCTGTTTTCTATTTCTAAACAATAGTTTATATTTTTCTGATTTCACTTCACCAACTCAGACTATTGTGTTCTGATCCATCACATAGCTCACTATGCTTTAACATACTGTAAACTGCGGCAAAAAACATATACGTTAACATATGCTTTTTTTTTACAGTGGAACTCTATGGTGATGGATGCCACTGTATGACATCTGTCAGAGTCCTCCGTACATAGACAAAAATGTGATGTGAACCTAGCTTTAGACTGTCTTTGTTGACTATAGCAACCAATTAAAGATCTGGATTAATTTCTTAAACTTTTCTGGTAAAATGAAAGCTGAGCTCTGATTGGTTGCTATGGACAACAAAGAACGTTTTACTTTATTTTGTAAATAATGTAATTCAGTTTTGCAGTGTATTACCCTTTGATGGAAGGCACCAAAACCACGGCTCAGCTGCGACGTGTGTGGCCAAAATTGTTTTGTGGTCCGCAAATTACAGATCCGCAAAATGCGGATCCCTGCCAAGTGCACTCACCTCTACCTGCTTGATGTTCTCCGGTCCACGCTGCCCTGTCCTGACTGCGTACAGTGTCAGGACGTGGTGCTTGCACCTTGACCTGATGCTGCAGGCAGTCAGGTGACAGTGCAGCATGTGCCCATAGAAGGTCAGGGAGAGAAGAAGCAGGGGAGACCACTAGACCTGGAGAGGAGCGCCAGAGCAGGAGAGGTAAGTTAATTTATTTACGGTCTGATCTGAGGTATGATAATTGGGAGTCCATCTTGGAGGTCTAACGGGGTCTCATCTGAGGTCTGATATGGGGCAAGCCTGCCATGGAGTCCAGATCTAAGGTCTGATACCTGAGTCTCACATGGAGGTTTAAAGGGGTCTGATCTGGGGTATGATATGGAGATCTAAAGGGGGTCTGATCTGAAGTCTGAAATGGGGGTCTGACATGGAGATCTAAAGGGGCTCTGACATGGAGATCTAAAGGGGGTCTGACCTGAGGTCTGATATGGGGGGGGGGGGGCGGGGTCTGACACGGAGATCTAATGGGGATCTGATGTCTGATATTGGTGGGGGTCTGACATGAAGGTTTAATGGGGTTCTGAAACTGGGGCCTGACATGGAGGTTCAAAGGGGGTCTGATCAGAGGTCTGATATGGGGGTGATATAACATGAAGGTCTGATTGGGGTCTCATCTGAGGTTTGATATAGGGGTCTAATCTGAGGATCTGCTATGGGGGTCTGATGATCTGATATGAGAGTCTGATTTGAAGATATGATGTGGAAGTCTAATATGAGCTCCGATCTGAGGTCTGATATGGGGGTCTCATCTGATATGGGGATCTGACCTTAAGATATCTGAAAAAGGGGGTCTGATCTGAAGTGTGATATGAGGGTCTGATATGGGGTCAGATCTGAGGATCTGATATAGGGGTCTGATTTGATCATCTGATTTGGGGATCTGATCTTAACTCCTTAAGGACACAGCCTTATTTCCCCTTAAGGACCAGGCCATTTCTTGCAAATCTGACCAGTGTCACTTTAAGTGGTGATAACTTTAAAACGCTTTGACTTATCCAGGCCATTCTGAGATTGTATTTTCGTAACATATTTTACTTCATGACACTGGTAAAATGGAGTCCAAAAATATCATTTTTATTTATAAAAAAAATACCAAATTTGGAAAAATTAGCAAATTTCCAAGTTTCAATTTCTCTACTTCTATAATACATAGTAATACCTACAAAAATAGTTATTACTTTACATTCCCCATATGTCTACTTCATGTTAGGATCATTTTGGGAATGACATTTTATTTTTGAGGGACGTTACAAGGCTTAGAAGTTTAGAAGTAAATCTTGAAATTTCTCAGAAATTTTCAAAAACCAACTTTTTAAGGACCAGTTTAGGTCTGAAGTCACTTTGTGAGGCTTACATAATAGAAACCACCCAAAAATGACACCCCTCAAGGTATTCAAAACTGAATTTACAAATGTTGTTAACCCTTTAGGCGCAGAAGGAAAGGAATGCCATACGGTTTTTGGAAGGCAGATTTTGCTGGACTGTTTTTTTTGACACCATGTCCCATTTGAAGCCCCCCTGATGTACCCCTAGAGTAGAAACTCCATAAAAGTGACCTCCATCTAAGAAACTACACCCCTCAAGGTATTGAAAACAGATTTTACAAATGTCGCTAACCCTTTAGGTGTTCCACAAGAATTAATGGAATATAGAGATACAATTTAAAAATTTCACTTTTTTGGCAGATTTTTCATTTTAATGTTTTTTTTCCAGTTACAAAGCAAGGGTTAACAGCCAAACAAAACTCAATATTTATGGCCCTGATTCTGTAGTTTACAGAAACACCCCATATGTGGTCGTAAACTGCTGTACGAGCACACGGCAGGGCGCAGAAGGAAAGGAATGCCATACGGTTTTTGGAAGGCAGATTTTGCTGGACTGTTTTTTTGACACCATGTCCCATTTGAAGCCCCCCTGATGCACCCCTAGAGAAGAAACTCCAAAAAAGTGACCCCATTTTAGAAACTACGGGATAGGGTGGAAGTTTTGTTGGTACTAGTTTAGGGTACATATGATTTTTGGTTGCTCTATATTACACTTTTTGTGAGGCAAGGTAACAAGAAATAGCTGTTTTGGCACAGTTTTTTTTTGTTATTTACAACATTCATCTGACAGGTTAGATCATGTGGTATTTTTATAGAGCAGGTTGTCACGGACGCGGCGATACCTAATATGTATACAATTTTTTTATTTATGTAAGTTGGCACTATTTTGGGATGCATATGACTTTTTGATCACACTTTTTGTGATGTAAGGTGACAAAAAATTGTTTATTTAGCACAGTTTTTATTTTTATTTTTTACGGTGTTCATCTGAGGGGTTAGGTCATGAGATATTTTTAGAGAGTAACTTATTACGGACGCGGCAATACCTAATATGTATACTTTTTTTATATTTATGTAAGTTTTACACAATGATTTCATTTTTTAAACAAAAAAAAATCATGTTTTAGTGTTTCCATAGTCTGAGATCAATAGTTTTTTCAGTTTTTGGGCGATTATCTTGGGTAGGATATCATTGTTGCGGGATGAGATTACAGTTTGATTGGCACTATTTTGGGGTGCATATGACTTTTTGATCGCTTGCTATTACACTTTTTATGATGTAAGGTGACAAAAAATTGTCATGTGATATTTTTATAGAGCTGGTCGCTACGGACGCGGCGATACCTAATATGTATACTTTTTTTTATTTATGTAGGTTTTACACAATAATATCATTTTTGAAACAAACAAAATAATCATGTTTTAGTGTCTCCATATTCTGAGAGCCATATTTTTTTCAGTTTTTAGGTGATTATCTTAGGTATGGTCTCATTTTTTGCGGAATGAGAGGCCGGTTTGATTGGCACTATTTTGGGGTGCATATCTCTTTTTGATCGCTTGCTATTACACTTTTTGTGATGTAAGGTGACAATTTTTTTTTATTTAGCACAGTTTTTATTTTTTACGTTGTTCATCTGAGGGGTTAGGTCATGTGATATTTTTATAGAGCTGGTCGCTACGTACGCGTCGATACCTAATATGTAAACTTTTTTTATTTATGTAGGTTTTACACAATAATATCATTTTTGAAACAAAAAAAATAATCATGTTTTAGTGTCTCCATATTCTGAGAGCCATATTTTTTTTCAGTGTTTGGGCGATTATCTTAGGTAGGGTCTCATTTTTTGAGGAATGAGATGACAGTTTGATTGGCACTATTTTGGGGTGCATATCACTTTTTGATCGCTTCTATTACACTTTTTGTGATGTAAGGTGACAAAAAATGGTTTATTTAGCACAGTTTTTATTTTTTACGGTGTTCTTCTGAGCGGTTAGGTCATATGATATTTTTATAGAGCCGGTCGATACGGACATGGCAATACCTAATATGTATACTTTTTTATTTATTTGTGTAAGTTTTACACAATAACAGCTTTTTTAAAACAAAAAAAATGATGTTTTAGTGTCTCCATATTCTGAGCCATAGTTTTTAAATTTTTTAGGCGATTGTCTCAGGTAGGGACTCATTTTTTGCGGGATGATGTGACGGTTAGATTGGTACTATTTTGGTGGGCGTACGCCTTTTTGATCGCTTGCTGTTGTACTTTTTGTGATGTAAGATGACAAAAAAATTGTTTATTTAGCATTTTTTTTTTTTACGGTGTCCATTTGAGTGGTTAGGTTATATGTGATATGTTTATAGAGCCGGTCGATACGCACGCGGCTAATATGTCTATTTTTTACCAAATTTTTTTAACTTTATTTGGGGAAAATGATGTTTTTGTTTATTTTTACTTTAAACTTTTAATGATTTGAGCAGGCACCGGCTTCCGATCACCGCTCGCCGTGCGGCGGTGATTGGAAATACACAGGGCGTACAGGTATGCCCTGTGTCCTTAAGTACCAGTACATCAGGGCGTACCTGTACGCCCTGTGTCCAGAAGAGGTTAAGATCTGATATGAGGGTTTGATCTGAGGTAAGAAATGGGGGTCTGAACAAAAAGGTAAGGGGTTATTTTTTGTACTGGCATACATTATAAGGGAATATTTTTGTACTGGCACACATTATAAGGGGGTATTTTTGTACTGGCACATATTATAAGGGATTATATTTGTACTGGCACATATTAGGGGGCCTTTTTAAGGGGGCATTATAACGAGTATTACTACTGAAGGACACAACAGGGGCATTTTTACTATTGGGAGCACTGTTAACACTGCACTCTGGGAGATAATTAATTCTATTGGTGGGACTTTGAAGAGCACTATTACTGTGGGTAGTATCAGGTTAGCAAAATTATTTTTTGTTTACAGCACTATTAGTGTCAGGGACACTATTTGCTTGGTGCAGTTATTTTTTACGACACAGTATGCCAATAATTATTGAAGAGTGCACTATCTGTGTGGAACTAGTATTTTCAGGTGGTTTATCTGTTTCTTCTGTATAGTATTGGGTACCAGATTCAGAATGTGGGAGGATGATGGAAAAGTAGGAAGCTAAGATGTCTGTCAAACTCTGCAGAGACAAGAGAAGGATCAAAGAAACCATCATGGCGGTCTCGTCTGAACGGAGAAGATGAGGAAAGAGAATATCTACATCAGAGGAGACGTCACTGGATGTAAGAGCTATGTGCTGCTGTATTACTGTGTATGCTTTGTAGAGCTGTATGTAATGATTTCCAAGTCTGTCTTTAACAGTAGGGAAGGTGTTAGGCTGAGAATTTGGCATGGAGGACTTCTGTTTAAATTTTTACCTCAGGCAGCAAAAAGGCCCCCCTGCCCCTGGCCACAAAGCACTGAGTGAAGGGGGGCCCAAGCTGAACTCTTGCACCAGGGCCCATGAGCCTTTAGGTACGCTGCTGATAATAGCATATGTGTGCGTGTACTGTATGTCACAGATACAATGTACTATTCTATGTTGTGCCACTTCTCTATTCTTGCTACTAGAAGTTTATGAATGAATCGCCAAAAGTCTGTAATAGGTTCATCTGGGTATTAACAGTTGGGGTAGTGTCCCTGCACAGTCTGACACTATCCAATCAGTGCTACCAGTGTCACACTGATTGGGCAAAAACATTAAATAAAAAAAAGATTTTTATTTGTACAATGTGATGAAAAGTATGACATCAGCAAGGAAAATTGCTGCAGCCTAGAGGTTTACTTTACGTTGCATCAAACTCCTAATACGTCCTTGGGCTTCAGAAGTCATCTTGATAGAATAATTTAGGAGTTTCATACTGCAAGAACCATGGAAAGCTTGTGGTTATTACAGTGGCATCTGACAGGCTCCCTGGCTACAAACAACTGCTTTTTGAAATGCTTCAGAGTTTCAGACAAAAATTTGTTAAAAATTATCAGAAAATGGACTAAACAGTTATAGGGGAGGCTGCCCTCCAGCTTCTACCCACCTGACTCGAGATGATTGACATGCCTCTTCCTATCAATCAAGTTGCGTTTAGTGGGGAGAAGACAGTGGAGAGCTGCACCTGTGACACTTCTACATGTTCCTGTTCTTAAAGGGGTTGTCTCATCATGGACAATGGGGGCATATCGCTAGGATATGCCCCCATTGTCTTATAGGTGCAGGTCCCCCTATATCAAGAACGGAGCCCCCAAGGTGGTGGCTGGAGGACTCCGGTCCGGACACCACCAAGCCGGCTCCCGATAGAAATTAATGAGAACCCTTCTTTCACCCTAGTGCTTTTTTCCCGCCGACATGTGCACTAAAATGGCGCTACACGCACTTTAAGTGGCTTTGTCCACTTAAAGTTCAATACGAACTGGTTTGCTCATCTTTAAAAGTAACATCCAATACAAAAATACCTCCACATAAATTAATCAAAACTCAGCTTTATGTATGACCACCACTGATGGATTACAGGGTGGTCGTAACCATGGAAACGAGAAGTGTATAATTTGATGGAAAAAATAATTCAGCCAAAGAAAGCAATATGGACAATCACAATGTATTAGTAAGCACCTTGTATTAACTTCTTCTACATAATAAATGCTATTTGCTGAAGTGAGACAACTCCTTTAACTTTCTGCAAATTACTTGAATGATGTATTCAACCATTTTAATTTTTAATTTTAGTAATAAATATAGATCACTTTTAGAGATGATACATACCTAATATACTAACCGGGATACACCACTTTGTATGTAGTGGAAGTATATCTACTATTTTGAATACAAAAATACCTCCACATAAATTAATCAAAACTCAGCTTTACTGAATACAAACAAATACATAGACATAAATATAGCAGCAGTTGATACTCCAAAAGAGGACATAAAGTTCGCTGCAGAGTCAGTCTACACAAATCCACCTATGTCAAAAGTTTAAATGACTTATTATGCACCCAACACTTACAATGGTCATATAGAAAAAGCTCAAGAGAGCGAGTTAATAGCTTGGACGTAGTGATATGGGGATCATGTCATTACATAGCATATAACAACTTCATATGGATTACAGACCGACTCTGCAGAGTCCTCTTCCCAACGCCATTTTGCCCTAAAGCTTCTTCCGGGGATAAAGAACCACAGTCAACACCTCCTCCTTTTATACCCAAATACATACTTGCACACTTTAGGAAAAAGCACTAGTCTATATGCGGTCCCATGGTCCTTGCCACCAGAGAGGCCAGCGCTTTTTTCTATTGTCTGCTAGCACGTCCACCGCTGATGGATTGCAGGGTGGTTGTAATCATGGAAATGAGCAGTGTATAATGTGATAGAAAATGAATCCAGCCAGCAAAGAAAACAACATAGATAATAACAATACATTAGTAGGTGCCTTGTATTAACCTCCTCTACATAATAAATGCTATTTGCTGAAGCGAGACAACCCTTTAAGGTTACAGATTCGTAGATCACTAGCTCTGATTCATCCTCTTTTCTCATGATGAAACAGATGCTGGGATGAGTGTTTACTAAATGCTGAAATTTATGGCTTTCCGTTGTTGCTTACATAAATGTTGTATATCTTGAAACCACAATAAAACAAACTGTCAAGAATGTAGCCTTTCCAGTAAAGACAGAGAGCCATCTTTTTTATTTTTCAAAGTAATAACATCAATTGTTCTGTATATTTTACTTGTAGTAACTTTGAATCAACAAGAAGCACAAAATGTTTGCTCTAATGTTCCCTAAAATCAAATGACTTCATGAGTTAGATAAAGGCAAAGATTAACAATATTTACAAAAGAAATCTTACATTTTCCAAACTAATTTTCCACACGTAAATCAGTTTGTCTGTTATCATGACCCCTTAAAGACTGGGCCAATTTTCATTTTTGCATTTTCGTTTCTGTTTCCCCGCCTTCCAAGACAGATAACTTTTTACATTTTCTGTTCATGTAGCCTTATTAAGTCTTATGTTTTGATGAAAACGTATTTTTTAATTTACCATATCTTGTATTGAAAAAAAAAAATCTTTGTTGGGTGGTATAAAAACCACCAAGGTTTCTCAGGTTTAGTTTTTATGGTGTTCAAGTTCCACAAAAAATTACATGACAAGTTTATACTGAGTTCACATCACCATTTAGCTTTACGTTCTTCTGATCCGTCAGAAGAAGAGAGGGAGAAAAAAACAGGATCCTGTAAAAGACTAATCCTGTTGCATCAGTTGTCATTCGTTTGAGCCAAATCTATCTGAGATCCGTTATTTTAGATGGGGGAAAAAAGTAACGTATTGGGTTGCTCAACCAAGAGTTGGAATGATCGAGGTGCTACTGCTAAGACACACCCAGTCTGATCAGTAAATGTAATTTAAAATATTAGCAGGCACACTTTCAAATGGAGTACGTATTTATACTGTATATCCTTGCTGCTATTGTACATTTTTTGATCAACAATTTTATGTGTGCAGTTTTTTTATATTTATTTTAATATTCAGATTAATAAATACGCACTCCATTTGAAAGTGTGCCTGGTAATATTTTAAATTACATTACTGAGAATGTTTTTCCCATGCTTACTAGTAGAGATGGCCTTGCGGTTCGCCCGGCGGTCATTTTGCAACGAACTTTGCGCGTTCGTGATTCGCCGAACTTGCGAACATATGGCGATGTCCGCCGACGCCATATTATTTTGCATTGCGCTGAATTTTGACCTATGACACATCCATCAGGTGGGACAAGACAGCCAAATGAGACGTTTCAGCACATGGACACACCCCCACCCTATCAAAGAACCCGATCTGGCAGCCATTTTACATTCTGTGTTTTGCCAGTGTAGGGAGAGGATGCTTTGTGGAGTAGGGACAGGCTGTTAGGAAAACCAAACTCTAGCTAATAGGGCCACAAAAGTCCTTTTAAGGACTAGTATAGATGTGCTATCGATAGGTGTAATATACTGAGGGGTGTGATATACTTATAATATACTTTCTAACATAGAAAGTATATTATAGTGCATTTGTATTGTGCAGCAGTTGTGTGCTGTTCTGCTGCGATACCGCAGCTATATAGAGGGACAAACACTATTGGAACAACTAATTGCAATGGGTGTGATATACCTATTGCCTCCAAAAAAACGGATTAAAGGGGTGTGATATACCTATAATATACTTTCTAACATAGAAAGCATATACTGCATTTGTATTGTGCAGCTGTTGTGTGCGGTTCTGCTGAGATACCGCAGCTATATAGAGGGACAAGCGCTATTGGAACAACTACTTGCAACAGGTGTGATATACCTGTTGCCCCCAAAAAAACTGATTGAGCGGTGTGATATACCTTCTTACACAAAATACTAATTGAGGGCTGCGATATACCTGTTGCCCCAAATAAACAGGGTGGTGTGATATAACTGTTGTGGCAAAAATAATAATTGAGGGGTGTGATATACCTGTGTAACAGTCCTACAGGCTCACCTGAGTCAGAGGACCACTGGCTGGAGGTAGGAGTGGAGCCCAGTGGCAAGGACCGCAGGCAGGTAGTAAGCGTGGTCAGACAATCCGGATGGCAACGGTGGTAGCAGTTCAGTAGGTAGGGATAAGGCAGAAGAGTAGTCGGTAGGCAGGCGGTGGGTCAGGGCAGGCGGCAGTAAGCGTGGTCAGACAATCCGGATGGCAACGGTGGTAGCAGTTCAGTAGGTAGGGATAAGGCAGAAGAGTAGTCGGTAGGCAATTCCTGGTCAGCAGTGGACTTCCAACAGTAGCAAGAGCAACAGATGAGGAGAAGCTTGATCAAGGCTCAGGAGCTCAATAATCAGCAAACTGGAGTGCAAGGGGCTGGACTATATAGGGAAGTACCAGGTATGGGGAATCAAGGGTAATTAGCAAAGCTAGGCAAGAATGAGGTTAACTAATAGGCTTCAGGGAGGAATGTCCAGAGAGGACGGTAGCCTAGTAAGCAGGGCTACCGCCTGGGATGTGGCTGGTCAGGGGTTTGAATCCCGACAACCTGCTTCCACAAAATATTGATTAAGGGGTTTGATATACCTGCTTCCACAAAATATTGATTGAGGGCTGAGATATAACTGCTTCCAGAAAATACTGATTAAGGGGTTTGATATACCTGCTTCCACAAAATACTGATTGAGGACTGTGATGTACCCGCATCCACAAAATACTTATTAAGGGGTTCGATATACCTGTTTCCACCAAATATTGATTGAGGCCTGCGATATACCTGCTTCCGCAAAATACTGATTGAGAGCTGCGATATACCTGCTTCCACAAAATACTGATTGAGGGCTGCGATATACCTGCTTCCACAAAATACTGATTAAGGGGTTTGATATACCTGTTTCCACCAAATATTGATTGAGACCTACCGATATACCTGCTTTCACAAAATACTGATTCAGAGGTTCGATATACCTATTTCCACCAAATATTGATTGAGGCCTGCGATATACCTGCTTCCACAAATACTGCTCTTCTCTAGGAACTTAGGCACAGGGTCATTTTAAAAATAACAGGCAGAGGAAGAGGCAGGCCATTCCGCAGGGGTGGTAGGGGTCGGCAGGTGCATCGGGCCGGAGCCTACGTAGGAAGTTGGAGAAGGCGCGTGCGATTACTTCAAAGGGCGCACCAGAGTTGGTTGAGTGGCTCACTCACCCTTCCGGTTCTGCACCTTCGTCATCCTCTGTATCTGCACCCTCCTCACTCTCTGTTGTGTGTACCCCCAAATACGCCATCACCACCATAGCCCCTCCAGTCGAGTCAGAGGAATTATTTCTCCATCCATTCCCAGACCTTACCGATGCGCAGCCATTCTTGACATCGGATGAGGAAGAGGAAGTAGCAACGGCCGCCACCCATCGGTCTGACGACAATACCCAGATCAGCCCAAGGAGGAAGATCCCCGCTGTTGCTACCTACTCTGAGATCTCAAATGTCAGTGGTGGTGAAGGTGACGATGATGATGTGTCGATGGACGTCATGTGGGGATGAGGAGAGTTCAGAGGGAGAGACGGAGCAGCAGAGAGGGAGGAGAAGGAGTAGAAGCAGGCACAGCTCGCAGGGCACAGGAGGCAAAAAGCAGACTGAAAATGTATTTGAAGCGAACCAGCCACCATGCACGGTCATTTCTGGCGCTCCCAGGACGCCAGCACATGGCTCCGCGGTGTAAGCTTTTTTTAAAGTGTCAGCTGCTGACAATAGTGTTGCCATCTGCAGCCTGTGCTGTCAACGCATAAGTCGTAGTAAGCCCAACACTCACCTAGGGACGACCACCTTAAGAAGGCACCTGGCCTCCCATCACCGCGCCCAGTGGGAGCAACGCCATCAGAACCCACAAAGCCACACTCCCGGCCCTTCATGTCCTGCCTCTTCTCCTTCTCCTCCCATTTGTCCTCCACTCCACCTTCCACCATCCAATCGTCACGTTCATCTGGCAGAAGGCATGCTACTGTGGCCCAAATGTTTGAGCGTAAAAAGAGGATGACGCCAGATAACCCTATTGCCCAACAGTTGACCTCTGGTTTGTCGAAACTGCTAACTACTGCCATATAAACTGTTGGACTCGGAAGCCTTTAGAAAATTTGTGGCCATTGTCACACCGCAATGGAAGGTCCCTGGAAGGAAATATTTCTCCCAGAAGGTCATCCCAGAGCTATATGTTCACCTCCACCTTTTAAAGAGATTTTAGGTGGAGATAGCAGAAGGGGGGAGGGGTAAGTGTATTTAAAGACGGGATGTGGGATTTTAGGTTACGCCCCTGATGAAGCTTTGGAGCGAAACCCGGGTCGGGCAGGAGCAGTAGGCTGAGATTTGTTTTATCTGCTTATGTGTCCACCTACGTTTGTGAGTATTTTAAAAAAAGTTTTAATTAAACTGAACAGCGGTTCTTCACTATTGGAGTCTTTATACTCTATAGAACTACAGGTGAAAAAAAAAACACCGGAGGAATTGTAGCTGGATGCAATGGTCTTGTGTCTAATGTGTCTGATGTGCCTGATTTCCACCTGCCCCTGTGAGTATAACAGCGAAAGTGCGGGTGAGAAGCATTTACAGTGCTACACTATTGGTGCGCTTTTTCTGCAGGAGCTGTAGTGGAAGGAGGATTTTTAGGAGAATATGATGTCCTATCGGTGCTTGTATAGTTTGATGATCCGACGGAGAGACGATAAATTAGTGAAAAGTCGCGCGGACCCACAAAAACGCAGTCTGATTTGTGACAGCCCGACGCACTGGAACTTCACCTTGATAGGCTGCTCCAGCAGCAATGTGCCGTACCGTCTACTGTACCTGTACGAACTCTGCAGCAGGACAGGTTCTGGGGAGATTGGTTTCTTTTCACCCAGTGACTGCTCATGCGCGACGCATGCAGACTTCTGCGGCCATTTGATGAGATCACCAAACTGGTCAGTAGCAGCCAGGGCGCCATCAGTGACATTGTACCTTATGCCTTATTTCTGGAGCGTGCATTGCATTGTGTCATTGATCAAGCCGTCGAGGAGCAGAAGCAGAAAGATGTGGAAGTCGCAATGCTGAATGAATTCCCAGGGGGGGCTACTCCATCTGAGACAAGTCAGCAGGAGTCTGAAGAGGAGTCAGAACACGATGGTGGCTGGAGGAGGAGGATTTGGAGCAAGAAGAGCAGGATTTGATGGGGACTTTAAACTTTTCGGGGATCCCTGGTGTTGTCCGTGGGTGGAGGGAGGAGACAGAGGACGACTTTCTCCTGGGCGATGAGCAGGAGCCAGGGTGCTCCATTGCTTCCAATTTAGTGCAAATGGGGGCCTTCATGCTCCAGTGTTTGAAGAGGGACCCCCGTATAAAAAGCATAAAGTGCAAGGACCAGTACTGGGTGGCAACGTACTTAAACCCCCGGTACAAACACAAAATGGCGGATATGTTACCAGCATCACAGAGAGCTGTCAGAATGCAGCATTTCCAGACCTTGCTCAGAGAGATGCTGCATTCTGCTGTTGTGGGCGCTGGCAGAGGAATTTTCACCCACAGCGAAACATGTGCGGGTACCAATCCTACCGCGCATGCAAGAAGAGGGCGGTTTGAAGATGTGTTGGTCACTTTGGATATGAGATCATTCTTGCAGCAAACCCATTTTGGGAGGCATTAGGGGTTGGGGGCTCATAGAGGACTCGGGGGGGGGGGGGGGGGCTCATAGAGGACAGTGTGCTTTCCTCCTACTCTTCCCCCCCTTGACATTTTGGGGTAATGGGGGCATTAAGGGGGCTCATAGAGGATTCAGGGGGGGAAGAGGCTCATACAGGACAGAGTAGAAGGAAAGCAGACTGTTCTCTATGGGCCCCCCCCTCCCTATGAGTTATCTTGCTGCTGCCTGCATTAACCTATCTATCCATCCCATTCCTGGCTGGGGACCCTTCCCAATATAACAAACCACCGGCAGTCTGGCACCAACCGTGTCCGGTCAGGAGCGGGCAGGCAGTCCTTCAGTCTGGGGCTGGGATCGATGCAGGGTACAGCCAGGCAGCTGCCTACTTCACTCCTCGCTCAGGTCAGAGAGAGAATCAATGTGTACAGACAGTGTATGTCCGGCGCCCGTCCCTGCTACCCACAAACACTGGCCAATCAGCAGCTGCCTCTGTGTGCTGCTGACTTGCGCTGATTGGCCAGTGTGAAAATTAGAACACACCTGCAGGCTGGCCGGGCGGGAGAATCAAGTGAGGCAGCATGATGAGCAGGTTAATAGGGAAGGGGGGAGGGAAGAGGAGGGAGGAGGGGGCCCGCCGATCAAAGGCAAGTGCCGCGGTCCCTGCGCCGCCCAGTGTGTTCTTCATAATTGTACTAGTACTGCTTACTACTTAGCTAAAATAAACGGAGGGGGCGGGGCCTTCTGAGCGCTCCGGGCCCCCCGGTGCCGCGGGCCCCATAGCAGTGGCGTACCCTGCCTCTATTGGCGGTACGCCACTGCATCGACAGCCGCCCTCCAGATCCAGGTTCAGGGAACGCCTAGACCGACAGGTGTCCGACTACATCAGGTTAACGGCCGGTGTCGGTCTGGACGCTCTGAGAGGCGAGGAACCCCTGGACTTCTGGGTGTGCAGACTTGACCTGTGCCCAGAGCTGGCACAATTTGCCATGGAACTCTTGGCTTTCCCCTCGTTGCGTGTCCTGTCCGAAAGGACGTTCAGCGCAGCTGTGGACTACCTCACATTTTTTAAAAATGAATGAGGCATGGATCTTGGAGGAATTCAACACCTGTGATGACCATGTGTAATTGAATTTCCTCATGCCAGCCCACACATATCCGCCAGAACCCAGAATGGTCCTCGTCTTATGTATATACAGCGGCATAAAAGGCCTTTTCTGTCAGGTGAATGCCTAATTTTCAGGATAGGTCATCAGTATCTAATCGTTGGGGTCTGGCATCTGGGAGCCCTGATGATCAGCTGTTTAAAAGGTCAGCGGTACTCTTGTGAGCGCCGTGCTCTTGTCCGTGATCACCAAGCACAGCCTTGTACATTATATAGGGGCTGTGTTTGGTATTGCACTCAGTCCCATTCATTTCTATGAGCGGCAATGCCTTCTCAAACAGCTGATCGGCGGCAGTCCTGGGTGTTGGATCCCCACCGATCAGATACCAATGATCTGAGGATAGGTCATCAGTAGCAAAATCCCAGAAAACCCCTTTAATTGGCGTACGTTTATGTTTGAAAAGGCTTGGTTAGCTGAAACATCGCATGTGGAATAAAAGGATTCTTAACATTTTGCAACAAGGAGTACTGTCTCCATCCTATGTTATTTTGGATTATAAGCTTATTCTGTGAGTCAGTGTGACTACTGTGATACCAAATTTATATGGTTTTTATTTTGTTTTACTACTTTTAAAAATCTTGCATTGCCATTTTCTGACACCCATAACGTTTTTATTTTTATGTCTCCAGAGCTGTGTGAGGGCTTTTTTTTTTGTGTGTGTGTGTGGCAAGCTGTAATTTTTCTTGGTACCATTTTGGGGTACATACAACCTTTTGATCACTTTTTTGACCGAAAAAATTGCGAATTAGGTATTTTTTTCTGTTACTGCATTCATCATGCAAGAAAAACATTTTCATATTTTAACAGATTGGACACTTTCAGATGTGTCAATACCTATTATGTTTAATTTTTTTTATTTATTTGTATATGTAAAATTGGGAAAAGATTATGTGAATGTTTAGTATAATTATGTTTTTTTAAGCTTTTTTTTTCACTGTAATTTTTAGTCCCCTTAGCAGACTGGTACATGCAGTCGCTTGTATCATAGACTGTTGTAGTATGCAATTGCAGTCTATGGGATTTTCACATGCTGCCTGTCAGGCCATGCATTGGGCACAGCTTTTAGGGCAGCTTGCTATGGCAATGCTGGGACTCTTCTCAAGGCCCCAGGCTGTCATAGCAACTGATCGGAGACCTGTGATTTTGCTACGGGTGCTATAGGGTTAGACATAGGGAAGAGGCTCCCTCTGCTGATCCAGATGCTGTGGTTGCTATTGACTGTGGCATCTGAGGGGATTAAATGATGGGCTATGGTATTATCTTTAATCTCAGTCATTGTGGAGAGGTGCTTTCTGTTATACACAGATGACACGTGCCTCGTATTAAAAGGGGGTCAACTGATGGCCCATATACTTTACACACCTGCTGACATACTATTACATCAGAGGATGTGAAGGGGTTAAACAAGTTATGCATTTACAGGGTGAGTTAAAGAGCTTATCTCAGCTTTTTTTTTTTAAAAACACAATGCCACATTTTCCCTATTCACTTTGTCTGGTATTGCAGGTTAACACTGTTTAAATGAATAGTACTATTAGCTTTTATACCTTTTGCCTCAAGTGTATTGAAAAGCATAGTCAATTCATTTTTTCAACACATCTTAAAAAAAAGTATACAGTGAATACATTGGTAGATATATGGCAAAGAAGTATATGCAACTGCAACAACAAATAGTTGTATATTTATAGGGCACACTTTTTCATCAAACGTGGTACCTGAATGCAGTGTTGCTCTCCACAGAAATTAAAGGGATGATTAGAAACAGCTAAGCTCTTATATTACAGCCCTTCCTGCATCTTGATGTAACTGTATGTCAAGGCATTACTTTGTGCATCTTGACTTACAGTTACATCGCCAGGAAGGAGTGAGCAAAGCGGTCGTGCCTGCAAAACCAGCAGTAGGAGCCAGCTGTAATATACAGTTGGGCTCCTGCTGCAATGGCTAAGATGGGAGCTGGCTCTGATCCAGGCTGCTTAAGCCCCTAGATGCTGTGGTCAGAGGGGTCCAGGACTGCCATGTACGAATGTAACACCCCCGAGTGGTGTTGTCACTCCTAAACCCTGCTACTGTCCTTAATGGTCTAACATAAAGTCATCTATGCATTATGTTCCAGGTCCTCTGACAATGCCGGCATACACGCTTTCTGGTGTCTCGATACCCAGAATCTGACAACCTACCGCAGTGGTGTATCTTGGTTTTGTGCTGCCCCAGGCGAGACTAAACTCGGGCACCCCACTAATATAAATTTGACCCACCCCTTCCTGTCAAGGCCAAACCCCTTTCTCTCTAAACCCCACACCTTCCTATGTGCCATCCACAGATCCCCCTCCCCTAAACAGTGCCATCCACAGATCCCCCTCCCCTAAACAGTGCCATCCACAGATCCCCCTCCCCTAAACAGTGCAATCCACAGATCCCCTCCCCTAAACAGTGCCATCCACAGATCCCCCTCCCCTAAATAGTGCCATCAACAGATCCCCCTCCCCTAAATAGTGCCATCCACAGATCCCCCTCCCCTAAACAGTGCCATCCACAGATCTCCCCCCTAAACAGTGACATCCACAGATCCCCCTCCCCTAAACAGTAACATCCACAGATCCCCCTCCCCGACGCTCACAGGAGTACATTTATAAACTAATAAGTAACTTTAACTTTAATCATTGCTGATCTCTTTACTTGGATACCTTACTCTGTCTTAGCTCCGGTAACAGCAGGCAGTGCGGGCGGGCGGCACTCACTCACTGACGTCACGCGCCTGCGCCGCCTAGTGGGAGGAGCAGGCGCGTGACGTCAGTGAGTGAGCACCGCCCGCCCGCACTGCCTGCTTTTACCGGAGCTAAGACAGAGTAAGGTATCCAAGTAAAGAGATCAGCAATGATTAAAGTTAAAGTTACTGATTAGTTTATAAATGTACTCCTGTGAGCGGCGTGGCCCTGTATATTCCAACCCCCAGGCAAGCGTCCCTGTCACCATGGGAACCCCTGGGGGTTAGAATATACCATCGGATCTTCTGAGTATACCGGCATATAAGACGGATGGGACAAGGGGCAAACAAGGCATTTTGCCGCCCCATTGGCAAGTGCCGCCCTAGGCAAATGCCTTGTTTGCCTCGTGATAGATACGCCACTGACCTACCGGTCGGCCGGCGTCGGTCTTCTCGTGGACTGGGTGTAGGACGGTCTCTTGGTGTAGTAGTCCCTTTCTCAGCCTTGGGCTGCTGTTCCAGTCGCTCTAGCTGCTTCCTCATCCTCTTCTTATTCTCAGCTAGGAGGGAGACTTGAACAGTCAGGGCTGCGACAGCATCTGGGACAGGTGCCTGAGCCTCATGCTCAGCTATCTGGCTGTGGGCAGCAGGTCGCAGGACGGGCCATCCCTTTTTATCTTTAGGAGGTTCAGAATTGTGACTTTCCCCCAGGATGCCAATAGCAAGCTCCTTAAAATCTAAGAACAGGGTATCCAGGTGCTAAACTGACGGCATCTTCACCTGACGTTTGAGAGGTTTGTCAAGGACACCTTCAATAAACTGCTCTCTGAGGGTCTGATCTTGTCCCTGAGCTTCACGGGGATCTATGTGGATAACTGCCCACACAGCTTCTTGCAGGGACAGTGCAAAGTCTCTCAAAGTCTCCTTTGACTGCTGTCGCTTCCCAAAGAAGCGCATCTTAAGCTCGGAGGCGGTCCTAGTTTCAAAGATGGTACTGAGTCAGTCTAGGATCTGCTCAGCTGTATTTCGCTCTGGCCGAGGCCAGGACTTAACCTCCTGGAGCGCAGCTCACTGTAACTGGCCAATCAGGATTTCCACTTTTTGGTCCTGAGATACTGGATATACGTGTAACTTAAAGGTGGCCAACATTTTATCACGGAATTCCCTGGGTGAATGAGGTTCTCCTGAATAATGTGGAAGCCAAGGTGCTCCAAAGTAGTATGTCATAGTAAGAGGCATGTTGCAGGTGGCTGCAGATGCTGCTAGTGGATCACTGCAGTCCAAATGGGTGCTATCTTTGCTGTCAGACATTGCTTGTGATACCCTGTACCAGACTAGAGGGGTTAATGTAAGCTAAATTACAATTTAAGTGCGCGTTGCTTTGGGCAACTGCTCAATTTTGGGGAGTATGCTGCTCTGGCAGGCAGATAATGACCCTAAAAAGTCTTTAGCAAGGTTAGTTTCCCCAGCAGTACTCACTCAAACATTGCTTCTCAGGATCCAGGGAAGAAGGAACTGTATGTTCCCTTTTCCAAGATGGCCACCGCTTCCACTTCCTGTAGGGGGTATAGTTGGTTTCTCTGTCCTCCTGGGAACTGGTACTGAGCACTTTAGTTCTTTCTGCTGCAAGAATGGTTCCTTTGTGGAGGCGGGCTGTTTGGTTCCCTGCCCTCTGCTGGGTGAATGTCTTCCTCTCAACACAGTATGCCCAAATCCAAGATGGCTGATTAACCCCTATTTTGCCACAGTGCTGCAACTGATGCAGATTCACACTCTCCAGCAGTAAGTAGATGCTATAAAGTCTCTTATTTTACAGATAGAGGGGGCCTTCCAGGCACAAAAGTACATCCTGTTCGTGATGCCAAAATTGCAATTGGTGCCTCCCCCTAGGGCCCTCTATATAACGCGTCCCAGGTGTAGGAAATGCTGAGTGGTATGTTGCGGCCTAAAATGTCTCTGTATGTGTGTCACGGTGCTCCTACCTGGATACCGCTGGACCCCAGGCTTTGGCTCAGAAGCAATAAATAAAGAGAATATTTGAGGGTTTAAGGAAGAACTTGAGTCCAGACCTTGAGATGAAGTTCAATGGCAGCTTAAAGGGAACCTTTCACCAGTTTTATGGTGTCCTAAGGGCAACATAAATAAGTTACTGATTCTCTTAGCACAATGCTGTGTCACTTTCTTTAATTGACCCAGTCAATCTGCCAACATCTTGTATTGAAAAGCTCCAGCTGATAATGATGAGTCCTGAATATTCATGAGCTCCTGACTCTCCCCGCCTACCTGCTGCTGAATGTCACGGATGGTGTACAGGAAACAAGACAATGCAAAATAATCTATGACTCACTGGATCCACAACTAAGGAACAAAAGGGAGACCCATGCATGAGACCTGGCACACTCTCCCTGACTGCTCAGCCTATGCGAACACCCCAAAGGTGGATGGTCGCATATCCACGTACCTCGACTATCTAACACCTGAAGACCCTACAATAGTGAGGGGACACGACCACCGGCTCCCTACACTAGACACGGAGGGAGTCAGGGTCTCCTGAGATCCAGCAAACAGAAAATCACAAATAAAAGAACAGCACTTATCTTGCAGAAGACTGGGAAATAGGAACAGCATGCACACACACTCCAGGAAGTTGTATAAGCCGCACACTACTGCATTATGGGGAGGAATTTAAAGGGATGCAATCAGTCCAACTGCATGACAGCTGAGAGAGGCTAACAAGATAAGGAACTGAAAACCAAAACAAAGAAAACTCAAGGAGGAGGTTCTGAAAGGCTTCTGTCAGAGCTTCTCAGCTGTCTGGTTGTGACAGTACCCCTCCCTCTACGAGTGGACTCCAGACACTCAGAGCCCACCTTCTCAGGATGGGACCTATGGAAAGCCCTGATGAGACGAGTGGCCTTAATGTCCGTCACTGGGACCCACATCCTCTCCTCAGGACCATAACCCTCCCAATGAACGAGGTACTGGAGAGAACCGCGGACAAGACGAGAATCCACAATCCTAGAGACCTGAAATTCAAGATTCCCATCAACCATAATCGGAGGAGGAGGCAAAGGCGAGGGCACAATGGGTTGAACATAAGGTTTCAATAAGGACATGAAAAACATTATGGATCTTCCAAGTCTGAGGAAGATCAAGACGGTAGGCAACAGGATTGATGACAGACAGGATCTTGTAAGGCCCAATAAACCTAGGACCCAACTTCCAGGAGGGAACCTTCAATTTGATATTCTTGGTAGACAACCACACCAGATCACCAACATTCAGGTCCGGACCAGGCACACGTCTCTTATCTGCCACACGCTTATATCTCTCACTCATGCTCTTTAAATTATCCTGAATCTTTTGCCAAATAGATGACAAAGACGAGGAGAATCTGTCCTCATCAGGTAAACCAGAAGACCCCTCTCCCGAGATAGTCCCAAACTGCGGATGAAACCCATATGCACCAAAAAATGGTGACTTATCAGAGGACTCCTGACGACGGTTATTTAAAGCAAACTCAGCAAGGGACAAAAAAGAACACCAATCCCCCTGATTCTCCGCCACAAAACAGCGCAGATATGTCTCCAGATTCTGATTGACGCGCTCTGTCTGGCCATTTGACTGCGGGTGGAAAGCAGAAGAGAATGACAACCGAACCCCCAAGCGAGAACAGAAAGCCTTCCAGAATCTGGAAACAAACTGCGTGCCCCTATCAGAGACTATGTCTGAAGGAATACCATGCAATTTGACAATGTGGTCAATAAATGCCTGCGCCAGCGTCTTAGCATTGGGCAAACCAGGAAAAGGGATGAAATGCACCATTTTGCTAAAACGGTCCACCACCACCAGAATCACAGTCTTCCCCGAGGAACGAGGCAGGTCCGTTATGAAGTCCATGGACAGATGTGTCCAAGGACGGGAAGGAATGGGTAAGGGAAGGAGAGGACCTGATGGCCGTGAATGAGGGACTTTGGCACGAGCGCAAGTCTCGCAGGCTGCCACAAAACCCTCAACCGACTTACGAAGCGCAGGCCACCAGAATCTCCGAGCGATGAGATCCAGTGTGGCTCTTGCCCCCGGGTGCCCAGCAAGGACCGTATCGTGGTGTTCCTTAAAAATCTTGTGTCTCAAAGCGAGAGGCACAAACAACCTCCCAGGAGGACAAAGATCAGGAGCCTCTGACTGGGCTGCCTGCACCTCTGCCTCCAATTCAGGAAAAAGAGGAGAGACCACCACACCTTCAGCCAAAATGGGACCCGGGTCTTCAAAATTCCCACCTCCCGGAAAACAACGTGACAGGGCATCTGCCTTCACATTCTTAACCCCAGGGCGGAACGTGACAACAAAATTAAACCTTGAAAAGAACAAAGACCATCTGGCCTGTCTCGGGTTCAGACGCTTGGCTGACTCTAAGTAGGCCAGATTTTTATGGTCAGTAAACACGGTAATAGGGTGTCTGGCTCCCTCTAGCCAATGGCGCCATTCCTCAAAAGCCAACTTGATGGCCAACAATTCCCTATCTCTCGCATCGTAATTTCTCTCTGCGGAGGAGAGTTTCTTCGAGAAAAAGGCACACGGTCGCCATTTGGCAGGAGAGGAACCCTGAGACAAGACCGCACCCACACCTACCTCAGAAGCATCAACCTCAACTATGAAGGGTAAAGAAATATCAGGTTGTACCAGGATGGGAGCGGAAGCAAAACTCTCCTTGATATTAGAAAAGGCCTTACGCGCCTCTACCGACCAGGAAGAAAAATCTACCCCCTTTCTGGTCATATCAGTGAGTGGTTTAACAACAGAGGAATAATTCAAAATAAACTTCCTGTAATAATTGGCAAAGCCCAAAAAACGCATCAGCGCCTTCTGATTCTCAGGAAGCTCCCACTCAAGTACAGCGCGGACCTTCTCGGGGTCCATGCGAAAACCAGAAGCAGAGAGAAGAAACCCCAGAAATTGAATTTCTGGAACCGCAAACACACATTTTTCCAGTTTCGCGTATAATTTATTCTCCCGCAGGATGAGCAAGACCTGACGTAAGTGTTCCTTATGAGTTTTGAAATCAGGATAAAAAATCAAAATGTCATCCAAATACACTAATACAAATTTTCCCATTAAATGATAAAAAATGCTGTTTACGAAATGCTGAAAAACGGCTGGGGCATTCATCAATCCAAAAGGCATAACCAAATTCTCAAAATGGCCCTCAGGGGTATTGAAGGCCGTCTTCCATTCATCTCCTTCTCTGACCCTGACCAGGTTGTATGCCCCTCTTAGGTCTAATTTGGAAAAGACTTTAGCCCCAACAACCTGGTTAAACAGGTCCGGGATCAGAGGAAGCGGATAAGGATCACGAATAGTGATACTGTTCAGCTCCCTGAAATCCAGACAAGGTCTTAAAGAACCATATTTTTTCTTAACAAAGAAAAAAACAGCGGCAACAGGTGACTTCGAGGGTCGTATGCGTCCTCTTCTCAGACTCTCAGAGATATAAGCAAGCATAGCGACCCTCTCAGGTTGGGAAAGATTGTATAAACGAGATTTAGGCAGCTTGGCGCCTGGGATGAGATTAATAGGGCAATCGTACTCCCTGTGCGGGGGCAAATCCTGAACTCCACTCTCAGAGAAGACATCCAAAAATTCAGAGAGGAAAGGTGGTACAGTCTTAGTAGAAACCTCAGAAACAGATGTCGTGAGGCAATTCTCTCTGCAAAAGTCACTCCAACCATTTATTTGCCAATCAATGGTGGGGTTATGTTTAGTGAGCCAGGGTAGCCCCAACACTAGAGGAGTAGGCAAACCGCTAAGGACGAAACATGACACATCCTCAACATGAGATTCACTCACAATTAAACGGATATTGTGAACTATGCCCTTTAATGATTTCTGAGAAAGTGGAGCAGAATCAATAGCAAAAACAGGAATATCCTTTCCCAAAGTGCATACCTGGAAACCATGAGTTATTGCAAATTGATTATCAATGAGATTGACAGCTGCTCCACTATCCACAAAAATCTCTCAAAAAATGCTCTTGCTCTCTAGCGCCACCCTAGCAGGCAGGACAAAACGGGAACTACAAGCAAACGGAAAACCTTCTATTTCCGCCTCAACCCTGCCAATAGTAACAGACGGAACATTTTTAAAAGATTTTTTCCTTTTTGTTTCTTTATTACTCCCAGAAAACTGCCTGTATCTCCTAGAGGGACAAACATTTGCCAAATGATTTATACCTCCACAACAAAAACAAACCCTCCCATGCGAGGTGAATCTTCTATTGTCAGAGGCAATCAACCCCAGCTGCATGGGCTCCTGCTCAGAAGGGGCTGACAGCGACTGAGACCCCTGCGCACAGAATGAGACCGCTGCACTGTCCCGGGACTGAGTATGACAGGAAGGAGAGATCTCTCGTCTCTCTCTCTAAGACGCCTGTCAATGCGAACGGCCTGGGACATAGCAGAGTCCAAGGAGATAGGCCTCTCATGAAAGGCAAATGCATCTTTCAATCCCTCTGAAAGACCATGGCAAAATTGACTTCGGAGTGCAGCATCATTCCAACCAGTATCAGCTGCCCATCTCCGAAATTCTGAGCAGTATATCTCTGCGGATTGTTTACCCTGGCATAACAGACGTAGTCTAGACTCAGCCAGAGCAATACGATCCGGATCATCATATATCTGACCCAGGGCTAAAAATAATTCATCCACTGAACGGAGGGGCCCCCTCCGGCAGTGAAAAGGCCCAGGACTGAGCGTTACCCCTGAGCAGCGATATAATGATCCCCACCCTCCGTTCCTCATCACCAGAGGAATGGGGAAGAAGGCGAAAATGGAGTTTGCAAGCCTCTCTAAAATGCACAAAATTCTCACTACCCCCGGAGAACGTATCCGGGAGCGAGATCTTAGGCTCCGAACAAACTCCATGAACGCAAGCTGAACCGGTCACTTGAAACTGAAAAAAAGTATTACGGAGATCAGGTACCTCCAATGAAAGACCCTGGAAGCGTTCAGCCAAAAGTGAAACCGGATCCATGCTTGAGACGGTTATGGCGGCTTATAATGTCACGGATGGTGTACAGGAAACAAGACAATGCAAAATAATCTATGACTCACTGGATCCACAACTAAGGAACAAAAGGGAGACCCCTGCATGAGACCTGGCGCACTCTCCCTGACTGCTCAGCCTATGCAAACACCCCAAAGGTGGATGGTCGCATATCCACGTACCTCGACTATCTAACACCTGAAGACCCTACAATAGTGAGGGGACACGACCACCGGCTCCCTACACTAGACACGGAGGGAGTCAGGGTCTCCTGAGATCCGGCAAACAGAAAATCACAAATAAAAGAACAGCACTTATCTTGCAGAAGACTGGGAAATAGGAACAGCATGCACACACACTCCAGGAAGTTGTATAAGCCGCACACTACTGCATTATGGGGAGGAATTTAAAGGGATGCAATCAGTCCAACTGCATGACAGCTGAGAGAGGCTAACGAGATGAGGAACTGAAAACCAAAACAAAGAAAACTCAAGGAGGAGGTTCTGAAAGGCTTCTGTCAGAGCTTCTCAGCTGTCTTGTTGTGACACTGAATGACAGTTTGTTTCCATATGAACCAGCAGCAGGTGGGCAGGGGAGTGGCTATAGCTCTGAATTAAATATACGCTGGACTCAATGACATCACGCCGGACTCCAATCAGCTCATTAGCATGCGGCATCTTTGTGTGTATATTATGAGGTAACCATCTGTCACACCAGTAAGTGAATACATCTAAGGCACTTTTTAGTAGTTAATGATTGTATATAATTAGTTAGATTATAATCAAATATCCACATGACAGGTTCCCATTCACATATCCACATCCACATGTCCGCAAAACGGGTCCGCATCCGTTCCGCAATTTTGCAGAACAGGTGCGGACCTATTCATTTTAAATGGGGCCGGAATGTGCTGTCCGCATCCGCATTTGCAGACCTGCACTTCAGGAAACACATACGGACGTGTGAATGGACCCTTACTTGAGTAAACGTTTTTCCAAAGCAGATTTCAGGCTTTATCTTGGTTCCAGCAGGCTTTAGAATTAAAATGGCAGGCAAACTCAACTCTGCTATATCTGACTCTGCTGTCCTGACAAGCTTAATTAGTGTCTTTGCTTTCTTCGTGATGCTGTGCTTCACTCTTTGGTCTGGCTTATGTTTAGCCAAGGGATGTGGTAGAATCCGGTGAGCTCCAACCAGGGCCGTTGCTAGGTCAAAACATTTGGGGCCTGGGCACCCGATGTTTTGTCCCAGGCCCCGAATGTACTGCCTGCCAGATAGATCCAACTGTATTGCTATTCTCAGGCCGGCAATACAATTGAATCTAATGCCTTGCAAGAGCTGAAGGACCTGTGATGACATCACAGTCCATGTGATCAGTTCTAAATGCAGTAGCTGAAAAGGACCTGTGATGATGTCACCATCATGTGACCAGTGCAGGAGAGGTTGGCTCAGCATTGAAGAAAAGTCCTGGGAAGAAGCTGTGGTGACGTCTGCTACATGAGGAGAGGCAAGTGAAGGGGTAGATTACTCAGTGTGAGAGGCAGAGCAATGTTGGGAGTTGTAGTTATTTAACTGGAACTGTATGTTAGGGATGAAGTTATTTACGTTGGACAGTGGGGTGGAGTGATGTTATTTACATGGGACTGAATAATGAGGAGTGATGTTATTTACATGGGACTGTATGTTGAAGGTGGCTGGGAGGAGGTAATGTTATTTACGTGGGACTGTATTTTGGAGGGGGCTGTAAATAGAGAGGGATGTTATTTACATGGGACTGTATATTGGAGGGGGCTGGAGAGATGGCGCGATGGTATTTACATGGGACTCTAAGGTGGAGGAGGAAAATACAATTATTCACATGGGACTATATGGTGGAGGGGCTGAGGAATTGTAATTTCTGAGGACAGTAAACGGAGGAATATAACTACAGGGGGCACTGCAGGGGGAATTATAAATACTGGGGGCACTTCAAGGCGAGCATTATAACAGTAGGGAGTATTATAAATACTGGGGGCACTGTGGGGACATTTTAAATGCAGAGTTCTTATTACTTCTGGGGGCTCTATAGGAGGGACTTATAGATCCACATGATTTCTATTAAGAGCATTATGAGGGCCTTATTACTACTGATGGGTCTGTAGAGAGCTTTATTACCACTGGGATAACAATAGGGGGGCCTTATTTTTAGGCTCCTCTACCAATGGACGCACTCTTGGGGAGCACTATCACTGTTGGGGACACTGTAGGGGGCAGTATTACTATTGAGGGCCTTCAAGAAGGGAATTACTATTGGTGGGACTATGAGGAGTACTATTACTATGGGGGGCCCTCATTTTTCTTCAGGATAGTATTTGGGGGTAGAGAAAAGTGAGGAAGCTAAGATGTCTGTGTTTCACACTCTGCAGAGTCGAGGCACGGCTGAGAGAAGTTGTCCGGACCGAATGGAGAAGATGATAACAGAGAATATCTACATCAGAGGAGATGTTATCTGGGAGGCACTGGATGTGAAAGGTACGTGCTGCTGTATAGCTGTATAGCAAGTACAGTTCTGCTGGGTTTGCTGCCACTTGCTGGTGAACCAGGCATATTACATGTTATAAACAGTTGCAAACATTATTATGGATGCATGTTATGGAGAGGACCTGGAACATAATGCATAGATGACTTTATGTTAGACCATTAAGGACAATAGCAGGGTGTAGTAGTGGCAACACCACTCGGGGGTTTTACACGTATATGCCTATTAGACCAACATTTTTTTATTTTTTTTTGTTCATCCCACCCCAAAACAGTGAAAAATAGCAATCAAAAAGTTGTATGTACCCCAAAATGGTACCCAGAAAAAATCAAACAGTTACAGCTTTTAGAATATGGTGACACAAAAATGTTTTTTAAAGTGATTTTGTTGATAAAAAACCTGGTAAAATATAAGAAAAACTATAAAAATTTGGTGTGTGCATAAGTGTATTGACCCGCAGAATAAACAAAACATATCAATTACACTACACAAAGAACAGTGTAAAAAAAAAAAACTGAATTGCTACTGGTCATTCTGCTAGAAACAAGCCCTCAACTCCAATGAGAAAAAAATTTAAAAGGTTATGGCTCTCAGAAAATGACAAGACAAAAAATATATTTTTTAAATGTATTCTTTTGTAGAAATGTGCTAAAACATTAGATTTCCAGTAATAATGAATTTTTTGGCAAGTATCCACATCCTGGCTCCTGAAATAGAAGTTTAATACTTCCACTCTATTCAACTTGCAGACCCTGCACTGCTTAAATCCAGTGGTGTCACAGCTGAAGTCATTGGCTGGAGCACTGCATGTGACCATACAAGGGAAACTTCTATGAGTTTTTTAATACAAGAGAAATTTCTATGAGGTTTTTCAGCCATGACTTCGAATTGAGCTCTATAGCCCAGTGGTTAAGGTTCTTGCCTTCAATGTAGATGGCTGTGAGTTTGAATCCCCATAGAAACAGGTTAAAAAGAGAGTCTAAAAAAAACTTAAATACACAGGACTCACTTCATAAAATTATTTTTTTTTCTTTTCATTGTGATATTCTGACCCTCATAACTCTTTTATTGTTATGTCTACAGAGAAGCATGGGGGCTCCTTTTTTGCAGGACGATCTATCGTTTTTGACAATACTATTTTGGGGTGTGTATGACTTGATCACTTTTTATTAAATTTTCTTGGGAAATAAAGTGATGAAAAAAACGCAAATTCTGTTACGTCATTCACCATATGGGCTAATTTTTAAAAATATTTTAATAGTATGGGCTTTTTCGCATGCGGTGATTCGCATGCATGCTACTTTTTTTGTTTCTTTTTAGTTTGGGGAATAGGGGTGATTTTAATTTACATTTTTAAGTTTTTTTTTATATTTTCAAAATGTTTTTTTGTTTGTTTTTTACTTTTTGTTAAGTCCCCCAAGTGGACCACAACTTACAATCATCAGATGTAAATTGCTCCATTAGTCTGTATAGAAATCACTATATCACAGTTCAGTGCTGCCATCTAGTGGCCTAAACTGGGATATACTAACAATGAGCCTGGAAGCCTAGTACAGGCTGTGGCTTATTTATAGAACAGGATGCTTTGATCTCTGCTGGGGGAAAGCACGCCTGAAGAGGAATTCCACGCTTCCGGTTTTTAACACTCTCAGATGCCATGAGTTAGGGGAACTCATTGCTGTCAGGGGAGGCGGTATATGGTGTATTCTGGGGTATGAAGAACTGGGTGAAGAACTGTGTGAGGAGCTTTATGGGGTGTAAATATGTGAGGAAAGGCGGGAATCGACAGAATGTAACTATGTTGTTAGTACATTATTACAAGATTTGGGGCCCCACTTTTGATTTTGCCCAAGGCCACATTTTGTCTAAAACCGGTCCTGCTCCCTAGACAAAACAAGCCATTATAACTAATGAAAAGTATTCAAGAATATATTTATAATAAATAAATATTTAAGTGTTTTCTTAATTCCTAGAGAACTCTTTTAACTGTTCACCCAGAGCGCGAGCAGAAGAGGGATGGCAGCTTTAGCTGCTCATATCTCTGGATAGGTAACAGCTAGAGTAATGGGCCTGGTCATGTTTAAAAGCTAGCATTCCAAGCTTTCATACAAGACAGCATTAGCAGCAGGAGATATAGATGTTAGAAATTGAGTCGGGAATAAACACTGTAAAACTTGCTTGCTTAAGCTGCATTCACTGCCATCCCGAATTCTAACAGTGATATCTTCTGATGTAGGGAAGATAATGCTGTGATTATGGTATTGCTTGAAAGCTCAGAATCCCATATCTCTAGCTGCTACCTGTCACTAGGGTGTCACGAGCTATCGATAACCCTGTTGTGCCTGGGGTCAGAAGGTCGCAGCGGGTGGCTACTCGCTCGGTTTCAAGAGATCACTCCAGATCTTCTATTCTGACCTCTGATGGAGTTGGATTTTCTGTGGAGCTGTTGGAACTGGTGCTGTCGGATCTCCGGTTCTCTCCTGTTTGTTGTCTCACTTCTGGGATTGTTTGTGGTGTTTGTGCTGTTTGTCCTTTCCCTGTTACCCTAGGTGTCAGTGGTGATGACTAGTGCTCCCACGGCCCTATTCACTATCTAGGGCTTATTTCATGGTAAACCAGGTTAGCAGCCCGTCTAGGGACGTCAGGGCAGCCAGGTGCCAGTGCTAGGTGAGTTAGGGGTCACCACTCCTCCCTCTCCCTAGTGAAAGGGTACTCCCCTTCCCTCCCCTCTGTGCCGCATGTCTGTTACCTGCCATATCAGACGTGATACTACCTATCCAGATATACAAGCAGCTACAGTAGCCACCTTGTGGAGCTGACAGCCTGTAGGAGGAAAAAAATATATATACATATAAATTTGGCATTATCATCATTGTACTTAGGCACATAATAAAGTTATGTTATTTATACTATACAGTGAAAAATAAAATAATAAAAGTTATTTAATACACTATATATATCCCAAAATGGTTTGTAAAATATAGTTATATTATGTACCCCAAAATAGTACAAATGAAAAATACAAGACATAAATTTAGACAGCTACGTTGACGGAGAAATGCATTTTATAGCTCTTGGAATACACCAATGGAAAAAAATAAATAAAATTGCTTCATCCTAAAGGCCCAAAATAGGCCGGTCCTGAAGAGTTTAAGCCATTTCCACCACTCAGACAGTAGCCTTCATATGAAAATTCTGAATTAATGAATAAAAAAATGCATTTTAAGGTAGGATTTGTTCACATCTGCTTTGGAGGCTATATTAGGAACTTCCATCCCAGATTCCAACAAAAATGCTAGACACTACGATGTAAACCAAATTAATCCCATTTTACTCAATGGCGTCTGTTAGACACCGTAGGTGTCCGGCAAATGATGGATCTGGTGGCACCGTTATTTTTTTATGGTTCCACTCCTATTATGAAGCAGGAAAAAAAAGAAATAAACAGCACAAAAAAGAAATAAACAGCACAGAGGTCAGCCTAACTCACTGAAACATACTATGCATTTTTTTTAATTATTGCCATTTTCTGTTATTATGTTGAAGGTAGCATCTAAATAGTAATTTTTTTCTCGTTAATGTACAACTAATGTACCATAATGACAAAGCTAAATTAGGTTTGCAGAAATTGGTGCACACTATTTAAATATATAAAAAAAAAAGATAATTTGCATAAACATTCCTACCCTTTAATTTATAATAGTCTTATTAGGTGTAACCCGTGGTGTAGCTAGGCTTTCTAGCACCCAGACACTAAGCCACTCCTTAAAACTCCACCCAGTGCATAACTATACCTACCCAGTCCCACTCACCTGATAAAATCTATCAAATGGTATACTGCGGTACCAATACACCTTGCAATAAATGAAAGAACCAACTGGGCCCACAGCATCCAGGGTTTCGCTGGCATGTCGGTGTGATGTCCACTGGATCCTGAACAAGGTTGCTGTGGTGATAGAGCAAAAAGAACAACCACATAAATAGGGGATGGTGACTAAATGCCTAGCAGGGGGAGCTGTGCTGGCCCTTTAAGACCTAGCAATCCCAATGTACGGAAGTAGCAGGGTTAACACACATGCTTTATGAGACATGTTATCTAAACTAAATGCAACTAAATGTGTTCAGCAATTGCTTTTGTATAACGGGATAATTTAGGGCATTGCTTTAGCCTTACTGCTACCATACATTACTAATGCCCATGCTGTGCCCTCTGATAGCAGGAATGTCCACGTTGTTACCCCTCACAGTAGTAATATCCACATTGTACCCTCTTACAGTAGTTTTGCCCACATTGTGCCCCTTCACAGTAGTAATGCCCATATTGTGCCTCCTTCACAGAGGTAATATTCACAATGTACCCCTTCACAGTAGTTATGCCTACATTGTGCTCCCTCACAGTAGAAATGCCCACATTGTTCCCTCTCACTGTAATAATGCCCACCTTGTGCCCCTTTACAGTAGTTAACCCACATTGTGCCCCCCTCACTGTAGTTATGTCCTCCTTGTGCCCCCTGTGACACAGTGAGAGGTTTTGTCTGGGAAAACAGATATTTTCCTCCCAGCATCTGCTGCTGGGCTGATTTACAGCCAGGTGAGGTCAAATACCAGACCGGATTTTAAGTGCCGATCCGGGTTTTGGCAGCACCTGGCTGTCCCTAATCCTTTAAGGACCGGGCTTATTTTCACCTTAAAGGGAACCTGTCATGTGGATATTTGATTATAATCTAACTAATTATATACAATCATTAACTACTAAAAAGTACCTTAGATGTATTCACTTACTGGTGTGACAGATGGTTACCTCATAATATACACACAAAGATGCCTCATGCCGCATGCTAATGAGCTGATTTGAGTCCAGCGTGATGTCAGTGAGTCCAGCGTTTATTTAATTAACAGCTATAGCCACTCCCCTGCCCACCTGCTGCTGATTCATATGGAAAATAACTGTCAATCAGCAGCAGGTAGGCGGGAAGAGTCAGGAGCTCGTGACCAGTTCAGTTTTGAAGTGAATTTGAGGGTCTTTATGTTAGAAATCCCCCATAAATAAGTATGTGTGTGTGTAAAACTTTATTTAGTATGTGTGTGTGGGGGGACGGTGTGTTTTTACGTATACCCTGAAGTGGGGTGGGCGATGCGCTAAACAGTGGCAGGACGTTCTTTTACGGCTAAGAGTGACGGCCAAAGTCAGCGCACCTACAAAAAACTTTAAAAAAGCGCTTGTGCCCCAAAAAATGTGGGGGGGGTGGGTGCAAGCTGCAAGCTGCTGTGGACCCCAGACACCCTCAGATCCGAGTGCTGCACACAAAAAAAACTTTTTTTTTCCACTCTCCCTGCCTAACCTAAAGCTCTTCCTAAATGTTTATGTGCCAGATGGCACTTTATGGTGGCTCAGGGTCCACAGATGGCAGCGGATCGCATGGGAGGCAGAGGGACCGACACGGGGCTCCTGTCTCCTCGCTCACACGGAGGTCTGTGGGCGGGAGAGCGGCGCTCCGTCCACTCGTCCGTCCAGCCAATCACAGGCGATCCTGAGAGGTGGCATCACCGCCACCTCACAGGATCTGCAGAGGGTGATTGTTGGTGTATATCACCGGAGACCCGAATGAGCCGGAAACGCTGCAACCTCAGGTATGAATTGATCTGCGGTTTGCAGCAATCGCCGATACGGGGGAGGTCACAGGACCCCCCTTCTGCATTGTCACAGGGTGCCTGCTGAATGATTTCCGCAAGCACCCTGTTCCAATCACCGCCCGCTGCACGGCGGTTATCGGAGATACACAGGGCGTACATGTACGCCCTGTGTCCTTTAGGACTCGGACATCAGGGCGTACCCATACGTGTCCGTAAGAGGTTAAATAGGCAGCTGGGCTCAGAAGCCGTGTCTCTGTGTTGGGATCTGGGAGCCTTGTGTCTGGATGAAGGCTTGCTACCTGTTTGGCGGGAAAAAGGGTTAGTGCTGCTATGGTCAAGGACTCTTTGAGGCAGAATTGCCGCATGGTGTGAATTACCACCAACATCGCAAGGTGACTTTTTGTTTTGATTATGACTGCTCGTTTTGTTACTCGTTTTGTCACTTGCCTCAAAGAACTTGATCCAAAGAACTTGTTGTTGCCTCTATACTGCGTCCGCTAATCCTGTCTACCAGAGCAAAACCCCACACCCCTCACAGTAGTTATGTCCTCCTTGTAGCCCCTCACAGTATTTTTGTCCTCCTTGTATTTCCCTCACTGTAGTAATGCCTACCTTGTGCCCCCTCACAGTAGTTATGTCTTCATTGTGCCCCCTCAGAGTAGTTAACCCACATTGTGCCCCCCTCACTGTAGTTATGTCTTATTTGTGCTCCCTCACAGTAGTTATGTCTTCATTGTGCCCCCTCAGAGTAGTTAACCCACATTGTGCCCCCCTCACAGTAGTTATGTCCTTCTTGTGCCCCCTCACTGTAGTTATGTCTTCCTTGTACGCCCTCACAGTAGTTATGTCTAGTGTTGAGTGAATCGAAGTGAAACAAATTGACTTCGATCCGACTTTCAGGAAAAATACAATTCGCCACAAACCCGAATTTCCTTGCACTTCGTGGTAACAAATCATTTTTTTCCTAAAATGGCAGCTACACGTGTTACAAAGTGAAAGTAAGAAGCCCCTGAACGCGATATGACCCATAATGCTGTGCAGCCATGCCCTGTTATGTCACAGCCTTATTAAATTCTCATCCTGCACGGTCGTCACCATTTCACTGTGAACTGAGCATAGGGAGAGATGTGGCAAGTGCTAGGGACAATGTGTGCAGTGCAACGAAATTTTAGCCAATGTGGATCCCTCCATAAAATACGGGATTCCTCCATACTATGAACTTAATGGTATTTTGCTTTCAACATGTATTTGGGTTAAAGCTAGATTGTAGCAATAGATGCAAACATAACATATGGACTAAGCCCTCACTCTGATGATAAAATCTCTTAGTCAATATATTTTGATCAAAACATATCTGTGCCCACCTATCCAGCGCATATTTACTATTATATAGTGCAGACAGTGGCGTACCTCCAATAGAGGCAAACCACGCAGCTGCTATGGTGCCCCTGGGGGAAAAGAGCCTGCAGTGGAGTATAGGCCCCGCCCACTAATTACAGTTGTAAAGCTACCTGTGAAAAGAGAATGTAAAAAGTGGTGAAGGACCTTTGGTGATGTCATCAACCATGTGACCTGCACAGGAAGCCAAGGAATAGCAGAGCAGCAGAAGTCTGAAGGACCTTTTGTGATGTCATCATCATGTGACCAGTGCAGAGGACTGGTGAAAGCCCTGAGTGGATGTCGCTGTGAGGGGGCGGAGCTTCTGTATGCTGCCTGCTGAAGGAGAGGTTAGTGTTGTCCAGAGATAACCCA
The DNA here is from genome assembly GCF_905171765.1 of Bufo bufo. Classification (NCBI taxonomy): domain Eukaryota; kingdom Metazoa; phylum Chordata; class Amphibia; order Anura; family Bufonidae; genus Bufo; species Bufo bufo. Next base: position 315,993,516 of record NC_053390.1, read on the forward strand.
TATAACATCCTATAAAAGCTGGGAGTTGTAGTTCTGTCCTGTCCATGTAATTTCAACGTATGCCCTAGTACAGTCTGGTAATGCTGGAAGTTGTAGTTCACTCATACCTCCTCTCTGTAATGTATACTGATGCCCCATAATAAGTCTGGCTATACTGGGGGTTATAGTTATTTCCTTTTAAAGCTCTCACCTAGTCCTATAAAAATCTGGACATGCTGGGAGTTGTAGTTCTCTCTTCTTAGGCTGGGTTCACATCACCGTTTAGTTTTCCGTTTTTTCCGTCTAAAATAACGGATCTCAGACAGAAATGGCATAAACGGATGCCAATAATGCACACCTGATGGATCAGAAAAACAAAACAGTAATGTAAACCTGGCCTAATACACTCTTTGTGTAATATCCACTTGTATCAAATAATAACAGCCTGGACATGCTGTGAGTTGTAGTTCTCTCCACTTTTACCTCTCTGTGTTGCCCTTTAATTTCCAATAATAACAATCTGATGATTAGGAGACTTGTAGTTCCCTTGTCACTATTATAATGTTTTGCAGCTTCTGAGTTGTGTATTAGGCTTCGTTCAAATTTGTGCTGGTGACGTTCACAGTTCTACCTGTCATAGGAGCAGAACAACGAAAATCACTGCAATTCCGGATCTGGCACTTCATGGACAACAACACCTGATGGATCCCACTGACTATGATGAGATCTATAGGGTTGCATCAGCCAGGTTATAAAATTGTGTCTAGCATTTATGATCTGATCTGCGAATGAGGCCCCAACACAGATGTGATCAAAGTCTTATATGTTCTCTAGCATCATTATAATGTTCTGCAGAAGCTGAGGTGTGTGTTATGAGGTTCTGTAGCAGCTGAGGTGTGTATTAGGAGGTTCTGCAGCAGCTGATATGTGTATTATGAGTTTCTGCTGCAGCTGATGTATGTATTATGACGTTCTGCAACAGCTGAGGTGTGTATTATGAAGTTCTGCAGCAGCTGATGGATGTATTATGAAGTTCTGCAACAGTTGAGGTGTGTATTAGTAGGTTCTGCAGCAGCTGAGGTGTGTATTAGGAGGTTCTACAGCAGCTATGGTGTGTATTATGATGTTTTGCAGCAGGTGGGATGTGTATTATGATGTTCTGCAGCGCTGAGGTGTGTATTAGGAGATTCTGCAGCAGCTGAGGTGTGTATTAGGTGGTTCTGCAGCAGCTGATGTGTGTATTATGAAGTTCTGCAGCAGCTGATGTGTGTATTATGAAGTTATGCACCAGCTGAGGTGTCTATTAGGAGGTTTTGCAGCAGCTGAGGTGTGTATTATGAAGTTATACAGCAGCTGATGTGTGCATTATGAAGTTCTGCAGTAGCTGATGTGTGTATTATGAAGTTCTGCAGCATCTGATGTGTGTATTAGGTGGTTCTGCAGCAGTCAGAGAAACATCATTTGTGACTGGATTAGGTCCTTTCGTTTTCGGTGTCTGCACTTTGTAAAATGTTCCTGTCCTGTTCCTCTGCCAGTACAACAATCTGACTAACCAGTCCGGACCTGACCTGATCCAGCAGTGTCACCAGTCCAGACTCCAGCCCATCTCGGTGATGATCTGCCCCCGGCCCTGACTGCGCTCTGCCAGCAGCACAAACAGTAAGTCAACATCGGAGGAGCACATAAAAAGTAGCAGCAGCTGGTACAGTTCATCGGGTAAGGCTAGGTAATCACTTTTAAAACGATTTTGGTGTTCTTTTCCAGCATACCAGCTGAATTCCAGAATCGCCAGATCCAGCATATGCCAAACACTGCTTTGGTTTTGCCAGAATCTGCAACGGAGGCTTCTGCTAGAACCTCTGCAGCAGATGTGCACATACCCTAAGGGGTGCTATGGGTCACTCACAAGGGGGCCCAATTCATATTCTTGCCATGGGGCCTAGTGGTTTCTATGTACGCCCCTGCATGCAGGCATGCCCTCAACCCTCTGTACCCGTGGCATGTACCCGTGGCATGTGCCCCTTTTACCCCCCACCCCCATCGCTGTACCCCTAGGTGTAACATTCCAAGCTTATGTATACATTTTTGTCTATACATAATAACCCTGGTATAATGTAACAGGACCATATTTACCTTTTTTTTTAAACTAGATCTACTGTATTTTACACTATACAGGGAGTGCAGAATTATTAGGCAAATGAGTATTTTGACCACATCATCCTCTTTATGCATGTTGTCTTACTCCAAGCTGTATAGGCTCGAAAGCCTAATACCAATTAAGCATATTAGGTGATGTGCATCTCTGTAATGAGATTAGTATTTCCCTTGTCTTATGGCTGTTTGACACGAGCGGATGCCGTGTGTGTCATCCGCAGCGCGAATGACAGCCAAGCCAAGCTGTAGACAGCAGAGACACAGAGCATTAATGGGGTTGTCCGAGTTATTTATTTGTTCTTTCTATGTTCCTAACTAGGCAAATATAACAACTTTACAATTAACTCACTTTATCTGCAGTGGCTGGTTTATCAGAGTTGACTGAGGGTCACATGACCTGTGATGTCAGCTTCTCTCCCTGCTCTGATAAAGTTGCTTACAAGCCTGTAAACGAGACGTCACTGTGCTGGCCACGCCCCCTTTCCCTGCCTTCATCGGGCTGTTCTCGGAACTGCCTGCTCCCGGTGACCGCACTTGATTTCAGACCGGCTCGTGGCACAGGCACAGGTAAGGGCTTACCTGTGCATCGCTGGACGGGTGAGTCTAACCTTACTAAAGATGGCAGCCCGCATGTGTTCGTTGGCGAACACTGCGAACTGGCCATCACTGCTGCCGGGCTGTCTGCTCTCTCGTAGGATTCTTAACCCCTTCAGCTGCACAGACTGGGTAGCAGCAGGCAGTGAAAATTCTGGGCACAGGAGCTGACAGACTAGAGAGAGCATTGCACAAAAGGTAGGGGGAAGATCCTGTGTGTATTAGCAGTGTCATTATACAGCTGGGACTTGTAGTTCTACACTTACAAGTTGCTGTTGATTCTCCCAGCACTCAGGGCAGCTCTTGTATCCACTCCCTTAGCAGTGTCATTATACAGCTGGGACTTGTAGTTCTACACATACAAGTTGCTGCTGATTCTCCCAGCACTCAGGGAAGCTCTTGTATTCACTCCCTTAGCAGTGTCATTATACAGCTAGGACTTGTAGTTCTACACATACAAGTTGCTGCTGATTCTCCCAGCACTCAGGGCAGCTATGGTATTCACTCCCTTAACAGTGCAGGGGGAGGGGCAGAGGTTGTTTTTATTGCAAGTAAACAAAGGACCAGAAGAGAACCAGGGAAATGAGGAAATACCGTATTTTTCGCTTTATAAGATGCTTTATGATGATAAGACGCACCTAGGTTTTTGAGGAGGAAAATAAGAAAAAAATATTTTGAACCGAAAGGTGTGCTTTTGGTAGGTTTTGAACTAATGGTGGTCTGTGAATGGCGCACTGTTATGAAGGATCTGTGGATGACGCACTGTTATGGGGGATCTGTGGATGACGCACTGTTATGGGGGATCTGTGGATGACGCACTGTTATGGGGCGATCTGTGGATGACGCACTGTTATGGGAGGATCTGTGGATGACGCACTGTTATGGGAGGATCTGTGGATGACGCACTGTTATGGGAGGATCTGTGGATGACGCACTGTTATGGGGGAATCTGTGGATGATGCACTGTTATGGGGGATCTGTGGATTACACTGATGGGGGATCTGTGGATTACACTGATGTGGGATCTGTGGATTACACTGATGTGGGATCTGTGGATGACACTTATGGGGCTCTGTGGATGACACTTATGTCATCCACAGATCCCCATCAGTGTCATCTACAGATCCCCCATCAGATGCATCAGTGTGGAGGGAGGAGGCGGAGACACTCATGGCGGTGCCCGGTGCAGTGATTCTACTCTAATACACCGGGCCCCGCAGCTGTTAAGTACATTCAATACGAATGGGTCCGCAATTACTGTACTGTACTTACTGTGTAACATCCCAGAGTATGTCACTAAAACTCTTTCACCTTGCTTCATAATGTTAGGTGTACATGTGTATTTCCATCTGATGTAATATAACCGTGCATTACCAATGTATGTATTTCTATGCCTGTATTTTATATATTTGCTGTAGTTCTTAATGTACACCAGCAGGTGGCAGCAGTATGTAACAGGTCAGAGTTAGCTTCTAGACTGGAATAGTTCATTCCAGGCTAGCTTCCCCCTTTCTGAGGAGGAGTGGAATGTTCCCACATCCTACTTCAGGGGGAGGAAGGAAAGTTCTAGGCAGTGTACCAGCCACCCCCTGTTGGGGTAGGCTGTGTTGATAGGAGCTCCCAGAAGCAGGGAACCAAACCAAGGATCCAAGCCTCTGCTGAGGCCCAAGGTCAACCTTCCCAGCCTGAGTCCCTTACCTCAGCTGTGGACAAAGAAAGCAGCCATCTACAGAACTATCAGATCTCCTGGAAGCCAACACAATCCCCTGCGAGCAGTCCTGTAAGTACAGATCCCAAGACAAGGAGAAGATAAGTACCTCCACAGCTAGTCAGACCCATATCAAGCAGACCACAGACAGAGCAGAAGATAGATACCTGCCAGTTCCAATAGGCGTATGTAACAGATGCAGAATATATATAAAATTCCTGCCACATATTGCCAATACCTGCTGGGACCCTAGACTATTGCTGTATAACTTGTATGGATCAAAAGCTGCATATTATAACACCAAGTAAAGACAAGTTGGACCCTATTATCTGTGTGGAATTCCATCATTTCTCAATTACTCCTATTAACAGCACTCATTTTGTTGCATGTGAGCCAGGATACAGGAGTCCAGCCGTACCAAGGTAGGAGACACCGTTGACACTATACAGAGACAATATTCCCCCTCTGGCATTCCTTACCTTGTACGTGTGCTCATACCATCTTAAAGGGCCCTGCTATAGTACCTCCTCAAGCTGGAACTGGCGTCACGAACTTATGCACATATATACTGACCCACTGCATAGCATCCCCACTGACCCAGTGTCCTGCTCGTTGCAACTGTAGTACCTTATGTATAGCATTAAGACGGCGCAGACCGGCAGCTCCCTCGGTCATGCGCCGCCTGCCCCGCCTGCCGCAGCTCCCTCCTCATGCGCCGCCTGCCCGCCTGCCTGCTTATCTTACTTTATGAATGAACAGGCAGGCAGGGCAGGTGGTGCATGAGAAGGGAGCTGCGGCAGGCGGCTCATGAGGAGGGAGCTGGGGCAGGCGGCGCATGACCGAGGGAGCTGCCGGTCTGCGCCGTATTAATGCTATACATAAGGTACTACAGTAAGTACAGTACAGTAATTGCGGACCCATTCGGATTGAATGTACTTAACAGCTGGGGGCCCGGTGTATTAGAGTAGAGTCACTGCACCGGGCCCCGCCATGAGTGTCCCCGCCTCCTCCCTCCACACTGATACTTCGCTGGCCGCGCTGTGCAGCATAGCGGCCAGCAAAGTATCCACTTTATAAGACGCACGGCCATTTCCCCCCTCTTTTGGGGGGGGGGGGGAAAGTGCGTCTTATAAAGCAAAAAATACGGTATATATATATTTTTTTGCCTGAAACTTGCTTAGCTGTTATATATTACTGCCCATCAGATTTTCTGTGCTATATATTTTTTTTTTCATAGCTCGGACAACCCCTTTAATATGATTGATAATGCTCTGTGCCTCTCTGTGACCTTTTTACTACAAAATCACAGTGACAACTTTATCTCAATGTGGTTTTGTAGTAAAAAGAACACAGAGAGGCATGGAGCATTATCAATCATGTTAATGCTCCGTGTCTCTGCTGTCCAGTGCGGGGCTTGGCTGTCATTCACGTTGCGGATGACACGCACAGCATCCGCTCGTGTGAAACAGCCCTTACTGTCTGCAACACATTTAAAAAGGATTTTTGAAGCACCAATTTTTAACATAAGTGATGTTTACCACATGCGCATAAGTAATATCTTTCTTCTAAAAATGCTCTATTACAATCGAAGTTCTCAGCTATACTGGATATAAGGTGAGTGAGGACGACATTTACATGCATCTCATCCATACATTTTTCTCTATGATCTATGTATTTTTTTTTATAAGAAGGTTTAATTTTGACTATAATAATCATAAAATGTAAACTCTCAAATATTTTTACAAATTTTTATTTCTTGGATTTTTTTCCTTTTAGTTTGTTTTTGCTTGGTACACTCTTAGGCTTCATTCACACATCCATGTCAATGATGACATCTGTAAAAAGATGCTTACTGGTTTATCTGTGAAGATATCCACGAAGAGTTCTGTTTTGGTCCATGTGTAAATTTTTTGCCCTCTGTGAGTCACAATATTCCACAGACAATGCTAGGTTAAAAATGAATTTCCAGAGCATCTCCTTCCAATGGTCTGAGAAAACCATAGACCAAACAAAAGACTTTATTGTACATGAGTGATCCTGAATCACAGACAAAAATAGAGCATGCTTCTGTGGTGTTACCACGGACCCACAATCCATGAAAAACCACTGGAAAGCCAAATGACTGCACACATTCGTTATTCACTGACCTGTGAAAGAGACCTTATATTTTCGGCTCATCATGTAAAGCAAGGATGAACTAATGAAGTGATATAGGGAGTTAGTGAAGTATCTGTGCAGTGTACCCACTGCAAGTAACAATGTACTTTATTTCATGCATTATATTCTTTACTGTATATGGAGTTGGTCCCTAGCTACTGTTGCTAAGCAGAGCTGGCACCACCCTTTTCTCTCTAGGAGAAAGTAGCAGTCAGTTTAGTGCTAGCTGTGGATAAGTAAACATCATGGAGTAGATTTGTCAGGAAAAACCTCACCCTGTGGATTACAAGCAGCAAAAGTGACAGCATATGTGCCAGTCCTTCAGGGAAAGAGAATGCAGCAAAATGTTCAGCAGCCATACAAGAAGTATTGCAGAGCATTTGTTAGAGAAAGGTAACATACCTACATTGAGGCTACATACTTCTTTGCATACTGGTGAGAGAAATAAGCTTCAGGCTTCCCATCATACAAATAGAACAGCATAATCACCTGTGACGTATACCAGACCTCGTGCCTGCTTGACGTCACCTACGTCGAGCTTACGAGACACGTTATGGTCACAGGTTACCAAAGCGTGATGTTACGCCCTCCAGAGTAGTAGGTAAGGTCAGCTTGGTACAGTTTACACAGACACCTTTTGTCCACGTGGGTACAGAGAAGCAACAAGCTGAGAGAGCCTTTTCACTGCCGCAGTGAAACAGCGCGTCCTCAGCCCAGGAAATCTGCCACCAGCTTCTCATTTAATATTAGCCCGATCCGCTAACGGGATTATATAGGGTGAGAAACCAACCCGCGGTAGCTTATAACTAGGCAGAAACATGGACGTGGGGATTCGTGATTGAGATACAAGATATCACAAGATTAAATTATAAATTAAATCGCCTTAAGGACACACTAGATGATACAATATACACAGAGAATATATACAGTGGTCTGAGGTTACAGATACAGGTGATATAGGTACAACAGGGTTAATGTCACGAGGGTGTCAAGAACCACGCCTGACTCCGTTATACCCGGGGTCAGGAAGTCGCAGCGGTTGGCTGCGCGCTCTATGTAAGATAGGGCTGTTTCCTTATGGTAGCTTTCTGGGTTTGCTTTGCAACCCTTTTTGGCTCACTCAGGGATCCGTAGCTCCTTCTCCTCAGCTGTTCCTTGTCCAGCACTCCCAATCTCCTTATATTCCCTTCTCACACTTTCTGGTTGCCAGATATAGAGCTTCCTGCCTGGACTTCTATTCTGACCCTCTGGAGCTGTGTTGCTGCGTTCTCTGGTTGTTGGTCCAGAACGCTACCCTCCGGATCCCTGTTGGACCTTTGTGGTCTGCTGTGGTCGCCCACCTGGGTGTATGTGTTTGTCTGTATTGTCTGTCCTCTCCCTGGTGTTTCCCTCTTAGTGTCAGTGGTGCGGACTAGCGATCCCACCGGCCTGTTTACTATCTAGGGCTCATTTTAGGGAAAGCCAGGGTTTAGGCACGTGATTGCCGCACGGGTGAGAAACCGTCTTATATGCTAAAATTGAAAAATGTGTCTTCGCCGTTCAGGAGATACAATTCCTAGGTTATTTTTTATCTGCATCAGGTTTTCGTATGGATCCTAGGAAGGTCCAGGCAATTTTAGATTGGGATCTTCCTGAGAACCTCAAAGCTCTGCAACGGTTCTTGGGCTTCGCAAATTTCTATAGGAAATTCATAAAAAATTATTCAGTTATTGTAAAACCCCTTACTGACATGACTAGGAAGGGGACTGATTTTTCTAAATGGTCTGACGCCGCTAAAGTTGCTTTTTCCTCTCTAAAAGAGAGGTTTACCTCGGCACCTGTACTAGTCCAACCTGATGTCTCTCAGCCTTTTATTGTTGAAGTCGATGCGTCAGAGGTGGGAGTGGGGGCAGTGCTGTCTCAGGGTCCGTCTCCTGGCAAATGGCGTCCTTGTGCTTTCTTATCTAAAAAACTATCTACAACAGAAAAGAACTACGATATTAGCAATAGGGAACTATTAGCTATTAAACTAGCGTTTGAAGAATGGCGTCACTTTTTAGAGGGGGCAGTCCACCCCGTCACTGTGATTACGGACCACAAAAATCTTCCGTACCTCGCATCAGCTAAGCGTCTCACCCCTAGACAAGCTAGGTGGTCGCTATTTTTTACCAGGTTTAACTTTGTGATTACCTATCGTCCTGGGGCAAAGAATACAAAGGCTGATGCACTATCTCGTTGTTTCCCTGGAGGGGGTAATGTGAGTGATCCGGTACCCATTCTTCAAAGAGGAGTGGTTGTTTCTGCGGTACACTCTGTTCTGGAGGGGAAGGTGTTAGAGGCCCAGGGGGACGCCCCGGTCTCTTGCCCCTCAGAGAAATTGTTTGTACCGTTGAACCTGCGTTTCGAACTATTAAAGGAACATCATAATTCGGCACTTGCTGGGCACCCGGGTAGTAAAGCAACCTTGGAGCTATTGTCTCGTCGTTTTTGGTGGCCAAGGTTGCGTCAGGATGTATTGGATTTTGTGTCTTCTTGTTCTACCTGTGCGCGCGCAAAAGTTTCACATACACGTCCTGCAGGGTCTCTATTACCTTCTCGTCATTCCCAATAGACCATGGACACATCTGTCAATGGATTTTATCACTGACTTACCTTTGTCTGCGGGTAAAACAGTTATTTTGGTAGTAGTGGACAGGTTTAGCAAAATGGTACACTTCATTGCGTTACCCGCACTACCTAATGCTAAGACTCTTGCTCAGGTATTCGTCAGTGAAATCGTGAAGCTTCACAGGGTCCCCTCCGATGTTGTTTCGGATCGGGGTACCCAGTTTATTTCAAAATTTTGGAAAGCTTTTTGTTCCCGTTTGGGGGTACACTTGTCCTTTTCCTCAGCTTTCCATCCTCAGTCGAATGGACAGACTGAGCGTACCAACCAAAACCTGGAGACATATCTAAGATGTTTTGTGTCTGAAAACCAAGAGTTGTGGTTATCATATTTACCGTTAGCTGAGTTTGCCATAAATAATCGTCGTCAGGAATCCACTGGCAAGTCACCATTTCTTGGTGCATATGGTTTTCATCCCCAATTCTGTACTTTCAAAGAGGGGGGGTCTTCTGGGGTTCCCGAAGAGGAACGGTTTTCGTCATCTCTTTCATCGGTATGGCAGAAGGTGCAAGCTAACTTGAAAAATATGGGAGGTAAATACAAATGCATGGCTGATAAGAGACGGTCGCCAGGTCCGGACCTAGGAGTGAATGACTATGTGTGGTTGTCTACTAGGAATATTAAATTGAAGGTTCCCTCTTGGAAACTGGGTCCTAGGTTTATTGGTCCTTACAAAATTGTAGACATCATCAACCCCGTTGCTTTTCGCCTGGAGTTACCTCAGACTTTTAAAATCCATAATGTCTTTCATAAGTCGTTACTCCAAAAATATGTTCCACCTCTAGAACCGTCACCGCTGCCACCCCCTCCTGTTGTTGTGGATGGTAATCTAGAGTTTCAGATATCCAAAATTGTTAATTCTCGTCGGGTCCGCCGCTCTCTTCAATATCTGGTGCATTGGAGAGGTTACGGTCCCGAGGAAAGAATTTGGGTTCCTGCGTCTGAGGTAAACGCCGACAGGCTAGTTCGGGTTTTTCATGCCTCTCATCCTGAGAGACCTGGTCCTGAGTGTCCGGAGGCCCCTTGTAGAGAGGGGGGTACTGTCACGAGGGTGTCAAGAACCACGCCTGACTCCGTTATACCCGGGGTCAGGAAGTCGCAGCGGTTGGCTGCACGCTCTATGTAAGATAGGGCTGTTTCCTTATGGTAGCTTTCTGTGTTTGCTTTGCAACCCTTTTTGGCTCACTCAGGGATCCGTAGCTCCTTCTCCTCAGCTGTTCCTTGTCCAGCACTCCCAACCTCCTTATATTCCCTTCTCACACTTCTCTGGTTGCCAGATATAGAGCTTCCTGCCTGGACTTCTATTCTGACCCTCTGGAGCTGTGTTGCTGCGTTCTCTGGTTGTTGGTCCAGAACGCTACCCTCCGGATCCCTGTTGGACCTTTGTGGTCTGCTGTGGTCGCCCACCTAGGTGTATGTGTTTGTCTGTATTGTCTGTCCTCTCCCTGGTGTTTCCCTCTTAGTGTCAGTGGTGCGGACAAGCGATCCCACCGGCCTGTTCACTATCTAGGGCTCATTTTAGGGAAAGCCAGGGTTTAGGCACGTGATCGCCGCACGGGTGAGGAACCCGTCTAGGGACGTCAGGGCAGTCAGGTGCCAGCCGCAAGGTGAGTCAGGGGTCACCACCTTTCCCTCTCCCTTGGGCAGGGCTTTCCCTTTTCCCTCCCTGTGCGTGACGCCGGTCATTACAGTTAAGCAGAGCAAGTTCCTTTGGGTTATAATGGTGGAATAGTCCTTGGCTGCAGTCACGTGGGGGCAGTGATGTCAGCTGGTTCCCGGTCTCTCCAAACACATTGGCATGATGTGACCCCCTTCAGAAAAGACCCCGCCCACTGGCTTGCATAGGCTTATGACCTGTAGCCGGCCGCTCCCCTCCCTACCTATGGGTAGGGACCACTCCTTCTTCTCGGGTGCTGGCAAAAAATGACCCATAAAACCCATTAGGGCTCATGATCCCAGACCAGAATGTCGCAGGAAGATGGTTCCGGGCCCAGTTGATCCGCCTGGGTTTTGACTACAACTAGAGTTCAAACATGGTGCCGCTATGTGGTTTCTGTGGGGAGATATGTACATCTCCCCTCCCGGGCATCCTAGCGTCAAGCCAGGACTACGTGGATGTTTGGCTTTGCCCCAGGATCGCAAAAAGATAACCAAATTAAGCCTGGGATGGAAGGACGATTCATAATTCCTTATGAAATGTAGGTGCTAACATGTCTGGGAGGTATCATTGATCGTGGGCAAGGGCTGAGACCTCCTGCTGGGGGTTTTCCTGCAGGATTAGCTTGCCTCCAAACTGGCTGGTTGAGGTGAGACTTTATCCAGCTGGGGCCTCCTTGAATCCTGGACCCCTGGGGCTTCCTCCGTTGCTAGCTGACAGCAGATGGCTGGGGGGAGAGAACATATTTTGCATGTACACTGATTGTGTACATGCCAAAAGGGGAATCAAATGACAATCAGGGCTGCCAGTAAATGATAATCCATATTGACTGTGTACATGAAAAAAGGTGAATCAAATGACAATCAGGGCTGCCAGTAAATGATAATCCATATTCTTCACATCACCTGTTTAGAAAGACCAATCAACTGATATTGAGGGAGACACCTATATAGTGAGAGAGATTAGTTATACTCCTTGTTTGAGTTGGGAAGATCTTGAAGACTCAGAGACTCAGGACTCTATCTCCAATATACAACCTTGGGAATTGACTATGCCGACTGTAATGACTGCAGGTAATGTGTACAGTGCCTGTGTGAACCATCTACTAACTGCTGCAGTGCAGTGAACTGTACTCGCCTAATCATTGATTCAAGTTTCAGGGAACCCTGCTTCATACCTCAAAAACCTAACACCATCAAGTGCCCCAAATCACTATCTGCCAGGAGAATCCCCAAAGCCAAGCAGTGCCCCTGAAGGGAAGAGAGGTGTGTCCCTTCTAATCACTGCATGGGTCAGGAGAGTGTCAGCGTGTGTAACTACTGCCACCATCATTGCTGTTATCACTCCTGTCTTCTACCCTCATATGGGTTTGCTAAATCTGTGTAACGTTTCTCTGCTAAGGGGCAGAAGAAGCACTTGACTCAAACACAAATTACACTCTTTTATAAAACCAGACTGCTTCTTTCTGGAAAAAGGTTGGTGTCTTCAGCCAAATCACAGATTGTGAACGTTTACTTCAGTGCTTACCATGTGTATAATTATATATTATATGTATAAGTGATAGATCAAATGAACTACAGTTGTTGCAGGGCTGTTTTTAGCAGACTATGCAGCAAGTACTATAATAACAACCTTACTGTGAATCTGCAAAGCACAGAGCTCCTTGAGAACCATGAGCATGCTTTCATCAATACATTTTTTCTTCCTAATGTGTATGGACAGAGATAGGGAACATTTTTCTGTTTTGGTTTATTTAGAGAATTTGTACATTTACAGTAGAAAACTTGCCCAGAAATCTCCCTTAGCAGCGATCTCTTAAATGAGCGTTACTAAGGCACATCTGTCTTCCTAGTATAGTACAGTACAGTACTGTGAAGATGAGCTAGGAGCTGCTGGGCTGCTGCCCTCACTGCTCCTTCACATAGTGGGCAGTATGATAATATCCATAGACTAATTGCGGCGTGCCGCCCCCCCAGGGCCGATCAAGTCCAAATATCTAGAAATGCCGAGTGGTGTGTTGTGGCCCTAATAGTTTTGTATCACGGTGCTATTACCTGGATATTGCAAATTACTCCGATTGTTCCAGATAGTATTTACGGAATTTATCGTAAACCAGAATGCTTTAATATATTTCTAACAACAATCCTTTTATACAATGTAAAATCCATAGTGCCATTCAGCATCCTTCCCCTTTCTAGTTCTTGCCCCATAATTGGCTAGTCAGCTTCTGCATGTGTAGGCCTCTTATGGACTGTGGCTAAACTACAGTATCCCCCAAAAGTGAATACACCCCTCACATTTTTGTGAATATTTTATGATATCTTTTCATGGGACAACACTGAAGATACAGTATGACACTTTGATGCAATGTAAAGTAGTCAGTGTACAGCTTGTATAACAGTGTAAATTTGTCGTGCCCTCAAAATAACTCAACCCACAGCCATTAATGTCTAAACCGCTGGCAACAAAAATGAGTACACCCCTAAGTGAAAATAGCCAAATTGTGCCAATTAGCCATTTTTCCTCCCCGGTAGGATTTGATTCGTTAGTGTTACAAGGTCTCATGTGTGAATGGGGAGCAGGTGTTTTAAATTAGGTGTTATCGCTCTTGCACTCTCTCATACTGGTCACTGGAAGTTCAACATGGCACCTCATGGCAAAGAACTCTCTAAGGATTTGAAAATAAGAATTATTGCTCTACATAAAGATGGCCTAGGCTATAAGAAGATGGCCAACACCCTGAAACTCAGCTGCAGCACGGTGGCCAAGACCATACAGCGATTTAACAAGACATGTTCCACTCAGAACAGGCCTCGTCATGGTCAACCAAAGAAGTTGAGAGCACGTGCTCAGCATCATATCCAAAGGATGTATTTTCAAAAAAGACGTATGAGTGTTGCCAGCTTTGCTGTAGAGGTTAATGGGGTGGGGGATAAGGAGTCAGCCTGTCAGTGCTCAGACCATATGCCGCACACTGCATCAAATTGGTCTCCATGACTGTCGTCCCAGAAGGAAGCTTCTTCTAAAGGTGATGCACAAGAAAGACCACAAACAGTTTGCAGAAGACAAGCAGACTAAGGACATGGATTACTGGAACCATGTCCTGTGTTCTGATGAGACAAAAAAAAAACTTATGTGGTTCAGATGGTGTCAAGCATGTGTGATGGCAACCAGGTGAGGAGTACAAAGACAAGTGTGTCATGCCTACAGTCAAGCATGGTGGTGGGAGTGTCATGGTTTGGGGCTGCATAAGTGCTGCCGGCTGTGGGGAGCTACAGTTCAATAAGGGAACCACAAATGCCAACATGTACTGTGACATACTGAACCACAACCTGATCCCCTCCCTTCAGAAACTGGGCTGCAGGACAGTATTCCAACATGATAATGATCCCAAATACACCTCCAAGACGACCACTGCCTTGCTAAAGAAACTGAGGGTAAAGGTGCTGGACTAACCAAGCATGTCTCCTGACTTAAACCCTATTGACCATATGTGGGGCATTTTCAAATGGAATGTGGAGTAGCGCAAGTTCTCTAACATTCACCAGCTCCTTGATGACTGTTTTCATGGAGGAGTGGAAGAGGATTTCAGTGGCAACCTGTGAAGCTCTAGTGAACTTCGTGACCAAGAGAGTTAAGGCAGCGCTACAAAATAATGATGGCCACACAAAATATTGACAGTTTGGGCACAATTTGGCCATTTTCACTTAGGGGTGTATTCACTTTTGTTGCCAGCGGTTTAGACATTAATGGCTATGTGTTGAGTTATTTTGAGGGCACACCAAATTTACACTGTTATACAAGCTGTACACTGACTATTTTACATTGTATCAAAGTGTCATATCTTCAATATTGTCCCATGTAGAGATATAGTAAAATATTTACAAAAATGTGAGGGGTGTACTCACTTTTGTAAAATACTTTATATCTTGGTGCAGGACATCACAATGAGGTCCACATAGCAACCAATTTCAAGGAATGTAGACACTATACAGAAAAAAATGATACAGGTCTTAAGCAATAGGAAGTGTAACGGGGAGCCAGCGATGCGATCGCTCCCTGCAGCGCCGCCGGCATCCTATTCCTGAGGAGGAGCGAGGACGCAGCCGACGTCCTCGTCTCCATAGTAACAAGGGGGCAGAGAGGACCTGGCCGCGCACGCCTCCTCAGCATGGCCGGCATCCTTCATCCCCTAGACAACGATCAGGGGGGGAACTGAGCGCCGATGGCAATGAGTCGGTGCTCAGGGGTTTAGATATGATGGACATGGGTCACGTGACGCTGGCCACATCATGTGACCCATCAATTAGATCTATTTAAACAGGTAACTAACCTGTTGGCAACAGGTTGCCTGTGATTGGTCTTATTACCTCACTAGCCTTCTCTGCATGTGTGACTTTGTTTGTTTGACTTCGGCTTGTATTTGACCTCGACCTGGTGTTATCCCTTGTACTGACAGCGGCGATCTCTTGGCTCCTGACCTCAGCTTGTATTGACTTTGATTTTGTATTAACCCTTTGTGCCTGTGTTACCTCCTGGCTCTTGACCTCAGCTTCCAGTTGTTCCTGTTGTGGTACTTTCCCAGCCTGGGAAACTTTGCGCTTCTGTCTGTTCTGTCTTTGTCTTTTGTTTTCTTCCCTCATTATTTCCTTCCTTTAGGCCCCTGCACGTACATATCCTAGTTGTACCCCGTTGATAGGATGAACTGTGCAAGTAGGTAGGGATTGAGGAGTGGGTGGAGATTAGGGCTGCACTTATCCCTACCTTTTCGTGACAGGAAGCTCACAGATTGCATGTGAATGAAGAAAAGAGCCTCCCTATTTCAACTAATATAAATAATTTCCAGTCACGATAATGGGATCTGTCAGGTTTCTGGTATGAATGCCGACAGCTTGAAAAATACTGCTGCATGAAGAGGCATTTCTCCAGCAGGAAGCCGGCATTCATACCGGAAACTCGGTGGATCCTATTATAGTGAATAGGGATCCAGCGTGCCGTGGCAGTCTCCAGCTATGCCCGATACAGTAATTACCGAAGTCTGCTCCTCTGCCAGACAGATTAGCAGAATACCATAATGCAGATGTGAACCAAGCCTTAACTACAGTATTTTTCGCCCCATAAGACGCAGTTTTTCTCCCCCCAAAATGGGGGGAAAATGCCTCTGCGTCTTATGGGGCGAATGCTGGCAGTTTTACATCGCTGGCTGCGATGTATGCGAGAGCGGGGGGAGGGACTGGGAGGAGGAGCTGGGGGCCGGCAATAGCGGCGGGGCGGTGCAGTCAGTGTACTATAGCCCCGCCCCGCAGCTCCGGTATACTAATATAAAATGTCTTATTCAATTAATAGTTATTAAACATGCCCCCTCACTCCTAATAGTACCTTACATCCTAACCGCTTCAGTAGAATGCAGGCAGGCAGGCCGGGCGGGCGGCAGCGTAACTCCCTGATGTCACGTGCCTGCGCCGCCTACTTTATGAATGAAGCAGGCGGCGCAGGCAAGTGACGTCAGTGAGTGACGCGCCGGCCGCCCGGCCTGCCTGCGTTGTACTGAAGCGGTTAGGATGTACGGTACTATTAGTAGTTGGGGGGCATGTGTAATAACTTTTAATTGAATAAGACATTTTATATTTGTATACTGAAGCGGCGGGGGACATCTGTGAATGGCACAGTTATGGGCTGGGCGGGTCTGTGGATGGCACTGTTATGGGCTGGGGGGGGTCTGTGGATGGCACTGTTATGGGCTGGGGGGTCTGTGGATGGCATATATTTAACAGTGCCACCCACAGATCCCCCCCTCTAACAGTGCCATCCACAGATCCCCCCTGTAACAGTGCCATCCACAGATCCCCCCTGTAACAGTGCCAGCCACAGATTCCCCTGTAACAGTGCAAGCCACAGATCCCCCCATAACAGTGTCCGTCACAGATCCCCCCCCATAACAGTGTCCGTCATCCACAGATCCCCCCATAACAGTGTCCGTTATCCACAGATCCCCCCATAACAGTGTCCGTCATCCACAGATCCCCCCATAACAGTGTCTGTCATCCACAGATCCCCCATAACAGTGTCCTTCACAGATCCCCAGTAATAGTGCCATCCACAGACCACCATTAGTTCCAAACCCACCAAAAGCACACCTTTTGGTTAAAATATTTTTTTTCTTATTTTCCTCCCCAAAAACCTTAGCGTCTTATAGGGCGAAAAATACGGTATATAGACATCTATGTGGCTATTAATCTATCCTTACTATCAAATTATTATATAATTTACTATACATACTTACTGTACCTCTCCTGTTAAAGGATATATATTTGACTGCTGAAAAAAAAAAAAAAAAAAAAAACGCATGTTATGAAGATCTGGATGGTGTGGGCATCACGGTGACTCAGTAATTAGCACTGCTGCTTAGCAGCACAGGGGTCCTGGGTTTGAATATGAATAGGGGCAACATCTGCAGGGAATATATGGTAATAATAAGATTTATTTATATAGCGCCAGCATATTCCATAGCACTTTACAATCTAATGTATATCAACAAACAAAATCGGACATTACATAGCAACAGTATAACTAAGGTCTTTTTTGTAAGCTCCATAGACCCACATCATGAATACCTAGATACTTCTAAGTTTTCCCAAAATTTCTCTTTAGGGTTGGTGCAAAAGAGCAACATTCAGTAACATCAAAATGAGTCAATGAGATCACCGGGAACATAATGTTGGATGTCCCTTGGAATATGAATTTAATGCATTGGTTAAACAGTAACACATTTTTTTGCCCGTTATAGGTTTGATACTATACCAGCTAAAGGACTGAGGTCTCCAAGGGCCACCAGAGATTGTTGACCATATAAACACATTCAATTGTTAAATTTCCATTAAAAAATAAAACGTGGATAAACGTGGATCACTCATCCACAAGCTCTGAATTGATCTGTTGCAATTTACATTGCTTCTCAGCATAATATACAATGCCATAGTTGTATACTTAATGTACACAAGGATATTTGTATACATCTTGATCAAAGTGCATAAGCCCACTCACCATGTCAAGGTTGCCTCTTGGTCTCAGTTTAAGTTTTAAGACCACATAGACAGATGAGTTCTAGACACCTATTCACATGGTGCAGTATTGCGTGGTTGCTGCTGTTGCTTTAATGCTGTGCCTGTGGGTTGGTGGGGCACAGTGCCAAGGGGGCTCAGTCTGACAGCAGGGCTGCTGTTAGTCTGCTTGGTTTCATCGCCTTTGGGTGCAGTGTTTTGGGGATGGTGGTTGCCACGTGGTGCTGCTCCAAATTAGAGTAGGTCCCAGAAGACACCTTGAAGCAACCTCCGACATAGTGAGTGGACTTATGCACTTTGATCACAATGTATACAAATGGATTTGTGTACATTAAGTGGACTATGGCTTTCTATGCTAGTAATTATGCTGAAAAGCAACAGATTAATGGATATATTGTGGTTGTATGATACATGTTTTCTCTCTTTTTGGAATTCAGTTGTTAAATTTACTTGCTTTACGAATCAATCCTTGCGCCAATTCTGGCTTACACCTGTCCGCCACAGTGCATCGATGACTACTAGACTGGCTTCTTCAAGGCCCAAACAGTATTTTATACAGATAAGACCCTTTATAAGACATCTTGCCTAGTGAATATTTGAGAGTGACCTTTCCCAGGACTGAAAGTTACATGTTTGTCAAAAAAGACCTTGCATTTTTCTGTTAAAGGATGTGGCCAACACAGTCACTTGGTCATGAGGAAAAACATATCAGCATGTGATGAACTTGTACAGTAGTTTGCTTTGCTTAGATCTAGGACACAATCCTACAGTATATTTAAAATAAAAATACTTTGCTATTTATGATATTACAGTTTTTGTGTTTCTTCTTTTTGGGGTGCTGCCACACGTTGTTGCTACCGGGTCTACGTTTTCCCTGAGGTGCTATGTATGATGAGAAGTGCCTCCTGTGCAGCGCACTCCCACTGCAGAGCCGAAGAACGCACTGGGGGGAAATTATCAAGAATAGCATTTCTTCTTGATCTAGTATGCAGTGACTTGAGGTGAGCCAAATTTTTCAAGAGGCACTTAGCGCAATCATTTTTGGCACATCTTATCAGGTCCATGCACCAAAATCTGAAATCATCCCTTCCTGCTCACTTCCGACTTTTCTATGCAGTGTCAAGTGCAGCATATACTG
Organism: Bufo bufo; assembly: GCF_905171765.1. Taxonomy (NCBI): domain Eukaryota; kingdom Metazoa; phylum Chordata; class Amphibia; order Anura; family Bufonidae; genus Bufo; species Bufo bufo. The sequence goes on from NC_053390.1 coordinate 316,012,608, forward strand.
TAAGTTACACATTTTTGGGCAAACTGGGGGAAAAAATTTTGCATTTTCTATGCCAGAAAATTGGTGTAGAACCTTTAATAAATTCATTCCATTGTGCATGATTTGGCTATCATCAGTAAACTCCCTAGAATACAGAATAAGATTTGGCTACCTGCATTTTAGTGAGCAAAAATACACTGACAGTCGGAAGTCAGAATTTCCATGTGATAAAGGCTTATTTGCTGTACTATTTATTACAGCTATTTGTTATTCCCACAACCAAAGTTCTTTGTAGTACTAGTTATTGTAGTTCATAGTAAAGTGCCTATATAGTCTTCAGCACCTCATGACCAGTGTTAGAGTGCAAAGTGAAATTTGTAGCACTGATTTACTGAAACGGTTCCAGGTGTAATAATGAAGGAACAATGTAGCATTCTAATACAATTTGTCTCAGAATTCTTTATGTAGAATGCATATTTTTACTGGAAAACTGACACTGTAGCTTTGCCTGTTCTGTATAAGCACAACCCCACCACAGGTACAGGTAATAAAAGACAGACAGTCATTATGAGATTATGTACTAGAACATTGGACTAGAACATTGGACCTGATTTACTAATGTGTCTGCCATAAATTTGTCTAAAACCTGGCGCAAATTGGTCTAATTTGGAGCATTTATGGTATCTACACATGCTCAGCAGTAGTTGGGGCTTAGAAGAAAGGGTGGGGCTTCACAGAAAAGGGGGGATGGCCTAAGATCCACCATTTTGCACCACAATTCTGGTGAGAAACTTTGCCTGGAAGTAAGCCAACTAATAGTTGGTGTAGAGTCAGAGAAAAGTGTCTATCCCTGCACTACATCTATCATCCAGCCTGACCCACTGTGATAAATCTGGTGCAGCTCTAGACATCTTATCTAAGCTTTTGCCATCTATAGGATTAGTAAATCTGTCCCATTGTCTTCAAGGGCAATATTTCACATTGTAAGTCTATAATTCTTCCACTGTATACTCAACTAGCCCCTTATATATAGATGACTACAATTGCATATCCTTGTTGAATGAGAGCCATATATGCTATTTTTGCAACTAAGTATTTGTACATAATTTTTTACTGCTTCCTATTCTGTTCTTTTGCCACACATACCATATATGAATTGCCATAACTAGCAAGCCTCTGCAAATCCAACCCTTTATGGTTAAAATAGCCAAAAACCTGTTAAGCTTATGACCCCCTCCAAAAAATAATGTATTATATCCAATGATGGTTTTCACCTAAGTTCTGTGTTTGTTTGAATTGGAAATGCATAATATTGGCACAGTGTTTGACTCTACAGACCAGCGGAAGCAAGTTCCTTTCAACTAGCTGTCACTGCCACTTAGCATCTGCCAAAGGCCTCTTTCACAGGACAGTATGGCTTTTTCAGTGTTTTGCGGTCCGTTTTAAACGGATCCGTTGTTCCGTTTTTTGTTTCCGTTGTGTTTCCGTTTCCGTTTCGTTTTTCCGTTCCGTTTTTCCGTATGGCATATACAGTATACAGTAATTTCATAGAAAAAATTGGGCTGGGCATAACATTTTCAATAGATGGTTCCGCAAAAAACGGAACGGATACGGAAGACATACAGATGCATTTCCGTATGCGTTCCGTTTTTTTGCGGACCCATAGACTTTAATGGAGCCACGGAACGTGATTTGCGGCCAAATATAGGACATGCTCTATCTTTCAACGGAACGGAAAAACGGAAAAACGGAAACGGAATGCATACGGAGTACATTCCGTTTTTTTTGCGGAACCATTGAAATGAATGGTTCCGTATACGGACCGTATACGGAACGCAAAAAACGGCCTCCAAAACGGAAAAAAAAAACGGTCGTGTGAAAGAGGCCAAAGACTGTACCTAGTAGGACATGGTTCAGGGCAAAACTTTTAGACACATATAATTCAAAGTGCTGAATAAGAGAAGGTCATTGTATGAGCATATCATTGTGCGTTTAAGCCATTTGTTTCAGGGGATCAAGGCTACAAAGAAGTTATAAAATCCATTTGGGTATGTACTTAACATAATTATTCCAGGTTAATTGTACAATGCTAGTAAATAGAGATGAGTGAATCGATTCTAAATTAATCGAATTCTGGTCAAATCCGAATTTTTGGCAATTCGATTCTGGTGAATGTCTAAAAATGGCAGCCATTATTAGAAGACAGGAAAGATGAAGAAGGATGACCTCAGGATGTGTGTATACACACCAGCCGGAATTTGCCTCCAAAAAGCGAACATTTTCATACAATTATTTAATGAAAAAGACTCTACAGTGCAGTTTGTTTGTTGCTGCCATGCGTTTATATATGACACTGTCACTTTAAGATTACTAATGCTGGATTGGCCTTAAAGGGGTATTCCCATCACAATGATCACTGTTAAATCTGTTAATGATTTGACAGTGATCATTTTTGTAAATACATTTAATTACCCAATTCCCACCCTTTTAGAGAAAATAAGTCCCATCTTACCTGATCGTTGTCTTTCGTTTCCCCTGGTTACAGCCACCTCTCCTGTCGCAATGTCCTGAACGCGCACGCCGCCGGGCATGCGCCATGATGACTTTTTCCTGGCCAGTATAGTACAGAGCCGCGAATGCGCACGCTGGCTCTGTACTATACTGGGCAGGAATAAGTCACCATGGCGCATGAGCGGCGGCGTCCATGTTCAGGACATTGCGCGGCCCGGCCGGGAGAAAATCTTCAGTCTTCTGCGTAAGCGCGGCCCGGCCGGGAGAAGAATCCAGGAAGTGAACATCGCACTCAGCGAAGGTAAGTATGAAAAGTGAAGATGGGAATACACCTTTAAAGAGATTGAAATGAGTTGCATACAGTCCTAGGAGACCCCAAAATATGATCAACAACTCTTCAGGGCAATTGGAGCACTTTCCAGTCAGGTCAAATTTATTTGGACCCGAATTGAATCATTCAACTGATTTAGCGGAATCTAATTTATAGAAATTTGCTCATCAGTACTATTAATATTGATGGACGAACATCGGCCGGGACGATTCGCAAGTTCGCGGTGGGCCCCATTCACTTTAATGGCAGGCGAACCTTAAAAACCTTCAGGTCTTATTTGCAGCCACCAAACATGGACAGTGACATAATAGAGGGGGATCAATGTTAAAAATTTCCACAAAAAAATATGTATTTTAATCATGGGCCATTATTATGTGCCCTGCTGGAGCCTAGAAATATTTTATTTTAGGCCACGGGAGTACGGGCCCTAAAAATTAGGCATTCATCTGACATAAAAGAAATTGTGGTTATGCTGCTCGAGGTACATTATGCGGTCACTGGACAGAAAGGAACAAGTGATTATGTGGCTGGAGGTACATTATGCGGTCACTGAATAGCAATTTTACTGTAGCCCACTGGAGTACAGGCCCCAAACATTAGGCATTCACTGGACAGAAAAGATCAAGTGATTATGTGGCTAGAGGTATATTAGGCGGTCAATGGATAACAATTTTACTGCAGGCCAGTGAAGTACAGGCCCCAAACATTAGGCATTCACCGGACAGAAAAAATCAAGTGATTATGTGGCTGGAGGTATATTAGACGGTTATTGGATATCAATTTTACTGCAGGCCAGTGGAGTACAGGCCCCAAAAATTAGGCATTCTCCGTACAGAAAAGATCAAGTGATTATGTGTCTGGAGGTATATTAGATGCTCATTGGTTAACAATTTTACTGTAAGCCAGTACAAATACATATGTTTAAAAGAACTAAAAATATAAAATTGGATTAAAAACATGGCTAACGAAATCCCCCCTCTTGAATAAACCCCAAATGATAATAGTTGAAATTCGATAACACGTGGTCGTCACAGGTGTTGAATTCCTCCGAGGCCCCAACAATTAGGCATTCACTATACAGAAAAGATCAAGTGATTATGTGGCTGGAGGTATATTAGATGGTCATTGGATACCAATTTTACTGCAGGCCAGTGGAGTACAGGCCCCAAACATTAGGCATTCACCGTACAGAAAAGATCAAGTGATTATGTGTCTGGAGGTATATTAGATGGTCATTGGATAACAATTTTACTGTAAGCCAGTACAAATACATATGTTTAAAAGAACTAAAAATATAAAATTGGATTAAAAACATGGCTAACGAAATCCCCCCTCTTGAATAAACCCCAAATGATAATAGGTGAAATTCGATAACACGTGGTCGTCACAGGTGTTGAATTCCTCCGAGGCCCCAACAATTAGGCATTCACCATACAGAAAAGATCAAGTGATTATGTGGCTGGAGGTATATTAGATGGTCATTGGATACCAATTTTACTGCAGGCCAGTGGAGTACAGGCCCCAAACATTAGGCATTCACCAGAAAGAAAAGGCCTTTTGAGCCACTCTATTTACATAAGACAGGGGCCATTCTTTGTTCTGGATGGTGGCGGATATGTGTGGGCTGACATGAGGAAATTCAATTAAACGTGGTCGTCACAGGTGTTGAATTCCTCCGAGATCCATGCCTCATTAATTTTTAGAAATGTGAGGTAGTCCACACTGTCGTGAGCTAGGCGAGTGCGCTTATCGGTCACATAGTAACATAGTAACATAGTACATAAGGCCGAAAAAAGACATTTGTCCATCCAGTTCGGCCTGTTATCCTGCAAGTTGATCCAGAGGAAGGCAATAAAAAAACCTGTGAGGTAGAAGCCAATTTTCCGCACTTTAGGGGAATAAAAAATTCCTTCCCGACTCCAATCAGGCAATCAGAATAACTCCCTTGATCAACGACCCCTCTCTAGTAGCCATAGCCTGTAATATTATTACGCTCCAGAAATACATCCAGGCCCCTCTTGAATTCCTTTATTGTACTCACCATCACCACCTCCTCAGGCAGAGAGTTCCATAGTCTCACTGCTCTTACCGTAAAGAATCCTTTTCTATGTTTGTGTACAAACCTTCTTTCCTCCAGACGCAGAGGATGTCCCCTCATCACAGTCACAGTTCTGGGGATAAATAGCTGATGGGATAGATCTCTGTACTGACCCCTGATATATTTATACATAGTAATTAGATCTCCACTCAGTCGTCTTTTTTCTTGGCAACAGCTACCTGACACTGGTTTTTGCAGCTTAGTTTGCTGTTCATTAAAATTTCTAGATCCTTTTCCATGTCAGTGTTACCGAGTGTTTTATCATTTAGTATGTACTGGTGACTTGCATTAGTCCTACCCATGTGCATAACCTTACATTTGTCAGTGTTAAACCTCATCTGCCTCTTATCTGCCCAAGCATCCAATCTATCCAGATCCCTCTGTAGTAGTTAATTACTTTACACGTAGTTAATTACTTTACACAGTTTAGTGTCATCTGCGAAAATTTATACTTTACTATGCAAGTCTTCTACGAGATCATTAATAAATATATTATAGAGAATAGGGCCCAATACTGACCCCTGAGGAACCCCACTAGTGACAGTGACCCAATCTGAGTGTGTACCGTTAATAACCACCCTCTGTTTTCTATCATTGAGCCAGTTACTTACCCACATACAGACGTTTTCTCCCAGTCCGAGCATTCTCATTTTATATACTAACCTTTTATGTGGTACAGTGTCAAATGCTTTGGAGAAGTCCAGATATACGACATCCATTGATTCGCCGCTGTCAAGTCTAGAACTTACCTCCTCATAGAAACTGATTAAATTAGTTTGGCACGACTGATCCCTCACAAAGCCATGCTGATATGGCGTTATTTGCTTATTTCCGTTGAGATGCTCTAAGATAGCATCTCTCAGAAAACCTTCAAACAGTTTACCCACAACAGATGTTAAACTTACCGGCCTATAGTTTCCAGGCTCTGTTTTTGGACCCTTTTTGAATATTGGCACCACATTTGCCATGCGCCAATCCTGTGGAACTTTCCCTGTCAGTATATAGTCCGCAAATATCAGAAATAAGGGTCTGGCTATGACATTACTTAATTCCCTTAGGATACGGGGGTGTATGCCATCCGGTCCTGGCGATTTGTCTATTTTAATCTTTTTAAGTCGCTGATGTACTTCTTCCTGGGTCAGACAGGACACTTTTAATGGGGAATTTATTTTTACATTCTGCATGTCATCTGACAGTTTATTTTCCTCAGTGAATACACAATATATTTAACAGTTTCGCTTTCTCCTCGTCGCTCTCTGCGACTCCCCCCTCATTACTCTTTAAAGGGCCGACACCTTCAGATTTATACTTTTTAACATTTATATAATTGAAGATGCCCCTTGCTGCGCTGAACGTCCTTCCAGACAGGACACTGGACGAGGAGCAAGCCAAGAGTTTCATGGCAAATTGTGCCAGCTCTAGTCACAGGTCAAGCCTGCACACCCAGTAGTCCAGGGGTTCCTCGCTTCTCAGAGCGTTCACATCGGCCGTTAACCCGATGTAGTTGCACACCTGTCGGTCTAGGCGTTCCCTGAGGCTGAATCCGGAGGGCGGCTGTCGATACTTTGGCTGCAAAAATGATCTCATATCCGAAGTGACCAACACATCTTCATACCGCCCTCTTCTTGCATGCACAACTTTTTCTCTGTGGGTGGAAATTCCTCTGCCAGCGCCTGCAACAGCAGAATGCAGCATCTCTCGCAGCAAGGCCTGAAAATGCTGCATTCTGACATCCCTCTGGGATGCTGGTAACATGTCCACCATTTTGTGTTTGTACCGAGGGTCTAAGTACGTTGCCACCCAGTACTGGCCCTTGCCCTTTACGCTTTTTATACGGGGGTCCCTCTTCAACCACTGGAGCATGAAGGCCCCCATTTGCACTAAATAGGAAGCAGTGGAGCACCCTGGCTCCTGCTCATCACTCAGGAGAATGTCGTCCTCGGTCTCCCCCCCCCATCCATGGACAACACCAGGGATCCCCGAAAAGTTTAAAGCCTGCTCTTCTTGCTCCTCCTCCTCCTCCTCCCAGGCATCATCCTCCTCTGACTCCTCATCAGACTCCTGCTGACTTGTATCAGCTGGAGCGGCCCCCCTGGGAATTTATTTAGCATTGTGACTTCCTCATCTTCCAGCTCCTGCTCCTCGACGGATTGATCAATGACACGATGCAATGCACACTCCAGAAAGAAGGCGTAAGGCACAATGTCACTGATGGCGCCCTGGCTGCGACTGACCAGTTTGGTGATCTCATCAAATGGCCGCAGAAGTCTGCATGCGTCGCGCATGAGCAGCCACTGGCACAGTGAAAAGAAACCAAGCTCCCCAGAACCTGTCCTGCTGCAGAGTTCATACAGGTAGTCGTTAACGGCACATTGCTGCTGGAGCAGCCTATCAAGCATATACAAGGAGGAGTTCCAGCGCGTCTGGCTGTCAAAAATCAGACATCTGATGGGCAGGTAGTGTCGCCGCTGAACGTCAGCAAGGCGAGCCATGGCCGTGTACGATCTTCTAAATAGAGATTTTGCTGGCCTGCCGCAAGACGCCCTGGACCCCCGGGTATTTGGCAACTAATCGCTGCATGACTAAGTTCAGGATGGGTGCCATGCACGGCACGTGTGTCATTTTGTCCTGTTTCAGCACACTTAGCAGATTGGCACCGTTGTCGCACACCACTTTACCAACTGTCAAATTGAGCGTGGTTAGCCACTGATCGTCCTCTGACCGCAGAGCTGAAAGCAGTGCAGGACCGGTGTGGCTCTTGGCTTCCAGGCACAATAGCAGCAGCACAGCATGGCAACGTCTCACCTGGCACATTGAATAGGTTCTGGGGAGCTTGGGAGGTGCAGTGGAAGAGGCGGTAGTAGTGGAAAAGGAGGAGTCAGCCAAGCAGGAGACGGAGGATGGAGTAGGAGGAGGAGAAGAAGAGACAGGCCTGCATGCAAACTGTCGCGGTAACACCAAATCCACACGGGTGCCACGGGTTGCATGCTTGACAGACGTCAGACGGTTCACCCAGTGGGCAGTAAAAGTTATGTACCTTCCCTGCCCGTGTTTGATAGACCACGTGTCTGTGGTCAGAAGTATCTTGGCACCGACACTGTGTGCCAGAGATATATTCACTTGCCACTGAGCCATATAGCTCTGGGATGTCCTTCTGGGCGAAATATTTTCTTCCAAGGACCTTCCATTGCAGTGCGCCAATGGCCACAAATTTTCTAAAGGCCTCCGAGTCCACCAGTTTATATGGCAGTAGTTGGCCATCTAGCAGTTCCAACAAGCCAGCGGTCAGCCGTTGGGCAAGAGGGTTTTCCGGCATCGTCAACTTTTTGCGTTCGAACATTTGGGCCACAGAAGCCTGCCTTTTGCCAGATGAACGCGACAACGCACGGTGCAAGGTGGAGTGGAGGACAAATGGGAGGAGAGAGGAGATGGAGAAGAGACAGGACGTGGAGCGCCGGGAGTGTGGGTTTGTGGGTTCTGACAGTGTTGCTCCCACTGGGCTCGGTGATGGGAGGCCAGGTGCCTTCTTAATGCGGTCGTCCCTCGGTGAGTGTTGGGCTTACCGCGACTTATGCGTTGACTGCACAGGCTACAGATGGCAACACTATTGTCAGCAGCGGATATGTTAAAAAAAGCCCACACTGCGGAACCATGTGCCGGCATCCTGGGAGCGCCAGATGTGACCGTGCATAGTGGATGGCTCACTCCAGATACATTTGCAGTCTGCTTTTAGCCTCTTGTGCACTTCGAGTTCTGCCTGCTTTTCTTCCTTCTACCCCCTATCGGCTGCTCTGTTTCTCCCTCTGAACTCCCCTCCTCTTCCTCTCTTGTGGGCACCCACGTGACATCCATCGACATGTCATCTGGGAATGGATGGGAATGGATGGGAAAATAATTCCTCTGACTCGAGTGGAGGCGCTATGGTGGTGGTGGTGGTGGTGGTGATGTCCTTACGGGTACACACAGCAGAGAGTGAGGAGGGTGCTGATACAGAGGATGAGGAGGGTGCAGAAGCGGAAGACTGAGTGAGCCACTCAACCAACTCTGGTCCATCCTTTGACGTAATCGCACACACCTTCTCCAACTTCCCACAGGGACTCCGGCCTGGTGCACCTGCCCGACCCCTACCACCCCTGCAAAATGGCCTACCTCTTTCTCTGCCTGTCATTTTCAAAATGACCCTGTGACAAAGTCCCTATAGAAGAGCAGTATGTGTGGAAGCAGGTATATTGCAGGCCTCAATGAATATTTGGTGGAAGCCGGTATATCAATCCCCTCTTTTAGTATTTTGCGGAAATAGGTATATAGAACCCCTAATGAGTATTTGCTGGAAGCTGGTAAATCAAACCCCTTAATCGATATTTGGTGGAAGCCGGTGTATCACAGGCCTCAAAAAATATTTGGTGGAAGCCAGTATATCAATCCCCTCTATCATTATTTTGTGGAAACAGGTGTATCTCACCCCTCAATCAGTATTTTGTGGAAGCAGGTATTTCAAACCCCTTAATCAGTATTTTGTGGAAGCAGGTATATCGCACCCCTTAATCAGTTTTTTTTGGGGCAACAGGTATAACATCAGTTGCAATTAGTTATTCCAATAGCATTTGTCCCTCTATCTAGCTGTGGTATCTCAGGACAACCGCACACAACTGCTGCACAAAAAAAGTCGCTACCTGGATTTAACTAAGAAAATAGTTATAAGCCTCCTATTGGATAATTACTGCAAGGGCGATTTATCTTTCAGCTGGCAACAAGTTATTTAACCCCAACTGGTGCAATGAGTTGCTTCTCATTTCTTAAACAACCATGTCGAAAGACACATCTCGTAGTCCTGGAAAAGATGTTAGTCTGTTTGAGAAGGGTCAAATCATTGGCATGCATCAAGCAGAGAAAACATCTAAGGAGATTGCAGAAACTACTAAAATTGGGTTTAGAACTGTCCAACGCATTGTTAAAAACTGGAAGGATAGTGGGGACCCATCGTATTTGAGGAAGAAATGTGGCGGGAAAAAAATTCTGAATGATTGTGATTGGCAATCACTTAAATGTTTGGTGAAATCAAATCAAAGAAAAATAACAGTAGAACTCAGGGCTATGTTTAATAGTGAAAGTAAGAGCATTTCCACATGGACAATGCGAAGGGAACTCAAGGGATAGGGGCTGAACAGCTGTGTAGCCGTAAGAAAACCACTAATCAGTTAGGCAAACCAGAAAAAAAGGCTTCAATTTGCTAGGGAGCATAAAGATTGGACTCTGGAGCAATGGAAGAAGGTCAAGATTTACCCTGTTCCAGAGTGATGGGCGCATTAGGGTAAGAAGAGAGGCAGATGAAGTGATGCACCCATCATGCCTAGTGCCTACTGTACAAGCCTGTGGAGGCAGTGCTATGATCTGGGGTTGCTGCAGTTGGTCAGGTCTAGGTTCAGCAACAGTATGTGCTCCAAGAATAAGGTCAGCTGACTACCGGAACATACTGAATGACCAGGTTATTCCATCAATGGATTTTTTCTTCCCTGATGGCATGGGCATATTCCAAGATGACAATGCCAGGATTCATGGGGCTCAAATTATCAAAGAGTGGTTCAGGGAGCATGATACATCATTTTCACTCATGGATTGGCCACCACAGTGTCCAGACCTTAACCCCATTGAGAATCTTTGGGATGTGCTAGAGAAGGCTTTGCGCAGCAGTCAGACTCTACCATTATGAATGCAAGATATTGGTGAAAAATTAATGAAACACTGGATGTAAATAAATCTTGTGACATTGCAGAAACTTATCGAAACAATACCACAGTGAATGCGTGCCATAATCAAAGCTAAAGGCGGTCCAACAAAATATTTTTGGTGGCGACTTTTTTTTTTGGACAGGCAGTGTATATTAAGCTTCACAGATGCACTGAACAATATGAAATTGTGCCTTTTTCCCTGAAAACCTGTTGCAATTTTTCTCCAGTTAATAAGCATACAAATAAGCATATTTTACTGAGTCATCAGTAGGGATTATGTTTTTTGCACAGGTTGTCCAGTTGTGCCTTTTTAAAAAATAAAACCTGCTGCAACTTTTCTACAGTTACAATAACAAGTGTACAAAGTGTACAAATTGCAGATCTGCTACAACACGGATTTAGATGTGCAGGGGTCCGACACCTGGGACCCTCACCAATCAGCTGTTAGAAAAGGCTGGGCATTCAGTGAGCACAATGGCCTCTTCCTAGGCCAGTGACATCACCGAATATGGTTACATGGCCTTGTTGCAGTCAATCGGACTGAGCTGCAATTCCAAGCACAGCCGCTAATAATGTATGGCCCTGTGCTTGGTAAGCTGTCAGGAGGCCACAGTGCTCACCAGAGATCTGGGGCATCCTGAAACAGCTGAAAAATATATTTTTAGCGCAACCTGTGCTAAATTGCTAAAACTTTACAGACCCAAAAGTCCTTTTAAGGACTATTGTGTGTGGCAGCAATAACTAATTTTAGCACATCCTGCGCTAAATAGCGTGCAATAGTTAGGCCGCTGCAGACAGTGACATTAGCTGCGCCACATCTCCTGTGTAAAGTGTGAGCATCCCAAAAATATCTGTGACATCCAGTGTACTTTTTCCACAGACGGTGTCCGCTGCGGACAGTGACATTAGCTGCGCCACATCTCCAGTGTAAAGTGTGCGCATCCCAAAAATATCTGTGACATCCAGTGTACTTTTTCCGTAGACGGTGTCCGCTGCAGACAGTGACATTAACTGCGCCACATCTCCTGTGTAAAGTGTGCGCATCCAAAAAATATCTGTGACATCCAGTGTACTTTTTCTGTAGGCGGTGTCTGCTGCGGACAGCGACATTACCAGCGCCACATATGCAGTGTAAAGTGTGGGCTGAAAAAATATCTGTGACATACAGTGTACTTTTTCAATAGACGGTGTCCGCTTCTGACACTGACATTACCAGTGCCACATCTTCAGTGTAACGTGTGCGCTTAAAAAATGTATTTGTGACATCCAGTGTACTTTTTCAATAGACGGTGTCCGCTTCTGACAGTGACATTACCAGTGCCACATCTGCAGTGTAACGTGTGCGCTTAAAAAATGTATCTGTGACATACAGTGTACTTTTTCAATAGACAGTGTCCGCTTCTGACAACTGACATTACCAGTGCCACATCTCAAGTGTAACGTGTGTGCACAAAAATTTTATCTGTGACATACAATGTACTTTTTCCGTAGACGCTGCGGACAGTGACATTACCGGTCGTACCTCTCCCGTATAACGTTTTCTCATCCCAAATACCTGTGACATTCCTTGTAATTTTTTATTAGCCACTGATGACAGCGTTGACATTATCTGTGGGATATCTCCAATACCTTTTTAAATTTGTTTGCGCATACACTCCCAAATCCTACGCTACTGTACGTGTGACATACTTTTAAGCATATATAACATTTAATATGAAGAAGGCAAGCAGTAAGGGACAGGGAAGTGGCCGTGATGTTGATGGTGCATACAGAGGCCGTGGCCCTGGGCGTGTTGAAACTGTGCCTGCTGCCAGAGCACAAGAAAAACAATCATCCACGATACCTAGTTTCATGTCCCAGTTTGCAGGGCGGCACAGGACAACGCTCTCAAAGTCAGACCAGTACGACCAGGCGGTCGGTTGGATTGCAGCAGGAAAATGCTTCCAGTCGCTTAAGCACCACCCTATCTTCCACCAAGTCAAGTATCAGTAGCCAAGAGTTTGCTCAACAGAATCCTCACCCTGATACTCCTTCCTCCCACCATGGAGAGTCTTGCCAAACAAGTGATCCCACACTAGGATATTCCGAGGACCTCTTTTCAGCGACATTCCTTGATTTGGCTCACTCGCCAAGCAAGCTTGAAGAGGGACAGATTTTGTGCCCTAATTCCCAAACTCTTGAGCAGCCACAGTCACAAGAAGATGACGGTGGTAAATGGCAATTACTGTTTAATGAGGTGGATGATGATGAGACACAGTTGCCAATAAGTCAAGAGGTTGATGAAGAGGATGAGACACAGTTGTCAATTACTGAGGTTATGGAAGTGGAGAAGGAGGTGGTGGACGATTAAGTCACTGACCCAACCTGGGAAGGTGGAAATCGAGCGAGGACAGCAGTACAGAGGGGGAGGGGGAGGCTGGAAGAGGCAGTGGGGTGGAAAAAGGGAGAAGGCGGGCCACGCCAAACAGGCCCGCAACTTTTCCGCGGAGCACCCCCTTGCGGAAATCTCCCTTGCCAATGGGCAGGTGTTCCGCAGTATGGAGCTTTTTTGAGGAAAGTGTGAACGACAAAAGAATAGTAGTTTTCGGCCTATGCCGTTCCAAAATGAGCCAGGGCGTAAACACTAGCAACCTCACCACCACCAGCATGATCTGTCAGATGGCATCAAAGCACCCTAATAGGTTGGCCGAACGCCTGGGTCCACAATCTGTGTCTGCGGGTCACACCACTGCCTCCTCTTCCCCTGTGTTATGTGCTGGCCAATCCCCTGTCGAAGGCGCAGGGCCGGATGCCTCCCGCCCTGGACCTTCGCAAGCACCATCAGCGACCACATCCACTTCCGTCTATCAGCGCAGCGTCCAAATGTCCTTACCCCAGGCCTTTGAACGCAAGCGCAAATACCCAGCCACCCACTTCAAATTACTGGCCCTGGAAATGTTGTCATTTAGGCTTGTAGACACTGAGGCCTTAAACAGTCTGATGTCGATGGCCGTCCCGCTATACGCAGTCCCCAGCCGCCACTATTTTTCAAGGTGTGTCATGCCCACCTTACACCAACATGTGTCCTGTAACATCACAAGTGCCATGACCAACGCATTTACTGGGAAGGTCCACTTAACTATGGACACATGGACAAGTGCATTCGGCCAGGGATGCTACATTTTCCTGACGGCACACTGGGCGAACGTTGTGGAGGCCAGGAGAGAGTCGTACCCTGGGATGGCACAGGTGCTACCGATACAAAGGATTGCGTGCCCTACTTCGATTAGGGTTTCCGCCAGCACCTACATTAGTGGCTCTAACCCCCATTTCTCCTCCTCTGCCTCCTTCTCCACTTTCACCTACAATTCAGCACCAGTCAGCCATCAGTCGGTAGCTGGCCGTGCTGAAGATGATATGCTTAGGGGACAAACAGCACACCGCCGCAGAATTGTGGCAGGGGATAAGAGACCAGACTGAGCAGTGGCTCTCGCCTCTCAACCTAGAACCAGGCATGGATGTGTTTGATAATGACCGTAACTTGGTGGCGACTTTGGAGCTCGGAAAGCTCACACACATCCCATGCCTAGCCCACGTCTTAAACTGAGCGGTTCAGTGGTTTCTTAAAACCTACCCCAATTTGCCTGAGCTACTGGTGTAGATGCGCCGCGTGTGTGCACATTTCCGCAAATCATCGACAGCTTCAGCAACGTGAGCACGCGCTGGAACTCGACGATCCACATGTTGGCCAGGCTTTGTGAGCAGCAGAGGGCAGTAGTGGAATACCAGCTGCAACATGGTCATCGCCTTTCCAGTCAGCTTCCGCTATTCACAAGCAAGGAGTGGGCATGGATGTCTGACCTCTGTGAGGTTTTAAGAAACTTTGAGGAATCAACACAGATGGTGAGCGGCGATAACGCTATTATCAGCCTAACTATCCCACTTCTGTGTCCACTCAAACTCTCACTGATCACAATTAAGGATGCCACTTTGGATGTGGAAGAGGTGGAAATGGGGGAAGACATTACACAGGGTGATAGCCAGACCACCCTCAGTTCATCTTCACAACGCGAATTGGACGATGAAGAGGAGGAGGAGAAGCAGGAGACGGTTGCCTCAGCTACAGAGGGTAGTACCCATGGAAGTTTAATTCCATCTGTTCTGCGTGGGTGGGCAGAACAGGATGAGGAAATTGAGAGTCATCCTCCTGATGACTTCATGTTAGCCTGCCTTTTCCGAGCGTTATGCGCATTTTAGACAACACGGATTACTGGTTGTTCACCCTTCTCGACCCCTGATATAAAAATAACTTCTCATCTCTCATTCCTCTGGTGGAGATAATGGGCAAAACGGTGCAACACCAGAAGGTCCATGTTGAAAAATTGCTCCTAAAATTTCCATCTGACAACGCTGGCGGCAGAGTCCGTAGTTCCTTGGGCAACCGAGGAGTGGAGACAAGGGGAACACACAGCAGTTCCAACAGAGGCAGGGCAACACTCTCCAAAGCCTGGGACAGTTTCATGACACCCCACCAGCACCTTCACCCTGATGCGCGGCCTACTGTCACAAGGAGGGAAAATTTTTGGAAGATCTTGAAGGAGTACATAGCAGACCGTGTCTTACAACTACTGGGTGTCCAAGCTGGACACGTGACACGAACTGGCGCTCTACGCCTTGGAGCTGCTGGCCTGCCCTTCCACCAGCATTTTGTCTGAGTGGGTATTTAGTGCTGCTGATGGCATTATAACAGATAAGCGTATCCGCCTGTCAACTGAAAATGCTGACAGGTTGACTCTTATAAAAATGAACAAGGCCTGGATTGACCCTGAATTCTCGACTCCACCAGAGGAAAGCTGATTAATAGAAAGGCACTTTAAATGTGTTGTTTATGATGTACTGAATACACTGTATTCCCATGCACCCCTTCCACCACAAAAAGGGTATATGGATTAATCTTCCTTTTCTCATCCTCCTCCTCCTCTTCCATCATATCAACATGCTTATTCGTTGCATATAATGCCCTCACATATATGCCCTGGCATATAATGTTTTACTGGGTCAGCTCTCCTGCAGACCCTCACCTACAATCTTTCACAGGGTCAGCTCACTTGCAGGCCTTTGCATATAATGTTTTACAGGGTCAGCTCACCTGCAGGCCCTCACATATAATATTTTACAGGGTCAACTTACCTGCAGGTCCTCGCATATAATGTTTTACAGGGTCTGCTCACTTGCAGGCCCTCACCTACAATTTTTTACAGGGTCAGCTCACCAGCAGGCTCTTGCATATAATGTTTTACAGGGTCAGCTCACCTGCAGGCCCTCGCATATAATGTTTTACAGGGTCAGCTCATTTGCAGGCCCTTGCATATAATGTTTTACAAGGTCAGCTCACCTGTAGGCCCTCACCTACAATCTTTTACAGGGTCAGCTCACCTGCAGACCCTCACCTACAATCTTTTTAGGGTCATCTCACCTGCAGGCCCTCACATAAAATGTTTTACAGGGTCAGCTCACCTTCAGGCCCTCACCTACAACCTTTTGGGGGGTCAGCTCACCAGCAGGCCCTCGACCATAATTTTTTCGATGGTCAGCTCAGCAGCAGACCCTCACCACTAATGTTTTAGAGGGTAAGCTCAGCAGCAGGCTCTCGCTCCCTAATGTTTTAGATGGTCAGATCAGCAGGCCCTTGAGGGTCACCAGCAGGCCATCAATCATAATTTTTCAAGGCTGTGTATGATGCCCTCCTTTATGTGTAACAAAGGGTGTTTTTGAGTGCCGGTTCCTTGTAATTTTTGGCAGCCCTTTCACTTAGTGCATAGGCTTTATGAGTGTAGGAGTCACACTACCTGAACAATTATACCACAATGTGAATGAGGCCCTCCATTATGTGATATATAGGTTGTATCGGAGTGCCTCTTGCTTGTAATTTTTGTCAGCACTTGCACTTTATATACAAGTAAAGATATAGGAAAGATTGTTTCCTACCAATTTTTTGGCTCAAATCAATTTTATCTTCGGTTTTGGGCGTATTATTGTCAGTCTGTAAAAGTGGAGGACTACTCGGACAACATCGTTCCCAGCAGCGACCTGGGAGTCCAAGATGCATCCAGACATCCTCCCTATGCTGTTCCTGAACCATTTCGGTGGTGTTTCCATCAATTTCTGACCTTTTCCTATGAACCAGACACCCTCCCCTCTTCAGATCAGGGGATGCCTAGTTTAATGCTCAGGTTCTCTTATTGACTTCCATTGAGCACCCTGAGGTGTTTGGTCCAAGCACCCGAGCACTTTGGTGCTCGATCAACACTACTGATTTGGTTACATCGCTACTCTCCAGGTTTTGATTTCGGTCTCGTCTATTAATTAACTTCTTGTCTACAGATTTGGCTGTATCCATACTCTCCTGGTTTTGACTTCGGCTTGTTTGATTATCCTATCAGCTTTCCTTTGGTCATTTAATTAGGTCTGCTCCTGCGAACTCACACTTGTGTTTTGTGACCTTACTCCGCAGACATAACATGGATCCCAGGCAGCCCAGACCTTCCTGCCTTGTTTGGGGCTCTGGTGATTACCTACTTCAGGGAATTTATAGTGGTCCCAGAATGAAATTATACTGTAATTTGAGGCATGTCTGTGATGTCAAATCTTATACAAACTCCATGCAGATGATGTCCTTGGTCGAACCTAGGACCCCAGCACTGCAAGGCAACAGTGCTAGCCACTGAGCCATCGTGCTGCACACATTATATATATTGGATACAACTTTCAGCTATACTGTTGATATGTAACAGAACATACGCTGCAAAATCTTAACAAACAATACAGTTTTGGGGGGTAATTTATCAGGGTAATATTTGAAGTCAGTTTTGCTTAAATCTGTGTTGGTGTACTTTGTGCAAAACTTATAAAATGTTGCATATTGTTTATTAAATTCTGGACATCTTTAATCCTAAAAAAAATTCTAGAAATTCTACTTCGGTTTTTCTACTCCATCCCCCCTACTGGAGTGAATTTGCAGCTTTTTTAAAACATTTCCAGTGTAAAGGTCTCCCGCGGAAACCAATGGCTGCACTCATGGGCGTAGCTGTAAGGAGTGCAGAGGTAGCAGTCGCTACTGGGCCCAGGAGCCTGATGGGGCCCAAAAACCCTTGTGCTGCATAAGAGGTCACCAATATTATAGAAAGTGCATGCAGTGTCAAGTTACATCTCTGGCTGGAGGGAAGGTTAGGTCAAAAATTTCATTTCAATTTTTGCCTCAGGCACCACAAAGGCGATGTGCTTCCCTGCCCCTGGATACAAAGCCCTGAGGGAAGGGGGGCCCAAGCTGAACTCTTGCACCAGGGCCCATGAGCCTTTAGCTACGTCTTGGCTGCAGGATTTTGCGGTAAAATTATGAGGCATTGGCTGCGGTGGGTGCTGGACATGTGCTGCAAATTTATGGTGTATTTTTTAGTGGTGTTTTTGTGTTAACTCATGTTTAACTGGCATTAAAACAGCATGAAAATAAAACTATTGCTGCAACCTGCTGCATTTTAAAAAGAAATGGCAGAGGCACATTTTTTTGAAAACCCCAGTTGCAATATGCATTTCATGTTTCCCTCAAATTTTTAGCTAACATTTGAAATATTTGCAGCAAAAAAATGCACCAAAAACACAAGCGCACAACTACCTGTTATGCGCCATAATGACCGCCATAAAATTCAGGGAGTGTTGGACCCACATGCATGCGCACTGGGAGGTGCTGACTAACCCCCTTTTTTGCAGATTTACAATGCTGGAGATGTGGCACTCCTGATTAGCCTGTCTGCCCCATAGGCTGATTTTAATTATTTTCAGTATAAAGCTGTGGCCTGCTCTCACTACATTCATTGGAAGCTGTTTAGCACCAGGAAGGGTATAGAGTGGGCTCAGCATGCATGTTGGTACCTGCATCCCTTGTAATGGAGGCCATTTTGGCACAAAAAACGGAAAAAGGCAGAGTGGATCCAACATGCATGTGGGTCCAACACTCCCTGAATTTTATGGCGGTCATTATGGCGCATAACAGGTAGTATTTAGTGTTAGGACCCGTGTAACAGAGATCGCCTTGACGTTTGGCATACGGGCTTAGATGGTTTTGTACAAAATGCATTGACCAAGCATCTCGCTTTTTAAGCGTAGTATTAGCACCATAATTTTTGTAAGCATTGTTGTACTTTGTCTGATTTGCAGGGTGCTGCCGCATTGTCTCCTTTTTTGCCTCTATATGTAAGACAGCTTCCTAACTGGCTTACATTTAGGGCTCATGCACACAAGCATATTTTCTTTACGTGTCAGTAAAAAAAAAATTGATGACCGTATGCAGAACCATTCATTTCAATAGGTCCGCAACAAAAAAACAGAAGTTACTCCATGTGCATTCCGTTTCCGTATGTCCATATTTCTGTTCCTCAAAAAAATAGAACATGTCCTATTATTGTCCGCATTATGGACAAGGATAGTACTGTTCTATTAGGGGCCAGCTGTTCCGTTCCGCAAAATACGGAATGCACACAGATGTCATTCGTATTTTTTGCGTATCTGTTTTTTGCGGACCACAAAATACATACGGTCGTGTGCATGAGCCCTTAGACCATTTTCTGCGCCTGCTGGCCTGTTCCCTTCCCTGCCCATGCCACGCTCACTTTTTTAGACCTGGCGTGAGCGGGGAGAAGTCATAGACTGTTGCACAACTAACCGTTGCGCTGCAATGTGAGCATGAAATACGACTAATATATGCATACAGTATTTCAGGTTAATAAATTACCCCCTATGTGTTAAATCAGCCTGCAGTTTGAAGAATGAGACAGAGATAGTAAGAGGCAAGGGAAGATTAAAAACATGCTCTTGTCAAAGATCTTTAAAGAGGACCTTACACCAGTTTTTACTTTATAAAAACGACACCTCACACTGGAGCCCATGTTCCCTACATGTCATATTGCTAATTTTTTTCATGATATGCTCCTCCGTTGCGCCTCTGTGCCCCTCATTCTGTTTAGACGCCCTGTATGCTAATTAATAGCATTGGAACTGGGAGGAGGAGACATCAGCTTTTCTCAGTGGGCGACTCTTCTCCCTGGCTGTGGCGTTGTCCAATCACAGCGGACCGCGTCACAGGCATTGAGAAAAAACTGCTCACCTTCTCCCTGGCTGTGACGCGGTCTGCTGTGATTGGACAACGCCACAGCCAGGGAGAAGAGTCGCCCACTGAGAAAAGCTGATGTCTCCTCCTCCCAGTTCCGATGCTATTAATTAGCATACAGGGCGCCTAAACAGAATGAGGGGCACAGCGGCGCAACGGAGGAGCATATCATAAAAAGAATTAGCGATATGACATGTAGGGAACATGGGCTCCAGTGTGAGGTATCGTTTTTATAAAGTAAAAACTGTCGAAAGTTAAAGATGTAACATTAAAAAAAAGTCACTGGAGACTGAGGACCTGCTCTGCCATGAAAAGACAGCGAAAAGGTCTTAAGGGTTAAAAGTCAAGAGTGAAATATAAAAATGTTAGCATACACAGTTTTTTTTTGTTTCTGGTGCTTTTGCAGTGCTTTTAGAGTCAGTGACATTTCTATCAAACTGTAGCATTAGGCTACTTTCACACTAGTGTTTTTTGCAGATCCGTCATGGATCTGCAAAAATGCTTTTGTTACAATAATTAAACCGCATGCATCAGTCATGAACGGATCTGGTTGTATTATGTCTTCTATAGCCATGACTGATCCATCTTGAACACCATTCAAAGTCAATGGGGACGGATCCATTTTCTGATGTGCCAGATTGTGTCAGAGAAAATGGATCCGTCCCCATTAACTTACATTGTGTGCCAGGACGGGACGTTTGGCTCCGCTTCATCAGGCGGACAGCAAAACGCTTTAGGCAACGTTTTGGTGTCCGCCTCCAGAGCAGAATGGAGACAGAACGGAGGCAAACAGATGGATTTTGAGCGGATCATTTTCCATTCAGAATGCATTAGGGCAAAACTGATCCGTTTTTGACCGCTTTTGAGAGCCCTAAACGGATCTCACAAACGGAAAGCCAAAACGCTAGTGTGAAAGTAGCCTTCTAGATATTATGATTTTTTTTTATTATTATCTCCTTATTCACTAAATTACAGAGATTAAAACTCTTCCAACATCTGGCATGTTGAACCTCTAAGGCCCCTTTCACATGGACGAGTATTCCGCGCGGATGCGATGTGTGAGGTGAACGCATTGCACCCGCACTGAGTCCCGACCCATTCATTTCTATGGGGCTGTTCACATGAGCGGTGATTTTCACGCATCACTTGTGCGTTGTGTGAACCCATAGTAACCCAGGCCCCATAGAAATGAATGGGGTTGCATGAAAATCGCAAGCATCCGCGGATGCGGTGCGATTTTCACGCACGGTTGCTAGGAGACCATCGGGATGGAGACCCGATCATTATTATTTTCCCTTATAACATGGTTATAAGGGAAAATAATAGCATTCTGAATACAGAATGCATAGTAAAATAGCGCTGGAGGGGTTAATTAAAAAAAATATATAATTTAACTCACCTTAATCCACTTGATCGCGGAGCCGGCATCTCTTCTGACTTCATCTTAGCTGTGTGCAGCAACAGGACCTGTGGTGACGTCACTCCGGTCATCACATGATCTTTTACCATGGTGATGGATCATGTGATGGACCATGTGATGACCGGAGTGACGTCACCACAGGTCCTGTTGTTGCACACAGCAAAGAAAGAAGTCAGAAGAGATGCCGGCTCCGCGATCAAGTGGATTAAGGTGAGTTAAATAGTTTTTTCTTTTTTTTTAACCCCTCCAGCGCTATTTTACTATGCATTCTGTATTCAGAATGCTATTATTTTCCCTTATAACCATGTTATAAGGGAAAATAATACAATCTACAGAACACCGATCCCAAGCCCGAACTTCTGTGAAGAAGTTCGGGTTTGGGTACCAAACATGTGGGATTTTTCTCACACGAGTACAAAACGCATTACATGTTTTGCACTCGCGCGGTGAAAAATCGTGCATGTTCCCACAACGTACCCGCACCTTTTCCCGCAACGCCCGTCTGAAATAGGCCTTAGGCTGAGTTCACACGGGCATTGCGGGAAAAAGTGCGGGTGCGTTGCGGGAACGTGCGTGATTTTTCAGCGCGAGTGCAAAACATTGTAATGCGTTTTGCACTCGCGTGAGAAAAATCGCGTATTTTTGGTACCCAAACCCGAACTTCTTTACAGAAGTTCGGGCTTGGGATCGGTGTTCTGTAGATTGTATTATTTTCCCTTATAACATGGTTATAAGGGAAAATAATAGCATTATGAATACAGAATGCATAGTAAAATAGCGCTGGAGGGGTTAAAAAAATGTAAAAAATTTTTTAACTCACCTTAATCCACTTGTTCGCGCAGCCCGGCATCCCTTCTTCTGTCTTCATCTGTGCTGTAAGCAATAGGACCTTTGATGACGTCACTACACTCATCACATGATCCATCACCATGGTGATGGATCATGTGATGGACCATGTGATGAACGCAGTGATGTCATCAAAGGTCCTATTGCACACAGCACAGATGAAGACAGAAGAAGGGATGCCGGGCTGCGCAAACAAGTGGATTAAGGTGAGTTACAGTTTTTGAAAAAAAAATTTAACCCCTCTAGCGCTATTTTACTTTGCATTCTGTATTCAAAATGCTTCTAAGGGAAAATAATAATGATCGGGTTTCCATCCTGATCATCACCTAGCAACAGTGCGTGAAAATCGCACCGCATCCGCACTTGCTTGCGGATGCTTGCGATTTTCACGCAACCCCATTCACTTCTACGGGGCATGCGTTGCGTGAAAAACGCAGAATATAGAGCATGCTGCGATTTTCACGCAACGCACAAGTGATGCGTGAAAATCACCGCTCATGTGAACTGCCCCATAGAAATGAATGGGTCGGTATTCAGTGCGGGTGCAATGCGTTCAACTCACGCATTGCATCCGCGCGGAATACTCGCCCGTGTGAAAGGGGCCTAATAGCTTGCCTGACAGTTTCATAGTGACAGCATAATACACTGCACTACTTTAGTTATATAATGTATTATGTAAGCAATCATAGAATCACATGTCAAAATCCCCTTGTGGAACTAATAAGTAGAAAAATGAATAATGAAAGTTTAAAAAAATCTCGAATTAAAAAAATACAAACATCTTTTTACATTAATAAAATGCTTTTCGATGGGGAAAAAAAAACAGAAAAATAAAATATCCTCCACATATTTGATATTGCCACATCCATAACGACCCAAAGTATACAATTTTTAAATTTTTACAATGTGGTAGAGGAAGCTTACCAGCTGTCCTGGAGCCCACTGACCACCCTTCAGAATTACTATAACCAAAGTAACAATAAAAATGATGGCTGGCTCACAGTAATTTGCATACAATTCCACTATTTAATATAAAACGCATGCATTAAAATATGCCTACATATACAACTAAAAAGCACAATTCATGTCATCCATTTTATAAACCAGGTCCCTTTTAAATGCGGAGCTCACTCATATATCAAAAAATATAAAAATATAAATAATAAAAAACGCGGTTTCCTTATTAATTTCATCTCTCTGGACGTGTGGTTGCTGTTGTTAATTGTTATTTAGTTGCATTCACACAGTTCTCTTAATTAGTTATGGACTTGCAGAGCTTTCTCACAGTCTGTTGTATTATTACATGTGCAGTGCTGGTTTGCAATTAGCTCACTTGTTATGTGCATATATAGCACACAATAGTCTACAGTTAGTTTACACAACGCTTACTGTGTGTATTACTCACGATCTTATTGCGATTTTGTGCTGCTTTACCTCCGACCAGCCTTGGATCGTGATGATTTAGTTGTATCGCTCCTTACTGAGCGTCTTTCCACGCGTGCGTGTTGGACTTGCCAGGATGCCAAGCAGATAGCTGGAGTTGCACTATATTAGAGTTCTTTGTGAATGACAATCCACACTGTTCGATCAGGAACCCCCACCAGATGCGTTTCGGAACTAGTAGTTCCTTCCTCAGTGGTAAAAAAAGCAATGCTTTTTTCCGAAACGCGTCTGTTGGCGGTTCCTGATCGGACAGTGTGGATTTATATTAAATAGTGGAATTGTATGCAAATTACTGTGAGCCAGACATCATTTTTATTGTTACTAAAGTATACAATTACAAACGCAAAAACACAAATGCAATAGCACTCTGCAACCAGCACTCTGCCCTGCCTCTATGCTGGATGTTGAATGAGGCATTGGTGTACATTTTGGCCAAAGCGTAATAAGCCACTCACCACATCAAGGTCGCCTCTATGAGTGGTCATAGTGCCTCATTCAACATCCAGCATAGAGGCAGGGCAGAGTGCTGGTTGCAGAGTGCTATTGCATTTGTGTTTTTGCGTTTGTATGTGTATTTCGCCATAGCGATGTGCACCTGCATACAGGGTTGTGCTGACTGAACCCCCCAAATTTTTTCTTTAAAGTATACAATTATCACATAATTTTCCTGCATTTTCAACGCTGTTAAAATATAAGCAAAAAACAATGTCAAAATAACTTTTTACTAATCTGAACAAAACAATTAATGATCAAAAAGACTTATCCGGATGATCGTAATGAAAACTACAAGGCACCCCACAAAAAATCAAGCCATCATACAGCTGCATAGAGAGAAAAACTATTTTTATTGTGCAAAAGTAGTAAAACTTTAAAAAATATGTTTTTTGTATTGCTGTAATTTTACAGACCCATTAAGTTATCATATTATGTATGCTGCAAAGTGAATGTTTAAAACATAAAAACTTAAAGGCGACATTGCTGTTTTTTTCTACTGCTACCCAAAAAGAGTTAATAAAAGATAATCAATGACAATTATATGTACCTCAAAATGGTACCATTCAAAAAACAACTTCTCCTGAAAAAAAAACAAGCCTTCATACAGCTACCTTGACAGAAAATTAAAAACAAATTATAGCTCTTCAAATGTGACAATAAAAAAATTGCTTGGTCACTAAGCCCTAAAATGCATACAGAAGCAAGGGGTCAAAAAAATGAAGAATGCAACACAATCGCATACAATACTCACTCCACTCGCAGGCAAAATCGCACGATTTTCCCGCAACACACCCGCATCCTATCCGGCCCTCACATGTGACGCCAGTGTGAAAGAGGCCTTACACTCCAGAATTTTTTAAGGTATATTTTCTGTATGGAGAAAAGGCTGCGTTCACACGGGCGAGATTTCCGCGCGGGTCCAATGCGGTAGGTGAATCCCGACCCATTCATTTCAATGGGGCTGTTCAGATGAGCGGTGATTTTCACGCATCACTTGTGCGTTGCGTGAAAATCGCAGCATGCTCTATATTCTGCGTTTTTCACGCAACGCAGGCCCTATAGAAGTGAATAGGGTTGCGTGAAAATCGCAAGCATCCGCAAGCAAGTGCGGATGCGGTGCGATTTTCACGCATGGTTGCTAGGAGACGATCGGGATGGAGACCCGATCATTATTATTTTCCCTTATAACATGGTTATAAGGGAAAATAATAGCATTCTGAATACAGAATGCATAGTAAAACAGCGCTGGAGGGGTTAAAAAAATAAATAATAATTTAACTCACCTTAGTCCACTTGATCGTGCAGACCGGCATCTCCTACTGTCTCCTTTGCTGAACAGGACCTGTGGTGAGCATTCATTACATGAACAGGACCTTTGCTGACGTCACTCTGGTCATCACATGATCCATCACATGATCTTTTACCATGGTGATAGATCATGTGATGACCGGAGTGACGTCACCAAAGGTCCTGTTCATGTAATGAATGCTCACCACAGGTCCTGTTCAGCAAAGGAGACAGAAGGAGATGCCGGTCTGCGCGATCAAGTGGACTAAGGTGAGTTAAAATTTTTTATATTTTTTTTTAACCCCTCCAGCCCTATTGTACTATGCATTCTGTATTCAGAATGTTATTATTTTCCCTTATAATCATGTTATAAGGGAAAATAATACAATCTACAGAACACTGATCCCAAACCCGAACTTCTGTGAAGAAGTTCGGATTTGGGTACCAAACATGCGCGATTTTTCTCACGCGAGTGCAAAACGCATTACAATGTTTTGCACTCGCGCAAAAAAATCGCGGGTGTTCCCGTAACGCACCCGCACATTTTCCCGCAATGCCCGTGTGAACCCAGCCTAAGTTTTTTACAAAAATCCAGAGACACAAAAAACGCCACCAAATAGAAAAAATCTCAGTAGCTGCTAATAAAACCTGCTTTTCATATTTCCCATGGACTTTCATTTAACGTCTGATGGAGGCGTATTTTCAGCAAAAAAATATGAGTGCAAACAAAACACAAAAGTGCTAAAAAACACCCTGTGAATCCACCCTAAGGCCTCTTGCACACAAACATGTGCGCCCCGTGGCCGTATTGCAGACCGCATTTGCGGATCCGCAATAAATGGGCACCGTTCTGTGTGCATTCCGCATCACGGATGCGGACCCATTCACTTGAATGGGTCCGCAAATCCGGAGATGCGGAACGGAAGAACGGAACGGAACCCTACAGAAGCACTACGGGGTCCTATATCTTTGCGGAACGGCCGGATCGCGGACCCACGGGGCGCACACGTTCGTGTGCAAGAGGCCTAATGATGGTAAAATCCTGACTATAGCCTTAGGCAAGCCTTTCAGTATGTTTTTCTCATAGAGTGCAGCAATATTGCTCTAATCTCGAAGCACATATAATTCCTATGACAATATAAAGACAAAAGCTACTATACAAGTACATAAATATGCATGTGCTATGTGCTCTGTTTCTTGGCTTACCATGTTACACATGGCCTATTATCTACTAACACAAAACATTAGACAGGAAATAAATGCACCAGCCAGACCAATTCTTTGATCTAGTTCACTGAGCAATAAAAATGGGATGAGACAGCAGATCTAGTTATTCATTCTATGTTCTCACCAAGCCATTTTCTCCCTGCAAACCTACTTCTTCTCTCTGACCTAAATCTGGTTAGCAAAGGTTACAGAACTGTGTATAAAAAAACTAGATCATTTCTTGCTGGCACATATCAAATGACTCTTGCTACAAGCCTCCCCTAGCTACGAAAAAATCAAACAATTTACACTTTTTTATGCCATATTTCAATTTTTTTTGCTACGTATTTTGCAGCATTTTTTATTCACGCTGTCTATAGTGTATTATGAAATTCACTACAGGCAAGACATTTTTTGCATGGTATTTGTTGGCATATTTGGCAAAAAGCAGCATGCTCTGGGTATGGCATTTTCTAAGGCTTTTTTTTCCTGAGGCAGAGTACACATGTGCAGTATTGTAGAGCACCTTGTATTCCGAGTACATGTGCACAGTATTGTAGGCCAAGCGATGTCCCTCTGAGTTGCTGGCAAAGATATTCAAATTAGCTTTCCTAAACCTATCTGATGCCGGCAGATGTTATAAATGATAATTTGCATATATTTTACCCAGAAATGCAGAGGAACCCTGACTAGTCTACAATAGTTGTCACGTATATCAACTGGTCTCCATAATAAAAAATGTTGTTCTCATCTTTTTTCTGATTAAGTGCTTTTCTCCTAAAATAACTACTTGCAGATGTAAGGCTTCTTGCACACGACCGTGGTTTGGTTCTGCATCCGAGCCGCATTTTTGGTGGCTTGGGTGCGGACCCATTCACTGCAATGGGGCCGCAAAAGATGTGGACAGCACTCCGTGTGCTGTCCGCATCCATTGCTCCATTCCGTGGCCCCGCAAAAATTATAGATCATGTCCTATTCTTGTCGGTTTTGCAGACAGGAATAGGCATTTCTATAATGTGCCGTCTGCAGAAGGCACACGGGCGACATCCGTGTTTTGCGGATCCGCAATTTGCAGACCACAAAACACGGCACGTTCGTGTGCAGTAGGCCTAAGGCTGACTTAGCTGATTTTCTTGCTGTGTTACATATATATGTTTAACTCCTTAATGACCAGGACATTTTCAATTACTTTGTCTTTTGCTCCCAGCCTTCCCAAAGACATTGCTTTGTTTATTTTTCCATACATACATAGCTGTATGCGAGCTTGTTTTTTGCAGGGCCAGTTGTACTTTCTAATGGCACCATTTACAGTTGCATATAATGTAGTGGGAAGTGAGGAAAAAATTCCAAATGGGGTGGAATTATAAAAAAAAAAAAAAAAACTATTCCACCAGTTTTATGGGTTTAGTTTTTACAGCATTTCCTATGTGCTAAAACTGACCTGTTACTTTTATTCCCTGTGTCAGTATGATTGCAGCAATACCCTACATGTTTTTCTGGTGTTTTCTTCTTGCAGACCCAGAGAAGCCTTTTAGTGGAGTCCTCTCTGTCTCCACTGCCCCTTCCTCGTGGGGACCTTGTTTTTTCCTAAGAAGAGGCAACAAACCCTCACAACGCCCTATAAGGGTCTCCCTGTTGAAGACTTGTGTGAGAGCAGTCAGCATTTAGACTGCCGTGAGGAGGAGGTTCAGGAGCAGGTAGGCGACCCCATGCAAAGCTGTGTTGGTGGTGATAATAGTGTCGTCCGTAGCTACGGTATTGGCATTGGGGGCAGAGACAATTGCAGTTGGGGCTAATACAGAGCAGGGGATTGGGAAGAGGGCCAAGGAGCCCACCATGATATATCACACTCTGATAAAAATGGCAGGGAGGGTGAAGACTCTACAGGACCTGGGAGCTGGATCGGGGTGCTGTGGAGAAGGAGGTAACAGCAGAGGAGGAGGATGGTGGCAATGGCAGCAATTAAGAGCAGAGGCAATGAACAGTGAGAACCTCCACAAAAAGTGGCAGAGCCAGATCAGAACAAGTCTGTCCGGTCTTCTTAGTTGCAGTCAGGCCGCATCCACAACCAGTACAGTGTCTTTGTCATCGTCCTCATCACTTACATGGCCTCCCTTTCAGACTCTTCCACTCTGTCATGTAAAAGATCCCAGCAGCTGTGTCTTTAAAGGTATATTCTTTTATTGTATTATCCTCTCAATATGTCCTACAATCAGCCAGGAAGCGTTCCTAATACAAATGCATGTGATATATAAATAGTTCATGTGACGTCAGATGCCCAAAGCGGGCAGTGATCAATCAAATACAAAGCAAAACAACTCAGGATCTCGCTCTTAACAGGTATTTCAATCAAACAGATATTATATATTATATATTCATATATAAAGAATACCACTTTATAGACTTAAGGATCCTTCAATGGAGGGTCAGTGTCTAGGGAAATACAATATAAAATTATAAGTCATAAAATAGACCAATCAAGAGACAAATTCTCATACCGTATATGCATAATCTCATAGACAAACGCAGACTGCACTGTCTCACATCACTGTTCATACTATGTGGTTCCCCCCTTGGTTTTAAAAAATGTGCTTTCAATCTTATTTTGCGAAAAAATTGATGCAAGTCTATATCGAATTGGAAACTATCAAAACTAGTGGTAGGGCTAAAGGAAAGGCCTTTCTGCAAAGCTTCCATCTGATCAAGACAGAGACTTTGAGAGGATAAATTGATAATACAATTCGGAAACACTGGAATTTATTGGGGAAAGCATATCCGCAGGTGGAAGAATTACAAAATCCACCTCTAATATGTAACAAGAGGAACTCCAGTTATAAAGATAAGGTGGTTCATGCTGATTTGGGTAGCAGGAGACTAACATTGAAACAAAGTGTATTGTCAACACAGCGGAAGGGCATCTTCCATGTCTCCATTGTCTCCAGTGTTCTCACATAATGAAGGGTTCGGTTTTCCATCATCCCCGCACAGGGCATGCGTATGAAGTGGAAGGTTTTTTCACGTGTGAATCCACGAATGTGATTTATCTTATAAAAGGCTGTACATTGGGGAAACAATGCAGACAATCAGGGATCGGATTGGTAAGCAAAAATCCACTATTAGGTCGAAAAATCTGATGTTGCCCATTCCATATCACTTTGACAAATGTAAACATACCATAGCCCAATTAAGGTTTCAGGTATTGAAACAAGTAAAAAGACCAAGAAGAGGGGGAGACATCAAGAAACTTTTATTACGTAGGGAGGCCTACTGGATCCACATATTGGATACATTACATCCCAGGGGACTAAATAGGGACTATGAAATTATGCATATATGAGAATTTGTCTATTGATTGGTCTATTTTATGACTAATAATTTTATATTGTATTTCCCTAGACACTGACCCTCCATTGAAGGATCCTCAAGTCTATACAGTGGTATTCTTTATATATGAATATATAATATATATCTGTTTGATTGAGATACCTGTTAAGAGCAAGATCCTGAGTTGTTTTGTTTTTGTTTTGCTTTGTATTTGATTTATCACCACCTGTTGATTACCGCCCGCTTTGGGCGTCTGACGTCACAGGGGCGGCCGCAATGAACTATTTATATATGACACGCATTTGTATTAGGAACTACCTGTTGATAAAGGCATGATTTGCCGAAACGCGTCCTGGCTGATTGTAGGACATATTGAGAGGATAATACAATAAAAGAATATACCTTTAAAAACACAGTTGCTGGGATCTTTTACATGTCAAACGTTGGAGTCTGCTCCTTTCCCGTGCGGCGTGCATACAGCGAGAGCTGGCTGGCTTCCTTACCTTCTCCCACTCTGTCGTCAGTTATTAATAATGGAAAGTATGTCCAGAAAACAACTCTGCACGCACTGCAATTCAGTTGTGAGTAGACTGAGCTCTCACATGCTGAAGTTGCTGGCAGTGCAGTGGATGCTGTACCACTTGAGGTAAGACAGTTCTATGCCATCTCCAACATTTTATTCTTCTCTAAAATGTAATTCTTCTCTATGCCATAAGCTGCAGTTTTTGCCATATCCCATCCGTTGGACTTTTGGCCTGTTGTCCATAGTGGCAAAGTTCCATGTCTTTACCAAAATTGAATAATAAAAAAAAAATGAATTGCTTTGTATGTTATCAACCACAGCTTTTGCCATATTCTATCGGTCAGACTTTTCTGTATTGTTTAAATTGTCTAGCTTTCTAAATGACTGTGGCCTTTCCTCGGTATATAGACCTCATGGAATTCTGGGCAGGCAGATTGGTTGTGGCCAGAACTGGCCCAGTTTGCTGTCACTGTCTTGTCCAGTCTCCAGTGTCATCTCAAACAGGGCTTACAGAGCTGCAAGTGGCGTCATCTAACCCAAAAAAAACAAAGTTTTCCTCCACCAGTGTACAAAACATCAGATTTGTCAAAAAAAATCAGGCATGGATCCATGAGGATTTTTACACACCTTCGGCTGAGGCTGTTGAATAGATCTACTATTGATGACAGTGGCCATTGATCGCCAGCCCCATCACGACACTGCCGCTGTCTACCTGCCTACCATCATGTTCTGTACCATATGGCGGCTGCTGCCTTCAGCACTGCAGCTGCTACTCCCTGCTGCTAATGCCCCTACTTCCATTACCCCTACTGCCACTACCATTCCCTCTACACAGCTGCCACTAATATTCTACTACCCTAACACAGCCACACACACACATCTACTACCTTGTCTGTTCCATGCTGTGCTGCTACTACTGCCGCTATGATTGCTGCCACATGCCACTATTATCCATACACACTTTAGACGTTGCCTTGTCCACATCCACACTGTAGTGCTGCACTCCCAAATAATAATAAGAATTTGTCAGGCTTGTGCAGAACAAGCCACTGTTTCTTCTGACACTCTAACTCTTGTGTGTGTAAACAGGGGCAGGCATCTGCCACCTTTAAGGCATAATTTGTGATGCATTTTTCCAACAAACCACTGTCTTGTTTTGATAACATTGTGTGTGGCTATCACACAGATATCACCACGTCCTTTACAGCCCACACTACACAATTTCCATGTAATTTATCAAGTACAGTGAACAATTATGGGTAATGGGCGAAGCAAAAAAACAAAAATATATATATATTTGGTATCACTGTAAATTATACTGACAGTAAAGTTATCATGTTATTTATGCCAAAATATTAACGCTGCACAATTAATAACCTAAAAACTCAGGGCAGTATTGCTGTTTTTTGTCACCCCCCTCCAAGAAATAGTTAAAGTTAAATCAGTAAGTTATGTGAGCCCCAAAATGGCGCAATTGAAATCTACAACTTGTCCTTCAAAAAACAAGCCCTCATACAACTACATTGAAAGAAAAAAAAAAAAGTTATAGCTCTTGGAATACGACAATCAAAAAATGAAAATAATTGCTTGATCATTAAGGTCTCAACAGGCTGGTCACTAAGGGGTTAAAGAAATGAAAAGGAGGGGAGGAAGAGAGAGAGCAAATATTTGAAGAAAAAAAAGAGAGAGAGAAAGACAAGAGAGAAAAACCTCAGTCCTCAGAGACCTCAGAGTGCCATATACCAATTTTCAGGTCATTTGCAGTACGTTTGATTCATGTAGAATCGATTCTGACACAAATCAAATAAATAAAAATAATTTCAAAGAGATCGATCATCCCATTGTGTAGCATGTGAACTTGCCTAATTTTTATGTCTTGCAATCTCTCCTCTTAAACATTTCGCTAGGTCTGGAATTCATTTAACAGAGGCTGCAAAAAATTTGACCTTGCCCACACATGTTGACCTGAAATCCTGTATGTCAGGCACAAATTACACTGAAAGCAGGCTAAGGTACAACTATGGGAAACAAAATCTATACAATATCTTATGTTCAAAGATAGTTGTTAAGGGCACAGTTCATACTACACTAGTTAAAAAACTGTAAGGTGCTGAGTTTCAGAAAATTTACCCCTTAAGGACTTAGGGCGTACCAGTACGTCCTGTTTCCCGAGTCCTTAAGGACTCAGGGCGTACAGGTACGTCCTAAGTTTAAAAAAAGATTGCGGCGCAGCGGGGGTTAATTGTGACAGGATGCCCGCTGAAATCATTCAGCGGGCATCCTGTCACAAAGCCGGGGGGGGGGTCATGTGACCCCCCGTATCGGCGATCGCCGCAAACCGCAGGTCAATTCAGAATTGCGGTTTGCGGCTTTACCTGCGGTTTGAGGCGGCGATCGGGCGTGCCATCGGGTCCCCATGCGGCTGTAGGGGGGACCCGATGGCATGGAAGGCAGCGCGATGTCTAAGGCCAGCCCCCTGGATCTCACAGGCCGGAAGCTGTATGAGTAATACACACAGTATTACTCATACAGCCAATGCATTCCAATACAGAAGTATTGGAATGCATTTTAAAGGATTAGACCCCCAAAAGTTCAAGTCCCAAAGTGGGCCAAAAAATAAAGTGAAAATTTTTTTTTTTTTAAATAAAGTTTTCCCCCCCAAAAATTAAAAGTTACAAGTAAAAATAAACAAAAACGTAATTTTCCCCAAATAAAGTAAAAAAAAATTTGTAAAAAATAGGGGGAAAAGTATACATATTAGGTATCGCCGCGTGCGTATCGACCGGCTCTATAGACATATCACATGACCTAACCCCTCAGATGAACACGGTAAAAAAATAAAAACTGTGCTAAATAAACAATTTTTTTGTCACCTTACATCACAAAAAGTACAACAGCAAGCGATCAAAAAGGTGTTTGCCCACCAAATTAGTACCAATCATCACCTCATCCTGCAAAAAATGAGCCCCTACCTGAGACAATCGCCCAAAAATTTAAAAAACTATGGCTCAGAATATGGAGACACTTAAACATCATTTTTTTTTGTTTTAAAAAAGCTGTTATTGTGTAAAACTTACATAAATGGTATCGACGCGTTCGTACCGACCGGCTCTATAAAAATATCACATTACCTAACCCCTCAGTTGAACACCGTAAAAAATAAAAACTGTGCTAAATAAGCAATTTTTTGTCACCTTACATCACAAAAAGTGTAATATCAAGCGATCAAAAAGTCACACGCACCCCAAAATAGTGCCAATAAAACCGTCATCTCATCCCGCAAAAATAATACTCTACCCAAGGTAATCGCCCAAAAACTTAAAAAATTATGGCTCTCAGACTATGGAAACACTAAAACATGATTTTTTTGGCTTCAAAAAAGAAATCATTGTGTAAAACTTACATAAATAAAAAAAAGTATACATATTAGGTATCGCCGCATCTGTGACAACCTGGTCTATAAAAATATCACATGATCTAACCTGTCAGATGAATGTTGTAAATAACAAAAAATTAAAACGGTGCCAAAACAGCTATTTCTTGTTAACTTGCCTCACAAAAAGTGTAATATAGAGCAACCAAAAATCATATGTACCCTAAACTAGTATTGCCACCCTATCCCGTTGTTTCTAAAATGGGGCCACTTTTTTGGAGTTTCTACTCTAGGGGTGCATCAGGGGGGCTTCAAATGGGACATGGTGTCAAAAAAAACAGTCTAGCAAAATCTGCCTTCCAAAAACCGTATGGCATTCCTTTCCTTCTGCGCCCTGCCGTGTTCCGGTACAGCTGTTTACGACCACATATGGGGTGTTTCTGTAAACGACAGAATTAGGGCCATAAATATTGAGTTTTGTTTGGCTGTTAACCCTTGCTTTGTTACTGGGAAAAATTGATTAAAATGGAAAATTTGCCCAAAAATTGAAATTCTGAAATTTCATCTCCATTTGCCAATAACTCTTGTGGAACACCTAAAGGGTTAACAATGTTTGTAAAATCTGTTTTGAATACCTTGAGGGGTATAGTTTCTTAGATAGGGTCACTTTTTTTGGAGATTTTACTCTAGGGGTGCATCAGTGGGGCTTTAAATGGGACATGGTGTCAAAAAAAACAGTCCAGAAAAATCTGCCTTCCAAAAGCCATATGGCATTCCTTTCCTTCTGCGCCCTGCCGTGTGCCCGTACAGTAGTTTACGACCACATATGGGGTGTTTCTGTAAACTACAGAATCAGGGCCATAAATATTGAGTTTGGTTTGGCTGTTAACCCTTGCTTTGTAGCTGGAAAAAAAAATGGAAAATTTGACAAAAAAGTTGAAATTGTATCTCTATTTTCCATTAATTCTTGTGGAACACCTAAAGGGTTAACGACGTTTGTAAAATCTGTTTTGAATACCTTGAGGGGTGTAGTTTCTAGAATGGGGTCATTTTTGGGTGGTTTCTATTATGTAAGCCCCGCAAAGTGACTTCAGACCTGAACTGGTCCCTAAACATTAGGTTCTTGAAAATTTCTGAAAAATTTTCTTCTAAACTTCTAAGCCTTGTAACATCCCCAAAAAATAAAATATCATTCCCAAAATGATCCAAACATGAAGTAGACATATGGGGAATGTAAAGTAATAACTATTTTTGAAGGTATTACTATGTATTATAGAAGTAGAGAAATTGAAACTTGGAAATGTGCAATTTTTTTGCAAGTTTTTGGTAAATTTGTTATTTTTTTATAAATAAAAATGATTTTTTTTTTTTTACCCAATTTTAGCAGTTTCATGAAGTACAATATGTGACGAAAAAACTATCTCAGATTGGCCTGGGTAAGTCAAAGCGTTTTAAAGTTATCAGCACTTAAAGTGATACTGGTCAGATTTGCAAAAAATGGCCTAGTCCTTAAGGTGAAATAGGGCTGAGTCCACAAAATCAAAAAATTTACAGTTATTATCAATTGTGAATAATTTCTTGATTTGTAAGAAACCAAAAGAAACCTTCCAGTGAGGGAACTGCCAATTAAAGAACATCGATCAGCAAAATCAACCCTTTTAAACCAGACATACTTCCTGGTAGAGCTGATCCTGTTAATTAACCCCTTCCTGACCTTGTTGGGTCTTTAAAGATGGTGCCCGCTCCAGAGCAAATCGGATGCCATAGCCACCTGTTTTTTTTTTATTATTTTATTAATTTTCAGACACTTTAAAAATTACTATTAGGTTAAAAACATGAACAAAAAAAAACAATAATACAACTGTCTCAAAAGGTCATCAAAACAGTCCTCAAAATTTTAGAGATTACGGTAAGTTGAAGCAGATTCGTCAAACTCAAACCATGACACAATCCAGCACAAGCTACTCATGAAGCTCCCTCAACCCTCCTTGAGTAATCAGCATGGATGCAGTAACGGACTGAGAGTACCCAGAAGCTTCCTAGTTAGATACCAGTCGGGGAATGTGAATGGGGACATTAGGTGCACTAATTTGTCACCTGTGAGATGTTTGACAATAAAGTGTGATCATTTTCTAAAAAACAGAGCTGTGGTCTACTTTTATGTTTCTCGGCATCCAACCTTTCCAAGATCATTAGGGATTTCAGACAGCCTACCGGCCTGTCCATTGTAGGAAAAGTGGGCTTTACCCAAAGCTGTAAAAGATATCTTTTAGTTATAAAAAAAAATGTATGAGAAAAAATATGAAGGATACTTAACTTTTGGAGCTCTTACACCACTAGTATTCTCAAAAAAGTGAAAAATTTAGGCCATGGAGGAGAGTGGGGGAACCTGGAGGTCCGTATCCACGAAGAAAAAGATGCAGACTTATGTCCAAAGAGTTCCTTTCTAAGAAAAGAATAGATCCCAGAGACCGAAAAGCTAGTAGAATGTAACACCAGTAACCGGTCCATATCATTTTAAACTACTTCATGACTGACTTCAATCTAAGCTGATGAGACTGAAGCCAACTATTAGGACCAAGAATGAACTAGATACTTAAAGTGGCCCAGGAGAAAAAAACTAAAATGTAGCCCCATGTAGTAAGCCAGTTCAAATTGACAGAAGGCAGGGCAACCAGCAGTGTGACCAGCAATACCATACAGAACAAAATACTGCCTCCTGGAACATAGTATGAAACTGTACCATCATCCGGAGGACAGCAATACTGTTGAATTTAGAAGGGCACCTGCGGCTTCTGGCCATGGGCATAAATGCCTTATACTCTTACATTAATTAATGCTGACAGCATCAGATCTTTATGTACTGTACCTGGCTGACGGCCAAGATGATGGCTTGGGCAGCCCTCTGGGCATCAGCCCACCCGGAAATTTCCCTGTAGGGTCTATGGCCAGTCCACCCATGATTGGGACTTAACTTGTATATTGAGGTTAACTCATCTGCAGTATACCACCTGTGGGATTGTGGGGGCATAAGTTGATGAGCCGTCTGAACCCCTTCCCTCCTCCCTTCATAAAAAAGGGCGTTTTGCATGCCCTTTGGAAATTCCGGGTGTCCCCGTAAAGCTAGCTAATTAGAAACCCTAGCAGATGATTAAACATTTTTTCGGTTGGCTTTTCAGGTATGTATGGTGTTTCTCAGGACTGCAAAGAACAAAAAGCGTCCCTGAAGAGAAGGTATTGGCGTATGCAAGAGAGCAAAAAGGTCCCAGGGGGGAGCATAAATCTGATTCTAAATTGTAAGAGGAGAAATATCCCGACCTCTTGACCTAACCAATAACATGTCTCAATAAACAAGCCAGATTATAGGTATGAATAACTGGGAGATTCAATCCCCCTTCCCTGATATGTGCCAACAGCTTTAGCATAGATATTCAAGGTCTTTTACCTTGCCAAATAAAAGACGTGATTGCTTTTTTTAATTTAATGGCATAATAACATAAAATAGTCTGGAGAGGGTATAGTAGTAGTAGATATACACATCATTTTTACTAGATGACATCTTTCCACAAAATTAAGGGGGATATTTTTCCAGCGTTCTAAATCTTGAAGTATTTTAGCGGTAATGGGAAGAACGTTTAGCTTGTAGAATTGATCATGAGTATGACCGATCCATATTCCCAAGCATATATTATGAGATTCAACCACTGGGATCCCCATAAATAAGGATTTATAGCACTGTCTATGACTTTTTGGGTCTATATATAAAATGGCACACTTGGACA
Organism: Bufo bufo; assembly: GCF_905171765.1. NCBI lineage: Eukaryota > Metazoa > Chordata > Amphibia > Anura > Bufonidae > Bufo > Bufo bufo. The sequence continues at coordinate 316,050,097 of NC_053390.1, forward strand.
TGTAGACCCTGAAACCAGAAAAAATTCCAAACTCAGACAACACTGGAAGTGAACCCCCAAGGTTTCCCTCCACAACCGACATAAACAAAATAATATTGTCAGCAAACAGTGCCGTGGATAAGGATTTATCGTTCAGGGGAATACCTTTATAGACCTTGTGTTGTACTAAATAGTGAGCTAGGGGTTCTAAGGCTTAAAAAGAAGGGGTGACAGAGGACACTCCTGCCTAGTACCTCTGTGCAACAGGAAAGGTGTACACAAAAAGCCTAAAGTGTGGACCCGTGCCTGTGGATTAGCATATAACACCTCCAAAAAAAATAGCGGAAGGCTCCTGAAAAAAACAAATTACCCAGCACCTGCTCTAGCCACTGCCATTGTACTCAATCAAAGGCCTTTTTGGCATCAATGGTGACCAGATCAGGCACCGGACCCAAGGAGTCGTCTACCAATGTTCTATCTAAATCTAACAAAACCTTCCTGAAACTAATAACTGCAGACCTACCTTTTATAAAAGCCACCTATACATCAGGGAAAGCAAGATATTAGCAAACCTATCACCCATTATTTTAGGAAATTTGTCAATATGAGGCCGCCTGCTCTAAGTTCTTGCCCTCTTTAGGCAGCAGATTTATATAGGTAGTATTAAGATGTGGAGGTATAGGCTCATGTTTCATAAACAAGTTGAAAATGCCAATTGTGAGGGAATTATAAAATGCTCATTTCACTTGCCTATACATTGCTTACTCAAAATGGTTGACAGCTCTGGTTCTCCACCCCTCCCCCCAAGTGAAGCTTGCAGAAACTAAGATGACTCCTCCATCTGGGAACCACCCTGTGCACACGAGATAAGGACCCTGGTGGAAGATGACCTTATATGGAACCAGCCAATCATGATCTGCCAAATGTACTATAGCACATTGCCTATGTAAACCTATGTTGTGTGTCCTATATAAGGCATCACCCCGCCCTATTAAAAGGAGAGAATCTTGATCTTGGAAGTGCTCCAACTGAACAGTGTGTGTCAGTGTGTTCTTCCGGTGAGCATGCATTCTAGTAATTAGGCTCAACGGCAGATCACCACATTTAATCTGAGGTTGATCAGATCCAAATCAGTCTAGTGCCCGAACAGTGTATCCGAGTTGTGACCGACAACCAGCCGACCGAGAGTGACCGCGACACCATCTAAACCACGGACGGGGACGGTAAGAGATTCTATAATTTAGTTCCTTACCTGTGTATCCCCGTGGTGTGGTTCGGTGGGGTCGTAGTCTTGTCCGGCTGTTGAAGGCCACCAAAGACAGGTAAATGTACTTGCTCAGAGTCTAGGTTGAATTCACCTGTCATTACGGGTCATCTGCCGATTGATTTGTGTGTATATTGTCTGCTGTTTCCGAGTCTGTCAGTGAGGGCGACACAAAGAGTTCTTGCCAAAAGATAAGTAGTAAGACTGTCTCTGGTTTAAGAGATGGTGTCGAGATTTTTTTTTAAAATAAGCTCCATAAGGAAGTGGCAGCTGGGAAAATATATGTGCCATAAGGAAGTGGCAGTGGGGAAATAGACAAACTGTAAAAGTATGGGAATACTGACGAACTCGAGAAAATAGCATGTCATATCTTGAATGTGTTTGTGAGTTAATGTTTAGTGTCCATGAGAAGGGTTGGGGATTAGTGAAGGTTGTTTAAGGGGGATACCCGAAACACCTCATAGGGTTAAAAGATATCAACCCGGTAGCCCCAAACCTTCAGGTAATTAGACTGAATGTTCATAATCAGGTGGAGGAACCCCCGGGCCAGTCAATAGAGGAGGTGTAAGAGCGAGAAAGAGAGGCTGGACGATATCCTATAGATTGCCCTTGGTGCCACCTTAAACCGTACAAGAGAGAGCGAGACAACTGGGATATACTTTAGGAGCTCCGACAGACAGGAAGAGCAAGAGGGCATGGGTCAGAAAGTCAGTAGGATAGGTAGAGGCCGCCCAGCCCGCGACTTAGTCGCAGAAAGAGACGGGGAAGAGTACTTGAAGAAATTAAACAAGTTGGTGAAAGTATGTGGAATAGGAGAAGGTGGCGTCCAGTTACAGCCAGAAGCGTGGAGAATATTGTTGAAGGAAAAGCGAGGTTTGTTGCTGAAACAAGATTTACTAAAAACAGCAGAAGCCTGGTTTAATGTTGCTTCGAGTAAGCACGCAGAAGGGTGGGTAGAAGAGAAAATAGAATATGGAGGAGGAGCTGTATACGTGTACCATAGAGGCAGTGAGATGCCCAGAAAGGTTCCACCCCCACCCTATGATGATGGGCCTTCCTGCAAATGTGACGCATGTGGGAAGGTTGGCCGCCCTCACCCAGACCGCCCCAATTTCTGTCTAGAATGTGATTCCATTCTCTGGGCATGTACCAGATGTTACACTCAAAATCCGGGGTGGAGCAAATCATGCCGGCACTGCAGTCAAGCCCCTACTGCCTCCGCCCTTGCTGCCTCCACCCCTACACTTTCATCCCAGCCCGCCTCCGGCGGCCATCTTGGTACACCTCACACAGCCACATCATTGTACCCTGTACTCGCCCCTGCTGCCTCCATCTCTACACTTTCGTCCCAGCCCGCCCCCGGCAGCCATCTTGGTACACCTCTCACAGCCACATCATTGTACCCTGTACTCACCCAGGCAGAGGAACCAGTGCGTTCCCTACCCGAGCCCCTTCTGCCGGGTATAGTAACAGCCACCACCGATCATTCCTACCAAGACCCACCAGACCTTATGTCCAAGGCTTTATTTGAGGTCAGGTCTGAGGTAAATGCAACACAGGCGACTGCTTTTGCACCGATCCTAACCCCGAATGCAACCCCAGCCGCCCGGACACAGCCGCCACAGAACTTAAGGGATGAGGCTCCTATCATCTATGTGTCATTCACAACGTCCCAAGCCTCATCACTGGTCACAAGATTTCTGAACCCCGAGATACCCAATGCCCTTCTATAGACGCATTGCCCAAATACAGAAGACATATTCAGCTGCCTGGAGGGATTTAGTGAGTCTGTGTGAGATAAAAGCAGGTGACACTTACTGGCCCATAATGGAGAAAAGCCTCAAACCTGGGTGGATCACATCCGACATAACTTATGCTTTCGGGTTAGAATTCTGTGGCCAATTCCGTGAATGAGCAAGAGAACGCCTGGCAGACCAGGGTATAAGCTTGCAAGATGCGACTCAGGACAAGGGAGAATCAGGAGAGAAATATAATTCTAGGTTGATGCAAACATTTGCAGATTTAGGCTTTGACTAGGGTTGAGTTCGTACCGAACTTTAGGATTTTTGGACCCCGGACCCGAACCCGAACTTTTCAGTAAAAGTATATACCTGGAGTCACGTAGCGCCTCATGTCACTCTGCTCTGATTACTGTAGGGATAGGATGCTGCTGCTATGAGGGTGAGAATAGGAAAGAATCTTTAATCAGAAGTTCTTGCTAACTCAGCGATCTACAAAGATTTTGTTTTGTGGGTGCAGTGCACAATCTTTTTACCCTGCCCTGAGCCCAGTGACACAGAAAAATAACTTTTATCCATCTGTTAGTTAGGTGGGCGTGAGTGGCCATTTTATGCAAGTTCAGTGCACCAGCACAGCATATGTGCTTTTGTGACAGTCAAATACAAGCTTTAAATACTGCAATTATATTCTGGGTTTAAAAAAATCACCCATTTTTTGCAAGACTCTACATCTGGGGCCTTTGCAGCATTTGTCAGTGTGAAATACAAGCTTGAAATACTGCAATAATTTTCTGGGTTTGAAAAAACACCCATTTTTGGCAATACCCTACATTTGGGGCCTATGCTGCATTTGTTAGTGTGAAATACCAGCTTGAAATACTGTAATAATTTTCTGGGTTTAAAAAAACAACATTTTTTGGCAATACCCTGCATCTGCGGCCTTTGCTGCATCTGTCAGTGTGAAATACATGTTTGAAATACTGCAATAATTTTCTGTTATTAAAAAAACACCCATTTTGGGCAAAAACTAAATTAGCGGCCTTTGCTGCATTTGTCAGTGTGAAATACAAGCTTTAGATACTGCTGTTATATTGTGTTATAAAAAAAACACCCATTTTGGGCCAAATACTAAATTAGCAGCCTTTGCTGTATTTGTCAGTGTGAAATACAAGCTTGAAATACTGCCATAATATTCTGGGTTTAAAAAAAACAATCATTTTTGGCAATAACCTACATTTGTGGCCTTTGCTGCATCGGACAGTGTGAAATACAAGCTTGAAATACTGCAATAATATTCTGTTATTAAAAAAACACAAATTTTGGGCAAAATATTAAATTAGCGGCCTTTGCTGCATTTGTCAGTGTAAAATACAAGCGTTAGAGACTGCTGTTATATTCTGTTATAAAAAAAAACATTTGTTAGTGTGAAATACAAGCTTGAAATACTGCAATAATATTCTGGCTTTAAAAAAAACACCCATTTTGGGCAAAAAAACTAAATTAGCGGCCTTTGCTGCATTTGTCAGTGTGAAATACAAGCTTGAAATACTGGAATAATATTCTGGGTTTAAAAAAAAAAACATTTTTGGCAATAACCTACATCTGGGGCCTTTGCTGCATCTGTCAGTGTGAAATACAAGCTTGAAATACTGCAATAATATTCTGTTATAAAAAAAAACACCCATTTTGGGCCAAATACTAAATTTGCGGCCTTTGCTGCATCTGTCAGTGTGAAATACAAGCCTGAAATACTGCAATAATATTCTGGGTTTAAAAAAACACCCATGTTGGGCAAAAAATGAATTAGCAGCCTTTGCTGCATTTGTCAGTGTGAAATACAAGCGTTAGATACTGCTGTTATATTCTGTTATTAAAAAAAACACCCATTTTGGGCAAAATACTAAATTAGCGGCCTTTGCTGCATTTGTCAGTGTAAAATACAAGCCTTAGATACTTCTGTTATTTTCTGTTATTAAAAAAACACCCATTTTGGGCTAGTTCCTAAATTTGCTGAGAATGCGGAGAGCGTCAAATAAGGGACGTGGCATTGGTTGTGGTGCTGCTGGTGGAGCTCCTGTTGCAGGGAGAGGACGTGGTCGATCTGTGCCAGCTACACGCACAAGTGAAACACATTCCCCAGGTGCGAGTAGGCGACAGAACCTGCAGCAGTATTTTTATTTTTTCACACCCAAAAAATGGTGAATTTCAACAGAAAATGTAAATGACAATTTTATTTTTATTTTTTACCGGTCTACTAGGTATAGCAGTGATACTATACACCCAAAAATTGGTGAATTTCACCCGAAAATGTAACTGACAAGTTTTTTTTTTTTTTTTTTTACCGGTCTACTAGGAATAGCAGTGGTACTATACACACAAAAATCGGTGAATTTTACCCGAAAATGTAAATGACAATTTTTATTATTTTTTTAACCTGTCTACTAGGTATAGCAGTGGTACTACACACCCAAAAATTGGTGAATTTCACCAGAAAATGTAACTGACAAAGTAGTGAAATGATATAAAATAAAATACGTACAAATAAAAAAAAAACTAATTATTTATGAGGTGGAGTTCCATATGGAGTAGGAGTTTGAGGAGGCGGTGGACGTAGCGGTGTAGGTGGAAGCGGCGGTGGAGGAGGACAAGGTAGCCAAAACAGGTTTTTGGTTGAAATTTTATTTTTTAAAATTAGTGTACTCTCTAAAAGAGTGTGAAATATCCAAAATACAAAAATGAACAATTGCGCTGCAGTATAACAATGGCTGGTTAGTGCCGGTATACATGTCTATTCTGCACAAGGTACAGAGAAGTCCTAAGCGATCCATGCCTGGTTCATTTTCAGGCCAGAACCTCCAAGGCGTAAAGGGCAAGCTCAGGCTATGTGCCCAATTTGGAGACCCAGAAGTTGAAGGGGCAGACCCGTCATTCAGTACGTGTAGGCGTGTGCACACATACTGCTCCACCATGTTGGTGAAATGCGGCCTCCTGCTAAGACGTTCCCTATCAGCTGGGGGTGCTGGTTGTTGTGGCGTGCTGACAAAGCTTTTCCACATTTTGGCCATGCTAACCCTGCCTTCTGAGGTGCTGGCGGTGCCCCAGCTGCGTTGGCGACCTCTTCTTCGTCCTCTGCCTTCGCCTTGTGCTTCCACTGTGCCCCCGCTGTCAGGTGGGAATGCCACCAGCAGTGCATCTACCAGCGTGCGCTTGTACTCGCGCATCTTACGATCATGCTCCAGTGACGGAATTAAGGACGGTACATTGTCCTTGTAACGGGGATCCAGCAGCGTGGCCACCCAGTAATCAGCACAAGTTAGAATGTGGGCAACTCGGCGGTCGTCGCGGAGACACTGCAGCATGTAATCGCTCATGTGTGCCAGGCTGCCGAGAGGCAACGAAAAGCTGTCCTCTGTGGGAGGTGTATCGTCTGTGTCCTCTGTATCCCCCAAGCCACGCACCAGTGATGGCCATGAGCTGGTCTGGGTGCCACCCTGCTGTGAACATGGTTCCTCCTCCTCCATCTCCTCCTCCTCTTCCTCCACCTCGTCATCCTCCAGAACTGTGCCCTGGCTGCACAATTGTGTACCTGGCATTTGTGAGTGCAGGAACCCACCTTCGGAGCCACTTGGGAATGACTGTCCGGAAACCCTACGAAATGATCCCTCTTCCTCCTCCTCCTCCTGTGCCACATCCTCTTCCATCATCGCCAGCAGCGTTTTTTCAAGGAGGCAAAGAAGTGGGATAGTAACGCTGAGAATGGCGTTATCAGGCACTGGCCATGTTGGTGGAGTACTCGAAACAGCGCAACAAGGAACACAGGTCTCGCATGGAGGCCCAGTCATTGGTGGTGAAGTGGTTGCCGAGCGACTCACCCATGCGTGCTGCAGCTGAAAATCCACTATCGCTTGCAGCTGCTCGCACAGTCTGGCCAGCATGTGCAAGGTGGAGTTTCACCTTGTGGGCACGTTGCATATGAGTCGGTGAGCGGGAAGGCCGAAGTTACGCTGCAGCGCTGACAGGCAATCAGCAGCAGGGTGAGAACACCGAAAGCATGCACATACGGCCCGCACTTTATGCAGCAGCTCTGACATATCGGGGTAATTTTTAAGGAATCTCTGCACCACCAAATTCAGCACATGCGCCAGGCAAGGTATGTGTGTCAAACCGACTAATCCCAGAACTGCTACGAGATTTCGCCCATTATCGCACACCACCAGGCTGGGCTTGAGGCTGACTGGCACAAACCACTCATCGGTCTGTTCTTCAAGGCCCGTCCACAGCTCCTGCGTGGTGTGGGGTTTGTCCCCCAAACAGATAAGTTTTAAAACTGCCTGCTGTCGTTTACCCCTGGCTGTGCTGAAGTTGGTGGTGAAGGTGTTACACTGAACGGATGAGGAGCTGGTAGAGGATGAGGAAGCAGAGTAGGAGGAGGAAGCATAAGGAGGCAAACTGAAGCGCCCTGCAATCCTCGGTGGTGGAAGGACATGCCCCAACTGCTATCCGCCTCAGGCCTAGCCGCCACTGCATTTACCCAGTGTACTGTTATGAAGATAAAACGTCCCTGACCGTGCTTACTGGTCGACGTATCCGTAGTGAGGTGCACCTTGCCACAGATGGCGTTGCGCAGTGCACACCTGATTTTGTCCCCTACTTGGCTGTGCAGGGAAGGGATGGCTCTCCTGGAAAAGTAGTGGCGGCTGGAAACGGTGTACTGTGGGACAGCCACCGCCATAAGGCCTTTAAAATGATCCGTCTCCACCAGACGGAATGACAGCATTTCAAAGGCCAGTAATTTAGAAATGCTGGCATTCAGGGCTAGGGATCGCGGGTGGGTAGGGGGGTACTTCCTCTCCAGCGTTTGGGAGATGGAGAGCTGCACGCTTCCGTGGGACATTGTGGAGATGCTTGGTGACCCAGGTGTTGGTGTTGCTGGCAGGGGTGGCAGGTGGCACTGTCACTCCAGAGGTGGATGAAGAGGCCGAGACTGTAGCAGAAGAGGAAGCAGGAGGAGCCACTTAAATGCCTGGTCATGCAGGTTGTGCTCGGGTTGAGAATGTTTATGCCTTGCTTCAGGCTCTGATTGCACAGCATGCAAACCACTCGTGTCTTGTCGTCAGCACATTGTCTGAAGAACTGCCATGCCAGGGAACTCCTTGGAGCTGGCTTTGGTGTGCTCGGTCCCTTGCTGCGGTGGGCAGTAGCAGGCGTACTGTCTAGAGGATGGCCGCTCCGCTTTTGCACCCTGCTCCCTCTTCTGCTATGCTGGTGGCTCTGTGCGACCACCGCCTCTTCCTCCAAACTACATAGGTCACTCGCATGACCTTGATTCCATGTGGGGTCGAGGACCTCATCGTTCTCCACATCATCTTCCACCCAGTCTTCACCCCTGCCTTCCTTGTCGGTCTGCACACTTTCGAAAGCCCCAGCAGTTGGCACCTGTGTTTCGTCATCATCCAAGACGTGCTGCGATGGTCCTCCCATGTACTCATCTTGAAACATAAGTGGTTGGGCATCGGTGCACTCAATCTCTTCCATTTCTGGGGCAGGGCTAGGTGGATGGCCCTGGGAAACCCTGCTAACAGAGTCATCAAAAAGCAGAGGAGACTGCTGCATGACTTGGGGCTCAGACTGCTTGGCTGATTTGCAAGGGGGTGAGGTTAAAGACTGATAGACATCGGCTGCAGGTGCCAACTGTGGTCTTTCAGCAGAAGACTGGGTTAGAGGCAATATGAAGGAACTGGATCCACTGTCAGCAACCCAATCTACTATCGCCTGTACTTGTTCAGGCCCCACCATTCGTAGAGCCGCATTAGGCCCGACCAAATACTGCTGCAGGTTCTGTCGCCTAATCGCACCTGAGGAAGGGTTTTGACTTGTGCGTGTAGCTGGCACAGATCGACCACGTCCTCTTCCTGCAACAGGAAGCACCAGCAGCACCACGACCTGGGCCACGTCCCTTATTTGACGCTCTCCTCATATTTCTCGAATTTAGGATCTTGCCCTAAATGGGTGTTTAATTAATAGTACAATAGAATGACAGTATGTACATGGTGCATGTCACACGTCCTGAACCAGACTAGGCCTCAATTAAATTTGTTTGCCTAAAATGGCTGTATTTCAAATACCTGAATAGAAGCCCTGTATTTAAAGGGTGTATCTCACACGCTCTGAACCAGACTAGGCCTCAGTTAAAGATTTGTTTGCCCAAAATGGCTGTATTTCAAATACCTGAATCAAACCCCTGTATTTAAAGGGTATATCTCACACGGCCTGAACCAGACTAGGCCTAAATTAAAGATTTGTTTGCCCAAAATGGCTGTATTTCAAATACGTGAATCAAACCCCTGTATTTAAAGGGTGTATCTCACATGGCCTGAACCAGACTAGGCCTCAATTAAAGATTTGTGCACCAAATGGCGGTATTTCAAATATCTGAATATAACCCAAATATATAGAGGGTGTATCTCACAATGACATATGCAGCAAAGGCTGCCAAATAAACTTTTTTTGCCTAAACGGGTGTTTGTTTAATAACTGAATATGGCAGCAGTATATAACCCTGGAATTTCAAACGTCAAGATGCTGCAAGGCCTGAAATATTGTGGATTTTGCCCCAAAAAGGGTGTTTTATTAATAGAAGAATTTAAGCCCTGTATATACAGGGTGTATCTCACACGGCCTGACCCACACTAGGCCTTAATTAAAGATTTGTGCACCAAATGGCGGTATTTCAAATATCTGAATATAACCCAAATATATAAAGGGTGTATCTCACAATGACATATGCAGCAAAGGCTGCCAAATAAACTTTTTTTGTGCTTGTTTAATAACTGAATATGGCAGCAGTATATAACCCTGGAATTTCAAACGTCAAGATGCTGCAAGGCCTGAAAAATTGTGTATTTTGCACAAAAAAGGTGTTTTATTAATAAAAGAATCAAACACCTGTATTTAAAGGGTGTATCTCACATGCCCTGAACCAGACTAGGCCTTCTTTTAATTTTGTTTGGCCAAAATGGCTATATTTTAAATACCTGAATAGAACCCCTGTATATACAGGGTGTATATCACACGCCCTGATGCACACTAGGCCGCAATTAAATCTGTTGGCCCAAAATTGCTGTATTTCAAATACCTGAATAGAACCCGTGTATTTAAAGGGTGTATCTCACACGCTCTGATCGACACTAGGACGCTATCAAAGAATTGTGTCCAAAATGGCTTTATTTCAAATAACTGAATAGAAAGACAGTATGTAAAGGCGGAATCTCACAATGACACCTGCAGCAAAGGCTGCCAACTAATTTTTTTTTGCAAACGGGTGTTTGTTTAATAACTGAATTTAACAGCAGTAAATAACCCTGGAATTTCACACGTGCTGCTGCATGCAAGGCCAGAAAAATAGTGGTTTTTGGCAAAAAAGTGTGTTTTTAAAAACCCAGAAAATGATGGCTGTATTTCTACCTTAAATTGCACACTGACTAATCCAGATGTTGTATATTGCCAAAAAAGTGTTTTTTTGGTAACAGAATATGAAAGCTGTATATATTAAACTTGAATTTAACACTTGCAGATCAGGAAAATAGTGGTTTTGGGCAAAAATTTGTGTTTTTAAAAACCTAGAAAATGATGGCTGTATTTCTTTTTTGAATTTTTTTTTTTAATTTAAACTTCATTATTATTTCAAATTCCATACATCTTCAACAATCACTTAGTTGTATTACATTATAAAACAACATATCACTTAGTGTATTATAAAACAGCATACATTCAGACATATATACATATAGCTTTACATGTTGCCCAACCTCCTTCCCCAGCTGCTCTTTCCCCCCGATTAGGGAAGAAAAATAAAAATCCAAAACAGGAGATGCTTTTAAGCATGTATAGTATTATCAAAAGGGTACTCTCAGACCACCATTCCCCTAACAAAGCCAAAAACTCATCTTTAATGAGAAAAGAGGGAAATATCCTCATATAGGAATGGAATCTAACAGCAATTTAGATTCCAACTCTGAGAAAAAAAAGGCCTATGCTCCTGGTTAGGGGCATATTCAATGAAAACAGGGAGTTTCCCAATAAGACACCTAATATGCAACCTGGAATGCCGTCCAATAGCACCAGCCTTATAATTATCACAGAATGCACTAGAGACTTGTGGATTAATGTTAACACCTCTGCCTTACCATTCGGTGCAGGGAGCCATACACCATGCAAACCCAAAGCTTTTGCATTCTAAAGAAGTCTTCTGTCCTCAAGTTTGTTTCCTGCAGTAGAGCAATATCTGCTTTTAGCTGTTTTATGTAACGGAGTACGTTCATTCATTTGGGGGGATCCAAGCCCTTTCACATTCCATGAAGGAATGTTGGCAGTAATATATCAAGGTGTTGGCAGTAATATATCAAGCAGAGGGTATCTACAGGCTCCAAGATGATGAATAGGCACAAGCATCCCTACCAATGTCCTCTGGACAGGACAGAGCAAGGGTGACGGACCTGTAATGACATGATGAAAAAATAATATGAACATAAAATAATAAAAATAAGTTATTCTAGCACACATTATATATTTTTCTGGTATCTTAGAGGTGAACACCCCCCCCATCCCCCCACCCGCCATAGCAGATGGTTATAGCATATGGAAAATAACAAATGAGGATGGGAACCATTTATGACTAACTCAAACCGTTCTTAGAACAGGCATCTAAAGCCTTCATGATAGATACTCCAAAACTACTCCTGAGTGCTAGCTACCCAGTCCAGCAAGCTTGCAGTCCCTCCTGATCTCGGCTAGCCTTCATGCACAGGCCCTTTTGACGATCAGGCAGACTCATTGATCAATCAGTATCCCCAGTATCCAGTATTCCTTCCAACTAGAAACCAACTCAGAGGGCGAAGGCAGCACTCTCAATGATGTAGCACCCTCCAAACAATTGTGGCTCCCCACGGCCCAGGCCGGGTTTTCACAGGCCTATAAAAATCAGCCAGTAGAGTCAGGTGGGTGGATTACCGTATTTATCGGCGTATAACACGCACTGGCGTATAACACGCACCCTTCATTTTAAGGGAAATTTCAGGAAAAAAAAATAAATTTCAAATTGTACTGCTATGGGGTGGGGGGATCTGTGGATGGAACTGTTATGGGGGGGATCTGTGGATGACACTGCTATATGTCATCCACAGATCCCCCTCATAACAGTGTCCATTTCAAATTGTACTGCTATGGGGTGGGGGTATCTGTGGATGGAACTGTTATGGGGGGGATCTGTGGATGACACTGCTATATGTCATCCACAGATCCCCCTCATAACAGTGTCCCCCAATACACCGGGCCTCTGCTCACCGAAGTATTTATAAACGTGAATCCTTATCCTGTTATTAAGCTGCCCTCTCCCATTTTCCCATGTTCCCCTGTATCCCCACAGCACTTACGATTCACACGCTTCCATAGCAGGCAGGGCGGATGGCAGCAGTAACGTCACTCACTGACGTCGCGCGTCTGCTCCGCCTGCTTCTTTTATAAAGGGGGCGGAGCAGGCGCTCAACGCCAGTGAGTGACGTTACTGCTGCCGTCCGCTCTGCCTGCTATTGAAGCTTAAGTAAGTGCTATGGGGATACAGGGGGGACATGGGAACATGGGAGAGGGCAGCTTAATAACAGGATAAGGATTCACGTTTATAAATACTTTGGTGAGCGGCGGGGCCCGGTGTAAGAGTACAGTGACTGCACCGGGCCCCGCCCCTAGTTACGGACTCCAGCCCCTCCTCTCTCCCGGCTCATACAGCGCAATGAATATCGGCGTATAACACGCATACATGATTTGCCCCCTATTTTCAGGGGGAAAAAGTGCGTGTTATACGCCGATAAATACGGTACTCCTCTCTGACACTGGAGCAGTGTGTGTGCTAGGATTTGAGGCTTGTGCGGTGCTGGAGGGCTGAGACCCGTGTGCAGGGGAAACAGGCCCCCTAAAAGCCTGCTATGGACTGCTGGAGGCAGAACTGCCAACAAGGTGATTTTTGTTATGCATTCCATTGTGTGTGAACTAACACCAAGACTGCAAAGTGACATTTTGTTTTTGCTTTATGTGTGAATAAACACGGAAGTTTGATTTAAGAACTGGTAATTTGCCTCTGTACTGCGTCAGCACACCCTGTCTACCAGAGCGAATCCCCACAATTGGTGTAGGATGCGGGCAAAGCAGACAATATTTTTGTTTTCTGCATTTTTTCAGGCACGGTTGTGTGTCATACATTAAACCAGCTGTATTACAACCCGTGCTCCAAGACAACATGGAGGCTGTTGTGAAGGCCCTCATGGAGGCTAATCTGCAGCAGTGGGAGACAAACCTGCACCAACGCGAGGCTAATGAGCAGCAGCAAGAGACCAACCAGTCGCTGCTACAGCAAGAGCAACCCCGAGCGTCCACGATTCCCAGAAGGCAGTATGTGCATCGATTCCTAAGATGACACCCGCGGACGACATCGAAACCTACCTGGCGATGTACGAGAAAGTGGCTACAAGGGAGAAGCTACCCCGAGACCAGTGGGCAGAGGTCGTCGCTCCGTTCCTGGCGTCCAATTCCCAGCGGGTGTATTTCGGCTTGCCGGACAATCAATCGGTCGACTACCAAAAAGTAAAGGGTGAGATTTTGGCCAGACTGGGGCTGAATTTGTTCGTCCGTGTCCAGCGGATACATCAGTGGGGGTTTAAGCTGGCTGAGCCCGCGAGACCCCAATAATATGACTTACCCCACCTTTTGCAAAAGTGGCTTTAGCCTGATGTTCTGAGTCCCATGGCTATGCTGGATAGACTATTGGCCGATATCTTCTGGAGGGCTCTGCCACCCCTTCTCCAGCACTGGATCGGTCAGGTGTCTCTTGGCAATGCCCTGGAGATGGTGGACCTGGTGGAACACTACGAGGCTACTAAGAATCTTAAGGGGGTTATTTCGGGAGCTGGGCAGTCAAACCCGATAAATCTCCACCCCAGACCCGGGGACTTGTGCCAACCAAGCCCGCCCAGGATGTACCCCCTATGGACCAGGCTCCGACTGCTGGCGGTCTTGGGAGCCTCGCCATGTACGAGCTGACTGTCCACATAAGGTGGAACCCATGGACACAAACTATGGCTTCAGTCAGTCATTATATGCCAGGAAGATGTGTGCAGCGGGTACCCCAGAAACGCTAAATCACTTGTGCCAGCTCCTGATGGACTCAGGGAGTCTGGTGTCTCTAGTAAGGGCTCCCCTGGTACGGTCCGCTGAGTATACGGGCCGGAAAGTCGGGGTCATGTGCATTCATGGGGACTTAAAAGACTATCCCACTGCCTTGGTGTCTCTAACACGGGGTCAGCAGGTGGACTCACGAAGTGGCAGTTGCCACAAACTTACACTACGAACTTACTGCATAATAGGGAGAGACTTCCCGGGCCTCCCGGCACGTGGCCTGCCTCGAGAGTGACTGATACACATGCGACAGGGGTAACCCCAGCAGAGTGGCCTTGCTCCAGGGGGACACCAGAACCCTGGGAACCAGAGGCCAAAGGGCCAGTGGTAGGGATGACCGCCACTTTGGTGGAAGAGAGGCAGACAACCCCACTGAGTGTAATGTTGGGAGATAATTAGGGATAATTTTGGTACCGCCCAAAACCGAGACCCAACCCTATCCCGAGCCTGGGAAAATGTATTGATAGTAGATGGTGTTTCCCTGTTTTGTGATTCATCAGGATATGTTGTATCGGGTAAACCAACTGTGGGGTGAACATATTGAACAGTTGGTGGTGCCCCAGGCTTCCCGCAAATTCGTGTTAGAGTTAGCGCACCAACATGTTCTCGGGGGTCACGCATGCTGATGGTGCACGCAGAGGCCGTGGCCCTGGGCGCATTGAAACTGTGCCTCCTACCAGAGCACAAGAAAAACAATCATCCACGATACCTAGCTTCATGTCCCAGTTTGCAGGGCGGCACAGGACAACGCTCTCGAAGTCAGACCAGTGCGACCAGGTGGTCGGTTGGATTTCCTTCATTTGGGCCTCTCGACAAGCCCACTTGAAGAGGGACATGAGATCTTGGTCAACAAGCCAGGAGGATGAGCAGAGTGAGGAAGTGGAAGAGGAGGTGGTGGACGATGAAGTCACTGACCCAACCTGGGAAGGTGTCAAGCCGAGCGAGGACAGCAGTACAGAGGGGGGGGGATCCGAAGCACCGCAACAGGCTGGATGAGGCAGTGGGGTGGCAAAAGGGAGAAGGCGGGCCACACCAAAAAGGCCTGCAACTGTTCCCCGGAGCACACCCTTGCGGAAATCTCCCTTGCTGGCCAATCCCCTGTCGAAGGCGCAGGTCCGGATGCCTCCCGCCCAGCACCTGGACCTTCGCAAGCACCATCAGCGACCACATCCACTTCCATGTCCCAGCGCAGCGTACAAATGTCCTTACCCCAGGCATTTGAACACAAGTGAAAATACCCAGCCACCCACCCCCACGTCATAGCACTAAATGGGCAACTTTCCAAATTACTAGCCCTGAAAATGTTGCCATTTAGGCTTGTGGACACTGAGGCCTACCGCAGCCTGATGTCGGTGGCTGTCCCTCGTTATGCAGTCCCCAGCCGCCACTATTTTCCATGATGTTCCGTGCCCACCTTACACAAGCATGTGTCCCATAACATCACCCGTGCCATGACCAAAGTAGTTACTGGGAAGGTCCACTTAACCGCTGACACATGAACAAGTGCTTTTGGCCAGGGACACTACATTTCCCTGATGGCACACTGGGTGAACGTTGTGGAGGTCGGGAGCGAGTCGTACCCTGGGATGGCACAGGTGCTACCGACTCCAAGGATTGCGGGCCCTAATTCCATCAGGGTTTTCACCACCACCTACGTTAGTGCCTCCAACCCCCACTTTTCCTCCTCCGCCTCCTCCTCCGCTTCTATTTCAGAATTATCCTCTTGCAGCACCAGTCAGCCATCAGTTGGTAGCTGGAAGCAGTCTAGCACTGCAGTGGGTAAGTGTCAACAGGCCGTGCTTAAGCTGATCTGCTTAGGTGACAAACAGCACACTGCCGTAGAGCTGTGGCAGGGGATAAGAGACGAGACTGAGCTGTGGCTCTCGCCACTCAACCTAGAACCAGTCATGGTTGTGTCTGATAATGGCCATAACTTGGTGGCGGCTTTGCAGCTCGGCAAGATCACACACATCCCATGCCTAGCCCACATCTTAAACTTAGTGGTTTAGTGGTTTCTCAAAATGTACCCCAATTTGCCTGAGCTACTGGTGAAGGTGCACCGCATGTGTGTCCATTTCCGCAAGTCATCGACAGCTTTTTTTTTTTGTAAGAAATTTTTATTCAGGAAGAATAAGGACATAACCAAATGTACAGTAACATCCATGAGATTACCGTGACAAAAATAAGTGTTCATACAAAGTCAGTATCATAATGTCATACATTTCTTATCCATGATTTAGAATCTATCCAGTTTTCCCACCAACATTCTTATTCCTTCCCATTTTCTATTTTCTAACCCAACATCTCCCCCCCAATAACAAACTGAAACCTCGACTCGCCGACTGGTAATTCCCAATCAATATCTATTGCCACTTGGATGCAACCCGAAAACTCCTTTCTCATGTAAGCCATCCCAGATTGAACTCTCCAGTTCGGAATTTAAGTTAACCCCCCTATTCTGTCGCCAAATTCCCCAAAGTTCCCCTCAATTGTTCCTCCAAGTACCATTTGGTATCCCTGAAAGGTTTCATCAATTCTGATCGTTCCTCTGGAGTCAGAACGTGAACTATAAACTTCCTCCACTTATGAAAGAAATTCTTGGTATTCCTTTCCTTATTCTTTTCTGTGTCCTTATTCTTTTCTGTGTCCAACCTATCCATGTAGAGGATGTGTTTCATCGTACCTATAGCTTCCTGCAATGTAGGAATGGTGGGGTAAATCCAATGTCGGAGTATCGTTTTCTTCACTGCTAATAAGAATAAATGGATACCTTTCACCGTTGTAGATTTAGTAATCTCCCCTTTTTGGTCAAAAGGTATATAATGAAAATTGTAGTGTAGCGGTGTTAAGTGCAGTGCAACACCCCATATTCGTTTTATATATTCAATGGTTCCCTCCCATAATGACTTCAGATTGGGGCAGTTCCAAAGACCATGTAGCAGGTTAGCTTTGTGCTGATTACATTTCGGGCAGCTTCGAAGATAGTGTGCAGGGGAATCCCTATATGACAGGTCGAAAGCGTACGTCGCCTTGTGCAGTATCCTAAAATGCATTTCTCTCCACGTCTCGCTACTAATCGCTTGTCTCACCCGCTCCATCCCGTCTCTTAATCTAGCTGTCACCGATTCCTCCCCTAGTTCCACTTCCCACCACTTGAACATAGATTCTGCCAAAGGGGTCGATTGAACACCTTGGATTTTCCTATATGAGTCGGATATGGAGGACTGTGGAGATCCCACCAAGGCCTCAAACCAGAACAATCTCTCCGGCTCTCCTAGTGTCATGGCTTGTGCCAAACAATAGGATTTTATTTGACAGTACGGGAGAAAATGAGAGCCGGGTAACCCATATTTGGCCTGAGTGTCAGGCCATGACAGGAGTTCAGTCCCCGTCGACAATAGTAGGTGTTTCACAAAGGTGATCCCTTTATTCTTCCACAGAGAAAATATCTGGGAATGTCTGCCCTCTGGAAAAGCAGGTAGTGACCATAGAGGCATATGTGGTGTATTATACATCGGTAACGTGTATAATTTCCGGATTCCCCTCCACGCCACCATAGTGTCCCTAATCAGGGTATAATGCTTAATAGTCAGGGGGGCGTCCCGCAATCTAGTATGCATAATCGCCACCAGGTCCCAAGGGGCCACCAGTTCCTTCTCTAGTGGGGTGTTTGAAAAATGTGATGTTCCTTTGATCTAATCCCTCACATGTCTAAATAGGGAGGCTAAATTATATCTCCTTATGCTTGGCATTTATAGCCCACCTTCCCACTTTGTCAAGCAAAGTTTATCATAGGCAATTCTCGGCCGCTTTCCTTGCCATAAACAACGAGTGAAAGCCCTCTGAATCCTATTTACGTCTGCATGTGTTATCAGTAGAGGGATAGTTTGCATTGGATATAGTAATCTGGCAAAACTAACCATCTTTATCAGATGGGCCCTGCCAAACAGAGAGAGCGGCAATTTAGACCATCTTTCCGTTTCCACCTCTATTTTCCTTATTAATGGTTCGTAATTCAGCTTATATAAGGAAGATGGTTGTCGTCCTATTTTAACCCCTTAATACGTCAAGTAGTGGGACATCACCTCAACTTTATTAGAATTCGAAGGCGCTATCGGTTCTTGAGGTGGGCCGCGGAGATACAGAAGCTGGCTCTTATTCTCATTTACCCGGTAGCCCGTAGCCTCTCCATAATACGTCATAGTATCAAGGACCTTTTGACGATGTCTAGCTGGGGAGTCCATGAATATCAAGATGTCATCTGCAAAGCAGATGAGCTTGATTTCCTTCTTACCTACTGTTATCCCTTGATACAAGTCTGATTGAATCAAAAAACGAACAAGAGGAGGGGAGATAAGGGGCAGCCCTGCCTCGTGCCTCTACCAAGCCCAAAGGCCTCCGACAAAAAACCTGGTGTGCTCACCTTCGCCTAGGGATGTCTATATAGGCTATTCAAGAAGGATCTTAACCACCTCAGCCCCCAGTGCTTAAACACCCTGAAAGACCAGGCCACTTTTTACATTTATGACCTACACTACTTTCACCGTTTATTGCTCGGTCATGCAACTTACCACCCAAATGAATTTTACCTCCTTTTCTTCTCACTAATAGAGATTTCATTTGGTGGTATTTCATTGTTGCTGACATTTTTACTTTTTTTGTTATTAATCGAAATTTAACGATTTTTTTGCAAAAAAATGACATTTTTCACTTTCAGTTGTAAAATTTTGCAAAAAAACGACATCCATATATAAATTTTGCTCTAAATTTATTGTTCTACATGTCTTTGATAAAAAAAAAATGTTTGGGTAAAAAAAAAATGGTTTGGGTAAAAGTTATAGCGTTTACAAACTATGGTACAAAAATGTGAATTTGCGCTTTTTGAAGCAGCTCTGACTTTCTGAGCACCTGTCATGTTTCCTGAGGTTCTACAATGCACAGACAGTACAAACACCCCACAAATGACCCCATTTCTGAAAGTAGACACCCTAAGGTATTCGCTGATGGGCATAGTGAGTTCATAGAACTTTTTCTTTTTTGTCACAAGTTAGCGGAAAATGATGATTTTTTTATTTTTATTTTTTTTCTTACAAAGTCTCATATTCCACTAACTTGTGACAAAAAATAAAAACTTCCATGAACTCACTATGCCCATCAGCGAATACCTTGGGGTGTCTTCTTTCCAAAATGGGGTCACTTGTGGGGTAGTTATACTGCCCTGGCATTCTAGGGGCCCAAATGTGTGGTAAGGAGTTTGAAATCAAATTCTGTAAAAAATGACCAGTGAAATCCGAAAGGTGCTCTTTGGAATATGGGCCCCTTTGCCCACCTAGGCTGCAAAAAAGTGTCACACATCTGGTATCTCCGTATTCAGGAGAAGTTGGGGAATGTGTTTTGGGGTGTCATTTTACATATACCCATGCTGGGTGAGATAAATATCTTGGTCAAATGCCAACTTTGTACAAACCGGATTCCAAAAAAGTTGGGACACTAAACAAATTGTGAATAAAAACTGAATGCAATGATGTGGAGATGGCAAATGTAGATGTAATAGAACGTAGATGACAGATCAAGCGTTTAATCCGAGTAAATGTATCATTTTAAAGGAAAAATACGTTGATTCAAAAGTTGGGACAAGTAGCAATAAGAGGCTGGAAAAAGTAAATTTGAGCATAACGAAGAGCTGGAAGACCAATTAACACTAATTAGGTCAATTGGCAACATGATTGGGTATAAAAAGAGCTTCTCAGAGTGGCAGTGTCTCTCAGAAGCCAAGATGGGTAGAGGATCACCAATTCCCACAATGTTGCACAGAAAGATAGTGGAGCAATATCAGAAAGGTGTTACCCAGCGAAAAATTGCAAAGACTTTGCATCTATCATCATCAACTGTGCGTAAGGGTCAAGGCCGTAAAACCATACTGGATGCCCGTGATCTCCGGGCCCTTAAACGACACTGCACCACAAACAGGAATGCTACTGTAAAGGAAATCACAGAATGGGCTCAGGAATACTTCCAGAAACCATTGTCAGTGAACACAATCCACCGTGCCATCCGCCGTTGCCAGCTGAAACTCTACAGTGCAAAGAAGAAGCCATTTCTAAGCAAGATCCACAAGCTCAGGCGTTTTCACTGGGCCAGGGATCATTTAAAATGGAGTGTGGCAAAATGGAAGACTGTTCTGTGGTCAGACGAGTCACGATTCGAAGTTCTTTTTGGAAATCTGGGACGCCATGTCATCCGGACCAAAGAGGACAAGGACAACCCAAGTTGTTATCAATGCTCAGTTCAGAAGCCTGCATCTCTGATGGTATGGGGTTGCATGAGTGCGTGTGGCATGGGCAGCTTGCATGTCTGGAAAGGCACCATCAATGCAGAAAAATATATTCAGGTTCTAGAACAACATATGCTCCCATCCAGACGTCATCTCTTTCAGGGAAGACCCTGCATTTTTCAACAAGATAATGCCAGACCACATTCTGCATCAATCACAACATCATGGCTGTGTAGGAGAAGGATCCGGGTACTGAAATGGCCAGTTTGCAGTCCAGATCTTTCACCTATAGAGAACATTTGGCGCATCATAAAGAGGAAGGTGCAACAAAGAAGGCCCAAGACGATTGAACAGTTAGAGGCCTGTATTAGACAAGAATGGGAGAGCATTCCTATTTCTAAACTTGAGAAACTGGTCTCCTCGGTCCCCAGACGTCTGTTGAGTGTTGTAAGAAGAAGGGGAGATGCCACACAGTGGTGAAAATGGCCTTGTCCCAACTTTTTTGGGATTTGTTGACACCATGAAATTCTGATTCAACATATTTTTCCCTTAAAATGGTACATTTTCTCAGTTTAAACTTTTGTTCCGTGATTTATGTTCTATTCTGAATAAAATATTAGAAGTTGGCACCTCCACATAATTGCATTCAGTTTTTATTCACGATTTGTATAGTGTCCCAACTTTTTTGGAATCCGGTTTGTATAAAAAAATGGGAAAAGTTGTCTTTTGCCAAGATATTTCTCTCACCCAGCATGGGTATATGTAAAATGACACCCCAAAACACATTCCCCAACTTCTCCTGATTACGGAGATACCAGATGTGTGACACTTTTTTGCAGCCTAGGTGGGCAAAGGGGCCCATATTCCAAAGAGCACCTTTCGGATTTCACTGGTCATTTTTTACAGAATTTGATTTCAAACTCCTTACCACACATTTGGGCCCCTAGAATGCCAGGGCAGTATAACTACCCCACAAGTGACCCCATTTTGGAAAGAAGAGACCCCAAGGTATTCGCTGATGGGCATAGTGAGTTCATGGAAGTTTTTATTTTTTGTCACAAGTTAGTGGAATATGAGACTTTGTAAGAAAAAAAAAAAAAAATCATCATTTTCCACTAACTTGTGACAAAAAATAAAAAATTATAGGAACTCGCCATTCCCCTCATGGAATACCTTGGGGTGTCTTCTTTCCAAAATGGGGTCACTTGTGGGGTAGTTATACTGCCCTGGCATTTTCCAGGGGCCCTAATGTGTTGTAAGTAGGTAAATGACCTGTGAAATCCGAAAGGTGCTCTTTGGAATGTGGGCCCCTTTGCCCACCTAGGCTGCAAAAAAGTGCCACAGATGTGGTATTGCCGTATTCAGGAGAAGTTGGGGAATGTGTTTTGGGGTGTAATTTTACATATACCCATGCTGGGTGAGATAAATATCTTGGTCAAATGCCAACTTTGTATAAAAAAATGGGAAAAGTTGTCTTTTGCCAAGATATTTCTCTCACCCAGCATGGGTATATGTAAAATGACACCCCAAAACACATTCCCCAACTTCTCCTGAGTACGGAGATACCAGATGTGTGACACTTTTTTGCAGCCTAGATGCGCAAAGGGGCCCACATTCCTTTTATGAGGGCATTTTTAGACATTTGGATCCCAGACTTCTTCTCACGCTTTAGGGCCCCAAGAATGCCAGGGCAGTATAAATACCCCACATGTGACCCCATTTTGGAAAGAAGACACCCCAAGGTATTCAATGAGGGGCATGGCGAGTTCATAGAATTTTTTTTTTTTTTGGCACAAGTTAGCGGAAATTGATTTTATTTATTTTTTTCTCACAAAGTCTCCCTTTCCGCTAACTTGGGACAAAAATTTCAATCTTTCATGGACTCAATATGCCCCTCACGGAATACCTGGGGGTGTCTTCTTTCCGAAATGGGGTCACATGTGGGGTATTTATACTGCCCTGGCATTCTAGGGGCCCTAAAGCGTGAGAAGAAGTCTGGAATATAAATGTCTAAAAAATTTTACGCATTTGGATTCCGTGAGGGGTATGGTGAGTTCATGTGAGATTTTATTTTTTGACACAAGTTAGTGGAATATGAGACTTTGTAAGAAAAAAAAAATAATTTCCGCTAACTTGGGCCAAAAAAATGTCTGAATGGAGCCTTACAGAGGGGTGATCAATGACAGGGGGGTGATCAATGACAGGGGGGTGATCAATGACAGGGGGGTGATCAGGGAGTCTATATGGGGTGATCACCCCCCTGTCATTGATCACCCCCCTATAAGGCTCCATTCAGATGTCCGTATGTGTTTTGCGGATCCGATCCATGCATCCGTGGATCCGTAAAAATCATACGGACATCTGAATGCAGCCTGACAGGGGGGGTGATCAATGACAGGGGGGGTGATCAATGACAGGAGGGGTAATCAATGACAGGGGGGTGATCAGGGAGTCTATATGGGGTGATCACCACAGTCATTGATCACGCCCCTGTAAGGCTCCATTCAGACGTCCGTATACGCTTTGCGGATCCGATCCATCTATCAGTGGATCCGTAAAAATCATGCGGACATCTGAATGGAGCTTTACAGGGGGGTGATCAATGACAGGGGGGTCATCAATGACAGGGGGGTGATCAGGGAGTCTATATGAGGTGATCACCACAGTCATTGATCACGCCCCTGTAAGGCTTTATTCAGACGTCCGTATGCGTTTTGCGGATCCGATCCATCTATCAGTGGATCCGTAAAAATCATGCGGACATCTGAATGGAGCTTTACAGGGGGGTGATCAATGACAGGGGGGTAATCAATGACAGGGGGGTGATCAGGGAGTCTATATGGGGTGATCACCACAGTCATTGATCTCACCCCTGTAAGGCTCCATTCAGACGTCCGTATGCGATTTGCAGATCCGATTCATCTATCAGTGGATCCGTAAAAATCATGCGGACATCTGAATGGATCTTACAGGGGGGTAATCAATGACAGAGGGGTGATCAGGGAGTCTATATGGGGTGATCACCACAGTCATTGATCACGCCCCTGTAAGGCTCCATTCAGATGTCCGTATGCGTTTTGCGGATCTGATCCATCTATCAGTGGATCCGTAAAAATCATGCGGACATCTGAATGGAGCTTTACAGGGGTGTGATCAATGACAGGGGGGTAATCAATGACAGGGGGGTGATCAGGGAGTCTATATGGGGTGATCACCACAGTCATTGATCACGCCCCTGTAAGGCTTTATTCAGACGTCTGTATGCGTTTTGCGGATCCGATCCATCTATCAGTGGATCCGTAAAAATCATGCGGACATCTGAATGGAGCTTTACAGGGGGGTGATCAATGACAGGGGGGTAATCAATGACAGGGGGGTGATCAGGGAGTCTATATGGGGTGATCAGGGGTGATCAAGGGTGATCAAGGGTGAATAAGGGGTTAATAAGTGACAGGGGGGGGGGTGTAGTGTAGTGGTGCTTGGTGAAACATATTACTGAGCTGCCTGTGTCCTCTAGTGGTCGATCCAAACAAAGGGGACCACCAGAGGACCAGGTAGCAGGTATATTAGACGCTGTTATCAAAACAGCGTCTAATATACCTGTTAGGGGTTAAAAAAATCACATCTCCAGCCAGCCAGCGAACGATCGCCGCTGGCAGGCTGGAGATCCACTCTCTTACCTTCCGTTCCTGTGAGCGCGCGCGCCTGTGTGCGCGCGTTCACAGGAAATCCCGGCTCACGCGAGATGACGCGTATATGCGTCGCTGAGCGCAGGGCTGCCACCTCCGGAACGCGAATCTGCGTTAGGCGGTCCGGAGGTGGTTAACGGTCCTATGAGACCGAAGGCCAGTTCATATTATCGAATGCCTTCTCGGCATCGACGGATAAAAAGGCAGGGCAGCCTTGGTGGTGTTGGTTATGGATTAAATAATCTTGGACTGCTAGCACCGTCCGGATATTTTTCCCCGAGGCACGTCCCTTTGTGAACCCTACCTGGTGGGGGCCTATTAAATCAGGCATATAATTCGCAAGTCGGTTCATCATCAATTTGGTCAGTATTTTTAGATCTTGGTTGATCAACGAAATTGGTCTATATGAACTAGGCGAGGTTAAATCTTTGCCCTGTTTGGGAATAAGTTTAATGTACACCATGTTCCCAGAAGGTAATATGTCCCCGCCGTTTAAACAGGAATTGAAGATGGCCACTAAGGTCGGGGTGATCTCCTTATGGAGAGCCCTAAAAAATTCTGCAGAGTAGCCATCTGGACCTGGCGCCTTCCCTGTTTTGAGGGATTTTTGTGAGTTGGACATCCTCCTCCGTAATCCGTTTATTGAGATGTGACAGCATTTCTTCCGTAAACCTCCGAAGAGTGACTATACAACTGAGCAAAAAATTTACCGAAACACTCCGTTATACTTTTAGGATCCGTGAGTTTTCTCCCCGAATCGTCTATAATACTTTTAAAGGCCCAGGTCATGGGCCCGGGTCATGTGATTTCGTTCGGTTAGCTAGCATCTTTCCCGCCTTGTTACCAAATTTAAAAGGTAATCTAGGGACAATTTAGTTTTTTGCTCCAAATAGTGAGAATAATTATGCTGCGCCGTTACCCACCGCACCTTATTGAGGTCTGTAGGGTTCGCTAAAAAGGATGTATAGGCGCTACGAACCTCCTCCGTAGCTTGTTGGAGCTGAAGTTGTGTGTTTTTCTTTTTTGCCGTGGTGTAAGAAATTATCTGACCTCTAATGACCGCTTTTGCTGTCTCCCATAATAGCGTGTGGTTGTCCCTATGATCCTTATTATTATCTAAAAACTCCCACCACCAGCCTTTCAATCTATCGATAAAGTCTTCGTCGGCGATCAAATAGTTGGGGAGTCGCCATAAGTAGTCGGTACTCCTTAGGACACTTTCTGATAGCGTTAGGGACACCGGGGCATGGTCAGAAATCACCATGTCCGAAATCTCTGTTGCCTGAACTCTTCCCATAAGAGGGCGAACTTGATCTTCTTACGCACCAGCTGCGTGCAGACACTGGAAAATGCTCACCTCTTCTTGGCCACTTCTATGAAATAGTCCCCAAAAAGTAAGACTCTGTGACCTCTCACCTTGAGCGGTTGGTTAAGTCGCGGATACTTGAGCAGGAGGGATTCCTTGTCGGCGTAGTTAAGGAATTTAACTATTGCCGGTCGAGGTCTCGACCTGGGGCCGTCTGTATCAGCGTCTCTCACCGGGCCGATCCTGTGGGCCCTCTCCACCGGCACCGTGTCTTGGATCCCCAACGCTTGTGGCAACTCCACTTAACAGACATGTGCTAGCTGGTGCACCGGGATGCTTTCGGGGAGACCAATGATCCGCAGATTGCTCCTGCGGGAGCGATTCTCCAAATCCTCCACCTTATCCCTCAGAGCCTGGTTAGAGCGCAGCACGTCTCTGACCTGTGTGTGGGCCTTTTCCAGCTCATTTTCAATGACACCCCCTCTTTGCTCCAACTCTTGTATGTTTGCTGAAGTTCCGACAGCGAAGTCTTGCCTGTTGGGACTCTGGCACACATGACTGACTTTACATTAGGCTGCCTTTTCCGTGACCCATGCGTTTTACTCATTTTGGACAACACCGATTACTGGTTGTTCACCATTCTCTACCCCCGCTACAAAGAGAACTTCTCATCTCTCATTCCTGTGGTGGAGAGGACGAGCAAAATGGTGCAATACCAGAAGGTCCTTGTGGAAAAATTGCTCCTAAAATTTTCAGCTGACAACGCTGGCGGTAGAGTACGTAGTTCCTTGGGCAACCAAAGAGGGGAGACGAGGGGAACACACAGCAGTTCCAACATAGGCATGGCAACACTCTCCAAAGCCTGGGACAGTTTCATGACACCCCGCCAGCACCCTCACCCTGATGCGCGGCCTAGTGTCACAAGGAGGGAAACATTTTGGAAGTTGGTGAAGGTTTACATAGCAGACCGTGTCAGCGTCCTCAATGATCCCTCTGTGCCTTACAACTACTGGGTACTGGGTGTCCAAGCTGGACACGTGGCACGAACTGGCGCTCTGCCGCCAGCGTTTTGTCAGAGCGGGTATTTAGTGCTGCTGGGGGCATAATAACTGATAAGCGCATCCGCCTGTCAACTGAAAATGCTGACAGGTTGACTCTTATAAAAATGAACAAGGCCTGGATTGCCCCTGACTTCTCTACTCCACCAGAGGAAAGCGGCTGAACATAAAGGCACTTTAAATGTGTTTTCTTTAATAATGTACTGAATACATTGTATTCCCATGCACCCCTTCCACCACAAAAAAGGGTATATGGTTCAATATTCCTTTTCTCATCCTCCTCTTCCATCATATCAACATGCTTATTAGTCTGCTCCTAATGTTGTAGAGAGTCAGCTCACCTGCAGGCCCTCGCATATAATGTTTTAGAGCGTCAGCTCACCAGCAGGCCCTCAACTTCAATCTTTTAGAGGGTCATATCACCAGCAGACCCTCACCTACAATCTTTTAGAGGGTCAGCTCACCTGCAGGCCCTCAACCATAATGTTTTACAGGGTCCGCTCACCAGCAGGCCCTCATCTACAATCTTTTAGAGGGTCAGCTCACCAGCAGGCCCTCGCATATAATGTTTATGAGGGTCAGCTTACCAGCAGGCCCTCAACTATAAAGTTTTAAAGGGTCAGCTCACCAGCAGGCCTTCACCTACAATCTTTTAGAGGGTCAGCTCACCAGCAGGCCCTCGCATATAATGTTTTTGAGGGTCAGCTCACCAGCAGACCCTCAACCATAATGTTTTACAGGCCCTCACCCATAATTTATTCAATGGTTAGCTAAGCAGCATGAACTTGCCCATAATTTTTTCAATGGTCAGCTCAGCAGCAGGCACTCGCCCGTAATTTATTCGATGCTCAGATCAGCAGCATGCACTTGCCCCTAATGTTTTAGAGAGTCAGCTCTGCAGCAGACCCTCACCCCTAATGTTTTAAATGGTCAGCTCAGCAGCAGGCCCTCACCCGTAATGTTTTAGAGGGTCACCAGCAGGCTCTTGCTTCTAATGTTTTTGAGGGTCACCAGCAGGCCAACAATCATAATTTTTCAAGGGTGTATAATGCCCTCCTTCATGTGTAATAAACGGTGTATTGGAGTGCCGGATCCTTGTTATTTTTGGCAGCCCTTTCACTAAATGCATAGGCTTTAAGAGTGTAGGAGTCCCACTACCTGAACAATTGTACCACAATGTGAATGAGGCCCTCCATTATGTGATATACAGGTTGTATAAGAGTGCCTCCTCCTTGTAATTTTTGGCAGCACTTGCACTTTATATACAAGTAAATATACAGGAAAGAATGTTTCCTAACAATGTTTCCTCTAAAATCGATTTTATGTTCGGTTTTGTGCATATTATTGTCAGTCTGTAAAAGTGGCGTACTACTCGGACAACATCATTCCCAGCAGCAACCTGGGAGTCCAAGATGCATCCAAACATCCTCCCCATGCTGTTCCCGAACCATTTCGGTGGTGTTTCCATCAATTTCTGACCTTTTCCTATGAACCAGACACCTTCCCCTTTTCAGATCAGGGGGTGCCTGGTTTAATGCATCCCGAGGTGTTCGACCCGAACACCCGAGCACTTTGGTGCTCGATCAACACTACCTGTCACCACTGGGCAAGTAAAGTCATTCATGGGAATGGTAGGCTATTACATGAGGTTTGCTCCCTACTTTGCTACAGTGACCGCACCATTGACAGGGCTCTTGAAGGGACGCAGGTCGGTGATGGTTCACTTGGATGATTGGGCGAAGAGGGGGTCTCAGCTTTGAAGTCAGCCTTGTGTGGGTCCCCGGTTTTGGTAACGCCCGACTTCAAGCGGAAATTCATAGTACAAACGGACGTTTCGAAGTAGGCCTCGGTGCTGTACTGTCCCAGGAAGTTAACGGGGAGGAGCATCCCGTTGTCTTCCTAAGCAGCAAGCTTAACCCAGCCGAAACCAGGTACAGTATATTGGAGAAAGAGTACCTGGCTATCAAGTGGGCACTCAAGTCTCTCCGCTACTATTTGTTGGGGAGAAATTTCTGCCTGGTTACAGACCACTCCCCTCTCAAGTGGATGAGCCAGGCCAAAGAGAGAAATGCCAGAGTCACCAGGTGGTTCCTGTCCTTACATAACTTTAAGTACTCCGTAGAACACAGGGAAGGCCGCATGCAGGGAAACGCGGATGCCCCAGCCCGAGTGCACTGTCTGGCGTGTGTTAACCTCCTCAGGGTTGAGCAAAGGGGGAGGTATGTAAGAAGGTACAAGGAATCATCGTAGATGATAGGTATGTGTCACCGAGGTTCCTGGCCTCGGTGGAGTAAGAGCCAGTTTTCTGTGTCAGCAGCAGTTGCTGTTTTACACCTTGCTATATAGTATGGATGTAAATAGCTGATCAGGGACGGCTCTTACTGGGAGTAGTCAAAGTGCTAGGTGGGTGACTACTCCCAACGGTCCAGGCCGGTTTTTGACAGGCCTATAAAAAACAGCCAGCAGTGTCAGGTGGGTGGATTACTCCTCTCTGACACTGGAGCTGTGTGTGTGTTGGAATCTGAGGCTTGTGTCGTGCTGGAGGGCTGAGACCCGTGTGTAGGGGAAACAGGCCCCCTAAAAGCCTGCTATGGACGGCTGGAGGCAGAACTGCCAACAAGGTGATTTTTGCTATGTGGACATTCCATTGTGTGTGAACTAACACCAAGACTGCAAAGTCACGTTTTGTTTTTCCTTTATTTGTGAATAAACACAGAAGTTTGATTTAAGAACTGGTAATTTTCCTCTGTACTGCGTCCGCACAACCTGTCTACAACCTGAGCGAATCCCCACAAATGATAATATCTCTTCTTTATCATTAAAGTCAAGGTAATGACTTGGCGTGAGCAGAGGGCCAACTCAGTGGGCTTGATCCACTCTTCTTCCCAATCCAGACCTAGGGCTTTAGGAAAGACTCTTTACAGATGGCTTATAGGGCCTGTAGTTTAACATACTCTGGTAGGCCCACCAATCGTAGATTATGACGACACAATCCGAAGCGCGATTTGCTCAAGACTAAAACTGGCGGACCTGTTGATTGTGTGCTTGGCAACTGAAGACATCTGTGTTGGTTCCATGTTCATATGTGGCCGCACTGCTGAGAAAAATGATGTATTAATATATGCAAATGAGGCTCTGCTCTTTCTGTAGTTGCCGCACCCTCTGCACTTTGATTGACATGACCAGGCAAGCGTGATGATGTTTACGTTGCCTGGCCCTGTCAATGAATAGAGTGGGGCCTCTAGGTGTTATGACAACACCCCCGTTGATCCTAGAGGCTCATTTGCATATATTAAAACATCATTTTTCTCAGCAATGCGGGCACTTATGAACATCGGACCAACACAGATGTCATTAGCTGCCAAGAGCACATGTAACAGGTCAGCCAGTTTTAGTCTTAAGCCAATCGAGCTTTGTATCATTGATCTGAAGTCAATTTGTTCTAAAACTTTAATTTTAATGCTTTCTCCGTACAGCATTAAAATGTATTGCCTCCATGGAGGCAAAATTCATTTCAGCCGAAGTCACGCGAGACTTCGGTGAATGAATTCAGTATTCATTTCTGCATCCTTAAAAACATTTAAAATTAAGAATCCGAAGTCGAGTTTGGTACAAGCTGGTACCCCGGTAGATCAGAGATAAGGAGCCCGTCAGCTCCCTATCTGACCAGTTAGTAGGGAAACCGTTTCAATACCAATGATTTCTAGCTCAAAATTGGTACAATGCAATAATTAAAAAAATTACCACCAAAGGTGTACATAGCCTTTAAGGAGCAGCTCAAGTTTCACAATGTAAAACTGAATTGTGGAACTGGAAGCAAAGCACCACAGCATTTCGATATATTTTCAGTTGTCAAAAAATGCTACTGCAGAAATTGTTTTATGGCAAATAGCTGTATAGTCTGTGCATGTAGCTTTTGGGTTTTGGCATTGTTGTGGCATTTTTGTTGGATTTTTTTATTTTTATTCTTCATGGCACTTTTTTCCTGTTGGCATTTAACACTTCAAAAAAGCCTAAAAAAACTGTTTTACATAAAAAAAATACCACCAAAATGCTTCCTTAAATGCTCAAAATGCATAAAGGGTTTTTTAAGAAGCATTTTAAAACACTGAAAAAACATGTCTGTGAAAGAGGCCTTATGTTATAAAATGTACAAAATGTGTTAAATAATAAAAGCATTCAAACAAATACTAATTGAAAAAACATTTTTGGATAATTCTCACAAACATGTAATTATTTCCCTGACTCAGCCTTTGAGATCAGTTGATACTGAATTGAATATGTGGAATAAGAAACTTGAGAAAGCAGCTGGATACTTTAGGAAAGATTTCTCAAAAATGACTAGGATTATATGTCCCAATACCAAATTTTGGGAAACTGGTAACATATGTGAGCTTTACATCACTTTACCGCAGACTGAAAACACCAGTATTAGAGTGACACCTTCTCATGATTAGAGGGGTTGTCTGGGTTGATTGAAAAAATAACTGTGATTAATGCTCCATATACTACTATAAAAAATTTAAAATAATCCATATTCCATGCTTCACCAAAGTGTGTAATGCCCTTTTAACCGGAAACCCTGTAACGGCACAATCTTTAGCACACATGACTATATAACCTAAAGAAGGAAAGGACTCCACAATATGTAGTAGTCAATGCCACATTATATTAGGGGCATTTGGGTCAGTACCCACTGGCCCCCTACACAGTATCAGTGATGGCCAGTTCGCAGTGCTCGCCGATGAACACATGCAATCTGCCATCTTTATTCCAAGCCCGGCGATGCAGAGGTAAGTCCTTACTTGTGCCTGTGTTGCGAGCCGCTCTGAAACACATGCGGTCACCAGGAGCAGGCAGTTCCGAGAACAGCCCGATGAAGGCTGTTCTCAGAACTGCCTGCTCCCGGTGACCGCATGTGTTTCCGAGCGGCTCACGGCGCAGGCACAGGTAAGGACTTACCTCTGCATCGCCGGGCTTGGGAATAAAGATGGCAGATCGCATGTGTTCGTCGGCGAACACTGCTAACTGGCCATCACTACACAGTATAATGACCCCACAGTGGCCTTCCATTCAGAATAATGACCTCCATTCTCCCCCCATTTAGAATACCGACCCCCCAGTGGCCCCGACACTGGGGGTTATACTGTATGGAGGGGGCCCTGGGGGTCATTATATTGAATGGGGGCTCTGGGGGTTATTATACTGAATGGAGGGTCATTGGGGATCATTATACTAAATATGGGCACTGGGGGTCATTATACTGTGTAAGGGGCCCTCACAGTGTAATGACCCCCCAGTGGCCCCCTCACATACCTATCATTGCTGGAGTGCAGGGGAGCCGGCGGTCCTGTCATTCACTAACCGCAGCTCATCTCCCTGCGCTCCTTCTCTCCTCTGGCCCGCTGCAGCAGTGAGACACACATCATGATGGCACCGCTGGGTCGGGCCTGGAGGAGAGAAGGAGTTGTGCAGTGATGTAGCTAGAACTGACTGGGCCCCACAGCAAATTTTTGTACGTCCACACCCTTTCCCAGTTGGTTCATATCACTTTTTTCCTATCCGTTTGATGTATACAAATGCGCAGCACACCGCGTTTTTGTATCCTGCAGAGTCCAGTAAAAAATACTGTACATACGTTAAACTATGTTTTTTTTACAATGGAACTGTATGGTGAACGGATGCGACTGTACAGCATCAGTCTGAGGCATCTGTTAATGTATACATTTTTGGAATACAATAAACGCATGGAAAAAATGTGATGTGATCCCAGCCTTAGTGCCAGAATAATCACTAGTACTCAGCGGAGCAACAGGGCAGAGAGGGGAGGCTGCCATGTACTGACAGCGCACAACCTGGTCGGGGTGGTCAGCAGTGTGGACTGCGTTTCCCAAGGATGATTTATCCATTGGGAAATACAGGACACAGTATAATACGCTAGAATCTATATATTATGAAAACATTAGCCTTACCCTGGAATAATAATACAATTAGGGGGTCATTTATTAAACAGAAATACGCTTATATTAGGCATATTTCTGACACAGATTGTGGCGCAAAGGTCCTTTTGCACCGCAATCTGCAACTTCTCCCCACTCATGCCAGATCTAAAAAAGGTGGAGTGGGCAGGGAAGGGGATACAGTTATTGGATAACACCATACTGTAACTGGATAACACCGCCATACAGTCACCGGATAAAACCTTCATACAGTAACTGGATACTTCCATACAGTGACAGGATAACACCAGCATACAGTAACTGGATATTTTCATACAGTGACCGGATAACATCGCCATACAGTAACTGGATAGCACCACCATGCAGTGACCGGATACCACCATACAGTAACTGGATAGCACCACCATGCAGTAACCGGATACCTCCATACAGTAACTGGATAGTACCACCATACAGCGACTGGATTACACCACCATACAGTGACTGGATAGAAGGGTATAAGAGGGCACAGTACACAGAATGACTAGGAGCACTGTGCAGGGTATGGTAAGAGGGCACATTGCAGGGTATAAGGGGGCACAGTACAGGGTGGGAGGCACAGACACGTGACCCTGTGACGTTAAAAGGTCCTTATGGTGCATGCAGTTTAGACACCAGCATAATGAGAGGCAGAGTAGTGAGACAGGTGCCCGGGGCCCTGGATGGACAGGAGGGGTGGACACAGCAAGTAGGTGGAAAGTGCTCTGAGGGGGATTGATACAAGAATTAGTGGTACGAGGTCTGTGCAGGTCAGCAATAGGACATAGGAGGGTGGACCAGGGGCTCTGGATACATGAGGGAGGAAAGGAGACAGAAGGGGCTCCATGAAGATGGAATAATAGAAGGACAGGATATGGGGGCAGGGGCAGGTGTCATGGAGGCAAACTGCTTAATGAGGCAGTAAAACAACTAAATAGGATGAAGCTGCTGGTCTAATACAGCATCCAGCAGCAGCTTGAAGAGTTTCCTGACCCCCCTCTCCAGTCCCAGAGAGAAGAGACAGTCACAGTGCAGACTCACTCACAGACTGTCTGCATCCCTTCACACTGCAGCTCCAGCCGCTGTGGTCTCTCTCTCCTCCTCAGGCAGCACATCCTGTGTAGAGGGGGCTTGTCTGAAGCTGTCCTGACGGAGTGAAGGTGGGGCGTGTCTGAAGCTCCGCAGCACAGGAGCTTGTAAGAAGGAAAGCGGCAGCCAGCCTCATCAGAGGGTCCACCAGAGGATGCTCCCTTGCTCCAGTCTGAAGCTGGGTAAGTGAAAGGACTGCAGCTCCCCTGCGTTCCAGCAATGAGCGCTTCCATCTGAATTGATGGAAGCACTCATAGCAGCGCAGTGGGCCCCCCAAAAAGCAGTGGGTCCATGGTACTTGCCCCGGTATGCCAGGTTCTGACGCCGGCCTGCATGTGTGCTGCATATCTCTGTGTCTCTGCCCACAGTGGGCAGAACACTGCACATACCCGGGTCCAGTGGTGATGTGTGAAGGAGCTACAGGGAAATATGTCTCAAAGACACAGGGCTCGCCAGAGCTTACTGAGGGGCGGAGTTAGGTGCAAATAAGGCAGCGGAACCTGGGCACTTTCAGCAAACTCTCCGCCCCTGAGAACTTGTGATGACTCATTAGAATATCATAAAAATGCCTTTTTTGGCGATTTGGAGGGTCTGAAAAACTAAACACAGGTAGCATCAGTGTCATATCTGTGCCTCACTGAACTATGATTGGAATAAAACCAGTCAGGTTGGTGACAGACTCCCTTTAAACTAAACTCTGCATGCATTTACCCCAATGACTCAGGGCGGGTTCACATTGGCGTTATTGAATTCTGTTATCGGTTCCTTTATAACAGAGTTATGACAGAATATATTGGAATTCTAGGACGGAATGCAAAACTGAAACTTTTAAGAGGCATTCCAAAATAGTCCAATGTGTTACATACCGAGGACTTAATATAACTACTTAACCTTTGAAACTACACTGAACAAAAATATAAACGCAACACTTTTGGTTTTGCTCCCATTTTGCATGAGCAGAGCTCAAAGATCTTAAACATTCAGGAAATCATCAACCCATTACAATCTTTAAAATTACCATAAATGTTCTGAAAAGGACAGAAAAACCTTCTTAAAGCTTTCAAAAAACCTAAATTGCTCGATCTGTTACAAACATTGGCCAATCTGGCCCCCACTTCCTTCTTTTAGAAAGCACAAACACTGTGTACTAATTTTCTTTGGAACAAAAATGACTGGATTTTCATACATATCATAAAGGGAATCAAATGGGTAGGTGCGTGACTATTACACAGAATGTCCCTTCCAATTTATGCAAACATTGAAAACCATCTCCTCAACGGTTTTGTGCCCTAGGATATCAGAGCTGAAGAGGATGAACTGCCAGGAACAAACGGACC
This sequence comes from Bufo bufo, assembly GCF_905171765.1. Lineage (NCBI taxonomy): Eukaryota > Metazoa > Chordata > Amphibia > Anura > Bufonidae > Bufo > Bufo bufo. Next base: position 316,085,036 of record NC_053390.1, read on the forward strand.
AAGACGAACTTGCACTGCGATCAAAGATTCTATTATTGCAAGTACAAACGCATCTTGAAGATTAAGGGGATCATTTATTAATCTGAAATACGCCTAAATTAGTTGTATTTCAGGCGCAGACTGCGGTGCAACAGTTGGTTGGACCGCAATCTGCGACTAATACACTCACACCAGTCTAAAATTGTGGGTGTGGTGTGGGCGGGGAAGGGGACAGACCAGAGGCCCGTCTCATTTACTATTTTCTATGCCTGTTTTAGGCATAGAAAAAAGTCTAAATGTAAGACCGCTAGGAAGCTGTCTTACATTTGGAACTGGCAGAGGATCTGCGCCTCTTCATATCTTCAGTTTACGGGTTTGCCCCTGGCATTTCATCCTCTTCAGCTCTACATTTCTCCTTAGAAGTCTGGGTAAGGCCTCATGCACACGACCGTTTTTTTTGACGGTCCGCAAAACGGATTTCCGTTGTTCCGTGATCCGTGACCGTTTTTTCTTCCATGGGTCTTCCTTGATTTTTGGAGGATCCACGGACATGAAAAGTGAAAAAAAAAACTAAGTCAAGTTTCCATTGAAAATGATAGGAAAAACGGACACGGATCACGGACACGGATCACGGACGCGGATGACTATCTTGTGTGCATTCGTGATTTTTCATGGACCCATTGACTTGAATGGGTCCGTGAAGCGTTGTCCATGAAAAAAATAGGACAGGTCATATTTTTTTCACGGACTGGAAAAAACGGATCACGGACGCGGAAGCCAAACGGTGCATTTCCAGATTTTTCCACGGACCCATTGAAAGTCAATGGGTCCGCGAAAAAAAACGGAACACGGAACAACGGCCGCGGATGCACACAACGGTCGTGTGCATGAGGCCTAACTGTCCTTAAAGTTCCTTTGGCTGCGGCTACATTCCCGATAACTCTTGCGATCCTGGTATGCCAACATTAGAGTTGTGCCTGATTAGCACAACTTCTAAAGGTGAGCCTCCAATTTAGGCCAAGTTCACACGACCGTATGGCTTTTATTGTTTTTTGCGGTCCGTTTTTCACGGATCCGTTGTTTTTGAGTTCCGTTGTGTTTCCGTTTCCTTTCCGTTTTTCCGTTCCGTTTTTCCGTATGCCATGTACAGTATAGAGTAATTACATAGAAAAAATTGGGCTGGCCATAACATTTTCAATGGATGGTTCAGAAAAAACGGAACGGAAACGGAACGGAAACGGAAGACATACGGATGCATTTCCGTATGTGTCCCGTTTTTTTTTGCGGACCCATTGACTTGAATGGAGCCACGAATATAGGACAAGCTCTATCTTTCAACGGAACGGAAAAACGGAAACGGAATGCATACGGAACACATTCCGTTTTTTTTTTCGGAACCATTGAAATGAATGGATCCGTATACGGACCGTATACGGAACACAAAAAAACGGCCCGCACACCCGCAAAAAAAACGTTCGTGTGAACTAGGCCTTAGAGGGTTTTTATAGCCCACAGCACTTAACATACTCACCCTATGGTGCGCCTTTTTTGCCTGTTTCACTTTAACAGCTACCTCCTGCCTAGGTAGCTGTTGGAGCTGTGGTGGTGAAAAAAGAGGTGTGAACCAGTGAGTCTTATTATTTTAACATCATCCTTGCCTTTTTTCTTTTATTTATTTTTAATGTCAAACATTATGCTGAGAGGCAATGATATATTAATTCATAGCATGTGGATGTGTGATTCATGTTTCTCTTTTTGTTGGTAACTGATAATGATGATGACAAGGACACTGTACAGCATGTGGATGCAGCCTGACTGCTGCACAGGAAGCCCGGATAAGGAGGATACCCTTGTTCTTCTTGATTGGCGGATCTAGTGATGCTGCTTCATTTGCTGCAAAAGAGATGTGGTGCTTACGTTTTTGTTTGAAAGCCCACGGCTTATTTTAATCCTGCAGATCTTGCTCACAGTAAGGGCTCACTCAGATGGCTGTATGCTGTCCACAAAAATGCGGATCCGTTTTTTTGCAGACAGTTCATCATGTCCGCAAAAATACGGATTGCATTCCGTTTTTTTGCTGACCCATAGACTTCAAAGGGACCATGTCCTAATTTTCACTGACATTTGTTTTGCTGAGCCATGCAATGGAAGAAAAGGCCCCATAGAAGTGAATGGGACAGCATCTAATCCGCAAAAAAATGGATCCGCATTTTTGCGGACAGCATATGACCGTCTGAATGAGCCCTAATGCTCACGAGAAAAAATGCCAGATGGGAGATACTCACACAGAGCTAGTGGCAGCCAAACTTGGCTTAGGTTTGGCACATGGTGAGCCTGCGCCCACAGTACAGTAACAGTGTCCTGGCAGATGTGGTCCTAGCAGTTTTTTGGAAGGTTTTGTCCCTATGTTGCCATTGCTCTTTATTGCCATTGCATCCATCACCCTCCTCCTCTGATGTCACCTTGTACTCAGTACCCTGATCCGGCCGGCTCCTAGGTCATGTCCAACATACAATCATTGTCATAGTCCTCACTCCCCACTTTTATCTGTGATATTTCATCATGGGCTTTGTAGAGGGAAGGGTGAGATTTGAATATATATATGTATATATTTCTAAGGGTACTTTCACACTAGCGTTTTTCTTTTCCGGCGCTGAGTTCCGTCCTAGGGGCTCAAATCCGGAAAAGAACTGATCAGTTTTATCCTAATGCATTCTGAATGGAGAGTAATCCGTTCAGGATGCATCAGGATGTCTTCAGTTCAGTCTTTTTGACTGACCAGGCTTATCAGAAAACCGTAGCATGTTAAATTTTAACTCCGGCCAAAAATCCGGAACACTTTGACTGAACGCCTTTTTTCCATTGACTTGCATTAACGCCGGATCCGGCGCCGTGTGTTCCGTCAAACCAGATCTGGCTTTTGCATGTTAAACCCGAAAAATTTGAAAAAAAAAAGTTAAAGTCCATAAATGGCGGATCCGTTTTTTCCAATGCATTTTTTCATTGTGATCAAAATCCTGATCAGGATTCAAATGTAATCCGTTATCACATGTTTTTCCGGATCCAGCGGGCAGTTCCGGTGTCGGAATTGAACGCCGGATTCAAACAACGCTAGTGTGAAAGTAGCCTAATATATACATATACACTCACCTAAAGAATTATTAGGAACACCATACTAATACAGTATTGGACCCCCTTTTGCCTTCAGAACTCCCTTAATTCTACGTGGCATTGATTCAACAAGGTGCTGATAGCATTCTTTAGAAATGTTGGCCCATATTGATAGGATAGCATCTTGCAGTTGATGGAGATTTGAAGGATGCACATCCAGGACACGAAGCTCCCGTTCCACCACATCCCAAAGATGCTCTATTGGGTTGAGATCTGGTGACTGTGGGGGCCATTTTAGTACAGTGAACTCATTGTCGTGTTCAAGAAACCAATTTGAAATGATTCGAGCTTTGTGACATGGTGCATTATCCTGCTGGAAGTAGCCATCAGAGGATGGATACATGTTCTCATTCTGTTTACGCCAAATTCGGACTCTACCATTTGAATGTCTCAACAGAAATCGAGACTCATCAGACCAGGCAACATTTTTCCAGTCTTCAACAGTCCAATTTTGGTGAGCTTGTGCAAGTTGTAGCCTCTTTTTCCTATTTGGAGTGGAGATGAGTGGTACCCGGTGGGGTCTTCTGCTGTTGTAGCCCATCCGCCTCAAGGTTGTGCGTGTTGTGGCTTCACAAATGCTTTGCTGCATACCTCGGTTGTAACGAGTGGTTATTTCAGTCAACGTTGCTCTTCTATCAGCTTGAATAAGTCGGCCCATTCTCCTCTGACCTCTAGCATCCACAAGGCATTTTTGCCCACAGGACTGCCACATACTGGATGTTTTTCCCTTTTCACACCATTCTTTGTAAACCCTAGAAATGGTTGTGCGTGAAAATCCCAGTAACTGAGCAGATTGTGAAATACTCAGACCGGCCCGTCTGGCACCAACAACCATGCCACGCTCAAAATTGCTTAAATCACCTTTCTTTTCCATTCTGACATTCGGTTTGGAGTTCAGGAGATTGTCTTGACCAGGACCACACCCCTAAATGCATTGAAGCAACTGCCATGTGATTGGTTGACTAGATAATTGCATTAATGAGAAATAGAACAGGTGTTCCTAATAATTCTTTAGGTGAGTGTATATTGGCCCTGTGTGGCCAGTATGGGCCCAGTATATATATGTGGGGATACATCTGTATCCCACAGGTTTTGGCCATGTATGTCACAGGTATGTCTGGGTGTATATATATAGATGTATGTATGCCCCAGTTATTACATACATATATATATACTTATATAATATGGGAAATGCCAGGTTCCCCAGGTTATGTGTAATTTGCTATGTATCTATACAGTATATCTATATGTACAGTACAGACCAAAAGTTTGGACACACCTTCTCATTCAAAGAGTTTTCTTTATTTTCATGACTATGAAAATTGTAGATTCACACTGAAGGCATCAAAACTATGAATTAACACATGTGGAATTATATACATAACAACTGAAAATATGTCATATTCTAGGTTCTTCAAAGTAGCCACCTTTTGCTTTGATTACTGCTTTGCACACTCTTGGCATTCTCTTGATGAGCTTCAAGAGGTAGTCCCCTGAAATGGTTTTCACTTCATAGGTGTGCCCTGTCAGGTTTAATAAGTGGGATTTCTTGCCTTATAAATGGGGTTGGGACCATCAGTGGCGTTGAGGAGAAGTCAGGTGGATACACAGCTGATAGTCCTACTGAATAGACTGTTAGAATTTGTATTATGGCAAGAAAAAAGCAGCTAAGTAAAGAAAAACGAGTGGCCATCATTACTTTAAGAAATGAAGGTCAGTCAGTCAGACGAAAAAATTGGGAAAACTTTGAAAGTAAAGGCTATTTGACCATGAAGGAGAGTGATGGGTGATGCGCCAGATGACCTGGCCTCCACAGTCACCGGACCTGAACCCAATCGAGATGGTTTGGGGTGAGCTGGACCGCAGAGTGAAGGCAAAAGGGCCAACAAATGCTAAGCATCTCTGGGAACTCCTTCAAGACTGTTGGAAGACCATTTCAGGGGACTACCTCTTGAAGCTCATCAAGAGAATGCCAAGAGTGTGCAAAGCAGTAATCAAAGCAAAAGGTGGCTACTTTGAAGAACCTAGAATATGACATATTTTCAGTTGTTTCACACTTGTTTGTTATGTATATAATTCCACATGTGTTTTGATGCCTTCATAGTCATGAAAATAAAGAAAAATCTTTGAATGAGAAGGTGTGTCCAAACTTTTGGTCTGTACTGTATATATATATGTATGCCCCAATTATCTGTATGCATATATATACTTATATAAACCTAAATGTGGCCAAATCATGCCCCCAATCACGGGCGCCCCCCCCCCCCCCACCAGCCTATTACTCCTGCAGGCGCATTCCAGTGCGTCTGCAGGAGGGAAGTGACACCTAGATTACTGGACAATCATGTCCAGTTTCAGGTCACTTCAAAGGACAGGGGATCAATAGAGATCCTCTGCCCTTTCATAGCATCTCTGGCAAGGGTGGAGATGCTTTACATAACAGTTCCTCTGCCCCTGTGTGTCACATACCTCCGGCGCTGCAATTACAGCACCAAAGGTATGCGGGCGCTTCACAGGCGGGAGATTCAAATCACCCCCCGCCGGGAAGCGCATGTCAGGACGCGCGGGCTGGTGTGATGATGTCATATCGCCGCGCCAGCCGACATGGACTTGGCTGTAGGAGTGTGTGCGCATGCCTGCAGCGCGGGAAGTCGGGGGTTTAAATAACCCGGCAGAGCTGCGCTCAGGGCTAGTTAACCCCAGCAGTCCCAGAAAAAGGAAGGAGAAAGGGAAGAAGGGAGAATCAGCCCCAGGACAATGAGCAACCCCTGGAGACGAGCATGAAACCCTGGAATGGCTAAGTACCCTTCCCCTGCATTAACCCTTGAACCACGAATCCCCCAGTAACCCCTGAACCACCAATCATATATCAATTAACCTCTGAACCCCTGCAGTCTGCCTTGCATTGCCCTGCATTAACCCCTGCCTTGCATTGCCCTGCATTAACCCCTGCAGTCTGCCTTGCATTGCCCTGCATTAACCCCTGCAGTCTGCCTTGCATCGCCCTGCATTATTCCATGGCCTGCATATATTAACACTTGCAGTGCCATATACCCTGTAGGGACAGTGTATAGAGCTAGGTGGGTGGGAGCTGCTGTTATTTACGTGTGTATGTAAGTGTAATGTATAGCTAGTTTGTGGGGTGGAATTGGAACAGTGTATTGTGTAATTTGCTAGTGTAGTTAGGTTTGTACTGTAGTGTTGTTGGAGTATTATCGTGTGCGACTATAAGTATATATATTTATTTGTCCATTGATATAAATATATACAATTATAGCAATAATAGACTGTGGACGTGTAAATGTTTTAATAAATTCCCTTTTATTATTCAAAGTACAGCATGTAGTCATTTATTGTAGTAGTCGCCGCCGTAGTAGTATAACGCACGTAGTTCAGGGAAAAAGTGTAAGTGCAACAGAGTTAGTTAGTTTAGTATTTATACTATAAGTAGGCGGAGTCATCAATAGACGACTCATGCCTATTTATGAATATTAATTATTGATATTAACCAAAATATTAATAATGAAATATTTCCTTTAACAGGCTTCTTGGCCCCCCTCATGATTCCCTGCTCTGTATTTGCTCCAAGTGCCACTGTCGCCAGGTCTACCACTGCCCCTACCACCACTGTGGCTATAATTTCCACTACTCCTACCACTACCTGCAAAAACAGCTATGCATGGGGTCCCCCACTGCCCCCATGAACCTCCTCCTCATGGCAGTGCAAGTGCTGACTGTACTCACACAACTGATCATCAGGGAGACTCTCTTGAGTATGCTCCATACCATGTGGGGTTTTGTTGCCTTTTCTTAGGAAAAACGAACCCCACTAGGAAGGACAGTGAAGACAGAGATGATGTAACTGAAAGGCTTTTCTGGGGCTTCAAGGAGGAGGAGCAGGAATGCTGTGACCCCTGGCTCCAAGGTTCCATTGCCAGACTCAGAGGTGACCTCGACATCATTCTGCTGTCACTAAGGAGTGAGCCATCCAGTCCACAATGCCATCCACTTTGCCTTCAATAATAATGTGGAGCCTATAGGGAGCAGGGGCGTAACTAAAAATGGCTGGGCCCAATAGTAAATTTTTGAACCTGCTGCCTCTCCACCAAGCAACTTCCCCATAACTCCCCCTCCCACGGCTAGTCAAGAAGGCCCATTCTGATCATAGAACCTTCTACCTACTCAGTAGTCATGCTCCCTCAATGCCCCCACACAGCAGTTACGCCACCTTAGTCCACCCTCAAAGTAGTGCTCCCCCTATATATATACGTGAAGGCCCCCTGTGGTGTAAATCAAATAAACAGTAATATTCACTTACCCCTGTTCTCTAAAAGAACAGAGCACATTCAGGGACATCGTCACATCTGCTAGGATGAGTAGAAGAGGACAGGCTGGGGGATGATCTTCAGCCCAGGCGCTCTTCTTCTCAGTCCAGTATATGCAATGATGTCACTGTATCGCACCTACTGGAGAGAGCATGGCCGGGGAATGACGCCCTGCCTGTATTGGATGACAGACATCAATTACAGCCTAAGCCTCTCTTGGGCACACACAGTAATCTGCACAGTGTAATGGCTCTGGCTCTGCTTTAGTGCAATTCATCCAAATCAAATAGACAAAAATTTGGATTTGTTTGGCAGACATTTTTTTGTGACATTTCTGTAACAAATCCGAATTTCTTAGAATTGATCCCTCATCTCTACAAAATTTTTGCCTAGGGGCTATTATATCAAATTCTTGCTTTTAAAACGTTTTTTTGTGTTGTCATCAAACCATGTATTCAAAGATGTTCTCCAGAATTTTTGTATTCATGGACTTTCTTTCGGGTATGTCACCAATATTACATTATTGCAATATTGGTTGAGGACCAACTCCCAGAACCCCTGGCGATTAGCTTTGCTAGGGATGTACTGCTTTGATTGACAGAGTCTCACTACTTTGATTGACAGGGCCAGGGAAGTGGCAGAGCAGTAGAGCTTAGGTGGGACAGGAGCAATGATGATGACCTCGTTGCACCAAAGGCCTAAATTGCATATTAAGAAAAAGTATCAGAACCAAACCTCAGATCAACCAAAGAAACATAGCATTTTAATCAGGTAAACCACATCTATATATCTATACAAACAGTTGGATAGGGGTTTCCTTTAGGCTAAGAATTTTAGTAAATGTAAGAAAAATATGTATAAATAATTTGCTGTAAAAAGTGCCATTACTATATAGCATATTCTGTTTTCCCATGTTCTAACGTATTACTCTTTTGAATTTGGAGCCCAGTTGTCACGGTGGGGGTGGGGATGCATGCGGTGGGGATAGGACACGGCCTGTCCTAACCGACAGCGTACAACTGGGCGGCAGTCCCTAGCTTGCGTACGTGCAGGGGCCTAATGAACAATAAAAGGAGTGACAGGCAGGCACACAAACACTGAAGAAGAAACACAGAGGCGGAATATAACAACGGCACTAAGGGAAGAAACAAAGCAAGGTTGATACGAACCGGGTCAGAAGCCAAGTAGTCACGTCAGTACAAGGGGGGAAATACCAAGTCAAGGTCAAGTACAAGCCGAGGTCAAAAACTGTCCAAAGTACATAGAACACTAGTGAGGGTAAATAGACCAATCACAGGCAACCTGTGGCCAGCAGGTTACCTGTTTAAATACCCCTGGCAGATGAGTCTTGTGACTCATGTCCTGCCCCTCAGTATTTCCGAGCGCTGATTCACTGTTATCTGCACCTGGTCGTTGCTTAGGGGATGGAGGATGCCGGCCACTCTGAGGAAGTGTGCGCGACCAGGTCCTCCCCACCCCGCCGTCACCATGGAGACAAGGACGCAGGCCGTGTCCTCGCTCCTCACCAGCGGGATGCCGGTGGCGATGCATGGAGAACGTGCGTTGCCAACTCCCCCTTACAGTACCCCCCCTTCCACGAGGGGCCACTGGACCCATAACCACCGGAGTAGGTTTATCTGGGTGAGCTAGGTGGAATCTCCTCACCAATCTCGCAGCATGCATATTAGTTGCTGGTACCCAAGACCTCTCTTCAGGGCCAAAACCCTTCCAGTGAACCAAATATTGCAAAGAATTACGAACTTTCCTTACATCAAGAGATCTCAAATTCTGGTTGACGGGCAACCTCCACTGGCGGCGGAGGTTCCTGTGCAGGAGATACAGGTGACACATACTTTTTGAGTAAAGCCTTGTGAAAAACATTATGAATACGAAAAAATTCAGGTAACCGTAACTTAAAGGACACAGGGTTAATGATATCAATAATCTCACAAGGTCCAATGAACCTAGGTGCAAATTTACCCGAAGGTACCTTCAGAGACAAATTTTTTGTAAATAACCACACTTTGTCTCCCAACTCAAAATCTACCCCTCGAGAGCGTCTTTTGTCAGCATAAATTTTCAGAACCTCCTGGGCTTTTTTCAGGTTCGACTGAACCTGAGCCCAGACTGTGCACAGTTCTTTAACTAGAGAATCAGCTTCGGGAATCTGAGAGGAAGACGGTGAAAATGAGCTGAATCGCGGATGAAATCCAATATTACAAAAGAAGGGAGACATACCAGTAGACGAGTTCACCTGATTATTAATGGCGAATTCAGCCAGGGGCAAATGTTTCACCCAAAGATGTTGGTTATCGGAGATGTAACACTTCAAATACTGTTCCAGAGACTGGTTTGAACGTTCAGTTTGACTGTTGGTTTCCGGATGAAAGGCCGAAGAAAAAGACAGAGAGATATAAAATTTATGACAAAAAGCCCTCCAAAATTTTTTGACGAATTGAACGCCTCTATCCGAAACTATATTCTCTAGAATACCATGTAGACGTATAACATGATCCATAAAAAGGGAAGCCAAAGTCTTAACATTGGGCAATTTTGACAGAGGGATGAAATGAACCATTTTGCTAAATCTGTCAACAACTACCCACACCAATGACTTACCCTCCGACATTGGTAGGTCGGTAATAAAGTCCATGGAAATATGGGACCACGGTCTACTAGGGATGGGCAGTGGTTGCAACTCACCCGCAGGACGGGACCTAGGAGTCTTGGACCTGGCACAAACCTCACACGCGGATACATATGAGTGGACATCCCTAGACAAGGTGGGCCACCAGTAAAACTGGAGACTAGTTCCTTGGTGGCATTAATACCCAGATGTCCACTAAAAACAGAATTGTGGCACTCACCTAACAGTCACATATGCAAATGACCAGGGACAAACAACTTATCTTTAGGGGATTGTACTGGAGCCAAGTGTTGTCCCACAGCAATTCCGGTAGTCAAATCGGAGGAGGACGAAGACACAACGAGACCTGCGGCAAAATAGGTTCTGGTGGAGTATCAGGAGATTGAAAAAGCGCAAAAACCCGGGATAAGGCATCTGCTTTGAAATTTTTTCTTACTGGCCTGAAAGTAATGCAAAAGTTAAAACGTGTAAATAATAATGCCCACCTGGCTTGTCTGGGATTCAAATGTTTAGCAGATTCCAAAAAGATTAAATTCTTATGATCAGTAAGTACCTTAAAACGATGTTGAGCCCCCTCCAAAAAATGACGCCATTCCCCAAAAGCCCATTTAATAGCAAGTAATTCTCGATTACCGATATCATAATTTTTCTCAGTAACAGAGAACTTGCGAGAAAAGAAGGCACATGGACTTAAGTTAGTAAGAGTTGATGATCCCTGGGAGAGTACTGCCCCTACTCCATCCTCGGAGGCATCATCTAGGTCTGGTTGAATTAACACTGGGGCGTTAACAAAACACTTCTTGAGAGTTTCTAAAGCCTCTATGGCCTCTGACGACCAGTTCACTAGATCCGCCCCCTTCTTGGTTAGGTCGGTGAGAGGCTTGGCGATAATAGAATTTTTTTCATAAACTTCCGGTAATAATTAGAAAAACCTAGGAAGCGTTTGTAACACTTTAAGAGAGGAAAGTCTCACCCACTCAAAAATAGCTTGTACCTTCCCCGGATCCATTTTAAAAGATTGGGTAGTGAGAATATATCCCAAAAACAAAATCTCCTGTACTCCAAATATACACTTATCTCCCTTAGCAAATAATCGGTTCTCCCAAAGAACCTCCAGTACCTGTCTAGTGTGACTAACGTGAGAATCCCAGTCCGGCGAATAAATCAGAATGTCATCCAAATAAACAATCATGAATTTTCCAATAAACTGTCTAAAAATGTCACTGACAAAATTTTGGAAAACCGTCGGAGCATTACTCAAACCAAACGGCATCACCAAGTATTCATAATGACCTTCAGGGGTATTAAAAGCCGTTTTCTACTCATCCCCTTCCTTAATTTGAATAAGATTATAGGCCCCCCTGGGATCAAGTTTAGTGAACCAGTGAGCTCCAAGGACTTAATTAAACAGGTCTTGAATCAAGGGCAAAGAGTACTGGTTCCTGACAATAATAGCAATTTTGCTTAACTCTCTATAATCAATACATGGTCTCAGTCCACCATCCTTTTTCTCAACAAAGAAAAACGTCTCTGATCCCTCATGGTCACTCCGAGCTGCATGGGTTCTTCTAGCGGATTCTCCAATTTGACTCTCACAGGTGAGGAGTCAGGCTTAACCACCACCTGTGGAAATGTCAGTAGCTCTCTTTGTCTTTCCCTTATACATCGGTCCAGTCTAACAGCTAATGTCATAGTCTGCTCTAAGGTGTCGGGGAGGGGGTACCTGATCAAAATATCCTTCAATTCCTCAGAGAACCCTGCCATGAACTGACACTTAAGAGCTGGGTCATTCCAACCAGAGTAAACACACCATTTCCGGAATTTGGTGCAATATTCCTCCATCGGTTTGTCTCCCTGAGTAAGAGACTTTAATTGCGACTCTGCCACCGCCGATCTATCGGGTTCATCACTTAAATCCTGAAAAAAAAAAGGTTCAACAGTAGCTAGGCAAGGGGGGTCAGTGGGGAGAGAGTAGGCCCATTCTTGTGGGTCTCCCTGCAACAAAGAAATAATAATGCCTACCCTTTGTTGTTCAGAACCTGAAGAATGAGGACGTAAACGAAAATAAAGCTTACAGGTCAAAAAATGTTTGCGGACCCCTGAAAAACGGTCGGGTAACTTAACATGTGGTTCAAGATTCTGTCCAGAGGAGGCTGCTATAGGCGGAGTCTGAAGCAACTCCTGCTGCTATAACATCTCTTCCATTTCCTGCACCATTTGGGCAAGATTATGGACTTGATCCGTAAGGACTCACATAGGGTCCATGGTATAGATATGGGTATGGCCTGTGATTCTGTCACGGTGGGGGTGGGGATGCGTGCAGCCCTGAACTCCACCCACACCTCTGTCCCTGCCTACTTGCACGGCCCGTCCTAACCGACGGCGTACAACTGGGCAGCAGTCCCTAGCTTGCGTATGTGCAGGGGCCTAAACAACAAGTGAGTGACAGGCAGGCACACAAACACTGAAGGAGTAACCCAGAGGTGGGAGATAACAATGGCACTAAGCGAAGAAACAAAGCAAGGTCGATACGAACCGGGTCAGAAGCCAAGAAGTCATGTCAGTACAAGGGGGGAAATACCAAGTCGAGGTCAAGTAAAGCTGAGGTCAAAAACAGAAGTCCAAAGTGCATAGAACACTAATGAGGGTAAATAGACCAATTACAGGCAACCTGTGGCCAGCAGGTTACCTGTTTAAATACCCCTGGCTGACGTGGCCAGCGTCACGTGACTCATGTCCTGACGCTCACTATTCCCGAGAGCCGATTCACTGTTATCGGTGCTCAGTTCTCTTCCTGTTTGTTGCCTAGGGGATGGAGGACCTCCCCACTCCGCCGTCACCATGGAGATGAGGCCGCAGGCTGTGTCCTCGCTCCTCGCCAGTGGAAAGCTGGCGGCGCTGCATGGAGAACGTGCGTCGCCGGCTCCCCCTTATACCAGTGCTATTGCTCTGGGACTACAGTTTTTTATTTATTTTATTCATTTAAATTCTCGTAGCTCCCAAAACTAAAATTAAGGTTTCAGATTACAAAATCTAGATAAAGCTCTCACCCGTTCCTTTACATATGAGTATCCGACTGTGACTTGCACAACTGAAATCTTGAAGCCGTACAGAACTTGAGACAGAAGTAAACTTTGCTTGAAGAACAGGAAATCCAAATTGTATTTTAGCCTCAGTTACACGAATCCCGTATTTATTATTTGAATAAAGGCTAACAGATGCCAGATGTGAAATCTGTGCTGTGATCTATACTGTTTTCTTGCGTGTCTATTGCTCTCTATTACATAGCCATAAAGTAGAAGTTATCACTTTGTTACAATAGAGCCACAAATGATTTAATAAAAGAAATATTTATCTTGAGTACAGTCCATCTTTCTGTGTATAAACCAGACCGCGCTTGACCATTATGTGATGTAAAAATGAACCATATGACCATTTTTTAACTGTGTATGTGACTGGACAGGGAGCATTATTTCATTTGTGTGGGGTTGTTTGATTCATTTTTATACTTCCGTTATGTCATTTGCCATATTCCATAGTTTACCAGCATGTACAAAAAGTTAAAAATATTCAGATGGCACGCTGACTCAATGTTCAGCACCACAGCCTTACAGCACTTGCATTCTGGCAGACCAGGGCAACATCTGCATGGAATTTGTATTTTCTCCCTGTATTTGTGTGGGTTTCCATTGGCTACTCTGGCTTCATCCCACACCCTAGTAACATAATACTAGGCCAATTGGCTTCTTATAAAATTAGCATTAGGGTATGGATACAGGAATTTGGATTACCAGCCTCTCTGGAGACAGGGACTGATGTAAGTGAATACACTCAGAACACAGCTGTGGAATACGGCTATGTGAATAATATGAATACAGGAATAAATTGTAATATAGTTGCAGAGATTATCAAACAGCATGCTAAACTTAAGGCCTCATGCACACAGCCGTTGCGTGCATTGGGGACCGCAATTTCGTGGGAGTTTTGGGAGCACTATTAGTATGTGGGGGACTATCTGTATAGTACTGTTACTTCAGGGCATCAGGGAGCACAATGGGCACAGTAATTAGGGGCAGCAACAGGTCTTGGGCCACCAAGAGAGGGGGGTAATGAAAAAGTCAGGTATCTAAGATGGCTGTGTAGCAAACTCTGCAGAGATGACAAGTGGCTGAAAGATGTCATCATGGAAGCCTGCTCCCAATAGAGAACACGAGGAACTTGAATCTCTCATTAGAGGAGACATCACTGGATGCCATAAGTATGTAGTGCTTTATACTCCTGTATGTGTGGTAGTGCATAATGTAATCTTCATACAGGTATGCCATTAGCACTGCTGGTGGGGTGGAGACACACAAACATATTTCACATTCACCACACAAGTGGGCCTGTTTGCTTTAAAATGCCAGGGCTGAATTTGAGTCCCAGTCTGGCCCTGCTTATCAATGTAATGTGTGATGCTCTAATTGAGACACTCACCCCTTTCTCTTTTTGGTCTGAGTGAATGACAGGCATTGTAACAAGAGACTGGTGCAAGGCAAATGCAGTGCCCATTTTCAAAGAGGGTGCTAGGTCTTCACCAGGAAATTATAGACCAGTAAGCTTAACATCCATAGTGGGGAAAATGTTTGAGGGCCTTCTACGGGACTTTATACAGGATTATGTAACTGTAAATAATATAAGTGATAGCCGACATGGTTTTACTAAGAGCAGAAGCTGTCAAACTAACCTGATTTGTTTCTATGAGTTGGTGAGTAGAAACATGGACAGAGGGAAGGCTGTCGATATTGTGTTTTTGGACTTTGCAAAAGCGTTTGATACTGACCCACACGGATGACTAATGGGTAAATTGAGGTCTATTGGTTTACAAAATATAATTTGTAATTGAATTGAAAATTGGCTTCACGATTGTATCCAAACAGTTGTCGTCAATGATTCTTACTCTGAATGGTCCCCTTTTATAAGTGGTGCACCCCAAGGTTCTGTACTGGGTCCGCTATTATTTAACTTATTCATTCATGACATAGAGGATGGGATTAATAGTGCTGTTTCTATTTTTTCAGATAACACCAAACTTTGTAATTTCCATTTTATGGAAGATGTTAATAAGTTACAAGCTGACTTGGATAAACTTACTGTTTGGGCC
This sequence comes from Bufo bufo, assembly GCF_905171765.1. NCBI lineage: Eukaryota > Metazoa > Chordata > Amphibia > Anura > Bufonidae > Bufo > Bufo bufo. Next base: position 316,100,301 of record NC_053390.1, read on the forward strand.
TCCACTTGGCAAATGAGGTTCAATATAGATAAATGTAAAGTTATGCACTTGGGGGCTAATAATCTGCATGCAACATATGTCCTAGGAAGAGTAAAACTGGGAGAGTCACTTGTTGAGAAGGATCTGGGTGTATTTGTAGATCATAGACTAAATAACAGCATGCAACGCCAGTCAGCTGCCTCTAAGGCTAACAGAATTTGGTCTTGTATTAAAAGAGGTATGGACTCGCGGGACAAGGATGTAATATTACCACTATACAAAGCGCTGGTGCAGCCTCAACTGGATTATGCAGTTCAGTTCTGGGCACCAGTCCATAAAAAGGATACCCTGGAGTTAGAAAAAGTACAGAGGAGAGCAATTAAACTCATAAAGGGCCTGGAAGATCTTAGCTATGAGCAAAGATTAAATTAACTGACCCTATTAACCTGTACAAATATATAAACGGACCATACAAAAAATATCTAGGGAAGCTATTCTGTGTTAAACCCCCTCAAAAAACAAGGGGCCACTCCCTACGCCTGGACAAAAAAAGATTCAGTCATAAGAGGCGACAAGCATTCTTTACAGTAAGATCTGTAAATCTCTGGAATAGCCTGCCTCAGTAGCTGGTCACAGAAAATACAGTAGATGGCTTCAAAAAAGGTTTAGATGACTTTTTAATTCAAAATAACATTGAGGCTTATGACAATGTATAGAAATCTTGTTCTACACACCCTTTGGCCCAACCCCTTTTTAAAAGGAAGATGGACATTGATCCAGGGATTTGTTCCGTGGATCGATATAGCAAGATTACAGGTTGGAATTGATGGACTTTAGTATTTTTCCAACCTTAACAACTATGTAACTATGATCTGACTGAGAAAGTCAATGGCGGCTGTTCAACGTGATAAAAGTCCAAACATAGGAGGAAGTTAACACCAGTACAAGAAGTAAAATACATGAAGTGACTTCGAAAAATTATATGCAGAAAACCATCCACCCATTTTATGTAAAAAAAATTAAATAAAAAATAAAAATATATATATATACTTATTTTTTTATTTTTATGTAATGGTAGTGTCCCTTAAAACTAGATTAGTGGGATCCAAGATCTTCTACTATTAAATGCACAGAGCCAGAGTGTGGGGGGAGGATTTTCAGAGCAATACCTTGTCTGTCAGATGCTCTTAACACAAATGCTAGGAACATGTGCTAAAAGCTTTATGTCTCATCATGCATATTTCAGTGCCACGTTCAAGAAGACTATACAGAGGCACAAAAACTCCCTACAGCTTTGTACTCTGTGTGCCACTTTATGGGCGCTCCATATTATTACAGTGAACAGACATTCTCCCCTAGTAGCAATGCTTTTAGGAGAGAACACCTCTGAAAGCAGCATCCAATAGAGCATGTCATGATTTATTTCTGTTGAAATTCATATACGTAAAAAACTTTTTATGGCTCTTTATGAAATGTCAAAGCCTACAGAGTTTTAATGCGGCTGCATAACTTTCATAGGTGCTGCATTATGGTTCCATACAACTCAGAGGCTGTGCAGAGTTGTAATGCAGATGTATGCATAACACCTTTTATTGAATACTATGCCTATTAAATATCCCTTTTTTTTGCATCTTCTAGAAGACACTTGCATTTCCTATATCACATACATTGCAGTCCAACATTTTTATTAAACTGGTTCCTCTGAGCCTCCACCTATAGATCCAGATGTCATTAGCCCCAGTTTAACTAGCGTCTCAAAGGGGCTGTCCAGTTGTTGAAAAAAAATACAAATTCTAAAAAATTATAAAAATGCTACTCCCCTCTAGAGTAAATCAATATGATATCCTCTAAATAGGATATTCCTTTGAAGTGTCTATTAAAATATGAGATACTTATAGGAAGTCTTTGAAAAATAAAACCTACACATGTTACAAAATAAAAAAAATAGCTACTTGCCTCTCTAATCCCAAAACCGATCCCACGGTAGATACTCCCATAATCCCCTGCCATTCTTTGTTTATAGGCTGCCGGCAATGTGCTTGGACTGTATGTGACAGCTGCAGCCAATCAGTGGCTTCTGCTGTTTGTGCTACTGCTTCAAAGCTTAACTGACTGCCTCCTACAGTCATGTGCTGGCATGGCACATCATTGCTAGTAGCTTGTAGACAGAGACCAGATCTTTTTTAAATATCTGATATTTCGATAAACACTGAAGGGATAATTTATGTGGAGGCACTATCTTAATCTTGTTGAAGGTAAAATAACTAACTTTCTGAATGTTACACATAACAACCTACATGCTTTCATCAATTAGAATTCCTTGAATGAACTGTAGACACGTAACTCCCAAAATAAAGTATACCTTGGCTTTCTTCAAAAAGTTAATTCTCTACAGTTACAATACAATGGCCTTATAATACAAAATCTTCCAACAGACATTGGTCTTTCCGGGACCATTGGAACTTGAAACCACATTCAACATGCAATGTTACCGAGACTCTGCATCCAATAGTTGAATGTCCTCAGTAAGGTACTATGTTCTGTAATGCTTTAGTTTCCTGTGCAAGTATGAGCTACTCCTTTGGACAGAAGATGAGGGCAGCTCCATTTTAATTTGTATTCTATTAATACATTGTATATACAGTACAAGAACCTGAAGAAGAACAGTTTTCAATTGCCATGTATGACTTGTATTTGTTAGGGCTTGTTTTATCTGTTAGTTATTTGATTAATTCATTTTTTTCATTTTTATTTTAGGATGACTGTTTGGATGTTTTTAAACCAATTAGTTTTTTTATTGAGTAATGGTCTCAAATTACAACAATGGTCATGCCAGAACTAATTTATGGTGTGACTTAAAGGACCATGCTTATTTAAAAGCTAAAACAGCTGCATTTTTCAGTCTGTTTTATAATCTTGAAATGGTCATAACCAACGGCATCCAAATAGAGACTGAATACTATATGCAATGTAGTATTAATGTAACAGAAAGACTGGAAGGATTCCTTAAAACAATCATAGAATTTTGTGTACAAATTATTGGAAAATGTTTGGGGAAAACTGGGTAAGGTCATTCCTCTAAGACAATGCAGGTTTGGGGTCTTCCAGGAGGACAATAAAGAACACTCATGTCAGCTCTTATAATAGACACTGCCAAGATTTTCTAGACTATGACACTGTATCTGGAGTAGATCCATGATACTGTGCCATATCAGCACATACTGTGTGTAACATTAGTCTAGCATCACTGAACTGTGAACTGGTTTTTATGTTTAGTTAGTACTGTTCACTATGGAAAATTATGCTTTCTGGGTACCTAGTCAAAGGTTTTCTAGAAGACAGAAACAGCAAGACCTTTTACTTTTACAGTAAGGATGGCAAATTGATTAGAGTCTGCTCAAAGATGCCTGGAAGGATAACATGAGGGCGGTATTGTTATATTGAATAGTGAAGACTATGAGAAAGAGGTTTTCAATATTTTAAGTGACAACAAAACCTATATGCTCCTTAAAAAGGATCCCACAGAAATTTTTAAGAAAGATCTAAAACAACTAATACAAAAAGGTAAAATGGAAGGTATTCTCAATAAAAATGAAAGCGTATTTTTGGATATTAACCCCTTAAGGACCTAGGACGTACCGGTACGCCCTATTTCCCGAGTCCTTAAGGACCTAGGACGTACCGGTACGCCCTATTTCCCGAGTCCTTAAGGACCGAGGACGTACCGGTACGTCCTGACTTAAAATCTGTATTCCGGCGCCCCAGGGGTTAATTGGAACGGGATTTCGGCTGAAATCATTCAGCCGGCATCCCGTAACAATGCAGGGGGGGGTCATTTGACCCCCCCGTATCGGCGATCGCAGCAAACCGCAGGTCAATTCAGACCTGCGGTTTGCTGCGCTTTTTGCAGTTTCTGATCGCCGCGGTCCCTGACCGCGGGGATCAGAAACTTTAGAGTGGCTAAAATCATTATTTTTCACCCCCCCCTGCACCCCTGCACGATTTTATGCCGGAGGGTTGTGCGGGGGGGGTGTCGCAGGCGGTGGGGGCGTTGCGGGAGGCGGGCGGTGCGGCAGGCGGGATCGCGATCCCCCGCCCGCCTCCCCATGAACGATCGTTGGCTTCTAGTGGGTATACCAGGGTGCCAGCACATTGCTGGCACCCTGGTATAAACGGCTGACATCTGTGAAGATGTCAGCCGTTTAACCCTTTCCATACCGCGGTCCGTACGGACCGCTGTATGGAAAAAGTTAACTGTCATCGGTCAGGGAGCTCCCTCCCTCTCCATCGGGGGGCTGCTGTGGCTTTGCAGCCCCCCGATGGAGAGGGAGAGAGCCCCCAGAGAGCCCCCCTCAGCCCCGTGCTTACCCTTCCCCGTCTGCGAAGTTCTGAGCAGACGGGGAGGGTTCCCATGGCAACAGGACGCCTGCTCAGGCGTCCTGCTGTCCATGGTGCTGAACAGATCTATGCTAAAAGCACAGATCTGTTCAGTGTAAGTAAAATACAGTACAGAACAATATATATTGTTCTGTACTGTATTATACAGACACCAGACCCACTGGATCTTCAAGAACCAAGTGGGTCTGGGTCACAAAAATGTAAAAAAAAGTGAAAAAAGTTAAGATAAAAAAAAAAAACATTTATCACTGAATAAAAATTAAAAAAATAAAATAAACTACACATATTAGGTATCGCCGCGTCCGTAACGACCTGATCTATAAAATGGTCATGTTACTTTCCCCGCACGGTGAACGCCATAAAAATAAAAAAAATAAAAACTATGAGAAAATTGAAATTTTGCCCACCTTACTTCCCAAAAAAAGTAATAAAAGTGATCAAAAAAGTCGCATGTACGCCAAAATAGTACCAATCAAACCGTCATCTCATCCGCAAAAAATGAGACCCTACTCAAGATAATCGCCCAAAAGCTGAAAAAACTATGGCTCTTAGACTATGGAGACACTAAAACATGATTTTTTTTTTTCAAAATGAACTCATTCTGTAAAACTTACATAAATAAAAAAAAAGTATACATATTAGGTATCGCCGCGTCCGTATCGACCGGCTCTATAAAAATATCACATGACCTAACCCCTCAGATGACCACCGTAAAAAAATAAAATAAAAACAGTGTAAAAAAAGCCATTTTTTGCCATCTTACGTCACAAAAAGTGTAATAGCAAGCGATCAAAAAATCATATGCACCCCAAAATAGTGCCAATCAAACCGTCATCTCATCCCGCAAAAAATGAGACCCTACTCAAGATAATCGCCCAAAAACTGAAAAAACTATGGCTCTTAGAATATGGAGACACTAAAACATTTTTTTGGTTTTAAAAATGAAGTTATTGTATAAAACTTACATAAATAAAAAAAAATGTATACATATTAGGTATCGCCCGCGTCCGCGACAACCTGCTCTATAAAAATACCACATAATCTAACCTGTCAGATGAATGTTGTAAATAACAAAAAAAAAAAACGTGCCAAAAAAGCTATTTCTTGTTACCTTGCTGCACAAAAAGTGTAATATAGAGCAACCAAAATCATATGTACCCTAAACTAGTACCAACAAAACTGCCACCCTATCCCGTAGTTTCTAAAATGGGGTCACTTTTTGGAGTTTCTACTCTAGGGGTGCATCAGGGGGGCTTCAAATGGGACATGTGTCAAAAAAAACAGTCCAGCAAAACCTGCCTTCCAAAAACCATATGGTGTTCCTTTCCTTCTGCGCCCTGCCGTGTGCCCGTACAGCGGTTTACGACCACATATGGGGTGTTTCTGTAAACTACAGAATTAGGGCCATAAATATTGAGTTTTGTTGGCTGTTAACCCTTGCTTTGTAACTGGAAAAAAAATATTAAAATGGAAAATCTGCCAAAAAGGTGAAATTTTGAAATTGTGTCTCTATTTTCCATTAAATCTTGTGCAACACCTAAAGGGTTAACAAAGTTTGTAAAATCAGTTTTGAATAGCTTGAGGGGTGTAGTTTCTTAGATGGGGTCACTTTTATGGAGTTTCTACTCTTGGGGTGCATCAGGGGGCTTCAAATTGGGACATGGTGTCAAAAAACCAGTCCAGCAAAATCTGGCTTCCAAAAACCAAACCGCGCACCTTTCACTCTACGCCCTACTGTGTGCCCGTACAGTAGTTTACAGCCACATATTGGGGTGTTTCTGTAAACGGCAGAGTCAGGGCAATAAAGATACAATCTTGTTTGGCTGTTAACCCTTGCTTTGCTTAGTGGAAAAAATGGTTAAAATTGAAATTAGGCAAAAAAATGAAATTCTCAAATTTCATCCCCATTTGCCAATAACTCTTGTGCAACACCTAAAGGGTTAACGACGTATGTAAAATCAGTTTTGAATACCTTGAGGGGTGTAGTTTCTTAGATGGGGTCACTTTTAGGAGTTTCTCCTCTTGGGGTGCATCAGGGGCTTCAAATGGGACATGGTGTCAAAAAACCAGTCCATAAAAATCAGCCTTCCAAAAACCATATGGTGCACCTTTCACTCTACGCCCCGCTGTGTGGCCGTACAGTAGTTTACGGCCACATATGGGGTGTTTCTGTAAACGGCAGAGTCAGGGCAATAAAGATACAATCTTGTTTGGCTGTTAACCCTTGCTTTGTTAGTGGAAAAAATGGGTTAAAATTGAAAATTAGGCAAAAAAATGAAATTCTCAAATTTCATCCCCATTTGCCAATAACTCTTGTGCAACACCTAAAGGGTTAACGACGTATGTAAAATCAGTTTTGAATACCTTGAGGGGTGTAGTTTCTTAGATGGGGTCACTTTTAGGGAGTTTCTCCTCTTGGGGTGCATCAGGGGGCTTCAAATGGGACATGGTGTCAAAAAAACCAGTCCATAAAAATCAGCCTTCCAAAAACCATATGGTGCACCTTTCACTCTACGCCCCGCTGTGTGGCCGTACAGTAGTTTACGGCCACATATTGGGTGTTTCTGTAAACGGCAGAGTCAGGGCAATAAAGATACAGTCTTGTTTGGCTGTTAACCCTTGGTTTGTTAGTGGAAAAAAATGGGTTAAAATGAAAAATTTGACAAAAATATGAAATTCTCAAATTCCTCCCCATTTGCCAATAACTCTTGTGCAACACCTAAAGGGTTAACAATGTATGCAAAATCAGTTTTGAATACCTTGAGGGGTGTAGTTTCTTAGATGGGTCATTTTTGGGTGGTTTCTATTATGTAAGCCTCGCAAAGTGACTTCAGACCTGAACTGGTCGCTAAAAATTGAGTTTTTGTAAATTTCTGAAAAATTTCAAGATTTGCTTCTAAACTTCTAAGCCTTATAACATCCCCAAAAAATAAAATATCATTCCCAAAACAATTCAAGCATGAAGTAGACATATGGGGAATGTAAAGTCATCACAATTTTTGGGGGTATTACTATGTATTACAGAGGTAGAGAAACTGAAAATTTGAAATTTGCTAATTTTTTCAAAATTTACGGTAAAAATTGTATTTTTTTATGCAAAAAAATTAACTTTTTTGACCCAATTTTAGCAGTGTCATGAAGTACAATATGTGACGAAAAAACAATCTCAGAACGGCCTGGGTAAGTCAAAGCGTTTTAAAGTTATGAGCACTTAAAGTGACACTGGTCAGATTTGCAAAAAATGGCCTGGTCCTTAAGGTGAAAATGAGCCTGGTCCTTAAGGTGAAAATGAGCCCGGTCCTTAAGGGGTTAAAAACCCAAAAATAGCGATTTTTTATCAAAACCCTAAAATTCACAAAGATACACAGAGACCTCCAGGTAGACCTATAGTGTCTGGTATTGAATGTTTGACCAGTTCACTTTCAAAATATATAGATCAATTTCTGCAACCATGCGCACAGACGCTACCATCCTTTTTAAAAGATACTAATCATGTGCTACAAATTTTAAAAGATATAGAGTGGAAAAATGGTTTTATTATAGGCACTTTAGACGTGAAGTCCCTATATTCTATTATTGAAAATCACAAAGGCTGCGCAGCAGCCAAGCACTTCCTATACCAAAAAGGGGAATTAAATAGTACCCAAATTGAATATATAGGCGAGTGTATTTTATTCATATTAGAAAAGAATTATTTTAAATATAAGGATGCATTTTATTTACAGACATGGGGGGCCGCGATGGGGACGAGGTTCGCACCGGGGTTCGCTAATTTATACGTTGGTAGGTGGGAAGCGGATCAAATCCACCCCAACGGCGAGCTCCGGGCGGGCCTCGTCCTCTGGCGGCGTTTCATTGATGATGTCATTTTTATTTGGGATAAAGGGGAAGATGCACTTAAATTATTTTTAGATGATATTAATAAAAACAAATTTTATCTGGATTTTACCCTGACTCACAGTAATCAGGAAATAAACTTTTTAGACCTCACCATTTATGTCACAGGGGATCACATTAGTACTAAAACGTATTCAAAACCAACAGACTCCAACAGTTATATTAATAGAGATAGTTGTCATTTGCCCAGATGGCTGGACAATATACCCAGGAGTCAGTTTCTCCGCCTTAGAAGAAACTGCACTGAGACCAATGAATATGTTAAAGAGGCAGAAATTTTGGGGAAAAAATTCACAGCTAAGGGATACAATGAGGAAATAGTGGCCTATGTGCCCCATGTAAAAATACAGCAAAAAACACAGTGAAAACACAACATATAAATAACTATGAGGGTAGTTTTGAACAGGAGATTAGGGGTCATATCTCCTGCAACACAGAAGGGGTTATTTATGCGATTAAATGCCCCTGTCATAAATTGTACATTGGACGTACAAAAAGAAAATTAAAAAAACGGATAAGTGAACACATGAATAATATCAGAAAGAAATCAACAGAACACCCCCAATCTAGGCATTTCACTGAGGTACATGGAGGAAAAATAAAAGGCATGTCTTTTTTGGGCATAGAGAAGATAGAAATGGACCCCCGTGGAGGAGACTTCATTAAGAAGCAATCAAAGAAAGAAACAGAATGGATATTCAATTTAGATACTATGTTGCCAAAGGGCCTTAACTCAGAAATTGAGCTATTTGGTTTTGATTAGTAACAATTACTATAGGGAGGAGGGAGTTAGGCATAGCATGCACTATAAATAATGACAACATACGTAGTGGGTGTAACGTTCCCTGATGAAGAGTACCGCCCGTACTCGAAACGCGTTGGAAGTTTGACTCCCACTACAACCCGTAACTCACTAGCGGTGACGTCACTGGCTCAGACGTGAGCACTAACTTACAGGTAACGGGAATACTCTGCCACCGGCCGGGGCGAGCTTCCTAATACTTATAATATACCAATACCCACTAGCCCATGCTGGCCATCCCCTCCCCTTGGATCCACTTCTCTTGCTCCACATAGAGAATACAAGAGGAGGACCGCTGCAGTACACTGCACCGCTACAAACACGCGTGCGTCAAGGTAAGACCTATTCACATATAGTGTTTTTTGCGGCAGTGTATGCTTGAGTGGTAGATGGTTTTTCAGTTTGTCGGCTGGTCACTCTAATATATCTTATTCACTCATCGGTAGCGCGCAGTGTTACATTTATTTCTCATATTTGTTATTTGTACAGCTCGTCTGCACAATATCCTCTATAGCAGGAACGGGACTGCTAAAACACCGCTGCGATTTCATATATATGGTGAAGCGCCAGTTGATTATATATTATACACTGGATAACATGATTAGTAGTCAAAAAGTTTCAGTTAAAATATAGAATTGTGGGATATTAAGTTTGCCCAAAAGAAATATTTTTTGTAAGTAATAATGGAAGATCATCACTTAATGTAGTGACAAGTTACAGACCTGGAAAACAAGCATTTTCAGTACTCATTATTACCAATGTTGTTAGTAGATATTACAACATTGCCAGCCTCTGAGTTCTGCTGAATGTTATGTTCTCCTTTTGCAGCTCCTTAGAAGACATCTGTTTTATTCTTGACCTATAGTTAAGATTTTTTGCTTGGTTTCTTTAGTTTTCTATCTACTGTAATTACAAGTTAAGGGCCTCCATCTTACCTTCATGATGCGTTTCGTGGTTCCCATAATTACTATATAGTTTGAACTGCATATTTTAGAGATGTTCATGGTAATGATAACATTTCACTTTCTGATGTGTAGATTTGACAACCACAAAACATAACATTTATGTGAATATTTAACACTTCAAGTGGTAAATGTCAGTAAGAGACCACACTCTTTAGACAAATGCACACATAACAGAAATAGTCACGTAAACGCCCAAGCAGCAAAATAAGGTATTGTTATGGTGAGAGGACTAGAGAGCATTTATGTTGCTATATGATGACTCTATTAAAATAGATCTTTTCATAAATTTGATTTGAGAACAACAATGGATGGTAAATGTGATAATGTACATAGAAAGACAATCTGTAATTTTATATCAAGGCAGGAGACTCCATTATGCTTTAAGATCTTTCTTTTCTACTCCCAGCAGCAAACGGTTAACAATGTAAAACTGAAAAATTTACATAAGATATGTAAATCAGTGTTCACAAACAGCCAATCAACAGGCAGCATAGGTCATATAGGGTCTAATCAAACATGTGAACTTCCTTCTTTCTTGATGCTTGACTCCCAGAAAGATACGTAAAATTTCTCTCCTCATATAGTTATATATATATATATCGATATCAACTTCACTGCAGTCTGAAATATATGTACTGATATATATATATATATATATATATATATATATATATATATTTATGTAGATCCATAGAAAAGGTCAGGCAGCACTCCTTCGTATACAGTTGTAGCTGTAAGGTGCCCGCGGTGGTCCCTCGATACAGGACGGGTAAACAACAAAGAAAATCCGCAGCACTCCTTGAAGTAAAAAATGTGCAGTTTATTCACACATGTCGAAAATTTACAACGTTTCGGTTCTCTCACAGAACCTTTCTCAAGTCAGGTGAACATAAAGTGCATACGTGCATGTATAAATACATCTTCAAATTGATTCATCAACCAATACAACAACAGTGCACTCCCCTCCTAGGATAAGCTACAATTCATATAATTAGCTCCACATGTTAACATAAGTACCGATAAGTCTCGGTGTGTTTACTGATACTTTCAATGGTGATTATTCATAATCATGACAAGTGTATAAAGGTGCATATAATAAAGTGCAAAGTGCGCTAAAAAACTTAACTACTATAATACCTTGCTGGGGATTTATGTATAGAGATACAAGGAGAAGGCGTCTTTACATCTATGGAGGCACGCCACTCTTCCGCGTCTATCCCTCCTCAGTGCGCATGTGTCAGTCCTTTCCCCCTTGTGACGCAGTACATAACCACCATGCGTCACCCATGGGCGGAGACCCAGCGTAGTGATGCCCGATCAACCGTGTCAGCGCCCACCACGCACGTCATACATGCGCCAGTGTGCTGCACCAGTCGTCCGCGCCACGTCATAGGTCTAGTCCGCCATTTTAAATTAGGGCACTCATTAGGGCAATACCTTGCGCCTCTATTTCTCCTTATAGTCCCTATTACAAAACCTATCACCCAGCACAGGTGAATGTCTGAATTGCAGTTCAAACAGTACACACATGTAAACACATCACATATTTAAAGTGGACACATCCCTGTAACTTCCATTGGATCCACCCCATACAGTATGCTAAATACATCGGAACACAGACACTACGGACGGATATTAGCTGACCATTCCTCCTGTCACCCTGAATTCGACATTTAACCCTTTAGGTTTCAGAGTATCCAGCCGGAAGATCCACCTAAGCTCAGTTTTCTTTAAAATGTTTAATCGATCCCCTCCTCTATCTAATGGTTTAACATGATCTAAGATCATAAATCTCAGGTCATTTTCCTTATGATTTTTTTCCGCAAAATGTTTTGACACAGGCAAATCCCTTCTTTTATTCCTAATGGATTGTCTGTGGTTATTTAACCTAGTTTTAATATCGCATGTGGTTTCACCGACATAGAGCCTTTTGCAAGGGCACCACAACACATATATCACCCATGATGAATCACAAGTGAGATAATGCTTTATGTTAAAGATCTCTCCCGTGTCTGGATGTGCGAACACCGATCCTTTATCCATCAGTTTACAGTTCACACATCCCAGACACGGGAAAGAGCCTGTGCGCCTTGTCTTAAAGAACGTCTGTCTTAGTTGACCCTTTTCAGGCAATCTGGAATGCACAACCTTATCCCTGATGTTCCCTGCTCTTTTATATGCCATCATGGGCGGATTTTTGAAAGCAGCTATACTGGGGTGACCACTACTAAGTAGCCCCCAGTGGCGCCTCACTATCCTTTCGATATTTGGGCTCAACTCATTATATGATGACACAAAAGGTAATCTATCTCTAGCCTGTCTATTTTTTTTAGGTCAACAACTCCTCTCTAGGGGTTTCTCTTGCTCTATCAGCATGTTTTTTCACTAGTCTTCTAGGGTAACCCCTATTTATGAAGGATTGTTCCATGTTACTCAATGCCAAATTCATATTCTCATCCTTATCAACTATTCTCCGTACTCTAAGCATTTGACTAAACGGCAGAGAATCTACCATCCTTCTTGGGTGGCCACTCGTAAAGTGCAACAATGTGTTCTTATCAGTGGGTTTAATGTTCAAATCCATATGTATTTGGTCATCCTCAATATATACTTGAGTGTCCAAATACTGCACCCGGTAAACTGATACCGTTAACGTAAATTGGATCTCCCCATCAAGAGAGTTCAAAAATACGTGAAAGTCCATCAGCTGCTCCATGGTGCCAGCCCAAATGAGGAAAATATCGTCTATGTACCTCCACCACGTCAAAACCTGGTTGAAGTGGGGAGATACATAGACAAGACGTTCCTCAAATGACCGCACAAATATATTTGCATAAGTGGGTGCGGCATTGGAACCCATTGCCGCGCCCATCGCCTGCAGGTAAAACTGTCCCTGGAACACAAAATAATTGTTCCTCAAGGATAGCTCCAACAATGTCAATACAAACTGACGTACTGGAGCGGAGTAATCTGAATGTTGCAGCATCTCCGCTACAGCCGACAAGCCCTTTCCGTGGTTAATCGAGATGTACAGTGACACAATGTCGAAAGATGCCAGGATCGCCCCCTTCGTATATGTATGTATACAGGGAGTGCAGAATTATTAGGCAAGTTGTATTTTTGAGGATTAATTTTATTATTGAACAACAACCATGTTCTCAATGAACCCAAAAAACTCATTAATATCAAAGCTGAATATTTTTGGAAGTAGTTTTTAGTTTGTTTTTAGTTTTAGCTATTTTAGGGGGATATCTGTGTGTGCAGGTGACTATTACTGTGCATAATTATTAGGCAACTTAACAAAAAACAAATATATACCCATTTAAATTATTTATTTTTACCAGTGAAACCAATATAACATCTCAACATTCACAAATATACATTTCTGACATTCAAAAACAAAACAAAAACAAATCAGTGACCAATATAGCCACCTTTCTTTGCCAGGACACTCAAAAGCCTGCCATCCATGGATTCTGTCAGTGTTTTGATCTGTTCACCATCAACATTGCGTGCAGCAGCAACCACAGCCTCCCAGACACTGTTCAGAGAGGTGTACTGTTTTCCCTCCTTGTAAATCTCACATTTGATGATGGACCACAGGTTCTCAATGGGGTTCAGATCAGGTGAACAAGGAGGCCATGTCATTAGATTTTCTTCTTTTATACCCTTTCTTGCCAGCCACGCTGTGGAGTACTTGGACGCGTGTGATGGAGCATTGTCCTGCATGAAAATCATGTTTTTCTTGAAGGATGCAGACTTCTTCCTGTACCACTGCTTGAAGAAGGTGTCTTCCATAAACTGGCAGTAGGACTGGGAGTTGAGCTTGACTCCATCCTCAACCCGAAAAGGCCCCACAAGCTCATCTTTGATGATACCAGCCCAAACCAGTACTCCACCTCCACCTTGCTGGCGTCTGAGTCGGACTGGAGCTCTCTGCCCTTTACCAATCCAGCCACGGGCCCATCCATCTGGCCCATCAAGACTCACTCTCATTTCATCAGTCCATTAAACCTTAGAAAAATCAGTCTTGAGATATTTCTTGGCCCAGTCTTGACGTTTCAGCTTGTGTGTCTTGTTCAGTGGTGGTCGTCTTTCAGCCTTTCTTACCTTGGCCATGTCTCTGAGTATTGCACACCTTGTGCTTTTGGGCACTCCAGTGATGTTGCAGCTCTGAAATATGGCCAAACTGGTGGCAAGTGGCATCTTGGCAGCTGCACGCTTGACTTTTCTCAGTTCATGGGCAGTTATTTTGCGCCTTGGTTTTTCCACACGCTTCTTGCGACCCTGTTGACTATTTTGAATGAAACGCTTGATTGTTCGATGATCACGCTTCAGAAGCTTTGCAATTTTAAGAGTGCTGCATCCCTCTGCAAGATATCTCACTATTTTTGACTTTTCTGAGCCTTTCAAGTCCTTCTTTTGACCCATTTTGCCAAAGGAAAGGAAGTTGCCTAATAATTATGCACACCTGATATAGGGTGTTGATGTCATTAGACCACACCCCTTCTCATTACAGAGATGCACATCACCTAATATGCTTAATTGGTAGTAGGCTTTCGAGCCTATACAGCTTGGAGTAAGACAACATGCATAAAGAGGATGATGTGGTCAAAATACTCATTTGCCTAATAATTCTGCACGCAGTGTAGTCTGAAACATCTTTCATCCTCATGACTGTTCTTCAATGGGTCATTAAATCCTACAACAATCTCCAACCAGTGTTGCTCAGATGCATCTGTCACATAAGTGCTTTATGTTATTTGCTGTTACTACATATTTGTTTTTACATTGCAGCATTAATCCCTTAACCCTTTCCTCCCATATTTCAAATCATAAATAATTCATAAATAATTCATAATAATTTAATCAGGGATTCCCTGTCTGCACACACAGCTCATGCCACAGCATCTCAATAGGGTTAAGGCTACTTTCACACTGGCGTTTTGGCTTTCCATTTGTGAGATCCGTTCAGGACTCTCACAAGCGGTCCTAAACGGATCAGTTTTGCTCTAATGCACTCTGAATGGAAAAGGATCTGCTCAGAATGCATCAGTTTGCCTCAGTTTGCCTCTGATCCGTCTCCATTCCGCTTTGAAAGCAGACACCAAAACGCTGAGCCAAACTGATCCATTCTGACACACAATGTAAATCAATGGGGACGGACCCGTTTTCTATGACACAATCTGGCTCAATAGAAAACGGATCCATCCTCCTTTGACTTTCAATGGTGTTCAAGACAGATCCGTCTTGGCTATGTTAAAGGTAATACAAATGGATCTGTTCTGAACGGATGCAGACAGTTGTATTATCTGAACAGATCCATCTGTGCAGATCCATGATGGATCCCCACCAAACATGAGTGTGAAAGTAGCCTAAGGTCAGGACTCTGACTTGGCTACCTTAAAACACAAATCTATTTATTTTCAATCATTCTTTAGTTGATTTACTCATGTTCTTTGGGCTATTGTCTTGCTGAATCGCCCAACGTCTCTTCAGCTTGAAGTCATATGTAGACTGCTGCCTTTACATTCTCCTGTAAAATGCTTTCATACACATTAGAATTCATTGTTCCCTCAATGACCCGAACTCCAGGCCCTAAGGTAGCAAAGCAGCCCCAAACCATGTTGCTCCCTCCACCATGCTTCACAGATGGGATGACAATTTGGTGTTTGGCGTGCAATGTTCTTTTTTCTCTAAACATATGGGGTCATTTATCAAACTGAGGTAAAGTAGAACTGGCTTGATGCCCATAGCAACCAATCAGATTCCACCTTTCAGTTTCTAAAGGAGCTGTCAAAATGAAAGGTGGCATTTGATTGGTTGCTATGGGCAACTAAGCCAGTTCTACTTTACACCAGTTTGATAAATGACCCCAATAATGTTGTGCTAAAAGTTCCACCTTTGTCACATGTTTCCATACATCCATACATCTTCCCTATACCAAATACATGTTGGTCGGTCCAGGCAGAGAAAGTATGCATCATCAAAAAGCTCCACCCATATCTCTGGTCACAGCCAGCTTCCTCAGGAGTCCACATTAAAAAAACACAGTGGCTAGCCCATATATGTAAATGCAACTGCCATATATTATATCCAGTCATTTTAAACATGCAATTATTGATGATATTCACAAAAGGAAGACTGTTAGCAACTTGCATGTTCCACATACAGTACAGACCAAAAGTTTGGACACACCTTCTCATTCAAAGAGTTTTCTTTATTTTCATGACTATGAAAATTGTAGATTCACACTGAAGGCATCAAAACTATGAATTAACACATGTGGAATTATATACATAACAAACAAGTGTGAAACAACTGAAAATATGTCATATTCTAGTTTCTTCAAAGTAGCCACCTTTTGCTTTGATTACTGCTTTGCACACTCTTGGCATTCTCTTGATGAGCTTCAAGAGGTAGTCCCCTGAAATGGTTTTCACTTCACATGTGTGCCCTGTCAGGTTTAATAAGTGGGATTTCTTGCCTTATAAATGGGGTTGGGACCATCAGTTGCGTTGAGGAGAAGTCAGGTGGATACACAGCTGATAGTCCTACTGAATAGACTGTTAGAATTTGTATTATGGCAAGAAAAAAGCAGCTAAGTAAAGAAAAACGAGTGGCCATCTTTACTTTAAGAAATGAAGGTCAGTCAGTCAGCCGAAAAATTGGGAAAACTTCCCCCCCACTAATACATTACTTTACTTACTAGAAGGCACTTATGGGGGATATCTGTGGAGGGCACTTATGGGGGATATCTGTGGAGGGCACTTATTGGGGATATCTGTGGAGGGCACTTATGGGGATATCTGTGGATGACGCACTTATGGGGGATATCTGTGGATGACGCACTTATGGGGGATATCTGTGGAGGGCACTTATGGGGGATATCTGTGGAGGGCACTTATGGGGGATATCTGTGGAGGGCACATATATAGCATCTTTTATTTCATTAGAGGATGCCAGAATTTCCTCCCTGGTCTGCTGTTTTGAGGTATACTGAAATCCACTATGATAAAAAGAGGTTATCACTAGGGATGAGCGAATTGACTTCGGATGAAATATCCGAAGTCGATTCGCACAAAACTTCGTTTGAATACTGTACGGAGCGAACACTCCATACAGTATTAGAATGTATTGGAACCGAACCCGAGTTCAGGGAAATGTTTTTTTACAGTAGAAATCAATTTATGAAGTTATTATGCGAAGTTTCGCGAGACTTTGCAAAGTAATAACTTTGGCTCATCAGAGCCAATACATTCTAATACTGTACGGAGTTATGCATAATACGTGTATAGAGTATTGTAGGTCAGGCAACGCCCCTCTGGCTTTCTGAGAGAGACATCCAAATAATTTTTCCTAAGCCTATCTGATGTCGGCAGATGTAAGGTATGCTGATTTTCATATATTTTCCCAGAAACCCAGAGGAACGTTGACTGGCTTATGATACTCATCATGCATACTTGGCTTCCTCCTTAAAGAGAAATAGTACCCAACCAAGGCCCTTTAGGCAGCCAAGCAAATTTTCTTTGCTAAGCTCTGCTAAAGGGTAGTTACCCAGAAAGAGCTGGGTTACTGGTATGAGGCACTCAGTTTTACTTTTCTTTTGGAAAGAAGACATACTACATGGGGGCACAAGCACATTAATAGATATGAATGAGAACTGCCGGTTGTTTAATAATGTGCAATATTCTCTTTAATAATCATTTCCCTTCAACAAAGATCACATGCAAATCTACTTAAGAAGCCTGGCTGAGACTGATACCAGATGCATTAACCTCTTAAGGACACATGACGTACCGGTACGGCATGTTGTCCTGGTACTTAAGGACACATGACGTACCGGTACATCATGTATAGTTCCGATAACCGCCGCCCGGCGGGCGGTGATCGGAACCCGGTGCCTGCTCAAATCATTGAGCAGGCACCTTGGCTAGATGCGCCGGGGGGTCCTGTGACCCCCCATGTCGGCGATCGCAGAAAACCGCAGGTCAATTCAGTTGCGGTTTTCTGCGTTTCCGGGTTATTCGGGTCTCTGAGGAACAGGATGGTGATCGGTGGTGTGATTTTACCCCACCAATCACCATCCTGGGATCCTGAGTGGTGATGGTGACATCACCTCTCAGGATCGCCTCTGATTGGTAGGCGGGCGGGCCGGCGGGAGATTCAAATGATAGCAGGGCTCCTCCCCTCCTCCTTTTGTGTCCGGAGCCCGAGGAGAGAGGAGCGCTGCCTGCACGTGTGGAGAATCACCCCATCTGTGCCCCAGCACCCATCCTTGCTCCCAGGACCCGATCTGTGCCCCAGCACCCCCCATTTTTATCAGCAGGTAATTAGGGAAAGTATAGGGAAAGGTTGGGCTAGGCAGGGAAAATAAAGGGAAAGTTAGTGGTAAAAAAAAGTTTTCTTGCATCACCCTAAGTAGGGTGCCTGGGGTCCACAGCACAGCTGCGTGACCCTAGACCCCCCCAGGGGTGCAGCTGCTTGCCCCCCTGCCCCCCCCCCCAACTTTTTTGGGGCGCAGGCAGTTTTCTTTTTTCTTCTTTTTTTGTGCGTACACTGACTGTGGCCGGCACTCTTAGCGTCCGGCCACTGTTAGCGCATCGCACACCCCACCGCTGATCAACTTCGGACGGTTGATCAGCGGTCTTGAATTTTTTTTTAACTTTTTTTTCACATTTTTCCCCTTTTTTTAGTTAGTCTTTTTTTTTTTGTCTGTTAGGCTTAGGGTGAGTACGTGCACACCAGTGCCCCACACACACGCACACCAAATAAAGATTTACACGCACGCACATACACACGCAGACACACACTCCCCTATGGCCCAACGGACATTCTCGGCCGAGGAGGCATACGCCTAGCTTGCCTCAGACTCCGAGAGTCCCAGTGAGGACGAGGATGACCCCACTTTCCTGTTGTCATCCGCGTCCTCCTCATCATCTAGCGATGATGATGAGCCCCCAAGGCGGCGGAGACGCCGCCAGGCGGAGCAAGGTGACCGCCATGTTACGGACACTGTTGCCCACCCTAGTACGAGCAGCTCTGGGGCTCGTACTAGTTTTCCGGCCCACCAGTTAAATCCACCGGAGCCCCCTGCCGGTGAACTTGTCTGGTGTACCCCAGAGCGATTTGAGCCCGTGATTCCTGATTTTGTAGGCCAACCAGGAATCCAGATTTCCAAAGTGGGGTTCACTGAATATGACTTTTTTAGTCATTTTTTCAGTGACCAACTGGTAAATCTAATGGTGGAGCAGACGAACCTGTATGCCCAACAGTTCGTAGCTCAACACCCGGGCTCCTTTTTGGCTAGGCCCGGTGGATGGACGCCGGTCAGTGCAGCCGAGATGAGGACATTTTGGGGCCTCATGCTGCATATGGGCCTAGTGAAGAAACCTAGTGTCAGGCATTACTGGAGTGGGGACGTCCTCTACCAGACCCCACTTTACAGTACTGCCATGACATGCTCCCGGTTTGAGGCCACCCGGAAATGCCTGCATTATTCAGATAATGCAGCATGTCCCCCCCGAGGTGATCCTGCCTATGACCGTCTGTATAAGATACGGCCGGTCACCGATCACTTTGGGGCCAAATTTGTACAGGCCTATGTACCTGGAAGGGAGGTTGCGGTTGATGAGTCTCTCATTGCGTTCAAGGGGAGACTCATTTTCCGCCAGTATGTTCCCTCAAAACGGGCAAGGTATGGCGTGAAGCTGTACAAACTTTGGTGGAGTACCTCAGGGTACACTTACAAGTTTCGTGTGTACGAGGGGCGAGATTCCCGTATTCAACCCCCAGAATGTCCCCCCACTCTGGGTGTTAGCGGGAAACTTGTGTGGGACCTTTTGCACCCACTGCTAGATAAGGGTTACCACCTTTACGTGGATAACTTTTATACTAGTATCCCCTTGTTCCAGTCCCTCGCTGACAGATCCACTTCCGCTTGTGGGACCATGCGGAAAAATCTACGCGGCCTCCCTGCCCACCCCCTCCAGGTACCTATCCCCAGGGTGAGACCCGTGCCTTTACCACTGGAAACCTGTTGCTGGTCAGATATAAGGACAAGAGGGATGTCCTTGTACTGTCCACAATTCATGGTAACGCATCACCCCTGTCCCTGTGCGAGGTACTGCGGCAACGGTCCGCAAGCCCGATTGTATCGTCGACTACAATCGGTATATAGGAGGAGTTGATCTCTCTGATCAAGCCCTCAAGCCATGTAATGTCATGCGCAAAACCTGGGCATGGTACAAAAAAGTTGCGGTCTACTTGGTGCAGGTTGCCATGTACAACTCTTTTGTGCTGTCCAGGAGCGCTGGCAACACAGGGACATTCCTTCAGTTCTATGAGGCAGTCCTCAAGGCCCTGATCTTTTCGGACCGGAAAAGAGCAGGCCGGAGTACCTCGGGAACTGGAGGCGCCCGGATAGTCCCTGGCCAACACTTTCCAGGTGTGGTCCCCCATACTAGAAAGAAGGGACGAACTCAAAAAAGGTGCAGAGTGTGTCACAGGAGGGGGATACGGAAGGACACCACTACTCAATGTGACATGTGCCCCGATCATCCGGGCCTCTGCATTATTAGTTGCTTCAGGGAGTACCACACTTCCATGGAGTACTAAATTTATATCCCAATTTAGCCACTGACTATCGGATAAAAAAAACTGGTTCTCAGACTTGAGACACCCAAAAAAACTAAAATAATTTTAAAAAAGTATACAAATTAGGTATCTCCGCGTCGGTAATAATCTCCTCTATAAAAATACCCCATGACCTAACCCCCCAGATTAACACGGTCAAAAAAAACAAAAAAAACGGTGCAAAGAAATATTTTTTCTTGTCACCTTACATAACATAAAGTTTAATAGCAAGCGATCAAAAAGTCATATAGCCCCCAAAATAGTGCCAATAAAACCGTCCTCTCATCCCACAAAAAATTAGCACCCACATAAGATAATCGTCTAAAAAACAAAAAAAAATTACTTTTAGACTTAGATACCCAAAAAAAAATTTTGCATCAAAAAGGATAATATAGTCTAAAACCTAAATAATTGTAAAAAAAAGTTTACATATTAGGTATCGCCGCGTCCGTAAGAATCTCCTCTATAAAAATGACCTAACCCCCCAGATTTACACGGTCAAAAAAATAATAATTTAAACGTTGCCAAAACAGCTATTTTTGGCACTTTTCCATTTCAATCCGTTTTTTCCGGTAACAAAGCAAGGGTTAACAACCAAACAAAACTTAATATTTATTAAACTGATACTGCAGTTTACAGAAACGCCACATTTGTGGTCGTAAACTGCTGTATCAGTAAAAGGGAGGCGCAAAAGGAAAGGACCGACATGGTTTCTGGAAGGCCGGTTTTGATGGCCTTTTTTATTGACACCATGTCCCTTTTGAAGCCCCCCTGATGCCCCCCCTAGAGTAAAAACTCTCTAAAAGTGACCCTATCTAAGAAACTACACCTCTCAAGGTATTCAAAACTGATTTTAAAAACTTTATTAACCCTTTAGGTGTTCCTCAACAGTTAATGGCAAATGGAGATGAAATTTCTGAATTTCAATTTTTGGTAACCTTGCCTCACAAAAATGTATTATAGAGCAACCAAAAATCATATGTACCCTAAAAATAGTCCCAACAAAACCACCACCTTATCCCGTAGTTTTCAAAATGGGGTCACTTTTAGGGAGTTTCTACTCCAGGGGTGCATCAGGGGGGTTGAAACAGGACACGGTGTAAATAAACCGGTCCATAAAAATCAGCCCTCCAAAAACCACACGGCGCTCCTTTCCCTCTACTCCCCGCCGTGTGGCCGTACAGTAGTGTACGACCACATATGGGGTGTTTCTGTAAATGGCAGAGTCAGGGCAATAAAGATACAGTCTTGTTTGGCTGTTAACCCTTGCTTTGTTAGTGGAAAAAATGGGTTAAAATGGAAAATTTGGCAAAGAAATTAAATTCTCAAATTTCATCCCCATTTGCCAATAACTCTTGTGCAACACCTAAAGGGTTAACGAGGTTTTTTAAAATCAGTTTTGAATACCTTGAGGGGTGTCATTTTTTAGATGGGGTCACTTTTAGGGAGTTTCTACTCCAGGGGTGCATCAGGGAGGTTGAAACAGGACACGGTGTAAATAAACTGGTCCATAAAAATCGGCCTTCCAAAAACCATATGGCGCACCTTTCCATCTACACCCTACTGCGTGGCCGTACAGTAGTGTACGACCACATATGGGGTGTTTCTGTAAACGGCAGAGTCAGGGCAATAAAGATACAGTCTTGTTTGGCTATTAACCCTTGCTTTGTTAGTGGAAAAAATAGGTTGAAATTGAAAATTTGGCAAAAAAATGAAATTCTCAAATTTCATCCCCATTTGCCAATAACTCTTGTGCAACACCTAAAGGGTTAACAAAGTTTGTAAAATCAGTTATAATACCTTGAGGGATGTAGTTTCTAGAATGGGGTCATTTTTGGGTGGTTTCTATTATGTAAGCCTCGCAAAGTGACTTCAGACCTGAACTGGTTCCTACAAATTGAGTTTTTGAAACTTTCTGAAAAATTTCAAGGTTTGCTTCTAAACTTCTAAGCTTTGTAACATCCCCAAAAAATAAAATATCATTCCCAAAATGATCCAAACATGAAGTAGACATATGGGGAATGTAAAGTAATAACTATTTTTGGAGGTATTACTATGTATTATAGAAGTAGAGAAATTGAAACTTGGAAATTTGCAATTTTTTACAAATTTTTGGTAAATTTTGTATTTTTTTTTATAAATAAAAATTATTTTTTTTTACTTCATTTTACCAGTGTCATAAAGTACAATATGTGATGAAAAAACAATCTCAGAATGGCTTGGATAAGTCAAAGCGTTTTAAAGTTATCACCACTTAAAGTGACACTGGTCAGATTTGCAAAAAATGGCCTGGTCCGTAAGGTGAAATAAGACTGTGTCCCAAAGGGGTTAAAAGATATGAGTAATAAAACAAAAACTTTGGGGGAGATTTATCAAAACTGGTTCAAAGGAAAATTGGCTTAGTTGCCCATAGCAAATCCCACCTTTTATTTTCCAAAGGGGCGCTGCAAAATGAGAGTTTTTCTTTGCACCAGATTTACAAAATTCCCCTTTACTTTAATAACTAAACCCTAAACGTTGATTTTACTGAAGTCTACAGTCTAACATATGCTTACAGACAGTGCCCGACTGAAGTCCCTAGGGTCCACCCTCTGTATATATAGGAGCTTAAGGACCATTATTGTTAGAGCAGGAGCCCAAGCAGGGGGGCTGTGATTGCTGTTCTTCGTTATTGTGTTCGCTCCATACAATGGAAAGTAATTCGTGACGAAGTAATTCGTAAGCAGCCAAATCAAATTTTTCAAAACTTTGCTAATTTCTATTTATCACTAATACAAACTAGTTATAGCAACAGAATTGTTTAACCAATTGTTGATTTAATCTTGTTAGCCTGATAGATCTACTTTTTTAAAAAAAAAAGAGCAGTTGTTACCTATTACTGTAAATGTGTATTTAGGACTGGAAAATTGAAATTATAATTATTTATCCAATTTCTGTAACAAGATCTCCAACCTAGAATATGCTGTTTATGTGGCAAATGATATTTTTTAGATATACATATGCAACATAATTTTAATGTTAAGATGAAGTTTGAATAAATCATGCACATTGTCCCTAATGTACAGTGATTCATTTCAACAGATTCTGCTTTCCTTCTTTCACATGTGGATCATATGTTATGAATTCAAGGGAGAATAGTCAAAAGCTTAGTATCTGCTTTGATGCACATCTGGAACATAGAACAGGTAATTTATCAAATGCTTCTTTGGAAAATAAATGAAAAAATGATCTGTTGTTTGAGTGATGTCCATCTAGGAGTTATTGTTAGCAAAGAGTTATAGTGTACATATGTTGCCATATGAGCCAAATCTCTAATATATTTCTATAATGGACTATATATTTATACATAATGTTGCATTTGGGAATGGCATTTAAAAGAAAAAAATTATATAACTGCCAGGCAAATGATTACATGTCTAAAAAAAAAAAAGGTTCAAATCTAATGTAATTAAAAAAATTTAGGACGCTAGAAGGTTTAGAATTTAGATGCAATTTTTGAAATTTTTAAGAAAATTTCCAAAGTCAACTTTTTTAAGGACCAGCCCAGTTCTGAAGTCACTTTGTGGGGCTTACATAATAGAACCAACCCATAAATGACCCCATTTTCGAAATGACACCCCTCAAACTATTAAAAACTGTTTTTAGAAATTGTTAACCCTTTAGATATTCCACAGGAATTAAAGCAAAATAGAGGTGAAATTTCAAAAGGTCACTTTTTTTTTCAGTTTTTCAATTTTAATCAATTTTTAACAAGGGTTAACAACAAAACAAACCTCGCTATTTATTACCTTGATTTTGCAGTTTGCAGAAACACCCTATGTGTGGTTGTATACCGCTGTTTGGGCACACAACAGGGCACAGAAGGCAAGGAGTGCCATATGGTTTTTGGACGTCAGATTTTGCTGGAATGGTCTTTGGGCACCATGTTGCATTTGACGAGGCCCTGAGGTAACCCCACAGTGAAAACCCCAAAAAAGTGACCATATTTTGTAAACTACACGACCCAAGGAATTTTTAAGGGGATCAGCGAGCACTTCACTCAACAGCCGTTTCAAAGAATTTTTAATACTTGGGTGTAAAAATGAATTTTTTGTGCTTTAGGCCCAAACTTTCTTTTTCACAAAAGATAACAGGAGAATATCCACCCCCAATTTGCTACTCACTTTCTCCTGAATACAGTAACACCCCAATTGTGGTCGTAAACTGTTATTTAGGGATACGCCAGGGCTTAGAAGGGAAGGAGCGGCATCTGGATTTTCTAACATGGAATTTTCTGTCATGGTTTTTCAGAGCAATAACTTTTTTTATTTTTTGTTGAATGAGCTGTGTGAGGCAAGCTGTAGTTTTTATTCCCACCATTTTGGGGTACATTTGGCTTTCTGGTTGCTTTTTATCAAATTTTTTGGAGGTGAAGTCACAATTTTTTTTTTTTTAACACAGTTCACTTGATGGGGTAGATCATGTGACATTTTTATAGATCCGGACGCAATGATACCAAATATGTAAAAAAAAAAAATATTTTTACGTTTTACACAATAAAAATATTTTTAGAGGTGACGTTTTTATTGCTACCATTTTGGGGTACATATGACTTTTTGATTGATTGATATTATGTTTTTTGTGAGGTGAGGTGACTAAAAAATAACTGTGTTGGCATAATTTTTATAATTTTTTTTTACACCGTTCACTTGATGGGGTAGATAATGTGATATTTTTGTAGAGCCAAATTTTACGGATGCGGCGATACCAAATATGTCTATTTTTTTTATATATATATTTTACACAATAAGAGCATTTTTAGAAAAAAATAATCATGTTTTTGTATTGCAATTTTAATAGAGACATATTTTTTCTGGCTATGGTCTTGTGTGGTGGCTCATTTTTTGCAGGATGAGGTGCCGTTTTTATGTCTACCATTTTGGGGTACATGCAACATTTTAATTGATTAACATTATGTTTTTTGAGAGGTGAGCTCTCTGAAAAAAAAATCTGTTTTGGTGCAATGTTTATTATTTTTATTTTTTTATGGTGTTTACCTGATGGGGTAGATCATATGATTTAATTATAGAGCCGGTCGTTGCAGACACGGTGATACCAAATATGTCTATTATTTTTTTTTCTTCTATTGTTTTACATATTTTAAATAATGGATTTGGGGGGGAAATGTCTATTTTCGCCCTTATAAACTATGTTACTATGTTACTATGTTACATGCAGGTCACAGCATCCACAGACCTATGTGTAAATGGGATACAACTAAAGGCTACAAATATCGATATATGCACATTTAAAGCCTACTGGTATATTATATTTATATACCTACATTGAAAGCACACATACAATATAACCTGTTTATGAGGTAAGTGCTGTTTATCCAGGGGTGGCAGGGAAAGAGAGAGAGTACCCAACTTTCACACAGCCTATATCTTCCTGTGTCCCAGCCCCCTTCATGGACACCACCCTATGACCACCCTAATACCTTCCAATGTGCAGGCCAAGAGAATGTTGTCCACCTGCTTTTCCACCAACTTTACAATGTGTCCTGTTTGAAATGCTAACAACCAACAAAATTACCAAATGTGGTCTCTGGGCCTACTGATTGCTCAATGGATAAATATTACTTAATTAAAATCAGTATATCAGTATATACTATATACTGATATGGTATATACTAATATAAAATCAGTATATACTATATCCAATTACTAGGTATATTTTGAGTGGTCATACATAACTTGGGGACAACAGACTAAAGCAAAATAGCATTTTTACACTAGGGTCAGGTTCAGGATGGTCTCGTTCTTTTCAGTGTGGATGCTTTGTTGTTAGGTTAGACGGGGCAGGTATAGAACCCCCTGTTAGGGCATAATAGGTGCAGTCATTATCCCCTTGTTTATGCTTGGACTATTTTTTCATTTCAGTGACCTCCATCTGGATCCAACGGACATCCCATAACCACAGCGGATGTGTTAGGAGTCGGACCTTATGGTTATTTTCCTATCTCACATGAGTAGCCTGCATGGTTTTGGCTGATCTTGTGTGGTATAGTCTATCCCACACAGATAGGACAGGATAACACCTATTTAGGTTAACTTTAGTCATATCTTCTATTTTAGCCTATTTGATTAAAAGTTAAGTTTTAAGTAATTCCCCCTTTTTTTGTACTACTGGTGAATATTCCCATGGAAGACTTTAAAGGGGTTTGGTGACATGAATATACTTGATGCATTATAAAGACATTTTATAGTGTGACTTTATAATTTTAATCTAGTGTCAGAATCTCAGTGGACTAGAAATTCTTCCTACAAAAAGTCTCTATGTAGCACAAGCCTTACAATTTTTGAAAAGTATATGTAAATACATTGTTATGCAGGAGGACAAAAGCTTACTGCCTAGTGTCACCTGTTGGAAGACTAGCATAGTCAGTGTCTGGCCTTTAAAAGTATATCTGTTGTTTCAGTTTAAAGAGTTCTCTTAAAAAACTCTGAGTGTAACTAAGTAAAATATGTCTATCTTCAGTCTAACAAGTCAGATAGCCAGGGGGATGGACAGTGATATTTAGGGCACATGTACATAGTCAGGTACTGGGGTAGTGACAAGACGCAGGCTTGAATCCTCTGCATGTTACACACAGGTGTCTTCTGCACTCAGTAAAACACTAAAGACTGAAGACCGAATATCCTTAGCAACACTGTTAGAGCTTTGCTAAGAAGACTCTTTACAACCTACTTTCTAGAACAAAGAAACATCTTTCCCTAACAAAGTATATTAAAAAAATGTTAACATCCCCATCCCTATACTTTATTATAAATTAATGGAATCAACAGTTACATTTTAAGCAAACCATGAAACACTGACTTGATATACGATAAAGAATCTGAATATTTTGCATAAGAAAAAAGACACCCATCTGCAAACTCTGTTATGGGGTTTTTGCTCCTTGTCAGTGTAGATCAGGGTACTTTTTAGGCTGGACAACAGGCTTTTGATGTGGAAGTGGAAAAATTGTGTTTCTCCTTGTAGAGGCTGCCAAGTTGGCACAGCAAATAATAATTGTACAAACGTGTTGCTATATACAGTATGTGTCAGAGAAGTCAGCAATTCCTTTAAGTAAATGATTTCATTGTTTATTTTCGAATTTGAATGCAGTATTCGGTATCTATTGTCACTGTAGATAATGACCCTATGAAGTGATTTCGAAATGATGACATGACAAGCACTGCATCTCAGTTTGCAACATCCTGCCTAACACCTAAACACATGTTTTTTTGAAGGCATGATAATATATTAATATAAATGCAAATCCCACTGCTCCTCCAAGCATCCTTTTCCTTCTTCTTGTCACTAGTAACAGATATTATTTTCCTTAATGCACTTAATAAAACCACAAATCTGTCACAGATGGAAGCCCTCTGTGATCT
Source organism: Bufo bufo (assembly GCF_905171765.1). Taxonomy (NCBI): domain Eukaryota; kingdom Metazoa; phylum Chordata; class Amphibia; order Anura; family Bufonidae; genus Bufo; species Bufo bufo. The sequence continues at coordinate 316,128,398 of NC_053390.1, forward strand.
TTCAAAGAAAATAACCAAGGGACTACTTTTACATGCACAGTGTATATACAATCAGCTTGTCATATGGAGACTATTAAACATTTTCTCCAAGGAGGCATGTTTCCTGTTACGTGTTGAAGTATTGTTTTCCTGAAGAGCTTTTTTCTACTTTTTTAATGAACTGCTTCATTTGAGAAAACTGTGGGAAAGTTTTGCTGAGCAAAAATCTGGCTTATCCAACAAAAGAGTTAAAATTTGTAGAAAAGTAAATGATATTTGACAATGTTATATAAAACCTGAAATGTATTGAACTAAACCATGATATGATTTATGTTAATTACAGAATATGCTGTTATTAGTGTTGGTCAAGCACCAAAGTGTTCGGGTGCTCAAGTAGAACACCTTGGGATGCTAGAGTAGTACGCCACTTTTACAGACTGGCAATAATACGCACCAGACCGAAGATAAAATCGATTTTAGAGGAAAAATTGTTAGGAAACATTCTTTCCTGTATATTTACTTGTATATAAAGTGCAAGTGCTGCCAAAAATTACAAGGAAGAGGCACTTCGATACAACCTGTATATCACATAAAGGAGGGCCTCATTCACATTGTGGTACAATTGGGACTCCTGCACTCATAAAGCCTATGCACTAAGTGAAAGGGCTGCCAAAAAGTACAAGGAAACGGCACTCCAATACACCCTTAATTACAAATAAAGGAGGGCATCATGCACACCCTTGAAAAATTATGATTGATGGCCTGCTGGTGAGCCTCTAAAACATTAGGGGTGAGGGCCTGCTGCTGAGCTGACAATCTAAAAAAGTTTGTGGGCGAGGGCCTGCGGCTGAGATGACCATCTAAAAAGTTTTGTGGGCAAGGGCCTGCTGTCGAGCTGATCATCTCAAAATTTAGGGGTAAGGGTCTGCTGCTGATCTTACCCTCTAAAATATTATGGTTGATGGCCTGCTGGTGACCCTCAAAAACATTATGGGTGAGGGCCTGCTGGTGACCCTCTAAAACATTAGGAGCGAGGGCAGCCTAATAAGCATGTTGATATGATGGAGGAGGAGGACAAGAAAAGAGAGATTGAACCATATACCCTTTTTAGTGGTGGAAGGGGTGCATGGGAATATAGTGTATTCAATACACCATAAAAGCAACATTTAGAGTGCCTTTATGTTCAGCTGCTTTCCTCTGGTGGAGTAGAGAAGTCAGAGCCAATCCAGGTCTTGTTCATTTTTATAAGAGTCAACCGGTCAGCATTTTCAGTTAACAGGTGGATGCGCTTATCAGTTATTATGCCCACTAAATACACGCTCTGACAAAACGCTAATGGCGGGGCAGGCCAGCACCTCCAAGGCGTAGAGCGCCAATTTGTGCCACGTGTCCAGCTTGAACACCCAATAGTTGTAAGGCACACAGGAATCACTGAGGAGACTGACACGGTGTGCTACGTACTTCTTCACCATCTTCCAATTTTTTTTCCTCCTTGTGACATTAGGCCGCCCATCAGGTTGAGGGTGCTGGCAGGGTGTCATAAAACTGTCCCAGGCCTTGGAGAGTGTTGCCCTGCCTCTGTTGGAACTGCTGTGTGTTCCCCTCGTCTCCCCTCCTCGGTTGGCCAAGGAACTACGTACTCTGCAGCCAGCGTTGTCAATTTTTACACAAGGACCTTCTGGTATTGCACCATTTTGCTTGTCCTCTCCACCACAGGAATGAGAGATGAGAAGTTTTCTTTGTAGCGGGGGTCGAGAAGGGTGAACAACCAGTAATCGGCGTTGGCCAGAATGCATACAAGGCGAGGGTCACGGGAAAGGCAGCCTAACATAAAGTCAGCCATGTGTGCCAGAGTCCCAACAGACAAGACTTCGCTGTCCTCATCAGGAGGATGACTCTCAATCTCCTCATCCTCTTTCTTCTCTTCTGCCCATCCATGCTGAACACATGGAATTAAACTTCCATGGGTACTACCCTCTGTAGCGGAGGCAACTGTCTCCTGCTCCTCCTCCTCATCATTCAATTTGGGCTGAGAAGATGAACTGAGGGTGGTCTGGCTATAACCCTGTGTACTTTCTTACCCCATTTCCACATCTTCCACATGCAAAGAGTCCGCCTTCATTGTGAGCATCGAGCGTTTGAGTAGACACAGAAGTGGGATGGTTACGCTAACAATAGCGTTATCGCCGCTCACCATCTGTGTTGATTCCTCAAAGTTGCGTAAAACCTCTCAGAGGTCAGACATCAATGCCAATTCGTCGCTTGTGAAGAGCGGAAGCTGACTGGAAAGGCCACGACCATGTGGCAGCTGGTATTACACTACTGCCCTATGCTGCTCACAAAGCCTGGCAAACATGTGGAACGTGGAGTTCCAGGGCGTGCTCACGTTGCACAAAAGTCGGTGGGCTGGCAATTGAAGGCCCTGCTGCAGCGTTGCCAGACCGGCGGAAGCTGTCGATGACTTGCAAAAATGGGAACACACGTGGCGCACCTTCACCAGTAGCTCAGGCAAATTGGGGTAGGTTTTGAGAAACCGCTGAAGCATTAGGTTGAACACGTGGGCTAGGCATGGTATGTATGTGAGCTTGCCGAGTTACGGCTATTATCAGACACAACCATGCCTTGTTGTAGGTTGAGTGGCAAGAGCCACAGCTCAGTCTGGTCCCTTATCCCCTGCCACAGCTCTGAGGCAGTGTGCTGTTTGTCACCTAAGCAGATCAGTTTAAGTTTGGCCTGTTGCCGCTTCCCCACTGCAGTGCTACACTGCTTCCAGTTACTGACTGATGGTTGACTGGTGCTGCAAGATGATAATTCAGAGGTGGAAGTGGAGGAGGAGGCGGAAGAGGAGAAGGGGGGGGTTGCAGCCACTAACGTAGGTGGCGGCGGAAACCCTGATGGAAGTAGAGCCTGCAATCCTTGCCGTCGGTAGCACCTGTGCCATCCCAGGGTACGCTCCCGGCCTCAACAACGTTCACTCAGTGGGCCGTCAGGGAAATGTAGTGTCCCTGGCCAAAAGCACTTGTCCATGTGTCAGTCATTAAAACTGCGTTGGTCAGGGCATGGATGAAGTTACGGGACACATGCTGATGTAAGGCTGGGACTGCACACCTCAAAAAATATTGGCTGCTGGAGACATCAGGCTGCGGAAGGCGTCAGTGTCCACAAGCCTAAATGGCAACATTTCCAGGGCCAGCAATTTGGAAAGGTGCACATTTAGTGCTATGGTCTGTGGGTGGGTGGGTGGCTGGGTATTTGCGCTTTCGTTCAAAGGCCTGCGGTATAGATATCTGTACCCTGCGCTGGGACACAGAAGTGGATGTGCTAGCTGATGGTGCTTGCGAAGGTCCAAGTGCATGGCGGGAGGCATCCGGGCCTGCATCTTGGACAGGGGATTGGCCAGCACGTAACACAGGGGAAGAGGAGGCAGTGGTGTGACCCGCAGACACTGGTTGTAGACCCAGGCGTTTGGCCCACCTATTAGGGTGCTTTGATGCCATGTGGCGGATCATGCTGGTGGTAGTGAGGTTGCTAGTGTTCACGCACCTGCTCATTATGGTACAGCACAGGTTGCAAATGACAATTCTTTTATCATCTGCGTTTTCCTCAAAAAAGTGCCAGACTGCGGAACACCTACCCCAAGGCAAGGGAGATTGCCACAAGGGGATGCTCCGGGGAACAGTTGCGGGTCTGTTTGGTGTGGCCTGCCTTCTCCCTTTTGCCACCCCACTGCCTCTTCCAGCCTGTTGCGGTGCTGCCGATCCCTCCCCCTCTGTACTGCTGTCCTTGCTCGGCTTGCCACCTTCCCAGGTTGGGTCAGTGACTTCATCGTCCTCCACCTCCTCTTCCAATTCCTCACTCTGCTCATCCTCCTGACTTGTTGACCTAACAACATCAATTATTGACAACTGTGTCTCATACTCATCATTAACCTCTTGAGACACTAATTGCGGTTGACTTATTGGCAACTGTGTCTCATCATCATCATCCACCTCATGAAACACTAATTGCCGTTCCCCACCATCATCTTCTTCTGACTGTGGATGCTCCAGAGTTTGGAAATCAGGGCACAAGATCTCCTCATGTCCCTCTTCAAGCCGGCTTGGACAGAGGCCCAAATTAAGGAATGGTGATGAAAGCAGCTCCTTGAAATATCAGAGTGTGGAATCACTTGTATGTCAAGACTCTCAATGGTGGGTGGAAGGAGTATCAGGGTGAGGATTCTGTTGACCAGACTCTTGGCTACTGAGACTGGACTTTGTGGAAGACAGGGTGATGCTTAATCGACTGGAAGCATTATCTGCTGCAATCCAACCGACCACCTGGTCGCACTGGTCTGACTTCGAGAGTGGTGTCCTGCGCCACCCTGCAAACTGGGACATGAAGCTAGGTATCGTGGATGAGTGTGTTTCTTGTGCTCTGGCAGCAGGCACAGTTTCACCACGCCCAAGGCCACGGCCTCTGTGTGCACCATCAGCAGCATGGCCACTTCCCCGTCCCTTACTGCTCGCCTTGCACATATTAAATGGTATATATGCTTGCAAGTATGTCACACGTACAGAAGCGCAGGTTTTGTAAGTGTATGCTCATTGCTCAAATGAAGTACACAAAATGTCACAGATATTTTTAGGATGCGCACACATTAAACAGGAGGTATAGTGCAAGTAATGTCGCTATCACCACTGCCTAATAAAAATGAATGTCACAGATATTTAGGATGCATAAACGTTATACAGGAGGTATAGAGCAAGTAATGTCGCTGTCACCACCGCCTAATAAAAAATTACACTGAATGAATGTCACTGATATTTAGGATGCACAAACGTTATCCAGGAGGTATAGCACAAGTAATGCCGCTGTCACCACCGGCTAAGAAAAAATTACACTGAATGAATGTCACTGATATTTAGGATACACAAACGTTATACAGAAGGTATAGCGCAAGTAATGTCGCTGTCACCAGCGGCTAATAAAAAAAATTACACTGAAATAATGTCACTGATATTTAAGATGGGCAAATGTTATACAGGAGATGTAGCGCAGGTAATGTAGCTGCCACCAGCCACAAAAAAATTTGACTGAATGTCACTGATATTTCGGATACGCAAACGTTATACAGGAGATGTAGCGCAGATAATGTAACTGTCCGCAGCGGACACAGTCTACGGAAAAAGTACATTGGATGTCATGGATATTATTAGGCTGCACACATGTTAGACAGGAGATGTAGTGCAGATAATGTAACTGTCTGCAGCGGCCAAACAATTACAAGCTATTTAGCACAGGTTGCGCTAAAAATATATATTGCTGCCAGATACAACTATAGTCCTTAAAAGGACTTTTGGGTCTCTAACAAGTTTTAGCAATTTAGTGCAGGTTGCACTAAAATATATATTGCTTCTACACACAATAGTTCTTAAAAGTACTTTTGGGTCTCTAACATGTTTTAGCAATTTAGAGCAGGTTGCGCTAAAAATATATATTGCTGCCAAACGCAATAGTCCTTAAAAGGACTTTTGGGTCTACATATAACAAGTATAAAAACTAAAATATTCCCATTTCACTCCCTACACTATCTCTCCCTTCTGCTCTTCAGCTCTCCCTGACTAAGGCCTCATGCACACGACTGTTGTGTGCATCCGTGTCCGTTGTTCCATTTTCCGTGATTTTCTGCGGACCCATTGACTTTCAATGGGTCCGTTGAAAACTCAGAAAATGCACCGTTTTTAATCCGCGTCCGTGATCCGTGTTTCCTGTCCGTCAAAAAAATACCTGTCCTATTTTTTTGACGGACAACGGTTCACGGACCCATTCAAGTCAATGGGTCCGTGAAAAAAAACGGATGCACACAAGATTGTCATCCGCGTCCGTGATCCGTGTCCGTAGGCTACTTTCACACAGACGGATCCGCTGATCCGTCTGCATAAAAGCTTTTTAGATCTGAGTTTTCACTTTGTGAAAACTCAGATCCGACAGTATATACTAACACTGAGGCGTTCCCATAGTGATGGGGACGCTTCAAGTTAGAATATACTTAGAACTGTGTACATGACTGCCCCTTGCTGCCAGGCAGCACCCGATCGCTTACAGGGGGCTGTGATCTGCACAATTAACCCCTCAGGTGCCGCACCTGAGGGGTTAATTGTGCGTATCACAGCCCCCTGTAAGAGATCAGGTGCTGCCAGGCAGGAGGGGGCAGACCCCCCTCCCTCCCCAGTTTTAAATTCATTGGTGGCCAGTGCGGCCCCCCTCCCTCCCTCCCCTGTATTTAACTCATTGGTGGCCAGTGCGGCCCCCCTCCCTCCCCTGTATTTAATTCATTGGTGGCCAGTGCGGCCTCCCCTCCCCCCCCTAATTAAAATGCGCCGCACAGACCTGTCACTTACCAGTAGGAGGAGCGCCCGGCCGGTCATAGACAGCGCAGGTAAGTATAATGCTTCTAAAATTGCTAAGTAACCATGACAGCCAGGACTGCAGTAGCGTCCTGGTTTCCATGGTAACCGATCGGAGCCCCAGCGATTAAACTGGGACTCCGATCGGAAACTCTCCGCTGCCACCAATGATGGGGGGGTGGGGGGATTTTAATTAGGGGGGAGGGGAGGCCGCACTGGCCACCAATGAGTTAAATACAGGGGAGGGAGGGGGGGTCGCACTGGCCACCAATGAGTTAAATACAGGGGAGGGAGGGGGGGCCGCACTGGCCACCAATGAGTTAAATACAAGGGAGGGAGGGGGCCGCACTGGCCACCAATGAGTTAAATACATATACATATACAGTTCTTAGTATATTCTAACTTGAAGCGTCCCCATCACCATGGGAACGCCTCTGTGTTAGAATATACTGTCGGATCTGAGTTTTCATGATATAACTCAAATCCGATGGTATATTCTAACATAGAGGCGTTCCCATTGTGATGGGGACGCTTCAAGTTAAAATATACCATCGGATTGGAGAAAACTCAGATCCGATGGTATAATAGGGACTCCTGAGTTTACATTTAAAGTTAATGGGGGACGGATCCGTTTGAAATTGCACCATATTGTGTCAACGTCAAATGGATCCGTCCCCATTGACTTGCATTGTAAGTCAGGACGGATCCGTTTGGCTCTGCACGGCCAGGCGAACACCAAAATGACTTTTTCCTTCATGTCCGTGGATCCTCCAAAAATCAAGGAAGACCCACAGAAGAAAAAATGGACACGGATCACGGAACTACGGAACCCGTTTTTGCAGACCGGTCGTGGGCATGAGGCCTCCAGCACCTGGACAAACCAGAAGGCTATTGGTACAATATTTTGCGAATAGATGAATGGGACCAAAATATAACATTTTGGTTTAAATGAACAGCATTGAGTTTGGAGACAGGAAAACACTGCTTTCCAGCATAAAACCCTCATCCCATCTGTGAAACCCAGTGGTGGTAGTATCATAGTTTGGGACTGCTTTGCTACGCCTGGGCAGGGATGGGATGCCATCTGTAATGGAAGTGGGTGTGGAAGCACTGTATCAACCAAAAGATTTGACTTTGGGCTAATCCTATAGCTTTTACCCTGGCAGTACCCCAGTATTCACCCTTTATCCCCTGTATGGGATCTAAACTGCAGCAAGGGATCCCCCAGGTTGCTACTTCCTGGAGTAGTCTTTGTGTGATTGACAGCTGTTCCATGGGTCAGATACCAGTACAGGGCACTTAGGTTGCTCAGGGCACTGAGGGGACAGGCAGAATTGTAGTCAGGGACAGGCTGAGGTCAGGGCAGGCCGAGAACGTGCTATATGGTCAGTGGTCCAAGGTCAAAGCATGCAATAAAGCATCAAGATGGAGGTCAGGCACAGGTTAGGTCAAACAGCAGAGGGTCAGAATCCAGTAAACGTGCAGAATGTTGGTACAAGGGCAGACAACAAAACAGACACCTTTGAAGGATACTAGCATGCTAGAACACCTATTGCTCAGGCACCCTCTCACGGTGGTGGTGGTGGGGGGGTATATAAGGTTGTGCACACTGGCCTTTTAAGAACCAAAGGGAGTACATACCCTATGACCAGAGGAGGAAAGGCCTTGCCAGCAATCAGGCCAGAGCCTGTGTGGAAGCACAGAGCAGACCCAGTGGCTGGACCAACTGGGAAAAGGACAGTGAGAGGCGGTGGCTACAAGCCACCATTGTAACACAGTCATTGATGAAAAAATGAATTCTGAATGACACCAGTAACCTCTAAAGGAAAATGTCATGACATTTGTCTGTGGGCTGAATCTCAAGAGAAAGCAGATCATGCAGCAAGACAATGACCCTAAGCACACAAGTCATTCTACCAAAGAATAGTTAAAGAAGAATAAATTTAAAGATTTGGAATGGCCACGTCAAAGTCCTGACCTTAATCCAGCAGAATTGTTGTAGAAGGACTTGAAGCAAGCAGTTCATGGGAAGAAACCCACCAATATAACAGAGTTGAAGCTGTTTTGTATGGAGGAAAGGGCTAAAATTCCTTCAAGCCTGATGTGCAGGACTAATCAACAATTACTGGAAACATTTGGCCTACCTGCACACAAGTGCAAGTTGATAAACAGAAATTCTGCAGATTTCCGTGCATTTTCAAACCAAATCCACACCAAAATCCACATTTTACTTGCACTTTTTGTTGTGAATTTTATGGCAAGGGGTGGAATCCACCAAAAAAAAAAATCACTGAAACAACTGATGTGCTGCGGACTTCAAAACCTGCAAAGTTGGTCAATTTCTCCATGAAAAAAGCAAAGTGTACATGAGACTTATGAAATCTCATCCACTTGCTTTTATTGACTTATGCTGCATTTTTCTGCAAGCAAAACCAGTGTGGAAAAGTTGCGCATGATCCGCAACGTGTCCATAGTTGAAGTTATTGCTACACAGGAGGAAGGGGATGGGGAGGTCACACCAGATACTGTAAGCAAAGGTTCACATACTTTTACCACTCACAAATGTAATTTTGAAACACTTTCTTCAATAAAAAAAATAACCAAGTCTAATATTTTTGACTCATTCAATTCGTTTGGTTACTCTGCTTTCAGGACATATATGGAAATTTGATGTAGTTTAGGTCAAAATTATGCAGAAATATAGAACATTTGGAAGGGTTCACAAACTTTCAAGCACCACTGTAGGTGGCTAGATAGATACAGAATACAAATTATGTTACCTCAGTCCATTAAAGACCAATTTAATCCATCTTACTTGTTCCTTCTTTTTTCCCTTATACTCAGTAATATAGCCTTCATGAATTCATCCATCTTTCATGAAAAAAATTCAGAAAGATATGCAAAATCTGTGGAAAAAAGGCCTGAAAATTAATATATTATTACAACTGTACAGACATTGTTTTAGTAAAACAACCAAGAATGTAAATGTTTTGCCCATCAAATTCCAAACACAATACACAAGGAATTCCAATAAATATTGGATCAAATGCAACACTAGAAAAAAACATCAATTTCATTAATTGCATTTAATTAACAGTAAATGGGTCTGGAATGGAACATTAGACAAAGCAAAGGACTTCAACTATGGTACAACTAAACTATACTTCTCCATTACAACCCAGCCAAAAGCACTAATGTTTCCTCATAATACAATAACAATACATGTAAGTTATTAATAGCTATAAAACAAATAGTTATAATACAAATGTTATTATTGAAGAGACTTTCAGAAGAACTAAGGGGCAAATTTATTAAGACCGGCGTTTTAGACGCCTGTCCTAATAAGCCCCTAAGCTGGCGGTGGATCCGCCGGAGTTATGATGTAGCGCCTGCCACTTCATAACTTCAGCGGATCCTCCCCCGTATCTAAATGTAAGACAGCTTACTAGCTGTCCTACATTTAGACATTTTCCTACACATAGAAAATGGTAAATGAGATGGGCCTGCCGGCCGGTCCCCTTCCGCGCTCACACCATGCCAACTTTTTTAGACTAATCATTTCAGCTTCATAAATGACCCTCTAAGTATTTTTATAACGAACAGTGGTGAAGCTACAGAGAGTGAGTAGGTACAGTATATACTTGTAGGTTGGACTGCGCTGCCTTTATTGTTCAGGTGGTAATGCTCCTTAATTCAAAGCCATCAATATGTGTGGGTATAGGAAAACATCGATCATCACAGATATCCACTTTTTTGTTTGGACAATACTGCGGAACACCAAAGAATCTTAACAATAGTGAAGCACTGGCACCAAGGGTCAAATATAAAAGCATTTAATATACTCAAAAACAAGCTAAAATCACAAGCATGTCAAACAATCAGATGCTTCTCCTGCTTTTGCCCGACGCGGGTTTCGCTCTGCGCTTCGTCGGGGGTAGGGTTGAGCGAACCCGAACTGTAAAGTTTGGGTTCGTACAGAACTTTACGGTGTTCGGCACCCGAACCCGAACATTTCAGTAAAAAGTTCGGGTTCGGTGTTCGGGTAATATTAATATACCATCGGATCGGAGTCTTCTCCAATCCGATGGTATATTTTAACTTGAAGCTTCCCCATCACCATGGGAATGCCTCTATGTTAGAATATACCATCGGATTTGAGTTAGATCGTGAAAACTCAGATCCGACAGTATATTCTAACACATAGGCGTTCCCATGGTGATGGGGACGCTTCAAGTTAGAATATACTAAGAACTGTGTACATAACTGCCCCCTACTGCCTGGCAGCACCCGATCTCTTACAGGGGGCTGTGATCCGCACAATTAACCCCTCAGGAGCCGCACCTGAGGGGTTAATTGTGCGGAACTCAGCCCCCTGTAAGAGATCGGGTGCAGGCAGGTAGCAGGGGCCAGACCCCCTCCCTCCCCAGTATTAAAATCATTGGTGGCCAGTGTGGCCCCCCCTCCCTCCCCAGTATTAAAATCATTGGTGGCCAGTGCGGCCCCCCCACCCCCACCTGTTAAAATCATTGGGCGTTATTGCGGCCCCCCATTAAAATCATTGGTGTCCAGCGCGGCCTCCACTCTTCCCCCCCTAATTAAAATCATTGGTTAATAACCCCCCTCCCCCCCATCATTGGTGGCAGCGGAGTGGCAGTTCCGATCGGAGTCCCAGTTTAATCGCTGGGGCTCCGATCGGTTACCATGGCAGCCAGGACGCTAGTGCAGTCCTGGCTGCCATGGTTACCTAGCACTTTTAGCAGCATTAGGCCTCATGCACACGACTGTTTTTTTTTGCGGTTCGCAAAAACTGGTTCCGTTTTTCCGTGATCCGTGACCGTTTTTTCGTCTGTGGGTCTTCCTTGATTATTGGAGGATCCACAGACATGAAAAAAAAGTCGTTTTGGTGTCCGCCTGGCCGTGCAGAGCCAAACAGATCCGTCCTGAATTACAATGCAAGTCAATGGGGACGGATCCGTTTGACGTTGACACAATATGGTGCAATTTCAAACGGATCCGTCCCCCATTGACTTTCAATGTAAAGTCAGGAGTTAATATACCATAGGATCAGAGTTTTCTCCAATCCGATGGTATATTTTAACTTGAAGCGTCCCCATCACCATGGGAACGCCTCTATGTTAGAATATACCATCGGATTTGAGTTACATCGTGAAACTCAGATCCGACAGTATATTCTAACACAGAGGCGTTCCCATAGTGATGGGGACGCTTCTAGTTAGAATATACTACAAACTGTGTACATGACTGCCCCCTGCTGCCTGGCAGCACCCAATCTTTTACAGGGGGCTGTGATCAGCACAATTAACCCTTCAGGTGCCGCACCTGAAGGGGTTAATTGTGCGTATCATAGCCCCCTGTAAGAGATCAGGGGCTGCCAGGCAGCAGGGGGCAGACCCCCCTCCCTCCCCAGTTTGAATATCATTGGTGGCCAGTGTGCGGCCTCCGTCGGCCCCCCTCCCCCCCTCTATTGTAATTTCATTGGTGGCCAGTGTGCGGCCTCCCCCCCCCTGTCACAACCAGACAGCTGAGAAGCTCTGACAGGAGCCATCTAGAACCTCCTCCTTGAGTTTCTTTGTTTTGGTTTCAGTTCCTCATCTCGTTAGCCTATCTCAGCTGTCATGCAGTTGGACTGATTGCTTCCCTTTAAGTTCCTCCCCATAATGCATTAGGTTGCGGCTTATACAACTTCCTGGAGTGTGTGTGCTTGCTGTTCCTAGTTCCCAGTCGTCTGCAAGATAAGTGCTGTTTATGTATTTGTGATTTTCTGTTTACTGGATCCAGGTGACCCTGACTCCCTCCGTGTCTGTGTAGGGAGCCGGTGGTCGTGTCCCCTCACTATTGTAGGGTCTTCAGGTGTAAGATAGTCGAGGTACGTGGATATGCGCCCATCCACCTTTGGGGTGTTTGCATAGGCTGAGCAGTCAGGGAGAGTGGCAGGTCTCATGCAGGGGTCTCCCTTTTGTTCCTTAGTTGTGGATCCAGTGAGTCATAGATTATATTGTATTGTCTTGTTTCCCTGTACACCATCCGTGACATTATAAGCCGCCAAAACCGTCTCAAGCATGGATCCGGTTTCACTTTTGGCTGAACGCTTCCAGGGTCTTTCATTGGAGGTAGCTGATCTCCGTAAGACTTTTTCTCAGTTTCAAGTGACCGGTTCAGCTTGCGTTCATGGAGTTTGTTCTGAGCCTAAGATCTCGCTCCCGGATACGTTCTCCGGGGGTAGTGAGAATTTTGTGCGTTTTAGAGAGGCTTGCAAACTCCATTTTCGCCTTCTTCCCCATTCCTCTGGTGATGAGAAACTGAAACCAAAACAAAGAAACTCAAGGAGGAGGTTCTAGACGGCTCCTGTCAGAGCTTCTCAGCTGTCTGGTTGTGACACCCCCCGGCCCCCCCTCTTTTGTATTAATATCATTGGTGGCCTGTGAGGGGTTAATTGTGCGGATCACAGCCCCCTGTAAGAGATCAGGTGCTGCCAGGCAGCAGGGGGCCAGACCCCCTTCCCTCCTCAGTATTAAAATCATTGGTGGCCAGTGCGGCTCCCCCCACCCCCTCCCTATTAAAATCATTGGTGGCTAGTACGGTCCCCCACCCCCTATTAAAATCATTGGTGGCTAATGCGGCCCCCCCACCCCCACCCACCCCCTATTAAAATCATTGGTGTCCAGTGTGGCCTCCCCTCTCCCTCCCCCTAATTAAAATCATTGGTTAACAACCCCCCTCTCCCCCATCATTGGTGGCAGCGGAGCAGCAGTTCCGATCGGAGTCCCAGTTTAATCGCTGGGGCTCCGATCGGTTACCATGGCAGCCAGGATGCTACTGTAGTCCTGGCTTCCATGGTTACTTAGCACTTTTAGCAGTATTATACTTACATGCGCTGTCTGTGGCCGGCCGGCGCTCCTCCTACTGGTAAGTGAAAGGTCTGTGCGGAGCATTGCTTATAGCACAGACCTGTCACTTACTAGTAGGAGTAGCGCTCGGCCGGCCACAGACAGCGCACGTAAGTATAATGCTGCTAAAAGTGCTAAGTAACCATGGCAGCCAGGGGGGTTGTAAACCAATGATTTTAATTAGTGGGGGAGAGGAGAGGCCGCACTGGACACTAATGATTTTAATGGGGGGGGCCGCACTAACCACCAATGATTTTAACAGGGGGGGGTCGGGGGCCGCACTGGCCACCAATGATTTTAATACTGGGGAGGGAGGGGGGTCTGGCCCCTGCTGCCTGGCAGCACCCGATCTCTTACAGGGGGCTGAGTTCCGCACAATTAACCCCTCAGGTGCGGCTCCTGAGGGGTTAATTGTGCGGATCACAGCCCCCTGTAAGAGATCGGGTGCTGCCAGGCAGTAGGGGGCAGTTATGTACACAGTTCTTGGTATATTCTAATTTGAAGTGTCCCCATCACCATGGGAACGCCTCTGTGTTAGAATATACTGTCGGATCTGAGTTTTCACGATCGAGAAAACTCAGATCTGAAAAAGCTAATACTATTATTTTCCATTATAACGGAAAATAATAAAGTGAAGTTCGGGTCCCCATTGACTTTAATGGGGTTCGGGTTCAAGTTCGAATCAAGTTCGGGTGCCGAACCCGAACTTTTTTTTAAAGTTCAGCCGAACTCCCCGAACATCTTGGTGTTCGCTCAACTCTAGTCGGGGGCCATACTCCTCCCCCTTCGGGGATGTCTTTAAATACGCAGGTATGTCCAGCCTCCAATGCTCGTAATAAATTAACACGTAACCTTAATACATAAAAATACTCATAAAAACAAAAATTCAACTTCCCATTACATCAACATTAAATAGTCCTCCTAATAATGTATAAATCTACTAAAGGTTTTTTATAGGTACAGTAGGCAGGCACTCAACATCTGGTCCAACACAGATAGTTAGATAAAATCCACATTTAGGCTACATGCCCACGACCGTGGTGTGTTTTGTGGTTTGCAAATCGCAGATCCGCAAAACACGGATGGCGTCCGTGCGTATTCCGAAATTTGCGGAACGGCATGGATAGGCTGTAATATAACTGCCTATTCTTGTCCGCAAAGTACGGACAAGAATAGGACATGTTATATTTTTTTTGCGGTCCACGGAACTGAGCAATGGATGCAGACAGAACACGGAGTGCTGTCCGCATCTTTTGCGGCCCCATTGAAGTGAATGGGTCTGCATCCAAGACAAAAAAACTGCGGCTCGGATGCGGACCAAAACCACAGCCGTGTGCATGTAGCCTTATTCAAATACATAGGTTATACACTGCTCAAAAAAATAAAGGGAACACTTAAACAACACAATGTAACTCCAAGTCAATCACACTTCTGTGAAATCAAACTGTCCACTTAGGAAGCAACACTGGGTGACAATCAATTTCACATGCTGTTGTGCAAATGGGATAGACAACAGGTGGAAATTATAGGCAATTAGCAAGACACCCCCAATAAAGGAGTGGTTCTGCAGGTGGTAACCACAGACCACTTCTCAGTTCCTATGCTTCCTGGCTGATGTTTTGGTCACTTTTGAATGCTGGCGGTGCTTTCACTCTAGTGGTAGCATGAGACGGAGTCTACAACCCACATAAGTGGCTCAGGTAGCGCAGCTTATCCAGGATGGCACATCAATGCGAGCTGTGGCAAGAAGGTTTGTTGTGTCTGTCAGCGTAGTGTCCAGAGCATGGAGGCGCTACCAGGAGACAGGCCAGTACATCAGGAGACGTGGAGGAGGCCGTAGGAGGGCAACAACCCAGCAGCAGGACCGCTACCTCCGCCTTTGTGCAAGAAGGAACAGGAGGAGCACTGCCAGAGTCCTGCAAAATGACCTCCAGCAGGCCACAAATGTGCATGTGTCTGCTCAAACGGTCAGAAACAGACTCCATGAGGGTGATATGAGGGCCCGACGTCCACAGGTGGGGGATGTGCTTACAGCCCAACACCGTGCAGGACGTTTGGCATTTGCCAGAGAACACCAAGATTGGCAAATTCGCCACTGGCACCCTGTGCTCTTCACAGATGAAAGCAGGTTCACACTGAGCACATGTGACAGATGTGACAGAGTCTGGAGACGCCGTGGAGAACGTTCTGGTGCCTGCAACATCCTCCAGCATGACCGGTTTGACATTGGGTCAGTAATGGTGTGGGGTGGCATTTCTTTGGAGGGCCGCACAGCCCTCCATGTGCTCACCAGAGGTAGCCTGACTGCCATTAGGTACCGAGATGAGATCCTCAGACCCCTTGTGAGACCATATGCTGGTGCGGTTGGCCCTGGGTTCCTCCTAATGCAAGACAATGCTAGACCTCATGTGGCTGGAGTGTGTCAGCAGTTCCTGCAAGACAAAGGCATTGATGCTATGGACTGGCCCGCCCGTTCCCCAGACCTGAATCCAATTGAGCACATCTGGGACATCATGTCTCGCTCTATCCACCAACGTCACGTTGCACCGCAGACTGTCCAGGAGTTGGCTTTAGTCCAGGTCTGGGAGGAGATCCCTCAGGAGACCATCCGCCACCTTATCAGGAGCATGCACAGGCGTTATAGGGAGGTCATACAGGCACGTGGAGGCCACACACACTACTGAGCCTCATTTTGACTTGTTTTAAGGACATTACATCAAAGTTGGATCAGCCTGTAGTGTGTTTTTCCACTTTAATTTTGAGTGTGACTCCAAATCCAGACCTCCATGGGTTAAAAAATTTGATTTCCATTTTTTTATTTTTGTGTGATTTTGTCGTCAGCACATTCAACTATGTAAAGAACAAAGTATTTCAGAAAAATATTTAATTAATTTAGATCTAGGATGTGTTATTTTTGTGTTCCCTTTATTTTTTTGAGCAGTGTATATATTGGTAACTAAAACCCCAAACGTAAATTACCTCAAAAAAATCACTAATATATAGTTAGAAATATAGTAGTATAAGTAAAAGAAGCATAAACCAAAAAATATATAATAAAAAAATATATAAAAATCCCAATTCGAGCTTATTATGATGTAGCTTAAGGGGAATATGTTCAATTCCAGAAAATTTTACTTATGCATACAGGTGGTAGAATAACTCAAACTTCGTTCACATTATTTCCAAGTTAACAAAAATGCAGGAAAGGAAAAAGAGAAAAAGGGAAAAATATTGGCATTTTTGAATATTTTTATTAGCTGTATATATACACCAGTTTGTTAGTTTGAGTGATTCATCCGCATATCTACCACTCAGGTTCATGTATATATTACAAATGAGTAAATGGTTAAATGGTTAATAGTTCATACGATTGGTGCTGTGGTTAATGTTTCATATTGCACATCATAGAGAGTAAGTATGTTAGTCTGGCTTGTTGCTCTGTGTTAAAATGATGTTAATGCAGCCAAACTTGTAGAATATAGATGGTGAGTCAATTAGTTTGCTATTCACTGTTAGGTGATTTGTCGTTAGCTGATGCCGGTGGCGTCCCACCCGGTAATCAGCTTCACTCACCCTACTTGCCGGGAGCTTGCGATCTCTGGAGTTTTAGCCGTGTAAGTTGTGCGCTGAAGTTGGTATCCCACGTGGTATATTCCATAGTTCTGGCTGCATAGGCTGTACACCGAAGTTGGCGTCCCACGTGTTGTACTCCACGTCACGTGTTTTCCTGCTTTCGGATCATTTATTGCAGTATTCCTGTGTAATTGTTCCACTGCTTCTATTATCAGATCGTGATTTTAGATATTATAAAGATAATATCCCTTAGAGTGGGACAATGTGGGTCTTGGTGGGTAGTCACAGTATCGCAAGACGCGTTTCGAGGTACTCCGACCTCTTCCTCAGTGGCCATGTTTTGGAATATGGGACTTCCCTCTAATATACCTACTTGAAATAAACCTAACTAAAGACCTGACATGGAGTTCATTCACAAAGATTTTTAGAGAACTGTTAAGCCCAAAATAGCATAAAATGTGATCAATCTGATATCAGATACATTGTCTCTATTGTTTTTGTTATATGCCATAACTGTATGTAATCATATACTGTTAAAAAACAAAAAACGCATATGAGTTTTCTGTGCGTTTTTTACACACAGATGCGTTTTTTTCATCAATCCCTGCTATTTTGTCTATTATATTCATTTTCCACTCTTAAAAGTACACAAGTAAAATAACACAAGTAACATAACACATAAGTATTTTTTATTTTTTTATTATCTATTTTTTGGTTTTTTACTATTTTTACTATATATTATATTTTTTTGGGGGTAATTTACATTTGTGGTTTTAGTTGGCAATATATATAACCTATTTATTTGAATAAATGTGGATTTTATCTAACTATCTGTGTTGGACCAGATGTTGACTGCCTGCCTACTGTACCTATAAAAAACCTTTTGCGCTTCTAGTGACTGGGTGAGTCACTTTAGTCAGAGCACCAATTCCACGAAATAGGAAAGAAGAGCCGCTATAAATACCTTTTTCATAAATCTACTAAACTCTTCTTAAATACCCTACTTTCTTAAAAAGCTTTCATAGCCATGCCTACTCTAATCAAATCCCCTCCCCTAGTCTTTTCAACCAGGTTCACTAATTCCATTCATACATCTCTGATAGCACATGACTTCGCCAGGAACTGCTCACATGATAAAAATCCACCTATCATTAGTGATGGACGAACATCGGCCGTGACGGTTCACGAACGCGATCGCATGCACGCGATCAAATATTCGCGAACCGCAAGTTCGCGGCGGGCCCCATTGACTTTAATGGCAGGCGAACCTGAAAAACCTTCAGCTCATATTTGCAGCCACTAAATACTTAGTAGAAGTGTACAAATACTCCCACAACGTGGACAGTGACATACTAGAGGGGGATCAATGAGAAAAATTCCAACAAAAAATATGTATCTTAATCAGGGGACATTTTAATGCATCTAAAAGGGAAATTCTCTGAAATGTGCCCTGCTGGAGCCTAGAAAGATTTTATTTTAGTCCACAGGAGTACGGGCCTGACATAAAAGAAATTGTGATTATGTGGCTCGAGGTACATTATGCGGTCACTGAATAATAATTTTACTATAGCCAACTTTTTTTTTCACTTTTTTGGGTGGCAACTGGTAAATCACACCAGTAGAAATTATTTGTTCCAATGTCGTTTGTCACTATCTAACGCAGCAAAACCACAAACAAATGCTGCACTACCCAAATGCACAATATAGAAAGTATATAATTGGTATATAACATCCTTGCTTCAATCATTTTTTTGGGGGGGGCAACTGGTATTTCACACCAGTAGAAATTATTTGTTCCAATGGCGTTTGTCACTCTGTGTAGCAGAGGTAACGCAGCAAAACCGCAAACAAATGCTGCACTAACCAAATGCACTATATAGAAAGTATATTACTGGTATATAACACCCCTGCTTCAATCATGTTTTTTAGGGGGCAACTGGTATTTCACACCAATAGAAATTATTTGTTCCAATAGCGTTTGTCACTATCTGTAGCTGAGGTAACGCAGCTAAACCGCAAACAATTGCTGCACTACCTAAATGCACAATATAGAAAGTGGATAATTGGTATATCACACCAGTAGAAATTATTTGTTCCAATATCGTTTGTCACTATCTGTAGATGCGGTAACGCAGCAAAACTGCAAACAAATGCTGCACTACCCAACTGCACTATATAGAAAGTATATTATTGGTATATAACACAATCACAGAAAATAATGCACTATAATAATAGATGCAAGCATAACATATGGACTAAGCCCTCACTCTATTGATAAAATCTGAGACACTTGGTCAATATATTTTGATCTAAGCCCACCTACCAAGCGACAAGGTGGTCTCAGTTCAGACGGGTCCTACGCTAAACCTGCCTATGCCGTTATGCATTTATGTTCAGGAGCACAGACCCCGCACATGTAGTGTGTTGCTCCTAGTTACCTCCATGTGCAACAGCAACCGGTGAGAGGAGGAGCACACACACATATATGTACCACCTTAATCAAGGTCAACTATTAGATAGGTGGGGCAAAAGTGCACATGAATACTACTCCCAAAATGGGAGCGTATTCACAAATGAAGGTGCCACTCCTTCAAGACAAGTTAAACAAATCACGAAAAAAATATATAAAACATCCTGCTTTTATTTATTTTTTCCGTGATTTGTTTAACTTGTCTTGAAGGAGTGGCACCTTCATTTGTGAATACGCTCCCATTTTGGGAGTAGTATTCATGTGCAATTATTTGTTCCAATAGTGTTTGTCCCTCTCTCTAGCTGCAGTATCGCAGCAGAACCACACACAACTGCTGCACAATACAAATGCACTATTATATACTTTCTATGTTAGGAAGTATATTATAAGTATATCACACCCCTCAGTAAGTCACACCTATCGATAGCACACCTATACCAGTCCTTAAAAGGACTTTTGTTGGCCTATTAGCTAGTGTTTGGTGTCCCTAACAGCCTGTCCCTGCTCCACAAAGCAACCTCTCCCTACACTGGCAAAAGACTAAATATAAAATGGCAGCCAGATCGGGTTTATTTATAAGGTATGGGGTATGTCCATGTGCTGAAACGTCTCAATTGGCTGTCCTGTACCACCTGATGGATGTGTCATGGGTCAAAGTCCTTCACAATGTAAAAGAATATGGCGCTGGCGGACATCGCCATATGTTCGCCCGTTCGGCGAATCGTGAACGAGTAAAGTTCACCACGAAACGACCGCCAGGTAAACCGCAAGGCCATCTCTACCTATCATAGACTACACATCTTCCATTCATAAAGATCCTAGCTGATCACTCGCTTATTTACAAGCTTTCAAACTTATATTAACTTCAGTATTCGGTACAGACACGTTCAGATTAAACAAGATTTAAGGTCAAACTCCACATTTAACCCATGTGGTTGTAACGTATTGAGTTTATATATCCATTCCACTTTGCAGCGGTTAATCTGCGCAATAGGGTCTCCTCCACGCCAGTGAGGTTTAACCAGTTCAATACTGATACATTTTAAACCTCTAGGATTTTTTTGTGGACATTTTAAAAATGCAGTGACACACTATGTGTCTCAAGACCCTTTCTGACATCCCTAATATGTTCTTAGACCCTCATTTTTAATTTTCTCATAGTTCGTCCTGCATATTGGAGTCCACATGGGCACTCCAATAGATAGTTCTCACAGGTAATTTATCCTCTTATTTTATTCTCTTATTTAATTTTAATCCTCAGATTTTCATTGGTGGAACGTATGGTATTTTCATCTCTTTCTATTTTCCAAAACCCTATTTTTACACGCTAAACAAAAACCGCACCAAATAAACTTTTATTTTCTGGAATTAGAGGTTCTCACTGGAATAGAGCTGAGCACTAGATGGTTACGAAGGTTCGGAGCTTTTTTAAAAACAATAACTGGTTGCTTAGGGATTTCTTTTCCCAGAACAGGATAATTTTTTAACCTCTCCCAATTCTTTTTAATAGCGTTCTTTATAAAACCAGCGTTTGTATTATATTGTGTAAGAAATCCTTGTCTTTCTTCAACCTTCCATTTTTCTTTTTATTTGCCCCTTCCTCTATCTCTTTACTACTTTTCTCTAGCTTCTCTCTTCTATATCCCTTCTCCAAAAACCGCTCCTGGATCACTCGACTTTGCACTCTAAAATCATAAATTTTTGTACAGTTACGATGGATTCTTTTAATTTGTCCTTTTGGTATGTTCTGAAGCCATCTACATCATGGATTCCATGGGCATGGTAGCTATAACTATCAGCATGGAAACCGCTACTATTGGAATCAACATAGGCAGCGTCCTCAGCAACAAAAACGGTACTATGGGGGTTATAAACAGCAGCCCTAGTACCGGAATCAAGAATATAAAGGAGATATAACTACGCAATTACATACTCAAAGAGATTTACCTGCCAAAAAACTACATTTTCCCCACCAGGCGATGAGAGGGAACCAGAGAGACAATGTAGTAGAGCAGAAAACACAAAAGAACAATGTAATGAAGTGCAATGATGACCCCTCCAAAAAAGAAATCATATAGAGGAAAAGGGGAAAGAGGGAAGTCTGAGTCCAAATCCCAAAAAAAGCAGAGAGAAGTAAAAGTGATTTTTTTACCTGAGCTCATATACTCTTTCTGAACAAGAAAAAAAATGTCCTAGGGAAGGGTTTAAAATTTGCACCTACCAACAGGTTCAACAAATCTGAGGAAACTTAATATTGCAAAATATTATATTAACAATCAAGCACCCCCTTAAAAAAACGCAGATGCAGGAAATGGGATGATTCACACAAATTTGCGTGATAAATCTACAAAAAAAAAAAGAGAAGGGAGAACGAGTGTATAAAGGCTTTTTAAGAGGGGCCTCTTGAAGGAACTAGATAATCTAAATGCAGCCCAGGCAATTTAATCTGACATTAGAGGAGAAGAAAGCATTAAAAAATTTGGAGAATAATGCTAGTATTGTTATAAAACCAGCAGATAAAGGGGAAGGGGGTAGTGGTGATCGATGTCGAGAAATATGAGGCAGAAATGCAGAGATTGTTATCTGATCAGGACACCTATTTAGTGTTAAAAAATAATCCAACTGTAGATTTTGAGTTTGAAATGGATAGGCTACTTTTGAAAGGGTATAAAGATGGGATTCTAAATAAAAAGGAATATGAATATCTGACTATAAAATTCCCAGTTACCCGGTGATATATCATCTGCCTAAAATACATAAAAACTTAAAGGGAACCTGTCATGTGGATATTTGATTATAATCTAACAAATTATATACAATCATTAACTACTAAAAAGTGCCTTAGATGTATTCACTTACTGGTGTGACAGATGGTTACCTCACAATATACACACAAAGATGCCGAATTCCGCATGCTAATGAGCTGATTTGAGTCCAGCGTGATGTCAGTGAGTCCAGCGTTTATTTAATTAACAGCTATAGCCCACTCCCCTGCCCACCTGCTGCTGATTCATATGGAAAATAACTGTCAATCAGCAGCAGGTAGGCGGGGAGAGTCAGGAGCTCATGAATATTCAGGACTCATCATTATGAGCTGGAGCTTTTCAATACAAGATGTTGGCAGATTGACTGGGTCAATTAAAGAAAGTGACCCAGCATTTTGCTAAGAGAATCAGTCACTTATTTATGTTGCCCTTAGTTAGAACACCATAAAACTGATGGCAGGTTCCCTTTAAGTAATCCTCCAGGAAGACCGATAGTCTTGGGGATTAATTCATTAACCAGTAGATTAATAGAATATGTCGACTTTTTTCTCCAAAAATATGTAGCCCAGGCTCCTTCATATCTAACAGACTCTAGTAGTGTGATTGAACTAATCAGCAGTTTGGGGGCCAGTGATGAGAATACCTGGCTAGCTACAGTTGATGTAACCTCCCTATATACAGTAATTCTGAAAGACCTTGGTCTCAAGGTGATTGAAACTGAATTAAATAAGGATCCCCAATGTCAAGTGAACAGGGAAAATTCATCATTGTTTGTGTAGATTTTTGCCTTTGCCATAACAATTTTTGGTTTAACAGCATTTACTATCTGCAGAAGACTGGGACCGCGATGGGGTTACACTAACAGTGTCGCGCCAGTACATCGATGATTGTTTACTTATATGGAAGGGAGAGAAACTAGGGCTGGAGGATTTTATTACCGAACTAAATAGGAATAACTGGAACTTAAAATTTACTAGTAATATAAGTGCATCACCTGTCAATTTTTTAGACCAAACGATAGTTTTAAAACAAAAACTTTCTATAAAGATACAGATGTAAATGGGTATATTGATATTAGCAGCTGCCATTACGGTCCCTGGCTTCAGAACATACGGAAAAGACAAATTAAAAGAATCCATCGTAA
Organism: Bufo bufo; assembly: GCF_905171765.1. Lineage (NCBI taxonomy): Eukaryota > Metazoa > Chordata > Amphibia > Anura > Bufonidae > Bufo > Bufo bufo. The sequence continues at coordinate 316,151,626 of NC_053390.1, forward strand.
TTTTCAAAAATGGATGATTTTAGAGTATAAAGTCGAGTAGTTCAGGACCGTTTTTATGGTCACAGATTGTTTTTAGGCCCCTTGCAGACGAGCGTGTCTGGATTAGGTCCGGATGTGGTGCGAATGCGTTCAGTTAAAAATGCGTGATTTTGCAGGCAAAGTCATTCAGTTTTGCCTGCGATCGCGTTCGGTTGTGCAGTTTTTATTGCGCAGATGCAATGCGTTTTGATGCGTTTTGCACGCGCGTGATAAAAAACTGAATGTATACAAACAACATCTCTTAGCAACCATCCATGAAAAACTCATCGCATCCACACTTGCGGATGCGATGCGATTTTCATGCAGCTCCATTCACTTCTATGGGGCCAGCGTTGTGTGAAAATCACAGAATATAAAACATGCTGTGATTTTCACACAACGCACAAGTGATGCGTAAAAACCAATGAGAATTGAAATAAATGGGTCCAGATTCCGTGCGGGCGCAATGCGTTAGCATCACCCATTGCACCCACGCGGAATACTCGCTCGTGTGAAAGGGGCCTTAACCAGTTCAAGACCAGGCCATTTACCCCCCTTCAGGGGCTGACTAGAATCTGCGGTGCAGCGTATGGTGGCATTTTTTTTATTATATTTTATTTTGTCTTTATTTTTTATTTTATTTTTTAGATTTTGTGCCTCTCATAAGGGCATACAAGACTTTTGGGGAGAATTTAAACATTAAATGGGAAGCATTTAAACATTACTGGGGTTATTTATCAAACTAACGTAGACCTGGCTTAGTTGCCCATAGCAACCAATCAGATTCCACCTTTCATTTTTTACTTCTTTGGAAAATGAAAGGTGGAATCTGATTGGTTGCTATGGGCAACTAAGCCATGTCTACTTTACACCAGTTTGATCAATAACCCCATACATTTTTTTATTCCTATTTTCTTCTTTAAGGGGGCTGACATACAGTTGTGTTCCAAATTATTCAAAAATGTACATTTGTAATTGTGTTCAGAATGAAATCTTACAAGGACTTTTTAAAGAACCAAATGCAACTAAAATGACATCAATTGTTTTTGTAATACAGTATTAAATGTTTTTTTTGGTGATTTCTTCATTGACACAATTATTCAACCCCTTAAAGACTACCACTCTTAAGAACAGAGGTTCATTCAAGTATTTTCGATCAGGTATTGAAAACACCTGTGGATGTCAAGGAGCAGCAATCAAGCATAATAAGCACCAATTAGGCAGATTTAAAAGGACTGTGATACTCAGCTCCTTCTAGACATTTACTGGTGTGTTTACAAACATGGTGAAGTCAAGAGAATGGTCCAGGAAGACAAGAGAAGAGGTGATTTCTCTTCACAGGAAGGGCAATGGCTATAAGAAGATTGCAAAGATGTTAAACATACCAAGAGACACCATAGGAAGCATCATTCGCAAATTCAAGGCAAAGAGCACTGTTGAAACGCTACCTGGTCGTGGCAGAAAGAAGATGCTGACTTCGACTGCTGTGCGCTACCTGAAGTGCAAAGTGGAGAAAAGTCCCCGTGTGACTGCTGAGGAACTGAAAAAAGATTTGTCAGATGTGGGTACTGAAGTTTCAGCTCAGACAATAAGGCGCACACTGCGTAATGAAGGCCTCCATGCCAGAACTCCCAGGCGCACCCCCTTGCTGTCTCCAAAGAATAAGAAGAGTCGACTGCAGTATGCCAAAAGTCATGTGGACAAACCACTAAAGTTTTGGGATAGTGTTCTGTGGACTGATGAAACAAAATTAGAACTGTTTGGGCCCATGGATCAACGCTATGTTTGGAGGAGGAAGAACAAGGCCTATGAAGAAAAGAACACTTTGCCTACTGTGAAGCATGGCGGGGGGTCAATCATGCTTTGGGGCTGTTTTGCTTCTACAGGTACAGGGAAGCTTCAGCGTGTAAAAGGTACCATGAATTCTCTTCAGTACCAGGAGATATTGGATGAAAATGTGATGCAGTCCGTCACAAACCTGAGGCTTGGGAGACATTGGACCTTTCAACAGGACAATGATCCCAAGCATACCTCCAAGTCCACTAGAGCATGGTTGCAGATTAAAGGCTGGAACATTTTGAAGTGGCCATCGCAGTCACCAGACTTAAATCCGATTGAGAACCTCTGGTGGGACTTAAAGAAAGCAGTTGCAGCGCGCAAGCCTAAGAATGTGACTGAACTGGAGGCATTTGCCCATGAAGAATGGGCGAAGATACCCGTAGATCGCTGCAAGACACTTGTGTCAAGCTATGCTTCACGTTTAAAAGCTGTTATAACTGGAAAAGGATGTTGTACTAAGTACTAAGATTGAATGTCACTTGGGGGTTGAATAAAACTGATAATGATGTGAGCACAGAAAAGACATTTGTGGTTATTTCATTATAAATGTTATGTTATATTTGTCTGACTTACAAGTGCCTCTTTGATTTAATTGTAAACAAGATGACTGAAATGATTAAAATCAATGTCAAACTGGCCAAAACACTCAATTTCAGTGGGGGTTGAATAATTTTGAAAACAACTGTATTAGCTCCAATCACAGGGATAATACAGCCCCCAGAACAATGCAATAACCGGCCACCGGTGATCACTTGATCACTGGGACAGAAACAGGAGGTGTCATTGCCACTTCCTGATCTTTATACACAAGGCTCACTGAGTGCCATGTATGCAACGATGTGAAAGGTAGGGACAGTAAAAAACCATCCCTGCCTTCTCTATGGGGATCCCATTTATCATTGACAGCGGGCTTCCCGTTCCCAAGGATGCTCCCTAATCGTCTGCAATGTCCTTGCAGAGATAAATAGCATCTGCCCAGACGTATATAGCCAAGAGGTGGTGGCAAACAGTTAAATAGAAAATTTCACGATATTCTAGCATCCTGTTTTCCATATTTTTACTAAGATAAAATATTTGTTTTCTCTAATGTGTCTAAAGACAGGTCACTGCTCTTTCTGCAGGTACTTAGGGCTCATGCAATACGGAAGACATCTGTGTGCATTCTGTATTTTGAGGAACAGAACAGCTGGCCCCTAATAGAACAGTACTATCCTTGTCCGTAATGTGGACAATAATTAGACATGTTTTATTTTTTTGTGGAACGGACATACGGAAACGTAATGCACACAGAGTAACTTCGATTTTTTTTGTGGACCCATTGAAATTAATGGTTCCACATACGGTCCGCAAAAAAAACGGAACAGACACGGAAAGAAAATACGTTCGTGTGCATGAGCCCTTAATCTTGGATCACCAATACATTTACTTTCCCCTCCATGACATCACATACAACACGTCCAAATGTATCCAATGTCTATGGCAAAGATGTAAAATAAATGACATGGTATATACCACAACAAAGCAGCATACTACATTTACTAAGGAGAACCATTGAAAAGGAAGTCGGAAGATTGTTGTTCTAAGTTTCCACAGTCTGGTAGCCTGACAGGGTTATCCAAACATCTGCGAGTCTGTCTGCATTTTGTTGGAGTGAAATCACATTTATATAGTTTATCTTATTTACTTAACAAATCCTTAGACTAATTCATTTGTTAACAGCACTGGCTTAGTTATTTATGTGAGCAAGATAAGAATGGCATTTGCTGTTTAAAATCTATGACAAATCTAATATTAGAGTATATTTTTAATATGTTGAAGAAATATTTCTGTACTCACGTGAATTTCCATTGATTACACTCATGTAGCATATCAGTAGGACACATTGCTAATTTGCTGCATATATGTAATTTGCCTAATTAACATATTGAGGGAGATATATCAAAACTAGAGGAAAGAAAAAGTGGAGTAGTTGCCCATGTCAACTAATCAATTGCTGCTTTCATTTTCCAAAGGGCCTCTGAAACATGACAATGGGAACTAAGGCTACTTTCACACTCGCATTTCGGGGGATCCGTCATGGATCTGCAAAAACGGATCCGTTACAATATTACAACCGCATGCATCCGTCATGAACGGATCCGTTTGTATTATCTGTAACATAGCCAAGACGGATCCATCATGAACTCCATTGAAAGTCAATAGGAGACGGATCCGTTTTCTAGAGTGCCAGATTGTGTCAGAGGAAACGGATCCGTCCCCATTGACTTACATTGTGTGCCAGGACGGATCTGTTTGGCTCAGTTTCGTCAAGCGGACAGCAAAAAGCTGCAAGCAGCGTTTTGGTGTCCGCCTCCAGGGCGGAATGGAGACGGAACGGAGGCAAACTGAGGCATTCTGAGCGGATCCTTTTCCATTCAGAATGCATTAGGGCAAAACTGATCCGTTTTGGACCGCTTGTGAGAGCCCTGAACGGATCTCAGAAATGGAAAGCCAAAACGCGAGTGTGAAAGTAGCCATAATTGTTTTTAAAAAATCTCGCCAATTCTCAGATGACAGTAAGGACCTACCACCCAACACCAATGTATACAGCTCTCAAATGTCCAGGACTGGAAACATTTGTAAACACTATATATACTATAATACCAGCTTAGTGCTACTTGTAGCATGGGAGGCCAATGCCAGCTCTCCCATGTATTACCCAGGGCGGTCCAAATGAGTCCATGCTCGGGAACAGAGGAAATAAAGCACATGGAGATCCAGTACTGCAGAAATCCCATAAAATAGGGCATTTATTAAAACCTCATACAGGAAAGATTATAAACATCCTACACGTTTCAGGCAACCCTTGCCCTTAGTTATAGCTGAAATAACACAAATGCACTTAGATTAAAATAGACACAGCCACATCTGACTGAACCAGTGGGATAACAGCTTTGATTATCTATTGAATTGGACACAAATGTAGTAAGAATAATGAAAGACTGAAAGACAATCTCTATATATTTTATATATTTACCTATTCAGAATATTTATATATTTATCATGTGTTCTTTCATATTGTGGTAAGTAAAGAGCTATACTCCTAAAGGGTGTCTGTCAGCAGACTTATACCTATGAAACTGACCTGTTACATGTGCTCTTGGCAGCTGAAGACATTTGTGTTGGTCCCATGTTCATATATGCCGTCACTGCTGAAATGATCCTCTAGGAGGCTGCACCCTCTGACAGGGCCAGGCATGATCATGTTTACACTGCCTGGCCCTGTCAATCAATGTGCATAGGGTACAGCAGTTGCAGAGAGAGCAGAGCCTCTAGGTGTAAAGGCAAAGCCCCCATTGCTCCTAGAGGCTCAATTGCATGTATTTAAACTTCATTTTTCTCAGCAATGCAGGTATGTGTAACGCCCCAGAGTGGCATTACCACTTCTGCACCCTGCTACTATCTCTAATGGGCTAACAAAGCGTCATCTTATGTATTTTGTTCAGGTCCTATACACTGTGCATTTCTAATGTTTGTAACTGTTATCTTCCCATGTAATGTTCCTGGTTCACCAGCATGTGGCAGCAAACATGGCAGAGCTGCAGTTAGGTAGAATGGAGCTTCCCATTCCATTCTAACCCCCCCCCCCCCCCCTTGGAGAGAAGTGGGCGAGTCCTACTTCCTGCAGGAAGGGTGGGGACCAGTGAGAGTTAGTGTAGCTTACCCTCTGCTTGGGGAAGGTGTGCAGGGAATATCTCTGCTGGAAGTGCCCAAGCCAGCCAGAGCACCCTCAGCTCTGCTGGCCATGGAGTCCAAAGCTTAAAGCCTCAGGAGCCAGGAGGAAAGTTCCCTGGCCTAATCTAGAGACAGACTTCAGAAGAGAAGTGCAGCATCCAGAAGAAGCAAAGTCATACAGTCAGCCTGTCAGTACAGCAGAGCCAGAGACAAACAGATGTGGCAGTGTCGAGTTTGCCTGCCAGTTTTGATGCTAAAGCCTGCTGGAACCAAGTCAACATCTGTAAACCGTTTTGGAGAACTTTTATGCAAAGTAATGCTGCTGTTCAACTACATACAAGGTCTGGACTAAATTTTTCTTCAAATCCCTCAATTATTCCCTCTATTTATTGCTTTTGAGCCAAAGCCTGGGGTCCAGCCATATCCAGGTAGGAGCACCGTGACACACATAAAGGGACACTTTAGGCCGCACTATACCACTCGGCATTCCTACACCTGGGTTGTGCGTTATAGTAGGGCCCTGGGGAGAGGCCATCCGTTGCACATGTATGAACATGGGACCAACACGGATGTCTTCAGCTGCCAAGGGCACATACAACAGGTCAGCCAGTTTCATAGGTACAACTCTGCTGACAGAAGCCCTTTGAAAGCATAAAAGACTTATAGCAGTAAATTATATCCTGTCTAGAATTTAGACATTGCGGTTGTCGCGTGGCTAATGCCAATATCCAGTTGTTTTCCATATAGGTGGATTTGTTTTCAGGGGAGTGGAGAGAGTAAAAAAATCTACGTGGGGGGCAGGGTTGCCAACCGTCCAGAAATTTCTGGACAGTCCAAAAAAATTGGTAATTTTTTTCCTGTGTCCATGAAAAAAAAAAGATGTGTCCGTGATTTTTTTGAGGCTGGTGGTGCATGACTAGATTATTTTGGTTGTAATTATCATCATTTTACAGTTTACAGTAAATGCTGGTAATGAGTTCTTATCAGTATACTGAGCATGTACTATTTATAATCTCTATCATTTATTGCGGCTTTCCGATTTGTCCATAAAAAATGTTTGCTGCCCATGATTTTTGGATAAATTGTCCAGAAAAAGAAAAAATGTGGTTGGCAACCCTGGGGTGGGGGTGGGGGGTCGACCACAACATGAATGTACACCTGGTATATATAAATATATTGAATCTAAAAATATTCCATTACAGCGCATGATTTATATTGTATAATGTTTTATATCATGTAATTAAAGGGAACCTGTCACCGGGATTTTGTGTATAGAGCTGAGGACATGCGTTGCTAGATGGCCGCTAGCACATCCGCAATATCCAGTCCCCATAGCTCTGTGTGCTTTTATTATGTAAAAACAGATTAGATACATATGCAAAGTAACCTGAGATGAGTCCTGTCCCTGACTCTTCTCACCTACAGGACTCATCTCAGGTTAATTTGCATATGTATCAAATCGTTTTTTTATCACAATAAAAGCACACAGAGCTATGGGGACTGGGTATTGCGGATGTGCTAGCGGCCATCTAGCAACCCATGTCCTCAGCTCTATACACAAAATCCCGGTGACAGATTCCCTTTAAGATTCCGTGTAGCGAACTTGTTTTATTCTTAACACATCTGTATCCAATTCAACTGATAATTTCATGATTTTCCTATTCCATGACGTAAAGTCATGATTTTATTAAAGACACGGAGGCAAGTATTGCATTAACTCTCTTTACTGAAACCATAGCAGCAAAGAATGAACCATCGATCATAAGAGAAAACAATAGTAACCAACTCCTCCCCTCCATCCCAGTATATTATGGCTCAACCCCTGGGATCTTCCTCTTTCTTTGTGTGGCTACTCCAACTGCAGAACATTCCGAAACTGGCCACTCCGACTTGATCCAACAACATTCGAAAACTGCGATAACCGACCTCAACGGAAGGAGAACACCAACAGGTGTAGTAACCGAACTTGGTCGTGTGTCTGGATATGAAACTTCGCTCGAACCGGTAGCTCAACCTGTGGAGTAGAAATGGAATCCAGAAGTAGAAACCAATAGGTAGTGTAGGATGTACCTGAGTGTTAAAGAGACATAGGAACTCTAGACAATACATATGATAAGACAACAAATAAAAGATAAAATCTACAATACATCAAAGATATCGACATAATCAAAACATAAGGGCGGGAAGAGAGGGCAATACTCGCCTCCGTGTCTTTAATAAAATCATGACTTTACGTCATGGAATAGGAAAATCATGAAATGTTATAAAAAGACATCTCCTATTGCAAGTTTAAAGCTGAGAAACTACAGAAGAAAACGCATGAGGCAAGGGACAAAAATAGAATTTGCGAAAGGTGGAAACTCTGGACCAATCCGCTAAATGCATGACATCCTCCAGGCGAGCCCCGGAGACAGCCATGGAAGTAGCTGAAGCACTGCGGACCGAGTGAGCAGTGAATATACCCGTGTCAATACCCGCCTGGTCAAGAATCCACTAAACCCAGCGCGACAGAGTTACACTGGAGACGGGGCCGTAAGGTCTACGAAAAAGAAATGAATAAATGAGGGGATTCAGGGGAACGCAAAACAGCCGTACGGGACTCATATTCCCGTAAACAAGCCACAGGACAAAGTTGAGGTGAGTGCTGAAAATAAGGATACGTAACCGAGCGGATATTCGTTTTTGTACGTCTAGAGATATTGAATTGGACTCCCTCCGGGATGCACGATCGTGCGTCGACATCTAGTGCCCGAACGTCCGAGACCCTCTTGCAAGAAATAAGACACAACAAAGTCACCAGCTTCGCCGATAACTGGCGAAGGGAGAGTTGTGAGTTAGGGGCCCAAGTAGATAAAAAATGTAACACTAGCCCGACATCCCAGGTAGTCGAAAACCGCGGCCTGGGAGGTCGAGAGAGACGAGAACCTTTAAGTAAGCGACACAAGGGAATGTTTGCCCGCCGGGCATCCCTCAAAGCCCTCGTGTCTAGATGAGATAGCCGACCTGTAAAGGTTGATCGTGCGATAGGCTTTCCCGGCGTCGTAGGGGGAAGACAAAAAAGACAAAACCGCGTTTACAGGGGCACGAAAGGGATCCAGAGTGCGCTCTCCGCACCAACGAGCCCAAGCGTCCCAGGCGGTTCTATAAGCCCGTCTGGTTCCCGGGGCCCATGCGCTCCAAAAATGGCCTTGTCGTTCCAAACCGAGAGGTTCTGGATCCACCACCGCAACTCGTCTTTCGTCTCTCTGTCCAAAACAACAACATCTGAATACGTGGCTCCGGCCCGCAGATGGGCAATCTTGAGCCGTTGAAGGGCCCGGTAGTGTAAATGAGTCGGAAATATTGCCTGGATGGAGCAAGCCAGGAGCTCTATTAATCGCGCCAAGTGTCGAAGAGTTAACTGAGGTCGTAGTAAGGCATGGCGTAATTCCTTGCGGATCGCCCGGATTTTGGACAGGGGAAGATTGAGGGTAAGAGAATTGGAATCTATTGTGAAACCGAGGAATTCTATTGAAGTTGACGGTGTGAGACAGGATTTTTCTCGGTTTATGATAAACCCTAGGCCTGAAAGGAGGTTGACGGACATGGAGAGGTGTTTGTGAATGAGGGACGGACTTTGCGCTATGATAATGATGTCGTCTAGATAAATTATCATGCGTACTCCCCTGCTGCGTAGCCAGGCTACCACTGGTTTCATCACCAAGGGGCGGAAGACAGGCCGAATGGTAGGCAAGTGAAGCGCCAAAGTTGTTCCCCCTAACGAAAACGGAGTAGGTCCCTGGAGGACGGAGCCACCGGAACAGTGAGGTATGCATCCTTGAGGTCTAATTTGACTATCCAGTCGCCTGGGAGGAGCATGTCCCTTAATAAATGGATGCCCTCCATTTTGAAATGTCGATACTGGACCAACGTATTGAGGGGTTTCAAGTTGATGACTGGGCGCATCTGGCCCCCCTTTTTCTGCACCAGAAACATATTGCTGATGACACCCGAGGTGTGTGTTGTAGTGCGCTCTATTTCTCTCTTGTGGAACAGTTCCATGAGCTCCAAGTGAAGGTGCTGTTGGACTGAATCGGAACAACGTATTGGGGGAGGGGGGTAAAAGGCTCGGAGAGGCTACTAAGTCTATTGTGAAGCCCCTGATCGTGTTCAACACCCACAGGTCTGAGGTGATTTCGGACCAGGCATGAAAAAAGAAACGGAGTCTGCCCCCGATACAACTTGTTGAAAAAGGTAAATGAGGAACAGGGTAAGGACTTACCGACTGGTCGTCTAAAGTTGGAAGCTCCACGGAAACCTCTGGAACGTCCTGGGATGCCCCTTTAGGGGAAGAAGGAAGGCTGGTGTCTGGGATCCTGAAGTGAGGATCTGTAGTTGTAGGAGCCTCTCCCCGTACCGCGGGGTTGGAAGTTAGAACGGCCGGACAGACAGCCCCTTGAGCTGCCGGCCCTACTGGAGAAACGGTTCTGGAAGACCCTTCTCATGGATGTCTGGGCTTTGTCCAGGGCTGTAAAAGCCCCAACGTATTTGCCCAATTCTTTAATAAATGGTTCCCCAAACAAAAGACCTTGGGCTGCTTCGCCCGCTTCAGATAAGGCCAGGTTGGACAATTTAGGATCCACCTTCATTAAAATGGTCTTGCGTCTTTCTATGGCCAGGGAGGTGTTCACATTCCCTGTGATGCAAATGTCCCTCTGGATCCACCCACCTAACTCTATGGGGTCCACAGATCTGCCTTCTGCTTTGGCGGACTCCGCCATATCAAAAATTCTGGCCAGGGGCCCAGTAATGTCTAGGAGCTTGTCCTGAACAGCTCTAAGAGCCGAATCTAACCCTTTTTTGGGGTTGAAACCCGTTTTGGACAGAAACTGTACCATTTTCGGGTCGACAGTGGGTGTTTCACACACCTTGTGGGGGATAAGAGGGCGTGGGCACTCTGCCCATAGCTTGTTGCGTGACTCCTTGGTAAGAGGAGTGCGGATTTTTGATTCTAAATAACGAGCCACATGAGTGGCCGGAGCCATTCCGCAGAGCGGGGGTGGTGAAGTTCATCGGGGTTGAACAAAGGTTCCCCCAGTAGGTCGACCAGAAGGTCTTCTTGCAATGTTTGTCCCTCCAGAGGAGGGGCCACCGTCCCAGAGGATATGGGGTGAGCTACTAAGCTCGAGGGGTCAACTGTGACATCTGCCAGCTCCTCATCTGAGTCATAGTTAGACTCGATCTGTGCCTCCTCTAAAGATTCCCTTTCTGAATCTGATAGTGGCTCAGGCTGGGTCCTGGCCGTCTTCCACGCGCAAGATTTTTCTGCCTGTCGCGGGCAGGCTCTTTTACGCGGGACAACCGCGTGATCATGCGATGGAATTTGACCATCAGTCATAGTTGTTCTGGAGGCTGAGGGCACATTTAAATCAATAGCTGGACCCTGGGTAGACCTGCCTGAATGGGAACACAACACTTTGGAGATGGAATGTGTCAGGGCTGAGGACATAGAGCCCATAGCAGAGATGATAGCATCAGAGATGGATTGGTGTAGTAAGGCATTATGCCCGTCAGATGAAGGGACCTCTGTCCTATTATGTACAGTAGGGGAGGCCTGAATGGCAGAGGGGATGTCCCTTCTAGGTGTAGAGTTAGTGTCACGGACAGACATGATGACAATGTGGCAGGAGTAATTCACCCCAGACCGCAGAGCAGTGTAGGGAAAAAACAAGAACCTGTAAAGGAAAATAGAAAGAACGACTTAATGAGGGATATGACCGAATACCTAAGTGAGCAAAAGGAAGGAAAGGAGGAAGGACTGACCAGTAACAGAGCGGAGAAGAAAACGATCGGTACCCCTGAGGTAAATGCGGCCGGAGCACGATCATAAGGTAAAATGGCGCCGAGATCTCGCGAGGTCTCGGCCAATGCTGACCGCCGCCTGACCGCGAATCTCGCAATACCGCGGACGGAGGATAAGGAGGGCCAAGATGGCGGCCGAAATCTCGCAGTCGCGAGAGTTCGGGCGGGGAAGAAGAAGCGCGGGACAGGGGAGCAGGCGAAAGGACCGAATACAAAACAGCCGGTAACTAAAGTAACGGAGCGCCGTCATAAAACGGAAAAAGAGTAGAAACACTCAGGAGAAGTCAGCCGATATAAAGAATAAAGTCAGATCAAAGGGGGCAAGTAATAGATTGATAAGAGAGACACAGGGGTGAGTTAATCTAGATGTCTGAGAGGAAGAGTGGGAAATGCATCCGTGTACAATACAATATGGGAAAACAAGGTACTTATCTGCCATGGTAGCAGCAAAGAAAGAGGGAGATCCCAGGGGTTGAGCCATAATATACTGGGATGGAGGGGAGGAGTTGGTTACTATGGTTTTCTCTTATGATTGATGGTTCATTCTTTGCTGATATGGTTTCAGTAAAGAGAGTTAATGCAATAGGAGCCTCCGTGTCTTGTTATAAAATTGATGCTATTATACCATTGGTTTTTCTGTATGCAGTCTTAATATGTATCAATAAAGGTTCCACTTCATAGGATTGCTGCAGTGCTGGATCTTCATGTAACACACATAGATGCTGTTGTAACTTCTGCCTCCAACAGAGGACACAAGATCCTTGGTCAGCATGGCCAGAGAAGTAAAGGAAGGGCAGACAGTACTGTTTCAGTGTGTGCATATGTGTACGAAGATTGGGTGTGTAGCTCAGTCAGAGCCAGAGTCCAAGTACCAGAGTTGTCACATAGGAGAATTGAAGCCACAAGAGGGAAAGTTATGGTCTCATGACCTAGGGAGTATCAGCAGTAGAGTAGCAGAACCAGCCATATACTGGAGAAACTTGAGGCAAGCTCAGGAGTGTACAAGCTCTAATGCTACTAGAAGACACATGTAATCGCATCTTGACACAGGCATCCCCAGAAAAGGGCATCTGGTGTATGTAGAGGCTAAACACAACAGGGCAGATTTAGGCTACATGAACACGACCGTATGTATACGGATGACATCCATGTGCATTCTGTATTTTACGGAACAGCTGGCCCGTAATAGAACATTCCTATCCTTGTCCGTAATGCAGACAATAATAGGACATCTACTATTTTTTTTGCGGAACGGAAATACGGACATACGGAAACGGAATGCACATGGAGTACCTTCAGTTTTTTTTGCGGACCCATTGAAATGAATGGTTCCATATACGGTCCTCAAAAAAACAAAACGGAACGGACACAGAATTAAAATACGTTCGCGTGCATGAGGCCTAACTATTGAAAATGCAATAGTATTTTGGCACAGTGTGGCCCAAAAAACTGGGGTACATGCTTTGCTCTGCATTTATAATGTTTTACATACTTTTCTAACCTTTTCACGCATCATCCAAAAAGTGTATGTGGTTTTGTGAAAAGGGGCATGGTTTTGATTTTTAGCATGATGTTGCCAGATGTTACATGTTGGCTAGTAAGAAATTATAAAATACCCTATAAACACTATTTTTTTTATCGCCCTGGCATTTTGTGAATTCATAGCATGTTCTGGGTGTGGCGTTTTTCAGATATTTTGCCACAAACTTCTCTATAGGAAAAAAGGCTGAAAAATTCAATTATGTGTGTGACTAAAGCACATATCACCAAACAAATGTTTTTAGAAAATCCCCCCCAAAAAACTAGAGTAAATATAATGTGGCAGAATTTCTAAAGCATACATAAAAAATAAGTTTGCATAACGGCTGTACTTCTTTTTACAATCATAACTGTGTTCCTTCAGTTATGTTTAGTCTTTCGGAATGTTTTTTTCAGCCATATTATTCCCTGTTTCAGGGTACTTTCACACTAGCGGCAAGGAACTCCGGCAGGCTGTTCCAGTGGGTGAACAGCCTGTCGTATCCGTGCTGACGCTAGTGCACGTGTGCTCCTGGACTACCGCTGCGGTCCCATTTACTTTAATAGGGGCGGGCCGGAGTTCCGGCGGCTAGTGTGAAAGTAGCCTTAGCTGCAAAGCTAGATACATTTCATTCAGAAGCAGGGGGCATCACTCTTCTGCCAGCACTCACTGCTGTGATATCCTTCCCCTTACTTCTCACTATGGTTGCTTTCAGCTCTGGAGTTCACTTGTAGACACACAAGCGGCTCCTGTGATGTTCAGAAGCTGTGTAGAAGCAGTTGTTTTATCAGGGTCACGATCTCAGCTAGCTCTGACATGCCCACACTTCCTCTTAGCCATCTTCTGTGTCTCTGTTACTAGAGACGGATCTTGCCTGACAACAGGCAGCGGTCTGCAAGGTGGAAGTGAGACCCCCTAGTGGCCATGACTTTACAGTTTTTTTCAGGTGGACGTAGGCATAATTTTTTAATAAAGTGAATTAGAAATTTGTTAGTTATACCATTCTCTGTTAAATAAAATTAAATTGTGTGACAGTACAGTGACTTTTTAAGAACATTTGTTTAGCAAGAATTGGTAAACTAAAGTGAGAAAACAGGTTTACCAGTGGTATTACCCTTTCAAAACTGACTTATATTGATTTCTGTGTGCATTATCCAAAACATACACATATCATGCTATAAAATATAAATTTTCCAGAGTTCAAATAATTCTATAGGTACTAACATTAAGTCATTAGCCTTGGTTGGCTCATGTCCTAACATGAAACAGATGCAAGTTCTCTCTATATCTTTTGCCTGAAACAATACAGTTTGGCTTTCTATCACTCACTTCATCAGTACAGCCTGGTCACACAAATTATGAGCCACTAGAATGATCAGTCATCAACATCAGACTTTTCAAAACACATTTATTCAGGTATGTTAGTATCCTGGAGAATGTAACGATTGCAGGCTGGCTGAGTGATTCATTTTTATGTATATAGATATCAGATGGATGAATAATGAGCTTTACTTTCATAGTGTACTGATGATAAGATAAGTTGTATGCTTAACTGGAGGCATAATCATCTGATCTGCTGATACCATATGTTATCCCCTTAATCTTGCTATAGAACATGTAAGAATATGGTAAAGCTTGTGAGGATAACAAGAGTATAGGCATATCCTATTGGTATATTACATATTTTTATATATGTATTATATACAATATTGGCACATGGGCATTACATGGATCTAACATTGGAGGACATTTAATCAGGCGATAATCATAATTACAGTCAGAAGCTGTTTACAACTCCAAGGTGATGTCTAGAGGTGAGATTAGAATCCTTTTGTTTAAATTAAATGCAAAAATGTAGACCTGAGTGTTTCTAGGCCAGCTGAGACTGTCTGGCGGTGAGAACAATGGATAATGGTTTCTGTCTAGAGGAACTTCTGTTTACAGAAAGATGTGACTATTGTCTGTCACCTAGGGTGTAAACAGAAGTGGCCGGACGAAAATTTTCCCTCCATATTTTAAGTTAACAGGCTTATGATTAGGGTTGAAATTTTGTACTAGCCAATTAGATGTCCTCCACATGTTAGTCAATGGCTAAAAATGGTATAAGAAGGAAGGTTAATGGGGAATGAACTGAGGAGAATGGACTGGGAGACATGAACTGCGATGGATGAACTGAGGTAACATCATTCTGGGTATAAGTAGGTTCATTCATCTTAAGAGCTATAACCTTGCTGTATCTGGGTCTGATAATCAGAATAAAGCTTCATCTCTGGAAAAGAACCATGAATTGCTGCCATCATCATTCATCAATTTTCATCAGAATTCATGTAATTATTTTGGTGCCGTGGCCTACCTTCACTTCATTATTAACAACATTTAGGTGCCGTGACAAGCGATTTTTTGATTAAGTATATGTTTATCAATATTATTTGGTTTAGCCTTTTTGTGGTACACAGTTAACAAATATCTCAGCAGCTGATATAGCCTATCATTATTTTTCTATCTATTTTACCTTGTTGTATAGGGTAAAACAGGGAATTTTAGGCTAGGCACGAGGACAGGGAACCCCTTCCACTAAGGGGTGTCCTTGGGCTGAGGTTTAGGGAGGGGCTTATAGGGAGAGTATAGGTATCTTCTGTTCTGCTCTTTCCTGGCCCCCTATCTGCATCCTGAAGGTTTTACCTACCCGAGATCCACATCTGTGGAAGTGCTGAGATTTCAACAAACTGTGAGGAATCTCAACAAAGCAATCAGTTTTACAGTTTTGAGACAACAAGTGTACCATTTGTTTCTGTATTAAGACCCACTTTATTTGGGCTTGATCTGAGCTTATTTATTATGTTTTAAAAACTATTCATTAAAAGTTATATTTTATACAAGTGGGAAGGTATTTAAAGTGAAGTTCTAGTTGAAACTCCCCTATAGGGTAATCTACCGCCGAGGCGGTTTGTTTATGCCATGACAAGTGACGAGAAAGAACTATGAAGTGTGTAACCCAGAAGTGCTGTGACCCAAAGTCTGGTGGAATCTGCGCCTGTTATAACAAGAAACAACCCAGAAGGAAGTTCTAGACCCCATAACCCAAGAATACAGTGAACATTGGTGGACTCTGGTGCCAAAAAGGCTAGTGAGTATACTATACTTACATAAAAAGAGATGGTGGACCATATGAGATCCCACAAGAAAGAAAAAGTTCATGCAATGAGATGACATGTTTTCTGGATAGGGAAGTGTTTGATAAGAAAATTAGAGAGAAAAAGAGAAAAGGAATGGTATTGTCCTGTTGTGTGAAGTTGATGGAGATTGTTGCACAAAGAGATGAGGAGTTTAAACACCAGGCAGGAAAATATGAAACTGCCCAGAAAGAGTAGAGTGATAAAATTGAAGACCCCAACAGCGTAGTGGAACGGCTGAGTAATCATGGCCCGGATAGGGGTGGACTACAAGACCCTGACTCCAGGACAATAGAAGTTGCTGGAAGACACCCTTTGGGAGTTTCAGGAGGCGTTCTCAAGACATGAGGAGTAGAGATGAGCGAATTGAAGCTGACGAAGTCGAATTCGTTCCGAATTTCAGGAAAAATTTCCTCGTGCTTCGTGGTAACGAATCACAATTTTTACTAATATGACTGCTAGCCAGTTACAATGGCGGCTACAATGGCGGCTACACGTTTGAGGACATAGGGCAAGGAACTCTGGGAAGGCGGGATGACCCATAATGCCATGCATGCAGCCAATCAGCAGCCAGCCGGCCCTGTGATGTCACAGCCCTATAAATATGGAGGCCATCCTAGAGTTTGCCTTTCACTATCGTACTTTGTTCAGGGACAGACGTGTATGCAGGTGCTAGGGAGAGTGAAAGAAAAACTAATTGTTAAAGAAAAAAAAAAGGAAAGAAGCGATTTACTAGCGCAGGGAAAGGATAATGAGAGGAATCATGTCACAGGCAGGGAGAGACGTGTGCAGATGCTAGGGAGAGTCATAGGAAAATCCTCATTGTGAAAAAAAGTGATTTACAAGTGCAGGGAAACATTACTTGGGGATCCAGATAGTCTTATAATATAGCTCTGTCATTCCAGCAATTAGTTATTGGGGTGCAAGTGCTATCTTGAAAAGCCTTTAGTGGCTTTTATCTGTGGAAAAAGATAAATATATACACAGGACTTTTGCTGTTAACTGCGCTGATATCATTTAGTTGCCTATTTCAATTCAATATTTACGCAGGTCACATTTGGTGTTATTTGCGCTAAAAGCGTTTATTGTCATATTTCACTACAATATGAGAAAAATAGAAGCAGTTCACATTTGTTGTTATTTGCGCTAAAAGCATTTATTGCCATATTTCTAGAGAAAAAGAGAAAAATAGACTAAGTTCATATTTGCTGTTATTTGCGCTAAAAGCGTTTCTTGTCATAATTCACTACAATACGAGAAAAATAGAAGCAGTTCACTTTTTTGTGTTACTTGCGCTAAAAGTGTTTATTGCCATATTTCTAGAGAAAAAGAGAAAAATAGACTAAGTTCACATTTGGTGTTATTTGCGATAAAAGCGTTTATTGTCATATTTCACTACAATACGAGAACAATAGAATAGGTTTATTATAAACATATAGACATCATGTTTCATGTTTCCTTCATGTTTCATGTTTCCTTCCTTAGGCTTATTTATATCCCATAGGACATTATATGTATTTATCATCTAAGTAGGGCCTTATCAGGGTTGAAAATAGACATAGGTACGGGGACAGGGTACTTCCATCATCAGGGGATATCCCTGGGCACAGGGCTTAGGTCTCCAGGGACATCTAAGGAAAGATACTCTTTTCCTGTTCAAAATTCCCCGCTCACCTGTCTCCTTATAGCTATATAAGTTACCTATGTGATTATCTATCTCTCCCTGTAAGTATTTATCCCGTTATTTTATTCATGGTGGGAGTTTTTTCTTAAAGTATCTATCTTTAATCATAGGATATCACTTGAGCAATTTCTTGCTCCGTTACCCCCTGATATTAATAAAGGTATTGTTTTAATAAGCACGTTACATTCTTTCTACTTACTTAAATTTAGTTAACTACGTGTCTGCTATCTATACCATCTCTACGATAATTTCTTTAAAAGCATTTATTGCCATATTTCTAGAGAAAAAGAGAAAAATAGACTAAGTTCATATTTGGTGTTATTTGCGCTTAAAGCGTTTCTTGTCATATTTCAGTACAATACGAGAAAAATAAACACAGTTCACATTTGATGTTATTTGCGCTAAAAGCATTTACTGCCATATTTCAGTAGAAAAAGAGAAAAATATACGCAGTTCACTTTTTCTATTATTTATTCTGAAATCATTTAGTGGCCTATTTTAGTCCAATGCAAGAAATATATACGCAAGTCACGTTTGCTTGTATTTATTTAGAAATAATTTAGTGGCCTATTTCAGTACAATACGAGAAATATTTACTCAGTTCACGTTTGGTGTTATTTGCGCAGAAATAATTTAGTGGCCTATTTTAGTAGAAAAAGAATTTTAATTTCCGTTTCATTTGTTTAGTTCAGCTACAAGTATGTCAGGCAGAGAAGTGCCAGACCATGCACAGAGGAGTGGCAGAGGCATGAATGTTTCTGGCGCAAGCAGAGGTTGCAGCAGAGTAAAGGGTCGTAGCAGCAGTAGTCGCAGCGAGAGGCCTGAGCTCCCGATGTCATCTACCGATCGTGTCTTGACCAGCAACCCAGCGGTTCTTGATTGGTTAATTCGGTCATCCACGTCATCCCAAGTGACATCAGACACCCCCAGCCAAGAGTCGGTGAATTCGTCCGACACAACCCTTAGTTGGCATGGCCCAGGAGCAGGCTCTGTGCCCTCACCTGTCCTCATCCTGCTTCTGTACTTTTCTGTTCTCTCACCGTGAGAAGTAGTATATGCTGTAGGCTCTGCTCCATTTTTCAAAGGAGGAACAGCTACTTGAGGACAGTCAGCAGCTACTGCCCAGCCAAGATCTGGATGAGACATCTGCCGCTTCATCTGCTAGTCCGGAAAGTAGTGATGATTTGAGTGGCACGGGAACTTGTGCTGCGAGTGGTCAGGCTCCTGACCCAGAGGCCGTTGAGGAGGACATAAGTGATGTGCAGACACTAATCGATGACGATGAAGCCGATCGCACTTGGGAGCTGGGTGCAGAAGGGGCTTCATCATCATTAGGAGAAGAGGGTGGCAGCTTGCTCATAAGGCAGTGGCAGAGTCAGCAAGGTGGTAGCATGGATGGGAGTCAGCAGGGTGGCAGCAGTGGGAGGTCGGGAGCCAAACAAGCCCGGGGCAGACCAACTCCTTCGCAGCAGCCTACTTGCCCGGAAAGTAATGGTGCAGGGGTTCACGGAGGCAGTGGCGGTAGCAATCAGTCAGTACGGACTGTTGGGGGGAAAATCACCTACTCGGCGGTGTGGAAGTTTTTTTTTCAAAGTGCCAGAGGAGGTGAACATGGCCATATGTTACATCTGTGGGCAGAAGGTGAAGCGTGGCCAGCATGCCAATGTTGGCACTACGGCCCTGCGTCAACATATGCAGCATCGCCATACAGTGGCCTGGGAGAACCGAGGCTCCAATGTAGTGGTCCAGCCTGCTGCAGTAAATGCTACATCACCCAGCGGCACACACCCAGTTTAAGCCAGTCAAGGCTCCACCACCTCAGCCGAAGGGCGCTGTCTGTCAATCCCATCTTCTGCTGGTCCAGATGCTCCTGATCACACTCCTAGTCAGTCATTCCGTCAGCAATCGATCACCGAAGCGATTGCCAAGGGACAACAGTATGTGTGCACGCATCCAACGGCGCAGAAGCTGAACGTGCTCCTGTCCAAGTTGCTGGTGCTTCAGTTCCTCCCTTTCCAAATGGTGGACTCTGCACCTTTCAGAGAACTGATGGCTTGTGCCGAGCCGAGGTGGAGAGTCCCAAGCCGTCATTTCTTTGCGAAAAAGGCAGTACTATCCCTGCACACACATGTAGAACAGAAGGTGGGCCAGTCCTTGAGCCTGTCGGTGTCTGCCAAAGTGCATGGCAGCGCCGACATGTGGGACTGTAACTACAGTCAGGGACAGTACATGTCCTTTACGGCTCACTGGGTAAGTGTGGTTCCTGCACAGCCACACCAGCAACTTGGACAGGTCACGACGCATCCTCCTCCACGTTGTCACGCCATTGGTCCTGCGAAAATGTCCGCCTCTACCTCCTCATCCTCCACCATGTCCTCAGCCTCCACTGCAGGAACAAGTCACAGTGCCCCTCCAGCATACCACATATGCAGTGCTCGGCAGTGTCACGCTGTTCTGCACCTGGTTTGCCTTGGCAAACTGAGTCACACAGGGGAGCAACTGCTCCGTGTGATGCATCAAGAAATTGAACCCTGGCTTTCTCCCCGACACCTCAAAATCGGAACTAAGGTGACCGACAACGGGAAGAACATTGTGTTGGCGCTGTCTAAAGGAAGTCTGAGCCCATGGCACATGTGTTCAATCTGGTTGTCCAGTGGTTCCTGAAGTTTTCCACCCATCTGCAAGACATCCTAAAAATGGCCAGGAAACTTTGCATGCACTTGATCCACTCGTATACCGCAAAGCACACCCACCTTGAGTTGCAGCGGCAGAACGGCATCCCCCAATATAGGCTGATCTGTGACGTTTCCACCTGTTGGAATTCCACCCTCCATATGTTGGACCGACTATACGAACAGAGAAAGGCCATCAACGATTTCTTGATGATGCAAGTGCATAGGAGTACTTTCCTGTGTAACTTCAATGTCAGCCAGTGGCAGCTCATGCGTGACTCCTGCCGTTTGCTCAGGCCCTTTAAGGACGCCACATTATTTGTCAGTCGCCAGGACTACGGGATGAACGTCATCATTCCACTGCTTCATGTCCTGGAACAGATGGTGGTAACAATGGCTGGTCAGGGGACAGGAGACGTGACACCTCGATCTCACGGCCACATGAGCCCTGTGGGGGCTGAACTTGAAGAGGCGGGGGGGGAGGACATTGGTGCACAGGCAATGTGTAGCTAAATTGGTGGTTTTTCTACTCAGTTGACAGGACAGGAGGAGCAGGAGCAGCCAGAGGAGCTACAGGACGATGAGGACACAAGACAGAGGACCCGGACACACCGTGGCAGTATGCAATGGAAATGGAAACAGAGAGTCCCTCCGAGTCACTTGCACAAATGGCCCGCTGCATGCTCACTTGCTTGCATAGTGACAGCTGAATTGTCACCATTCGGCAGAGGGATGACTTCTGGCTCTCCACCTTGTTGGACCCTCGCTAACGGTCCAGAATGGGGGCCTTTTTTACACCCACCGAGAGGGAGAACAAACTTAACTACTACAGAGACATCCTATGTAGTGTGGGGATTTGCTCTGGTAGACAGGTTAGCGGACGCAGTATAGAGGCAAGCAACCAGGTTGTAAATCAAACTTCAGTGTTTTATTCACACTCAGCAAGCAAAACATAACAGTCTTGGTGCTTGTTCATAGACAGCAAAACAAAACAATGTTCACCTGGAATCCTAGGTGTCAGTTCACACCTGGCTGAATGCTCAGCCATAGAAAAGTTCACTGGCAGGCTTCCAGGCGGCCTGCACGCCTGTTTGCAGTTTTCAGCCTTCAGCACAGAGGACTCCACCACTTCACTGTCAGATGGAGGTAGATCCACCCCACCTGAGAGTGCTGACTGCTTTATAAGCCTGCCAAGACCCGGCCTGGAACGTGGGGAGTAGCCACCCACCCAGCACTTTTGACTACTCCCAGTAAAAGCCGTCTCGGATCAGCTTCACAGCCATCCTAAACAGCTGAAGTGTCAGACTGCAATCTGCAATAATGACACTTGAGAAAAACCGTCTCTTACCTCACCGAGGCCAGGATCCTCGGTGACACATACCGACCATCAACGACGGCACCTTGTTCCTTCCTACATACCTCCCCCCTTTGTTCAACCCTGAGGGAGTGGACACACATCAAACAGTGTACCAGGGACAGGGCATCCACGTTTCCTAGTAACCGGCCTGCCCTGTGTTCCACCGAAAACTTTAAATTTTGCAAAGACAGAAACCACCGGGTGACCCGGGCATTTCTGTCCTTGGCCTCGCTCATCAATTTGAGAGGTGAGTGGTCGGTCACCAGACGAAACTTTCTCCCCAACAAATAACAGTGACGAGACTCGAGTGCCCACTTGATAGCCAGGCACTCTCTCGCTCCACTATACTAAATCTGTTTTTGGCTGGGGTAAGCTTCCGGCTGAGGAAGACAACGGGATGCTCCTCCCTGTTGACTTCCTGAGATAGTACAGCACCGAGACCTACTTCGGAGGCATCGGTCTGTACTATAAACTCCCTTTTGAAAGGCGTCACCAAAACCGGGGACCCACACAGGGCCGACTTCAAAGCGGAGAAAGCCTTTTCTGCCTGCTCATTCCAGGGGACCGTCACTGACTTGCATCCCTTCAAAAGGCCTGTCAATGGTGCGGCCACTGTAGCAAAGTGGGGGACAAACCTCATATAGTATCCCACCATTCCCAGGAACGACTTAACTTGCCGAGTCTTGACACTTCGGGGCCAATTCCGAATTGCCTCAATTTTGTTCACCTGAGGTTTGATAACTTTGTGCCCAATTACATATCCAAGGTACTTGCTCTCTTCTAACCCTACGCACACTGTTTTGGGTTAGCGGTTAAGCCAGCTTTCCTAAGGGAGTCCACTACAGCCTGTACATTAGGTAGGTGACTTTCCCAGTCGGTACTGTGGATAACGCGATCGTCCAGGTATGCCGAAGCGTACCGATGATGTGGACGGAGTACAATGTCTATTAGCCTTTGAAATGTGGCGGGAGCGCCATGTAGACCAAAGGGGAATACCTTGTACTGATATAGCCCCTCTGGTGTGATGAAAGCCTTTTTCTCCTTGGCAGCCTCCATCAAGGGTACCTGCCAGTACCCTTTGGTGAGGTCCAAAACAGAAAAATACCTGGCTTGGCCTAACTTCTCAATAAGTAGTGTTGAGCACGAATATTCGAATAGCGAATTTTATTTTCGAATATCGGCACTTCGAGAATTTGAGAATATTTAGAATATAGTGCTATATATTCGTAATGACGAATATTTGTCATTTTTTTCTATCTGAACACAATTCCTCCCTGCTTATTGCTTGTGGGCCAATAACTTAAGCAGGGAGGAATCATGACTTCAGATGGAAAAATGATGAATATTCTAAAAAACGAATTTATAGCACTCTATTGAATAGAGTGCTATATATATTCATTTTTGACCCACGCCTGTATTGAGCGCGCAATATTCGCATATTACACGATCATTACCTTGCCGATTTTTGCGTAAAAAAAAAGAATGTCGAATATAATGCATATACGAATTCGTGAATATATGACGAATATTCAACAAAATATTCGCAAAATATCACGAATTCGAATATGACCCCTGCTGCTTATTACTATCAATAAGCTCATCCACTTGGGGCATGCGTCAAACTTGGAAACCTCATTAAGTTTGCGGAAGTCGTTACAGAATCTTAATGTCCCGTCCGGCTTGGGCATTAAGACTATCGGACTGGCCAATTCCATTTTCGACTCCTCGATGACACCTAGCTGTAACATCAGCTGCACTTCTTCTGAGATGGCTTTTCGCCGCGACTCAGGTACCCGGTATGGTTTCAATCGGATTTTGGCCTAAGGCTCAGTGACAATGTCATGTCGGATAATAGAAGTGCATCCAGGGAGGTCCAAAAACACATCCATGTTCCTGCTGACGAACTCCCTGGCCTCCTGAGTCTGTTTAGAGGAAAGGTTGTCAGCAATCGTTACTGTGGCAACTACTTCCCTCGTATCAGACCGTGGGACTGGAAACTCTACCCCAGGAAAACCTGGCCAGGGGCTGTTGTCCGTACTGGTCCCCTTATCTTTCCACGGTTTCAGTAAGTTTACTTGGTACACCTGCTCTGGCTTTCTCTGCCCGGGCTGGAGTACTTTGTAGGTTACCTCCTCAACTTTTTTGAGCATTTCGTAGGGATCCTGCCACCTAGCCAGAAACTTACTGTCCACTTGCGGCACCAGAACCAAAACTCGATCTCCTGGGTCAAAATTCCGAACCCGAGCCTGGCGATTATAGACCCTACTCTGGGCTCGCTGGGCTGCCTCTATATGTTCCTTAACCAGCAGCAACACTGTCTCATTCCGCTCTTTCATCTGAGTGACATATGCGGTGTGGGTTGTTGTTCCCACGCCTTTTTGGCTATGTCCAACAGACCACGAGGATGTCGGCCATACAGCAGTTCGAAGGGCGAGAACCCAGTAGAGGCCTGGGGCACCTCTCGCACTGCGAAAATGAGATAGGGCAGTAGGAGATCCCAATCCCTCCCATCTTTAGACAACACTCGCTTTAACATGTTTTTCAAGGTTTGATTAAACCTCTCTACCAGGCCATCTGTTTGTGGGTGATAGACGGACGTCTGCAACTGTTTGATCTGTAGTAGTTTACTGAGTTCCCTCATGACTTTTGACATAAAAGGGGTCCCCTGGTCGGTCAGAATCTCTTTAGGTAGGCCCATTCAGGAACACATCACCACTAACTCTTTGGCTATGAGTTTGGCAGATGTATGTCGCAGCAGCACTGCCTCCGGGTACCGAGATGCATTGGTGCCCTCTAGCGGACTTCGTTACTGGGCCTATGAGATCCATAGCGATCCGCTTGAATGGAACCTCAATAATTGGGAGAGGGACCAGGGGAGTACGGAAATGTGGCTGGGGGCTGGTTATCTGGCAGGTTGGGCAAAATTTTCAATACTCTTCCACCTCTCTGAACACACTGGGCCAGTAAAACCGCTGTAGAATCCGATCCTGCGTTTTCTGCTGGCCCAGGTGTCCCCCAAGAACATGTTGGTGGGCTAACTCCAATATGTTCAATATGCTTACCCCATAGTTGAGGTTCCCAGGGTTCCGGTTTCCCTCCTGAGCAAGACCATTCTATTGGGGTTACTCCTGCCTCAAAGGTATCAGTGACTCTCGCCTCGGGCCACAGTGACGGAAAACTGGGGAAGTCTCTCCCAATTATTAGTTCATAATGTAACTTTGTGGCGACACCACCTCATGAGTCCACCTGCCTGACACCATGGATAGAGACACCAGGGCGGTGGGATAGTCCTTTAAGTCTCCATGAATGCACACGACGCTGACTTTTCGGCCAGTATACTCGGTGGGCCACACCAGGACAGCTCTTACCAGGGACACCAGGCTCCCTAAGTCCAGCAGCGCCAACACCAGGGTATCTCCCACTTGCAAGAAAATGTGTATAACTGGAAGACTGGCACTCTCAACACATGGGACCATATGGTTCGGTGCAGATCACAATGTTTATTAATAAGTACATAAAAAGAATAAAAATATAAAAATATATACTAACACTGAATAATTACTAAAAAGGTTTCACACAGTATTATGCTGATCATATAATGATGTCATAAATCATATATTTTGACACCCGGTATTCAATGTTGATCCTTATATTGTTTTAATGGCCGCTACAGGAAAAGACTATGAATGTTCACAAATAGATTCCTGTAAGTGGAAAAGAAGGAAGGGAAGGAAGTCCTCCTTATTTCTGTCCTAAATGAAGGCAGACAGTGCGAAATGTTGTTCGCTGAAATAAAGTCAATATTTCTGCTATAGATGACTGTTTCTTTCTTATGTAGGTATAGCTTGGCAATTGGCAGTTGAAATATGCCTAGTGATCACCCACTATGTGGGCTTACCTTTCCTTAGTGCCGGTCAGTCAGTCAGGTTACTCGGGGCTCGCTGAATGCCGGCGTCCCGGCTGTTTCGCTGTCAGCGTCCCACGTGGGTTCGGAGATAGACTTGTCGCTCCGGAAATGACGTGTCGGCACACAGGATAGTATTCGTTGATTTTTTTGAGCTCAACCGTTCGTTGTGGCAGCCAAAATCAAAGTTACAGTGCACTGTTATAAAAATATTTTCTTCTCACAAATGGGTCATATTCTGATCTCCTATTTGGATCTCTTGAAACCAAACGCGTTTCGGGGAACGCTCTCCCCTTCTTCAGTGGTAATGACCCTACTTCGTGTCTGATTGGTTTTTATACCCTCAGTTGGTGAGTTCCAAAAACAGACATGGAATATATATATTTTTCATTTTTATCAATTTTTTTTTATTTTCAGTGTGATTATTTTATATCCAATGTCTTTCATATCTTTTTTCTCCATAGTCCTTTTCATATATTCGATTTTTCTTCAGTTTTTCCACTTGCGATTGTATCGCGTTTTTGATGCGTTTTGTATTTGACACATGCGTTTTTTTGCCAAAAGTTGTAGTTTCCCTTATGGTATAAAGTCCATAAAGGATTTTGTTGCACGGGTCATAGTTAGCCTTATATGTCATTTGTTGTGATCTATTCTGTATATATGCAGTCAATCTACATTTACGTCTGTCATTATATATTTGAGATATTTCCATCATTTTTTTCAGCATAAAAGTTTTATTTAAAAATATCGACATAAAATCAACTAATAAAATTGTGAGTTGCACATTTGATACATTGTGAATCTTCATATTTTTGTTGATTATTATATATCAACATACAACATTATATATATCTATCTATATGTTGTATTATCTAGACTTCCCAAAATGTAATAGTTCCATAAAAAAACATATTGATATTGTTTGATAATTTGTGATATATCAAATGAAGATACGTCTACAAAGTAGTGCGGTCATGCCCATATGTTCATTTCTACATCTTACTTTAAAAGTTTTTTCGGGATATTTATTTCTCTCCCAAGAGGCATCTTGTTGGATGAGGAAGGGTACATGCGCCTTTCTCCGAGGGAGGGTCGCAGTGCTGGTAAACAGCCAAACATGCGATCCTCCATCGGAAAAAAGGCGAACGCCCCATAAACTCAGAGAAAACCAAATATCTCCAAATCAGCATTTAATCCCTTTGGTATGAGGCTTCCAAAGTCATATATTCTTTTGGATTCTGCCCTTGACATTTTTTCAATGTGATTGCCCCCTCTCCAGTCGTGGTCTATCTGTTCCAGCGCTGAAAAGGACAAACCCTCACAGTTCTTATTGTGGACTTCTTTGAAATGTCTTGATAGGGCATTGTTATCACAGCCCTTGGCTATATTGTTGAGATGTTCAGATATTCGCACTTTAAGTTGTCGTTTTGTCCTCCCAATATACTGTTTGGCGCATGGGCACTGGATCAGATAGATCACGCTGGAGGAATTGCATGTCAAGAGGCCCTTGATCGTCATTGAGAACAAATTCTGAGTCGAGGAGACTTTTATAGTTTTTTTAGGAAATTTGTTTATTTTGCAACCCATACAGGATCCACATCTAAAAAAAACATCAGGTTTTAACCAGCTTTGGTTTATTTTTTTGCACTTTTTTTGGACAGTTAGTGCTATTTGAATGCCTAGGTTTGGTGCCTTGATGTATGTTATAAGGGGATTTTTTGGTAGTAGTGGACCAATAATCTTATCCTGGAAGAAGTGGTGCCAATGGCGTTTGATAATTCCAGTTATTTGTTTGGAGCGGACGCTATATGGTAAGATCATTCTAAATTCGGAATTCTGATTCTGTTTTTGTGTCTTTACTTCATCGAAAAAGGATTTTCTATCCAATTTCCTTACTTTTTCTAGTGCCTCTCCCAGTTATTTGTCTGGGTAGAGTTTTTCTCTAAATTGTGTCTTCATTATAGAGGCTTCTTTCTCGAATTGGCTGTCTTCCGTACAGTTTCTTCTAATACGACGAAACTGTCCGAAAGGAATATTGATAAGCCAATTCGGTAGATGACAGCTTGAAAAGAGGATAAATCCATTTTTGGCTGTAGGTTTGTGATAAGTATTACAGACATATTTGTTTCCGTTTTTAGTAATCTGGATATCTAAAAAATCTACCTTTTCTGTCTTTGGTCCAGATGTAAAGTGTAGATTATATCTATTGTTATTTAGATCCTCCATAAATTTTAACAAGCCAGTCTCATCTTTACGCCAAATAAAGATAATGTCGTCGATATAGCGTCGCCATAGGACCAGGTCCTCCCCCAGTCTAGGGCTGATGGTATCTTGTTCCCACTGAGCCAAAAACAAGTTGGCATAACTGGGGGCGAACCTGGTCCCCATGGCGGTGCCCCTTAACTGTAAATAAAAATCCCCCTCAAACATAAAATAATTGTGGTGTAAAATATGGTCCACTCCTTCCAAAATGAAATCTATCTGTTCTGATTTCAGAGAAATATTTCCATTCAGTTGGTTCTTGAGGGCCTCTACTCCCTGTTTGTGGTCGATCACAGTGTATAGGGACTGGACGTCCAATGTATTTATGATCCATTCTGGTTGGACGTCCAAGCCCTCTAACACACTGATAATTTGTGTCGTATCTCTAATATGGGACCTAGTTTTTTTGACAAATGGCTGGAGTAAAGTATCCAGATACTGCGACAGATTGGACGTCAGGGAACCTATTCCTGATATGATAGGGCGACCAGGGGGATTAGTTGGATTTTTATGCACTTTTGGTAAGCAATAAAATATTGGCAATCTCCCTGGTGTGCCCATAATAAATTTGTGTTCATAATCTTTGAGGATTCCCTGTTGTAGACCTCTGTCGCAGTATTCCAATAGAGAGGCCCTGAATGTTGACAACGGATCTCCTTTAATAAGTTTGTATGTGGACTGATCTGCAAGTTGTTTCATACATTCATTGTGATATTCCTCTTTGCCCCAAATAACTATAGCACTCCCCTTGTCCGCAGGGCGGATTATTATGTTATTTTCTTTCTGAAGTTCTTGTAAAGCTTTAATTTCTCCTCTAGTTAGGTTGTTTCTACTATACTTTTTTTCTTTCATTCTTTCTAGGTCTATCTCTACGTTTTTTTGAAAGGTCATCATCTCATGACTTATTTCCGCTCTGGGAAATTTTTTTGATTTACACTTTAGTTGGGTATGTGTAAATGACTCTTTTGTTTCATTGTCAGTGGTTACCGGATTTTTTAAAAAATATTTTTTTAAACACAATTCTCTAATAAATTTTTGAATTCCTATGTATACATTAAACTTATTTAGTTTAGTGGTGGGGGCAAATTTGAGCCCCTTGTTTAATAAAGTGATCTGTTGTGAGCTAAGGTCAATTGTGCTAAGATTAATTATATTATTTGAATCAGTGTTTAGTAGTGTCTTCTTCTGTAGTCTAATTTTCTTTTTTCCTCTCTTGTTAAGTCCACTCTATTTATTTGGTTCTCATATTTGTTGGACTTAGATATATTTTTGTATTTTTTGGCTTTCTTTAATATTATTTCTTGCTCCATTCTATCCAAGCCTTTACAAAGTTTTTCTTGCCACATATTATATATTTCGTTTTTCGGTAGTTTGTCTAATACAATTTTGAGTTCAGAGATTTTTTCAGAAACATTCGCTAGGATTTCGGATCTCATTTGGACAATCAGTTCAACAAGTGCACGTGATTGCTTCATAAGGAGCTCTCCCCATTCCCTATCGAATTCATCTCCTAGTAGGTCTTATGCTGGTGTTTTGGTTAATTGTAATCCTTTTGGGATTTTATTACAAGTCAGGTATTGGGTTAGGGAGCGTATTTCCCAAATTTGCCTGAGTTGTTTTTGCATGACCCACTCAAGTTCTTTGAATGTGTCTGAAATATATATCTCCCCAGTTTGATTATGAGGGTTTCCTTCTGTTGTATCAAACATGAAGGTTTCTGCTTTTTGTTTTTTGCTTTCCATATGACTCCATATGTCCATGGTTGTGAGATGGGGAGCTAAATTTCCTCAGTGGGTGAAAAAGTAGGATTCAAAACAAGATTAGAATGTGGGAAATAGCTCACCCTCTCACAGCCACAGAGAGGTGCTCTAGTCTAAAATGATTCACCCATCACAAAATCAAGAAAATGTGTATAACTGGAAGACTGGCACTCTCAACACATGGGACCATATGGTTCGGTGCAGATCACAATGTTTATTAATAAGTACATAAAAAGAATAAAAATATAAAAATATATACTAACACTGAATATTTATTAAAAAGGTTTCACACAGTATTATGCTGATCATATAATGATGTCATAAATCATATATTTTGACACCCGGTATTCAATGTTGATCCTTATATTGTTTTAATGGCCGCTACAGGAAAAGACTATGAATGTTCACAAATAGATTCCTGTAAGTGGAAAAGAAGGAAGGGAAGGAAGTCCTCCTTATTTCTGTCCTAAATTAAGGCAGACAGTGCGAAATGTTGTTCGCTGAAATAAAGTCAATATTTCTGCTATAGATGACTGTTTCTTTCTTATGTAGGTATAGCTTGGCAATTGGCAGTTGAAATATGCCTAGTGATCACCCACTATGTGGCTTGCCTTTTCTTAGTGCCAGTCAGTCAGATTACTAGGGGCTCGCTGAATACCGGCGTCCCGGCTGTTTCGCTGTCAGCGTCCCACGTGGGTTCGGAGATAGACTTGTCGCTCCGGAAATGACGTGTCGGCACACAGGATAGTATTCGTTGATTTTTTTGAGCTCAACCGTTCGTTGTGGCGGCCAAAATCAAACTTACAGTGCACTGTTATAAAAATATTTTCTTCTTACAAATGGGTCATATTCTGATCTCCTATTTGGATCTCTTGAAACCAAACGCGTTTCGGGGAACGCTCTCCAACTTGTTTTTGGCTCAGTGGGAACAAGATACCATCAGCCCTAGACTGGGGGAGGACCTGGTCCTATGGCGACGCTATATCGACTACATTATTTTTATTTGGCGTAAAGATGAGACTGGCTTGTTAAAATTTATGGAGGATCTAAATAACAATATATATAATCTACACTTTACATCTGGACCAAAGACAGAAAAGGTAGATTTTTTAGATATCCAGATTACTAAAAACGGAAACAAATATGTCTGTAATACTTATCACAAACCTACAGCCAAAAATGGATTTATCCTCTTTTCAAGCGGTCATCTACCGAATTGGCTTATCAATATTCCTTTCGGACAGTTTCGTCGTATTAGAAGAGACTGTACGGAAGACAGCCAATTCGAGAAAGAAGCCTTTATAATGAAGACACAATTTAGAGAAAAACTCTACCCAGACAAATTACTGGGAGAGGCACTAGAAAAAGTAAGGAAATTGGATAGAAAATCCTTTTTCGATGAAGTAAAGACACAAAAACAGAATCAGAATTCCGAATTTAGAATGATCTTACCATATAGCGTCCGCTCCAAACAAATAACTGGAATTATCAAACGCCATTGGCACCACTTCTTCCAGGATAAGATTATTGGTCCACTACTACCAAAAAATCCCCTTATAACATACATCAAGGCACCAAACCTAGGCATTCAAAAAGCACTAACTGTCCAAAAAAAGTGCAAAAAAATAAACCAAAGCTGGTTAAAACCTGATGGTTTTTTTAAATGTGGATCCTGTATGGGTTGCAAAAAAACCAAATTTCCTAAAAAAACTATAAAAGTCTCCTCGACTCAGAATTTGTTCTCAATGACGATCAAGGGCCTCTTGACATGCAATTCCTCCAGCGTGATCTATCTGATCCAGTGCCCATGCGCCAAACAGTATATTGGGAGGACAAAACGACAACTTAAAGTGCGAATATCTGAACATCTCAACAATATAGCCAAGGGCTGTGATAACAATGCGCTATCAAGACATTTCAAAGAAGTCCACAATAAGAACTGTGAGGGTTTGTCCTTTTCAGCGCTGGAACAGATAGACCACGACTGGAGAGGGGGCAATCACATTGAAAAAATGTCAAGGGCAGAATCCAAAAGAATACAGTATATGACTTTGGAAGCCTCATACCAAAGGGATTAAATGCTGATTTGGAGATATTTGGTTTTCTCTGAGTTTATGGGGCGTTCGCCTTTTTTCCGATGGAGGATCGCATGTTTGGCTGTTTACCAGCACTGCGACCCTCCCTCGGAGAAAGGCGCATGTACCCTTCCTTCATCCAACAAGATGCCTCTTGGGAGAGAAACAAATATCCCGGAAAAACTTTTAAAGTAAGATGTAGAGAAGAACATATGGGCATGACCGCACTACTTTGTAGACGTATCTTCATTTGATATATCACAAATTATCAAACAATATCAATGTGTTTTTTTATGGAACTATTACATTTTGGGAAGTCTAGATAAGACAACATATAGATAGATATATATAATGTTGTATGTTGATATATAATAATCAACAAAAATATGAAGATTCACAATGTATCAAATGTGCAACTCACAATTTTATTAGTTGATTTTATGTCGATATTTTTAAATAAAACTTTTATGCTGAAAAGAATGATGGAAATATCTCAAATATATAATGACAGACGTAAATGTAGATTGACTGCATATATACAGAATAGATCACAACAAATGACATATAAGGCTAACTATGGCCTGTGCAACAAAATCCTTTATGGACTTTATACCATAAGGGAAACTACAACTTTTGGCAAAAAAACGCATGTGTCAAATACAAAACGCATCAAAAACGCAATACAATCGCAAGTGGAAAAACTGAAGAAAAATCGAATATATGAAAAGGACTATAGAGAAAAAAGATATGAAAGACATTGGATATAAAATAATCACACTGAAAATAACAAAAAATTGATAAAAATGAAAAATGTATATATTCAATGTCTGTTTTTGGAACTCACCAACTGAGGGTATAAAAACCAATCAGACACGAAGTAGGGTCATTACCACTGAAGAAGGGGAGAGCGTTCCCCCGAAACGCGTTTGGTTTCAAGAGATCCAAATAGGAGATCAGAATATGACCCATTTGTGAGAAGAAAATATTTTTATAACAGTGCACTGTAAGTTTGATTTTGGCCGCCACAACGAACGGTTGAGCTCAAAAAAATCAACGAATACTATCCTGTGTGCCGACACGTCATTTCCGGAGCGACAAGTCTATCTCCGAACCCACGTGG
The DNA here is from genome assembly GCF_905171765.1 of Bufo bufo. Lineage (NCBI taxonomy): Eukaryota > Metazoa > Chordata > Amphibia > Anura > Bufonidae > Bufo > Bufo bufo. The sequence goes on from NC_053390.1 coordinate 316,184,564, forward strand.
GACGCTGACAGCGAAACAGCCGGGACGCCGGCATTCAGCGAGCCCCGAGTAACCTGACTGACTGACCGGCACTAAGGAAAGGTAAGCCCACATAGTGGGTGATCACTAGGCATATTTCAACTGCCAATTGCCAAGCTATACCTACATAAGAAAGAAACAGTCATCTATAGCAGAAATATTGACTTTATTTCAGCGAACAACATTTCGCACTGTCTGCCTTCATTTAGGACAGAAATAAGGAGGACTTCCTTCCCTTGCTTCTTTTCCACTTACAGGAATCTATTTGTGAACATTCATAGTCTTTTCCTGTAGCGGCCAATAAAACAATATAAGGATCAACATTGAATACTGGGTGTCAAAATATATGATTTATGACATCATTATATGATCAGCATAATACTGTGTGAAACCTTTTTAATAATTATTCAGTGTTAGTATATATTTTTATATTTTTATGTACTTATTAATAAACATTGTGATCTGCACCGAACCATATGGTCCCATGTGTTGAGAGTGCCAGTCTTCCAGTTATACACATTTTCTTGCATTTGTGAAGGGTGAATCATTTTAGACTAGAGCACCTCTCTGTGGCTGTGAGAGGGTGAGCTATTTCCCACATTCTAATCTTGTTTTGTATCTCCCACTTGCACCTGGCACAGGTGACTATTGTCTATTGTCTCAGGGGTACTGGTTGCACACAGCCTCCTGGCATATATCGAGGGCCGGTAGTCATAGTTAGTGTCCATTGGTTCCCCCCGATGGGGACAGTCGGCTCTTATGTGACCAGGCTCTTGACACTGCCAACAGACCATCGGAGCTGGGTCTGTAGGGAGTATATCCCGAGCAGGTTTTGCTGGCACTAGCCGCCTGGTCGAAGGTGGAGATTTTTGGGGTTTAATTGGCCCCCTCCAAAAAGAACCCCCCTATAGATTTCTGGTGGCCTCATAGCTCTCCACCAGGTCAACCAACTGTAGGGCATTACCAGGGGACACCTGGCCGATTCAGTGCTGGAGAGGGTACGGCAAAGCCCTCCAGAACACATCAGCCAACAGACGGTCCAGCATAGCAGTGGGACTCTAAGTCAGGCTGCAGCCATTTTTGCAACTGGTGTAGCAGACATAATACTGCGGTCTGGCAGGTTCAGCCTGGTTAAATTCCCACTGACGCACCCGCTGGGCCTGGACCAATACATTCACCCCCAGTCTTGCCAGAATCTCACACTTTATGGTCGGGTAGTCGGTCGCTTGATGATATGGTAGGTCGAAAAACACTTGCTGGGGTCCAGACACCAGAAACGGAGCCACAACCTCAGCCCATTGGTCTCAGGGTAACTTCTCCCTCACGCCACCTTTTTGAAAACCCCCAGATAGGTCTCGACGTCATCCGAGGGGGTCATCTTAGGGATCGCCGCACGGACAGCTTTCCGGGCATCGTGGACGTTCTGGGACGCTACTGCCGCTTGTAATGCCATCACATGCTGTAATAGCAGCTGGTTGGTTTCCTGCTGCTGCTTGTTAGCCTCCCACTGCTGCACGTTAGCCTCCATGAGTGCTTTCACGACCGCCTCCATTTTGTATGGGGACATGGGTCGTAACCTTGCTGGCTTGATATAGGACATACACCCAAGCCAGGAAAAAACTAAAACTTTTTGGCCTTCAGGCCAGCCTCACTGGAGAATTGCCCGCATACTCCACCAAATGTGGGGATTTGCTCTGGTAGACAGGTTAGCGGATGCAGTATAGAGGCAAGGAACCAGGTTGTAAATCAAACTTCAGTGTTTTATTCACACTCAGCAAAACATAACAGTCTTGGTGCTTGTTCTTACACAGCAAAACAAAACAATGTTCACCTGGAATCCTAGGTGTCAGTTAACACCTGGCTGAATGCTCAGCTACAGAAAAGTTCACTGGCCGGCTTCCAGGCAGCCTGCACACCTGTTTGCAGTCTTCAGCCTTCAGCACAGAGGACTCCACAGCTTCACTGTCAGATGGAGGTAGATCCACCCCACCTGATAGTGCTGACTGCTTTATAAGCCTGCCAAGACCTGGCCTGGAACGTGGGGATTAGCCACCCACCCAGCACTTTTGACTACTCCCATACTAAACAGCTGAAGTGTCAGACTGCAATCTGCAATAATGACACTTGAGAAAAACCAGCTCTTACTTCACTGAGGCCAGGATCCTCGGTGACACATACCGACCATCAACGATAGCCCCTTGTTCCTTCCTACATTAGTCAGTTGGCTGCTTCCTATCGGCCCCATCGTCCATCCTCTCATAGATCTGACCGGGGGGGCCTTCTGTGCTCACGTTCCACTGCCATGTCTACTGGGGAGGGGTGGGATGGCAGGAGAGCAGTACCAGCTCCATCAGCAGCAGCCTGAGTCTAGAGTCACTGATGAGTTGGTTTATTCACCCGCATAGTGAAGAAACTACTCACCAGCAGCAGCTAGACCTGGAGGAGGACCTGAACCAGCAGGTGGTGGCATACTTGGACAGTACCCTGCCACCCCACATTGAAGATCCGCAACTAGCAGAGTTTGCCCTGGAAAAGCTGTCCTGCCCGGCCAGTAGTGTGGCATCAGAATGGGTGTTTAGTGTGGCGGCGGCCATAGTTACCCCAAGGAAAACTCGCCTGTCCACCCAAAATGTGGAGGGACTGACCTTTTGTCAAGATGAATCAGGCGTGGATTAGCCAGGATTTCCAACCACCAATTCCTGATGCATCAGACTAGATCATCCATGGTGCCACACCAACACTTTGATACAAGAGACCGTTTTCTTCTGACTACCTGCCTCAGCTACTACAGTACTTTGATGCTGCAACCCACCTGATGCCACACATCTGATTCCAAGAGCTCCTTATTTCACCCACCTTCGTCAGCGGGTACTGGTATTGCCACCCACAGCCCCACTCTGTTACCTGGTCACTTTCAGGTCTCCTGATGCATCTGCTGCCATCTCCACATTATGTCTCCTTGCCACTCTATGGTTTCCTCCGGATGCTGCCACCTCCACACTATGTCAACTTGCCACTATGTGGTCTCCTCATGCTGCTGCTGCTACTGCCATCTCCAAACTATGTCACCTTGCCACTGTGTGGTCTCCTCCTGCTGCCACCATCTCCTCACTATGTCACCTTGCCACTCTATGGGATCCTGCTGCTGCCATCTCCACACTATGTCACCTTGCCACTCTATGGAATCCTCCTGATGCTGCTGCTGCTACTGCTACTGCCATCTCCAAACTACCGTATGTTACCTTGCCACTCTGTGGGATGCTGCTGATGACAGTCTTCACACTATGTCACCTTGCCACTCTGTGGTCTCCTCCTGCTTCTGCCATCTCCACACTATGTCACCTTGCTACTCTGTGGTCTCCACATGCTGCTAACATATCCACGCTATGTCACCTTGCCACTCGCTGGCCTCATCATACTGCTGCCATCTACAGACTCTGTCATTGTGCCACTCGGTGGACTTCTTATGATGCTGCTGCTGCATCCGCCACCTCCAGACTCTGTCATTGTGCCACTTGTTGGCCTCCTTATACTGCTGCCAACTCCAGATCCTGTCATTGGACCACTCTGTGGTCTCCTCATGCTGCTTCTACCTCACCACTATGTTATAGGTCCACTCTGTGGACTTCTCATGCTGTTCCAACGCTCCCCACTTCATGACTGGTCCACTATTTTGGCTTTTGGCATGGCTGACATCATCATTTATTTGACCTTTCTTCTGATCTGTCAGAAGAAAGGAAAAATGAGACGCACAACGGATCCTCTCTGTGTAGCAGCTGTAAGGCCTGTATGGTCCCATCAGTATTGGCTTATGATTTGGTAGCCAAAAGCAGGAGTGGGTACAAAACACAGAAGACATGCAAATATACCATTCACGTGTCATCTCTGTTTTAGATCCACTTCTGTTTTTTTTTTTGGCATTAGCAATACTGATGGATTACTGAATAAATGATGACCGAGCGAAGGCGTATGCTCCACAGACAGGATCCGTCTTTTGTGGGTTATTTTTCTGACGGATCAGAGGAAGGGAAAATCAATCAGTGACGTCAACACAAACTTCTGCTGACACCTTCTGTCGGGGGGGGGGGGGGGGGGGCTCTACTTGTATAAGCATTTAATAGAACAGGTTCTGTAGACATCTATGTGGAATGAGCTGACGAGGGTGTGAAATGAGTGTGCTTCTTCTTTACACTAACATCGACCTGTAAGGCTGAGTTCATACTTGAGTTATTTGGTCGGTTTTGGCCCCGTGACTGCCCAAATAAGTGAAGTGTGCAGTGTGATTCTAATAGCGACGCTTGTCATCTGCATGTCATACTGACTGACAGTATTATTTCACTACCCCCGCACACTCCTTATGCATGTTACTGCGAAACAAGGTTCTATACCCATATAAAGGCTCTACGCAGACCGGAAATAGACTTTTTTTATTGCGATTCGCCGCAAATATATTCGGATCGAAGCTAATTTTTTCGGCAAAATTCAGCGAACCGGCCGAATGAAATTTTTGAGAAATTCGCTCATCTCTAATGATGAGGACTTTGGGTGTGCTTCCGCCATCGAGCACGAAAACCCCACCGACGATGCTGCGCCGATCAGGAAACTTTACCAGCAAATCCCACCCAAAATGTACCAGGAGGTGAAGGACATGGTGGCCAACCTTTTGGAAAACCGGGTGATCCAGGAAAGTCAAAGTTCCTGGGCTGCTCCAGTAGTCTTGGTGTGAAAGAAAGATGGGAGTCTCCGGGTCTGCTGAGATTATCGGAAGCTAAATGCCCAGGCCGTCCGGGATTCTTACCCCCTTCCACGGTTTGAGGAGTCGTTGTCAGCCTTGAGTCATGTGAAACTCTTCTCAACTCTTGACCTGGCCAGTGGGTATTGCAGGTGCTGGTGACCAAGAAGGACAAAGAGAAGACAGCCTTTATCCTACCTATGGGACTCTACGAGTTAAACCGGATGCCGTTCGGCCTGTCCAATGCCCCAGGAACATTCCAGCGGTTGATGGAGCACTGTCTGGGGACCTCAACTTTGAGTCGGTATTGAAATACCTGGATGACATAGTAGTGTTTGGGGCCTCCTTTGAGGATCACCTCCAGAAGCTGCGACAGGTCCTAGGTAGGTTGCAAGACCATGGGCTCAAGATCAAGCCCAAGATGTGCCAACTGTTTCTACAGCAGATAGAGTATTTGTGACATTTAGTCACCCAGGAGGGGTTAAAGCTGGCACCCAGCAAAGTGGAGGCTGTCCAGAAGTGGCCCAAGCGACGTACGCTACGAGAGGTGCGGGAATTCGTGGGACTGGCCAGCTACTACAGGAGGTTTATACCCAAAGTTGCTCATTTGGTGGGGCCGTTAAACGAGTTATCAAGGGGCTATATGGGAGGCCTTTGAAGCAGTGAAGGAGGCACTGACCAGTATACTGATGGAAGTCCACATGGTCTGGGGGCCGTGTTATCCCAAGTCCAGGACGAACGTGAGAGAGTCGTTGCCTATGACAGCTGGTCTCTGAGGGAGTCAGAGCGCAACCCTGCCAACTATAGCTCCTTTAAATTGGAACTACTGCCATTGGTGTGGGCCATGACCGAAAGGTTCGCAGAGTACCTGACAGGTGTAAAGGTGACCATGATAATGGGCAACACATTAGCACATATGGAGAATGCCAAGCTCGTGCACTTGAACAGAGGTGGATGGCTTGCCTAAGTACCAATACCGCATTAAGTTCCGGTCAGAAAGGGAGAACGGCAACGCCGATGCACTCTCCCAAGTCCCTGTAGGGTTGTTGACTAAGAGTGCTGATGAGATGCTAGAAGACACTGAAACTCCTGACCTTGGTCAATTGCACCTAGGATTCCAGGATGTGACACATTCAAGTGGGGTGGCGTCCGGGATGCCAATGGTGCTGGGAAGATGTTAACTGATTGGGAGAGGGCCCAGAATGGCTTCCCGAACCTATGGAAAGTGAAAGAATGGGTCCAGAAGAGCGGGCCCATCTGACTCCAGAGGGCCAGATGTTGTTGAGGCAGTGGGATAAGCTGACTGTTTCCCAGGGCCTCCTGTGTCGGACTATATACTTGCAATCAGAGCTGAAATACCAGCAACAGATTGTCATCCTCCTGTCATTGGGACCGGAGGCCGCCCGGGAAGCCCATGAGAGGGGTGAGCATTTCAGGAGCGACAAAATGTTCAAGTGGCTCCAATGGCTTGTATACTGTTCAAATTTGGCAGAAATGGTGGCCGAGGCATGTTTTAAGTGTCGGCCCTGTGGGCTGAGTAACAGTACTGAACAGCGGGCTCCTGCCCAGGCCATCTGAACCCTAGAGCTTCTTATGTACAGATTGGGTTCTCTACCTCGGGACACTCGTACTGTCTAGTCATGACAGATCATTTCACAAAGTATGCAGTGGCTGTACCCACCAGAGACCAGACAGCAGAGTCGGCCACTGAAGGAGTCTGCAAACACTTTATACAGGTTTTCGGGTGTCCACGGAGGATACACTCCGACCAGGGGACATGTTTTCAGGGTACTCTAATGAATGAGCTGTACCAACTGTATGGGATTCGTACATTCCCGCACCACCCTGTATCACCCCCAGGGAAACGGGGCACGTGAGCAGTTCAACTGCACCTTACTCTAGATGCTGCAGACTCTGGAGGACAGCCAAAAGGCTCGGTCGCCCGAGTACCTACTTAAACTGATATGGGCCTATAACAACAAGGTACACAGTACCACCAGATACTCCCGACATATGCTCATGTTTGGGAGAGCCAGACGGGAGATTAAAGATCTCCACATGCACGATCTGATGAAGCCCCACTGAGAAATACCACCGCATGGGTGAAAGAGCACCGCCGCTGGCTGAGAGCGATCCACAAGGTTGTGGGGGAGCGCCTGAGACTAGTGGTACACCCTAACCCAAGACCAGTGCAGAGGGATGGGTATGCAATGGTTGATTGAGTGATGTTCTGAGACAAGCGACCATCTAGGAAGTTGGATGGGTGGTGGGAGGCAGTCCCATACACGGTGAAGAGGTCTATGAGGTAGAGCCAATAGAGACTGGGGGTCGGCATGAAACTTGCACCATAGCATGTTGAGGTGTTGTAATTTTGATGAGCCTGTGTGTATGGAGGCGATGCCTCCTCCTGCTCAGAGTACAGAGGAAATCCCTGTAGAGGAGGAGGTATGGTGGGTTGCCCCTGTCCTGGTACCCACAGAGGCTCTGGCCATGGCAAGTTTGCCACCCAGGGAAAGTGTTGAGCAGTCGGTGCTTATGAGCCTATCACTCTGCGAAGGTCAACCAGGCCCAATGCTGGTGTGCCCCCACAGAGCTATGCCCAGGATGAGTTTGTATGGGGAGGGTTTCCGAGGATTACAACCTCTAGTGGGTTGGCATGTGAGATGAGGAAACAGATCTCATTATCTGAACACTATTTCTGTAAATTAAGCTAAATATTGTTCCATATTCATGAGAGGTGGAGTTACAAGAGCCTGGAGAGGAAGATGTAGAGCAGACATCTTGGGAAGAGCTTGCAAGAGGATCCAGGAGCTGTGTGTGAGGAGGATCTATCAACATCAAGGTGTGGGAGCATCCTTCGGTGACCAGAACTACATTCCAGTGAAGCTGAGTGTGTCTTAGGCCCTGATCCTGTCCAGAGGAACGAGGATTGCTTCCAGGAACGCTGATGAGAGCTGAGGAGAAAAGCAACATACACTGCAGTACCGCATGCTTGTTGGAGAAGCTTTTGTTCAGTTCACAGCCACCAGCGGAGGCATAGCAGACCCGCGTCGGTAAGACTGTTCGTGCATTCACCTCATCACAGTGTTGGCACCTAGAATCCTAGAGACTGACACCAGGACTGTAGTTAGTTAGATAGGATTTCTGTTTGTGTCAGGCCAGAAGTGTTGCTGGCTGTTCATTGCATGGACTTCACAATTTAAAGTTACATTTCACACTGGAGAGCTGATAAACTTCCCCACAAACTCAAGGCAGGCTGGTGTTTTTTGCTCAGAAGGAATACTCAGGCACATTCTACAAGACTAGTTATGGGAGGGGAAATTTCTGTAGAGCATTGTAAGTTTGTAAGCTGTTGTGCTGCACCACAGGCTAGCCCATACCACACATCCAAACAGTCTCTTTTAGGGTAATAACAGGTAAGGCGTGTTTAATTGTGACCGCCAGTAGGTAAATTACCGCACTTTCCTCCGGCATCCATCAGAGGGTGCCGTGATGTGCAGCACAAGGGTCTTAGCCTTCGGGCTGGGTGTATGTAAATTAGTTGCGTGTTCCCAGCATTTGTGGTTGTGCTCATTGCCACGTTTAAGTAAAATACTGTTTTTGGGGTTGCTTTCCTCGTTCGTGACTTTGCTGTATTCTAGGGAGCCCATCCCGGTACACGGCTTACATATTGATGACCTATCCTGAGGATAGACCATTAACATTCTAATCCTGGAAAACCCCTTTATTTGTATTTTTATACATATGCTGCCTTTCCTGATTTATACCAGATTCAATGGCACATTGTATGTGTTTACTGAGAAATAACATTCTTCATGCAAATTACTGAGATCTCTGTTTTAGCTCAAGTTTTACATCACTGAACTGACCTTACTTAGTTGAATGTTGCATCTTATAAAAAATCTTATGAAAAATTGATGCATGGTACATTAAACATTGAGAGTCTCATATTCAAGAATCATCTCATTCAACCATCTCATCTCCAAAAAACTGTGGTATATATGAGTTGCTACTCAGCAGAGTACTGTCTTATAACACAGCACATTTGAGATAAAAGATACTATAAACAGATAAAAAAAAAACTAGAATTAGTTTTAAAAAAATCACTAATGGGTTTTCTCATGAAGAAAACCCCTGCCCATATGCCCGGTAGTGCATGTGGACTTTATAAAGGAAGTTCATCTGATCATAAGCCCCCCTCATTTAGTACTTGAGCCATAAATGTATAACATAGGCAGCTATTGTTTGATAACTACAGAGATCACTGACTGGAACCACAGCCAAAAACTCAACACTCATACACAACTCTAGTTAGCAGAGATTAGCATTATGCCTAGGTATTCCCCAGAGCCCACCATAGGCAGCATGGGCTTGGCTTCTGGGGATCTAGTTTGCATCTGTTGAGTAAGATGACAGAAAATACAGTCAGGTCCATAAATATTGGGACATCGACACAATTCTAACATTTTTGGCTCTATACACCACTACAATGGATTTTAAATGAAACGAACAAGATGTGCTTTAACTGCATACTGTCAGCTTTAATTTGAGGATATTTAAATCCAAATCAGATGAACGGTGTAGAAATTACAACAGTTTGCATATGTGCCTCCCACTTGTTAAGGGACCAAAAGTAATGGGACAATTGTCTTCTCAGCTGTTCCATGGCCAGGTGTGTGTTATTCTCTAATTATCCCAATTATAATGAGCAGATAAAAGTTCAAGAGTTAATTTCAAGTGTGCTATTTGCATTTGGAATCTGTTGCTGTCAACTCTCAAGATGAGATCCAAAGAGCTGTCACTATCAGTGAAGCAAGCCATCATTAGGCTGAAAAAACAAAACAGACCCATCAAAGAGATAGCAAAAACATTAGGCGTGGCGAAAACAACTGTTTGGAACATTCTTAAAAAGAAGGAACGCACCGGTGAACTCAGCAACACCAAAAGACCCGGAAGACCTTGGAAAACAACTGTGGTGGATGACCGAATAATTTTTTCCCTCGTGAAGAAAACACCCTTCACAACAATTGGCCAGATCAAGAACACTCTCCAGAAGGTAGGTGTATGTGTGTCAAAGTCAACAATCAAGAGAAGACTTCACCAGAGTGAATACAGAGTGTTCACCACAAGATGTAAACCATTGGTAACCCTCAAAAACAAGAAGGCCAGATTAGAGTTTGACAAACGACATCTAAAAAACCCTTTACAGTTCTGGAACAACATCCTATGGACAGATGAGAACAAGATCAACTTGTACCAGAGTGATGGGAAGAGAAGAGTATGGAGAAGGAAAGGAACTGCTCATGATCCTAAGCATACCACCTCATCAGTGAAGCATGGTGGTGGTAGTGTCATGGCATGGGCATGTATGGCTGCCAATGGAACTGGTTCTCTTGTATTTATTGATGATGTGACTGCTGACAAAAGCAGCAGGATGAATTCTGAAGTGTTTCGGGCAATATTATCTGCTCATATTCAGTCAAACGCTTCAGAACTCATTGGACGGCACTTCACAGTGCAGATGGACAATGACCCAAAGCATACTGCAAAAGCAACCCAAGAGTTTTTTAAGGGAAAGAAGTGCAATGTTATGCAATGGCCAAGTCAATCACCTGACCTGAATTCGATTGAGCATGCATTTCACTTGCTGAAGACAAAACTGAAGGGAAAATGCCCCAAGAACAAGCAGGAACTAAAGACAGTTGCAGTAGAGGCCTGGCAGAGCATCACCAGGGATGAAACCCAGCGTCTGGTGCGTTCCAGACTTCCGGCTGTAATTGACTGCAAAGGATTTACAACCAAGTATTAAAAAGTGAAAGTTTGATTTATGATTATTATTCTGTCCCATTACTTTTGGTCCCTTAACAAGTGGGAGACACATAAGCAAACTGTTGTAATTCCTACACCGTTCACCTGATTTGGATATAAATACTCTCAAATTAAAGCTGACAGTCTGCAGTTAAAGCACATCTTGTTAGTTTCATTTCTAATCCATTGTGGTGGTGTATAGAGCCAAAAATGTTAGAATTGTGTTGATGTCCCAATATTTATGGACCTGACTGTAGGTGTGACTTTGCAGGTCACAGACATAGACCTCATGCACACGGCCGTTGTTTTGGTCCGCATCCGAGTCGCATCCGGTTCGGACCCATTAAAGGGTTTCTGTCACCCTGCAAAACTCATTTTTTTTTTTTGGGATAGTTAGATTGCTCATAGTGCGATATAGCAGAATATAATGCTCTTACTTACTTTCATGCGGCCGATTCTTTATAAAACAAACTTTTATAATATGTTAATGAGGGCTCTACCAGCAAGTAGGGCGTCTACTTGCTGGTAGCTGCTGCAGAAATCCGCCCCCTCGCCGTGTTGATTGACAGGGCCAGCCGTGATCTCCTCCTCCGGCCGGCCCTGTCAGTAATTCCAAAATCGCGCGCCTCGCGTCATTCGGCGCAGGCGCTCTGAGATGAGGAGGCTCGTATCCTCAGCACTCCCTCAGTGCGCCTGCGCCGATGACGTCTTCTCTTTCGGTGATGTCATTGGCGCAGGCGCACTGAGGGAGTGCTGAGGATACGAGCCCCCTCATCTCAGAGCGCCTGCGCCGAATGACGCGAGGCGCGCGATTTTTGAATTACTGACACGGCCGGCCGGAGGAGGAGATCACGGCTGGCCCTGTCAATCAACACGGCGAGGGGGCGGATTTCTGCAGCAGCTACCAGCAAGTAGACACCCTACTTGCTGGTAGAGCCCTCATTAACATATTATAAAAGTTCGTTTTATAAAGAATAGGCCGCATGAAAGTAAGTAAGAGCATTATATTCTGCTATATCGCACTATGAGCAATCTAACTATCCCAAAAAAAAAAAAAAGAGTTTTGCAGGGTGACAGAAACCCTTTAACTTTTATGGTGCCGCAAAAGATGCGGACAGCACTCCGTGTGCTGTCCGCATCCGTAGCTCAGTTTCGTGGCCCCGCAAAAAAATATAACATGTCCTATTCTTGTCCGCGCTTTGTGCACAAGAATAGGCAGTTACATTAAAGGCTGTCCGTGCCGTTCCACAAATTGCGGAAAGCGCACGGACACCATCCGTGTTTTGCGGATCTGTGATTTCCGGACCGCAAAACACACCACGGTCGTGTGCATGTAGCCATAACCAGATGCTCAAAGAAAAGCTGAAAAAAATAATAAAGCACACAGCATGGTCGTGTGCATGTAGCTATAACCAGATGCTCAAAGAAAAGCTGAAAAAATTAATAAAGCAAGACAGAATGAAAACCAGTGGGGTAAAGATATAGCTAAATTAACAGATAAGAGATTATTCAGTAGAACAAGCCAAAGTCCAAATTTGGAGAGTATAGATGTGGCCAAATCATTAGATGACAGATTAATCAGTGGAACTAGCCAAGGTCAGTACATAGAGGGTAAACGAGCAGGTATAAAGTTAAAGCACAAGGCACAGAAACACAAACAAGAGCCAGGACAAGATACACAATCACAGGCACTGACCTAGTGTTAGTGCCTGGTTTAAATCTGCTTACACCTGCTGAGCCAGAGTTCTGAATGGCTCAGTGTCCTAACTCTCTGATCAGCTGCCCAGCCAGAGCTTGACTGGTTGGCATAGTCACCTTACAGGGAATCTGTCACCAGTTTTCTACTGCTCTCACTTTTAAATACTAACAGTTCCAGTGTATGCCAATGGGTCCCCATATTCATGAGCTCACGGCTCTCCTCACCCACCTGCCTCTGTTTTTTTTTTTTTCAAATGAATCAGCAGTAGGTAAACGGGGAAAGCCAGGAGTTCATGCATATATTGGAGACTCATTATTATGCACTGGAGCTGTTCAATACAAGATGTTGGCAAAACGGCTGGGCCAATTAAAGAAAGTGACCCAACAGTTTGCTAAGGGGATCCGTTACAAGTTTCTTTTGCCCTTAGAACACTATAAAACTAGTGACAGATTCAGTTAAGAGAACAGCCATACAACTACCACACATGTAGCCCTCACGTCTCCTATGGAACAAAAGACAGCCTCCTGGGTAACTCCTAATCTTTCTCAGCACCATAGAATGGACCACAGTGATGATGAGAGGAGAGACAGCCTTAACGGCATTGTAGGGATGTAAATATTTAACAGCTATTTAACTGAATGGGTGCCATGAAATATGCACTACATATTCCCTGCAATTGTCACCGCATGGTCAAATGTCTTGAGGAACCAGTTTCCCCTCTTTCCAGTTTGAAAGAACTAAACTAAAATGTGGTCTAAGATACATGTCAAAGGAAAATACAAAAGACAAAAATAACACGCCAGTCTTAATCTATCTTCTGCTGATGTCAGAGGTGCTGCAATTATTAAGGAGAGCGCATCTGTGCAGGTCAGTCACCAATTAAATCTACACCAGCTAGAGAGCTGGGGTAGATTTCAGGTATAAATAATTGTTAACCACTTGCCATCCGGGCCATTTGCCCCCTTCCTGACCAGGCCAAATTTTGCAAAACTGACATATCTCACTTTATGTGGTAATAACTTTGGAACGCCTTTATTTATCCAAGTCATTCAGAGATTGTTTTCTCGTGACACATTGTACTTCATGATAGTCATAAATTTGAGTCAAAATATTTCACCTTTATTTATGAAAAAATCCCAAATTTACCCAAAAATTTGAAAAATTCGCAATTTTCTAAATTTCAATTTCTCTGCTTTTAAAACAGAAAGTGATACCTCATAAAATATTTATTATTTAACATTCCCCATATGTCTACTTTATGTTGGCATCATTTTGGAAATGTCATTTAATTTTTTTAGGATGTTAGAAGGCTTAGAAGTTTAGAAGCAATTCTTCAAATTTTTAAGAAAATTGCCAAAACCCACTTTTTAAGGACCAGTTCAGGTATGAAGTCACTTTGTGGGGCCTACATAGTGGATACCCCCATAAATGACCCCATTGTAGAAACTACACCCCTCAAGGTATTCAAAACCGATTTTACAAACTTTGTTAACCCTTTAGGCGTTCCACAAGAATTAAAGGAAAATGGAGATCAAATTTTTAAATTTCACTTTTTTAGCAGATTTTCCATTTTAATCAATTTTTTTCTTTAACACATCGATGGTTAACAGCCAAACAAAACTCAATATTTATTACCCAGATTCTGCAGTTTACAGAAACACCCCACATGTGGTCATAAACTGCTGTACGGGCACACGGCAGGGCGCAGAAGAAAAGGAACTCCACATGGTTTTTAGATGCCATGTCCCATTTGAAGCCCCCTGATGCACCCTTACAGTAGAAACTCCCAAGAAGTGACCCCATTTTGGAAACTAGGGGATAAGGTGCCAGTTTTATTAGTACTATTTTTGGGTACATATGATTTTTTGATCATTCATTATAACACTTTATGGGGCAAGGTGACCAAAAAATTGGTTGTTTTAGCACAGTTTCTATTTATTTATTTTTACAGCGTTCACCTGAGGGGTTCTGTCAAGTGACCTTTTTATAGAGCAGATTGTTACGGACGTGGCGATACCCAATATGTATACTTTTTCTCATTTATTAAAGTTTTACACAATAATAGCATTTTTAAAACAAAAAAATTATGTTTTAATGTGTCCATGTTCTGAGAGCTATAGTTTTTTTATTTTTTGAGAGATTTTCTTATGTAGGGGCTCATTTTTTGCGGGATGAGGTGACGGTTTCATTGGTACTATTTTGTGGGACATACGCATTTTTGATCACTTGGTGTTGCACCTTTTGTGATGCAAGGTGACAAAAATTGCTTGTTTTGACACAGTTTTTTTTTTTTTTTTTTTTACGGTGTTCACCCGAGGGGTTAGGTCATGTGATATTTTTATAGAGCTGGTTTTTACGGAAGCGGCAATACCTAATATGTATACTTTTTTTTATTTGTTTCACTTTAACACAATAATAGCATTTTTGAAACCAAAAAAATGATGTTTTAGTGTCTCCATGTTCTAAGAGCTATAGTTTTTTTTATTTTTTAAGAGATTTTCTTATGTAGGGGCTCATTTTTTGCGGGATGAGGTGACGGTTTTATTGGTACTATTTTGTGGGACATACGCGTTTTTGATCACTTGGTGTTGCACCTTTTGTGATGCAAGGTGACAAAAATTGCTTGTTTTGACAGTTTTTTTTTTTTTTACGGTGTTCACCCGAGGGGTTAGGTCATGTGATACTTTTATAGAGCTTTTTTTTTTTATTCCTTACTTTATTTTATTTTATTTTTTCAACCCTTTATTATTTTTATTTTTTTTTACACTTTTCGTCCCCCATAAGGTCATACAAGACCTCTGGGGGACATTTGCTTCACTTTTTCTTTTTTTTTCACAGTTGATTTCTCCTGTAACTGGGGCTGACATAGTAGCCCCAGTTACAGTGGAAATGCACCCCTATAGAGGCTGTACAGCAGCAATCTAGCGCTGTACAGCCTCACAGCAGGGCTGATCGAGGTCTCTGAGAGACCTCACACAGCTCCTGCACACTCCGGTCACGGCGGTCACATGACACGCACAGCGCTTCCTTCTCTGCAGACACAGCGCTCGGTGAGCGCTGTGTCTGCAGCGATCGTGAAGGCAGGGACACCTGGGCACTGTCCCTGCCTCCTCTCTGGGTTGCCCTGCTGTCACTGACAGCGGGCAACCCGATCAGCAGCTGCACGATTAGCGTGCAGCTGCTATTTCTGACAGGACGTTCTAAAACGTGCTGTCAGAAATAGACGTCCACCCATAGGACGTTTATATCCTATGGGCGGACGGGAAGTGGTTAAACGTTCCTGGGACATAATATAATCAATGTGACAGGTAAATAGTTGGTACTGTGTTCTCCAGTTAAAAAAAAGTTATATTCCGTTCAGTGAGAGAGACAAAAATTATAATTTTGCAAATATACTTTTTAATGGCTAACAAAAATAAAAGAAATTACAAAATAGCAAGCTTCCTAGACACCTTAGGTTTTTTTCCTCAAACATGATATAACAATGTATTTTGAAGAAACACATACAGGTGTAACTCGAAAAATTTGAATATCGTGCAAAAGTTCATTTATTTCAGTAATGCAACTTAAAAGGAATTGCATTAATGCAGCTTAAAATTAGAATATTGTGAAAAGGTTCAATATTCAAGGCTCAAAGTGTCACACTCTAGTCAGCTAATTAATCCATACCCCCTGAGCAAAGGGTACCTCAAAATTGTGACTTTGGGGTTTTCATAAACTGTAAGCCATAATCATCCAAATTATAACAAATAAAGGCTTGAAATATCTCGCTTTGCATGTAATGAGTCTACGCACAAAAGCATATTGTCACCGCCAGCTCTCTCAGAAGATCTGGTAGACGTTCTTCTGTACCTCTTGCATGATTTTCTTTGTTTTGGTTTCACTTTGTCATCTCCTTTCCTGCTCCCAGCTGTCACCTATTTACACTGATTGCCTCCCTTTATATTCCCTCCATTACTGCCTCACTTTGCGGTTTATACTTCTTCCTGGATAGTTGTTCACTGCTGGATGCTGCTTCTCCTGATTCCTCAGATAAGTCTGTTTCCTTTATTTGTGTTTCCTGGCTGGCTTGATTGTAGGTGACCCTGACTCCGTCCATATTAAGTGCAGGGAGCTGGTGGTCGTGTCCCCTCACTATTATAGTGGTTTCAGGTGTCACATAGTAAGGTACGGGGGCATGCCATCGTCTACCATAAGGACCTTTGCATGGGCATAGCAGTCAGGGTGAGCTCTTAGGGTTTTATAGGGGTCACCTTTATGCTCCTTAGTTTGGGATCAAGCCAGTCGGATGTTTATCCATAACTTCCAGCTATCTGCAACACCTTCCGTGACACATATGAATAGAGGTTGGTACCGCCTCCTGAAGACATAAGGAGCCTAAATCACGTGAATTGAATAGATTCCAGGTCACGTGGGATGCCCCGATCACGTGAGACGCTCCGAACACGCGGGACGCCCAATCCAAACCGGAAAAAAGTCCTGGTGTAGTGTCCCACTACGTAAAGGTGGGCACTACTCAAGGGTCAATTGGGTCATGTTGTTCTCCACCTCCTGTGGAACATGGTCATGGTATTTTGTATTACATTATAATGTGTATTTTAATGTTATTTCCTGTGTACCAGGCCTGTTAGGGGTGTAGTTTCTCCTCCCAAGCTGTAGAGGGAGCTAGGGAACCCCCTAGTATATATAGACAGGTCCAGTCCAGGAGGCTAAGTAGCTCAGTCTAGCCTGCCTGAAGTCCTGAGCAAGTGAAGCACAGAAGTTAGACCAGGAGAAGAAGTTTCCTCTTGAAGTTATCCTGCATCAAGCAAAGTACAGAGCAGTGCTAATTGTATCCAGCCAAGTAGAAAGCTGAAGGGCAGAGGTTTATTGTACAGCAAGTGGATTTATACCAGAGGAAGGTTTCCCTACCCAAGGATAAAGCCAGCTATTAGGCATCCGGGCCTTGGAGAAAGTCAGACAGGATTCTGCAGAAAGTACAGCCTGATCTGTGAGTTTATTCCCTCTAAGTTATCTTGCTAGGATTCTACCTGCCATTTATGTAAAGCCTGCCTGTTACCAAATGTACTTCCTATGGAACTGTTTGAAGCTTGTATATAGTTGAACTGTTCAGTAAAGAGGAATTCTAGTTCACTACAATCTTGTGTACCTCCATTATTCCTCCTAACAAATCGGTGTGCCACCGTTACCGGCACTGGCGTCACGAACTGTAAGGGATCTTGCTACAGGCACGCTAAACTTTCAACACCCTGGGCACCTCATCTATCACCTGGCCTGGTCCCTATATCCAGAGAGTGCCCCAGAGGATCTACGTGCCAGCCTCTCAATCACTGCTGTACGCCTGCTCAGGGTATACTACAAACTGTGAGTACAAAGAGCAACCCTCGGTCTGTTAACTGACCCCCGTGACCTCACATTCGCTCACCCTGCAGGACTGGCATACTGCATATTTTGGCGTCACGAACAGGATGCGAATATTTCTACGCCATAGTGGAATCTGAACTGTGTGCCATAATTGCCTATTAAGTGATAAATGCCCTATCTGTTTATTTGAAAAATTGGGGCCAAAGAACTGTGGAAAATCGTGGTGTGAAACTGTACATTCTGGACTGTTTTCTGGTTTCTGAGTCACCGCTTGCTGTCAGTGAATTGACAGCATAGTGCTGCAAGATGGCCGCCTAAGCTGATTGGAATTATTGCTGCGCCATCACTACATTTTGTTGGCGGGAAAAATTGGCGCCTTCTACTGAGAGAGCGGGAAAGACTGTATGTTCGCGCCACCGCCTCTTCATTTAATTTACATGTATGTCAATATGGACTCCGCCTCCCCATGTTGGAGTACCTAGGGGGTGGCCTCCTGGAGCAGTGGGAGGTCCTGTGCGAAGTCCTGCGTGCCGCCCTGCTGTGTGCAATAGAGGGATCGGACATGTCGCAGAGTGGAGATTCTCCTGCCGGAGTGGCATTACCTGCGGACAAGACCCCGGAGCCTGAGATGGTCAGAGATGGAGAAGAGCCACCCGCTTATACTCTGGGACCGGAGAGGCCACCTTGCTCCCCACTGCAGTCGCAGCCCGAGCCGTACCCTGGCTCGCCTGGAGGATTTGTTAAGCTTTCGGCGCAATGGCCCCTGCTGATGGCCGAGATACGCGCCGCCGCGATACGCAAGACTACTGCTAAAAATATATACTTTGAGGAGCCCGCGAAGACAGTATTCGAGCACCATGCAAATACCCAGCCCCGTCTGGAGAGTAGGATGAGAGTAGTTGTGACTTTCGATAATGGCCGAGGTTTTGGGTTTATAAAGGACTTCTCTACTGGCCGAGACCTTTATGTAAATCGGAGGTCCGTGAAGCGCAGCTACTTACCCGAATATCTACATAATCTCCGGGAAGGAGAAGAAGTCGAATTTACCCCCGCTGAGGGCCTGTGGGGTCCTTATGCGACAGCAGTGACCCGTCCCAAGCTGGAACCGGAGGACTGGGAAGAGACTGATGAGCCAACCGGTCCTGAATGCGAGCCAGAGGTTCTGTCCGAGCCAGCGCGCAATACCTACCAAGAGAGGGGTTCGTTCACAGGCCCCAACATCTTCTGGCAGCCTACGGTATTGGAAAAACGGGTGAGTCCATATCCCTCACGTGAATTACCTCACAGGGAAAAGACATAAGTGGAGATAGAGAACATGCACAAGTTCCATGAAGCCCTTGACGTCCTGCGCCGAGGAAAAAGTCATGAGTCATCACCTATACCTGCTGCGACAGCACCGGATCCCTGCTGCGAAGCATCACAAGGGACTCTGGAGGAACAGATCGCCAGGCTAGAAGTAAACCTTGATGGCCTGCGTCAAATTGCTGCGTCCAAAGCCGCACAAATAGAATCGGATGATGTTGTCCCCGGGCCTGCAGCGAAAGCTCCCGTCGCCACCAGTTCGGTGACCACCATGACTGCGCCAGCAGAGAAACTGTGTTATGTCAGGAGTCGGGTCCGTCGTACGGGACAGACAACCCCCAGACTTGCGGAGCCTGTACAATTGATAGGCCCATTTGCATTTCAGTTGCCTGATAATACTATTTTGTGGGCCCAGCCAAGTGTTAATCCCTGTCTCAGGCCAAGACTCAGAGCGGAACCAGGTTGCACCACTTCTGATGATCAGGACGAACTGGACACATACCTGTGAGTAGGCCTGCTAGGCCATGATTGCTGAGGGACCCTTACAGTGAATTTAAGTGTTTCAGGACAGGAGTCCCATGTTTTGGAACAATGAGCTGCTGCCAGTTTACCCACGGCCCAGTGGTGGTTGTAAGGCCACTGAGAATTCCAATTGCTCTTCTGCCATGTAGTTTTTCAGGACATCCTGCCTGCTTTAAATGCCATTCCAAGTTGTGCCTGCTGTTTTGCACCTTACCCTTTTCACCCCCTTTTCAGGTTGATCAGGGATATTACAGCACCACTTTTATCTACCAGGACTTGCCAGGGGAAAGTATCCCTGAGATGTAGAGTTATGTGCTGTGACTTTTATATGCAATATTAGTTCAAGAACTGTGACCAGAGATGACCACAACGCATGTGGGCCTCTGAGATGCTGTTTTATGGGACTATTGTATTTTATTATTATGGACTATCCTGGTTATTCCTGATACGCTGTACCAGGTCAGCGCCCCCGTTCCATGTACCAACTTATGAAGAGAACGACACCCCTTTTCACCGCACTTGTCCATTGCCAGGGGAGCTGCCTGTTAATTTCATTGCAAATGTAGTGGTTGTTGTATATGCCTGCTTTTCATTTTTGCCTTTCAGGTCACAGTATCCAGCTGGGCAGGCCCCCTGTGTTGCGCCGAGGTCGGGCAACCTCAAAGCAGCGGGGTATGTAGTGTCCCACTACGTAAAGGTGGGCACTACTCAAGGGTCAATTGGGTCATGTTGTTCTCCACCTCCTGTGGAACATGGTCATGGTATTTTGTATTACATTATAATGTGTATTTTAATGTTATTTCCTGTGCACCAGGCCTGTTAGGGGTGTAGTTTCTCCTCCCAAGGGAGGAGTTAGGGAACCCCCTAGTATATATAGACAGGTACAGTCCAGGAGGCTAAGTAGCTCAGTCTAGCCTGCCTGTAGTCCTGAGCAAGTGAAGCTCAGAAGTTAGACCAGGAGAAGTTTCCTCCTGAAGTTATCCTGCATCAAGCAAAGTACAGAGCAGTGCTAATTGTATCCAGCCAAGTAGAAAGCTGAAGGGCAGAGGTTTATTGTACAGCAAGTGGATTTATACCAGAGGAAGGTTTCCCTACCCAAGGATAAAGCCAGCTATTAGGCATCCGGGCCTTGGAGAAAGTCAGACAGGATTCTGCAGAAAGTACAGCCTGATCTGTGAGTTTATTCCCTCTGAGTTAACTTGCTAGGATTCTACCTGCCATTTATGTAAAGCCTGCCTGTTACCAAATTTACTTCCTATGGAACTGTTTGAAGCTTGTATATAGTTGAACTGTTCAGTAAAGAGGAATTCTAGTTCACTACAATCTTGTGTACCTCCATTATTCCTCCTAACAAATCGGTGTGCCACCGTTACCGGCACTGGCGTCACGATCTGTAAGGGATCTTGCCACAGGCACGCTAAACTTTCAACACCCAGGGCACCTCATCTATCATCTGGCCTGGTCTCTATATCCAGAGAGTGCCCCAGAGGATCTACATGCCAGCCTCTCCATCACTGCTGTACGCCTGCCCAGGGTATACTAAAAACTGTGAGTACAAAGAGCAACCCTCGGTCTGTTAACTGACCCCCTTGACCTCACATTCGCTCACCCTGCAGGACTGGCGTACTGCACTGGACATCTAAGCCAGAGCACCGACGGATACTACAAGCAGATGCACGCTATCGGTTGAAGAAAGAGGGGTGAGTGTACTGACCTATGGTGGGACGCCACCACGGACAGATTATACAAAGAACTAAGCAGCCAGCAGTGAGTATCCATAACTAACTGCATGTATACACAATAACCCCCTATAAGGACTAACACCCATATTGATTGGAATTGGTATCCTACAGTGGTGATTGTGATGTCAAACAATATATGCTAAAATTGTATAACCAAGACTAACAAATGACTCATTACTGAATGAATCATTGGCAATAAACAGAAAAGCACAACCAACATATTGGAATTCAACATCAGGATCCTATCAAGCGCACCTTATCAAGCAATATTAGAAGTTATACCATCGATTAACTTTTTTTTTACAAGATATGTAATTTATGAAAATCAAAATCCAGCCTAAATGGATGTATTAAATATCATGGGTTAAATGTAGAAATAGAAGGTCCAGCTAAGGTATAACCCTAAAAGTTGGATAATCTTTAATAATATTCACAAAACAAACATTCAGTCCTATTATGTCCAAACATAAGCGTGTCCGCCAATAAAATATAATGGGGGATAGATGACCCTAGTAGTGTTTCTACAGCTAGGCCCTGTGCCCAGGGGCGACTCCTGAAGGTGGAGACCCCCCGTCCTCGAACCTCACTGGCAACTCCTAGTTGACCCTAAAGTGAAAGGGCAGATAATAAGTATAATTGGTGGACTAGGTCAGGTATGGACAAAAGAGGATACAAAAATATACACAATGTATACAGCCCTATTGGTAGAATTACCAAAAGGTACACGGTGCAGTTGACTGCATGACACAATGACGACACCTAACGAATAAATAGTAACACAGACGTATCTGTGCTAAACCCCAACGCGTTTCCCCCACGGTGTGGGATCATCAGGGGGTAAATGAATTATAATAGATAGTCACAGCAATACATGTCCAGCGGAAGGAGGCCCAAGCTGGGACAAACACGATACATCCGTTGGTCTGTGTTACTATTTATTCGTTAGGTGTCGTCATTGTGTCATGCAGTCAACTGCACCGTGTACCTTTTGGTAATTCTACCAATAGGGCTGTATACATTGTGCATATTTTTGTATCCTCTTTTGTCCATACCTGACCTAGTCCACCAATTATACTTATTATCTGCCCTTTCACTTTAGGGTCAACTAGGAGTTGCCAGTGAGGTTCGAGGACGGGGGGTCTCCACCTTCAGGAGTCGCCCCTGGGCACAGGGCCTAGCTGTAGAAACACTACTAGGGTCATCTATCCCCCATTATATTTTATTGGTGGACACGCTTATGTTTGGACATAATAGGACTGAATGCTTGTTTTGTGAATATTATTAAAGATTATCCAACTTTTAGGGTTATACCTTAGCTGGACCTTCTACATGTAATTTATGGGTTAACCTCTTATCACCTTTTATTGGTTAACCTCTTATTACCTTTTATCATTTTTTATACAATATTTTAATTGTTTCCTTTATATCTATATTGATTTTAAGACAAAGTTATGCAAATAAACATGTTGTATCCACTATGCATGTCCAATGAGTGCCCACTATATTTACAACTCTTTCAATCCATTAATCTGTGATTAGGGTGAATCACTTACTAGTGAGAGCGCCTATCTGTGTAAGCAGGAAGGATGAGCCGCTATCTATACACCTACCTTATGATATAACAATGTATCTAAAGAAACACATACAGGTGTAACTGAAAAATTTGAATATCGTGCAAAAGTTCATTTATTTCAGTAATGCAACTTAAAAGGAATTGCATTAATGCAGCTTAAAATTAGAATATTGTGAAAAGGTTCAATATTTTAGGCTCAAAGTGTCACACTCTAGTCAGCTAATTAATCCATACCCCCTGAGCAAAGGGTACCTCAAAATTGTGACTTTGGGGTTTTCATAAGCTGTAGGCCATAATCATCCAAATTATAACAAATAAAGGCTTGAAATATCTCGCTTTGCACGTAATGAGTCTATATTATATGTTAGTTTCACCTTTTAAGTTGCATTACTGAAATAAATGAACTTTGCACGATATTCAAATTTTTCGAGTTTCACCTGTATATAGGTTTATAGACATAAAAACATGAGCAGCTCCCACAGTTTTGTTATCCACCATCCAGAAACAAGTGGCAGCTCCAAAACACAACTCTGTTTCTGGAACATTTCCAGAAACTTTGCAGAAGAATGTTAGGTAAGATAAAATAAGATGCCTTTATTGTCACTGTACAATACAATGTAATACAATGTACAATACAATGAAATGTTGTTTGGAGCAATCCTAGATGCCATGGACAGAGGAACAAGAACTGACATTTAAACTAAAGCATTACACTAGAAAAAAAAAACATTGCACTAGAAAGCATTACTATTCACAGTTCACAGTATATATATAGCAAGAGCAAAGTAGGAAGTGCTTATGAGTATATATACTCATAAGCATATGTGTCAAGCCAGCCATCATTGCCTTCATTTGCAGTGGTCTTCTAAACGAGAAATCTGGACTGCTACAGATTGGAACCGTATTGTCTATAGCAACTAATCCAGGTTTTGTTTGGGATCCTCACCCTCTCACACTATAACAGTCAGGTATGAATATGGAGGCATTGTGGTGAGCGTTTCAATCCTGCATTTGTTGGATTGCTCCAACTGCTGGTGTGATGATCTGGGGAGACATTGCATATGACAGTTGACCCCCCTAGCAAAGATACAAGGGAAACTATCAGCTCAGTGTCCATTTAAATTTCCATTTATTACAAAATATAAAAAACAGAAAATAGACACTCGCGCTACCGTCTGTATTGGGGGAGAATGAGCCCACACAATTGGAATATGCGTAGGCCCCGTCGCTGCAGGGTTCTACTGTAAGGTTAGTTGCCAAAAAAAACACAGAGTAGGAGGAGACCTAATATTAAAAGCAGAGGAAAAGAACCCGCGCTGACTTGTTTGCTGCCTGCAAAGAAATGGGTATTGTCGCACTAGATAAAGTGGGTTATAACATATAGTGTGTAATACCTATATAAATGTTGCCACAATAGACAGAGTGTATACTGGCACTCGATTTTTACTCCTTTTGTGATAACATACTTCTCTATCTTAATATATCTGGAGTATCTATCTGGAGGGTAAATGGCAAAGTAAAAATCGTTTTACATTCGATTTAATATGAAAGCAGTTCTACATGCGATCTGTTGAGGGAGCAGGTGCTCAACACTTACTTTATTGTGCGTATAGTCCAGTACGTCTGCTGTTGTAATACGAATGTCCGCTATCAGCAGTGGTCCTCTTGTTGTCTGGTATGGTCCTGTCTTCAGCCTGCCTCGTGGTGCGTGCGCAGCTCCGGCCGGAAGCTACGGAAGCCTCTAGGGTCCACAATTCTCCCGACGCGTTTCGGAATAAGCGTATTCCTTCCTCAGGGATAACTGTAGAGCCTGTTTGCCTATTTATTACAAAATGTCTATGTTCTGTGTGTGTGTGTGTGTGTGTGTGTGTGTATATACAGTCCTGATCAAAAGTTTAAGACCACTTGAAAAATGGCAAAAAATCATATTTAGCATGGCTGGATCTTAACAAGGTTCCAAGTAGAGCTTCAACATGCAATTTTTTGAGCATTCAATTTAATGAAAACAACTAATAAACTGAAACAGGCTGTTTTTCAGCTGATCAAAAGTTTAGGACCACACGTCCCAAAAAAAAACTAAACCCCCCCAAAACAGAAATCCAACTTCCAAACATGAACTCAGTAATGAGTAGCTCCGCCGTTATTGTTTATCACTTAAAAAATTTGTTTCGGCATGCTTGATGCAAGCGTTTCCATGAGGTGAGTGGGAACATTTCTCCAAGTGGTGAAGACGGCCGCACGAAGGCCATCTACTATCTGGAACTGTTGTCCATTTTTGTAAACTTTCCTTGCCATCCATCCCCAAAGGTTCTCAATTGGATTTAGATCAGGGGAACACGCAGGATGGGCCAAAAGAGTGATGTTATTCTCCTGGAAGAAGTCCCTTGTCCTGCGGGCATTGTGTACTGTAGCGTTGTCCTGTTGAAAAACCCAGTCGTTACCACACAGACGAGGGCCCTCCGTCATGAGGAATGCTCTCTGCAACATCTAATCATAGCCAGCAGCCGTTTGACGCCCCTGCACTTCCTGAAGCTCCATTGTTCCACTGAAGGAAAAAGCACCCCAGACCATTATGGCGCCCCCTCCACTGTGGCGGTTAAAAAAAATCTCAGGTGGGATCTGCTTGTCATGCCAGTAACGTTGGAAACCATCAGGACCATCAAGGTTACATTTTTTCTCATCAGAGAATAAAACTTGCTTCCACCTTTGAATGTCCCATGTTTGGTGCTCTCTTGCAAAGTCCAAATGAGCAGTTCTGTGGCGTTCAAGGAGACGAGGTCTTTGAAGACGTTTTTTGTTTTTGAAGCCCTTCAGTCTCAGATGCCGTCTGATGGTTATGGGGCTGTAGTCAGCACCAGTAAGGGCCTTAATTTGGGTCGAGGATTGTCCAGTGTCTTGACGGACAGCCAATTGGATCCTCCGGCTCAGTGCTGGTGAAATTTTTTTGGGTCTTCCACTTTACTTTTTTGTTCCATAACCCTCAGGATCATTTAAGAAATTCCAAATGACTGTCTTACTGCATCCCACCTCAGCAGCGATGGTGCGCTGTGAGAGACCCTGCTTATGCAGTTCAACAACCTGACCACGTTCAAAAAGGGAGAGTTTTTTTGCCTTTGCCATTACAACATGTGACTACCTGACAGAAAATGACAATGAATCCACATCTTTGCACAGATTTGGCCTTTTAAAGGCATGTGGTCCTAAAATTTGGATCAGCTGAAAAACAGCCTGTTTCAGTTTAATCGTTATTTTCAATTAATTGAATGCTCAAAAAATGTTTTGTCTCACTCTCATTTCTTCTTGTTGCATGTTGAAGCTCTACTTGGAACTTAAACTTTTGATCAGGACTGTATATATATATATATATATATACAGTACAGACCAAAAGTTTGGACACACCTTCTCATTCAAAGAGTTTTCTTTATTTTCATGACTATGAAGGCATCAAAACTATGAATTAACACATGTGGAATTATATACATAACAAACAAGTGTGAAACAACTGAAAATATGTCATATTCTAGGTTCTTCAAAGTAGTCACCTTTTGCTTTGATTACTGCTTTGCACACTCTTGGAATTCTCTTGATGAGCTTCAAGAGGCAGTCCCCTGAAATGGTCTTCCAACAGTCTTGAAGGAGTTCCCAGAGATGCTTAGCACTTGTTGGCCCTTTTGCCTTCACTCTGCGGTCCAGCTCACCCCAAACCATCTCGATTGGGTTCAGGTCCGGTGACTGTGGAGGCCAGGTCATCTGGCGCAGCACCCCATCACTCTCCTTCATGGTCAAATAGCCCTTACTTTCAAAGTTTTCCAAATTTTTCGGCTGACTGACTGACCTTCATTTCTTAAAGTAATGATGGCCACTCGTTTTTCTTTACTTAGCTGCTTTTTTCTTGCCATAATACAAATTCTAACAGTCTATTTAGTAGGACTATCAGTTGTGTATCCACCTGACTTCTCCTCAACGCAACTGATGGTCCCAAACCCATTTATAAGGCAAGAAATCCCACTTATTAAACCTGACAGGGCACACCTGTGAAGTGAAAACCATTTCAGGGGACTACCTCTTGAAGCTCATCAAGAGAATGCCAAGAGTGTGCAAAGCAGTAATCAAAGCAAAAGGTGGCTACTTTGAAGAACCTAGAATATGACATATTTTCAAAGAAAAAAATAAGGGGTTGGGTCAGCACAACCTGCCTGTAGGTGCAGATCACCATGGCGAAATACATATACAAACGGAAAATGCAAATGTGATCGCACACTACATCCAGCACTCTGCCCTCCATGCTGGATGAGACATTGGTTTATATTTTGGCCAAAGCATAGTAAGCCACTCACCGCGTCAAGGTCGTCTCATGAGTGGTCCCTAACTCTTGTTCCTACCTGTTCATGGGCCATGACAGCCACATAAAATCCAGGGAATGCAGGTCAGCATGCAAGCCAAGTACACTTTGCTTGTAACCCCGTCCGGTGCCATTACAGCTTTCATCGGATCCAGGGATGCAAGTACCAACATGCATGCTGAACCCACCATATACTTCTCCTGGAGCCAGATGGCTAATGGTAGGTTCTATACAAGCAGACTCAGTTTTATACTGACTTTAAAACCAGCCTCAAGGACAGATTAACTGGTCAGGTGTGCAATGACTCCAAGGAGATCGCCACGCCTCCAATATATACTACAAAGAAAAAAATAAGGGGTTGGGTCAGCACAACCTGCCTGTAGGTGCAGATCACCATGGCGAAATACATATACAAACGGAAAATGCAAATGTGATCGCACACTACATCCAGCACTCTGCCCTCCATGCTGGATGAGACATTGGTTTATATTTTGGCCAAAGCATAGTAAGCCACTCACCGCGTCAAGGTCGTCTCATGAGTGGTCCCTAACTCTTGTTCCTACCTGTTCATGGGCCATGACAGCCACATAAAATCCAGGGAATGCAGGTCAGCATGCAAGCCAAGTACACTTTGCTTGTAACCCTGTCCGGTGCCATTACAGCTTTCATCGGATCCAGGGATGCAAGTACCAACATGCATGCTGAACCCACCATATACTTCTCCTGGAGCCAGATGGCTAATGGTAGGTTCTATACAAGCAGACTCAGTTTTATACTGACTTTAAAACCAGCCTCAAGGACAGATTAACTGGTCAGGTGTGCAATGACTCCAAGGAGATCGCCACGCCTCCAATATATACTACAAAGAAAAAAATAAGGGGTTGGGTCAGCACAACCTGCCTGTAGGTGCAGATCACCATGGCGAAATACATATACAAACGGAAAATGCAAATGTGATCGCACACTACATCCAGCACTCTGCCCTCCATGCTGGATGAGACATTGGTTTATATTTTGGCCAAAGCATAGTAAGCCACTCACCGCGTCAAGGTCGTCTCATGAGTGGTCCCTAACTCTTGTTCCTACCTGTTCATGGGCCATGACAGCCACATAAAATCCAGGGAATGCAGGTCAGCATGCAAGCCAAGTACACTTTGCTTGTAACCCCGTCCGGTGCCATTACAGCTTTCATCGGATCCAGGGATGCAAGTACCAACATGCATGCTGAACCCACCATATACTTCTCCTGGAGCCAGATGGCTAATGGTAGGTTCTATACAAGCAGACTCAGTTTTATACTGACTTTAAAACCAGCCTCAAGGACAGATTAACTGGTCAGGTGTGCAATGACTCCAAGGAGATCGCCACGCCTCCAATATATACTACAAAGAAAAAAATAAGGGGTTGGGTCAGCACAACCTGCCTGTAGGTGCAGATCACCATGGCGAAATACATATACAAACGGAAAATGCAAATGTGATCGCACACTACATCCAGCACTCTGCCCTCCATGCTGGATGAGACATTGGTTTATATTTTGGCCAAAGCATAGTAAGCCACTCACCGCGTCAAGGTCGTCTCATGAGTGGTCCCTAACTCTTGTTCCTACCTGTTCATGGGCCATGACAGCCACATAAAATCCAGGGAATGCAGGTCAGCATGCAAGCCAAGTACACTTTGCTTGTAACCCCGTCCGGTGCCATTACAGCTTTCATCGGATCCAGGGATGCAAGTACCAACATGCATGCTGAACCCACCATATACTTCTCCTGGAGCCAGATGGCTAATGGTAGGTTCTATACAAGCAGACTCAGTTTTATACTGACTTTAAAACCAGCCTCAAGGACAGATTAACTGGTCAGGTGTGCAATGACTCCAAGGAGATCGCCACGCCTCCAATATATACTACAAAGAAAAAAATAAGGGGTTGGGTCAGCACAACCTGCCTGTAGGTGCAGATCACCATGGCGAAATACATATACAAACGGAAAATGCAAATGTGATCGCACACTACATCCAGCACTCTGCCCTCCATGCTGGATGAGACATTGGTTTATATTTTGGCCAAAGCATAGTAAGCCACTCACCGCGTCAAGGTCGTCTCATGAGTGGTCCCTAACTCTTGTTCCTACCTGTTCATGGGCCATGACAGCCACATAAAATCCAGGGAATGCAGGTCAGCATGCAAGCCAAGTACACTTTGCTTGTAACCCCGTCCGGTGCCATTACAGCTTTTATCGGATCCAGGGATGCAAGTACCAACATGCATGCTGAACCCACCATATACTTCTCCTGGAGCCAGATGGCTAATGGTAGGTTCTATACAAGCAGACTCAGTTTTATACTGACTTTAAAACCAGCCTCAAGGACAGATTAACTGGTCAGGTGTGCAATGACTCCAAGGAGATCGCCAAGCCTCAATATTTCTTTGTAGTATATATTGGAGGCGTGGCGATCTCCTTGGAGTCATTGCACACCTGACCAGTTAATCTGTCCTTGAGGCTGGTTTTAAAGTCAGTATAAAACTGAGTCTGCTTGTATAGAACCTACCATTAGCCATCTGGCTCCAGGAGAAGTATATGGTGGGTTCAGCATGCATGTTGGTACTTGCATCCCTGGATCCGATGAAAGCTGTAATGGCACCGGACGGGGTTACAAGCAAAGTGTACTTGGCTTGCATGCTGACCTGCATTCCCTGGATTTTATGTGGCTGTCATGGCCCATGAACAGGTAGGAACAAGAGTTAGGGACCACTCATGAGACGACCTTGACGCGGTGAGTGGCTTACTATGCTTTGGCCAAAATATAAACCAATGTCTCATCCAGCATGGAGGGCAGAGTGCTGGATGTAGTGTGCGATCACATTTGCATTTTCCGTTTGTATATGTATTTCGCCATGGTGATCTGCACCTACAGGCAGGTTGTGCTGACCCAACCCCTTATTTTTTTCCTTGTAGTATATATTGGAGGCGTGGCGATCTCCTTGGAGTCATTGCACACCTGACCAGTTAATCTGTCCTTGAGGCTGGTTTTAAAGTCAGTATAAAACTGAGTCTGCTTGTATAGAACCTACCATTAGCCATCTGGCTCCAGGAGAAGTATATGGTGGGTTCAGCATGCATGTTGGTACTTGCATCCCTGGATCCGATGAAAGCTGTAATGGCACCGGACGGGGTTACAAGCAAAGTGTACTTGGCTTGCATGCTGACCTGCATTCCCTGGATTTTATGTGGCTGTCATGGCCCATGAACAGGTAGGAACAAGAGTTAGGGACCACTCATGAGACGACCTTGACGCGGTGAGTGGCTTACTATGCTTTGGCCAAAATATAAACCAATGTCTCATCCAGCATGGAGGGCAGAGTGCTGGATGTAGTGTGCGATCACATTTGCATTTTCCGTTTGTATATGACATATTTTCAGTTGTTTCACACTTGTTTGTTATGTATAAAATTCCACATGTGTTAATTCATAGTTTTGATGCCTTCAGTGTGAATCTACAATTTTCATAGTCATGAAAATAAAGAAAACTCTTTGAATGAGAAGGTGTGTCCAAACTTTTGGTCTGTACTGTACAGTCGTGGCCAAAGGTTTTGAGAATGACACAAATATTAGTTTTCACAAAGTTTGCTGCTAAACTGCTTTTAGATCTTTGTTTCAGTTGTTTCTGTGATGTAGTGAAATATAATTACATGCACTTCATACGTTTCAAAGGCTTTTATCGACAATTACATGACATTTATGCAAAGAGTCAGACTGATAGCAACCCATTCTTTCATAATCACTTCTTGGAGTTTGTCAGAATTAGTGGGTTTTTATTTGTCCACCCGCCTCTTGAGGATTGACCACAAGTTCTCAATGGGATTAAGATCTGGGGAGTTTCCAGGCCATGGACCCAAAATGTCAATGTTTTGGTCCCCGAGCCACTTAGTTATCACTTTTGCCTTATGGCACGGTGCTCCATCGTGCGGGAAAATGCATTGTTATCCACCAAACTGTTGTTGGATTGTTGGAAGAAGTTGCTGTTGGAGGGTATTTTGGTTCCATTCTTTATTCATGGCTGTGTTTTTGGGCAAAATTGTGAGTGAGCCCACTCCCTTGGATGAGAAGCAACCCCACACATGAATGGTCTCAGGATGCTTTACTGTTGGCATGACACAGGACTGATGGTAGCGCTCACCTTTTCTTCTCCGGACCAGCCTTTTTCCAGATGCCCCAAACAATCGGAAAGAGGCTTCATCGGAGAATATGACTTTGCCCCAGTCCTCAGCAGTCCATTCACCATACTTTCTGCAGAAGATCAATCTGTCCCTGATGGGTTTTTTTTTGGAGAGAAGTGGCTTCTTTGCTGGCCTTCTTGACACCAGGCCATCTTCCAAAAGTCTTCGCCTCACTGTGCGTGCAGATGCGCTCACACCTGCCTGCTGCCATTCCTGAGCAAGCTCTGCACTGGTGGCACTCTGATCCCGCAGCTGAATCCTCTTTAGGAGATGATCCTGGCGCTTGCTGGACTTTCTTGGACGCCCTGAAGCCTTCTTAACAAGAATTGAACCTCTTTCCTTGAAGTTCTTGATGATCCTATAAATTGTTGATTGAGGTGCAATCTTAGTAGCCACAATATCCTTGCCTGTGAAGCCATTTTTATGCAATGCAATGATGGCTGCATGGGTTTCTTTGCAGGTCACCATGGTTAACAATGGAAGAACAATGATTTCAAGCATCACCCTCCTTTTAACATGTCAAGTCTGCCATTTTAACCCAATCAGCCTGACATAATGATCTCCAGCCTTGTGCTCGTCAACATTCTCACCTGAGTTAACAAGACGATTACTGAAATGATCTCAGCAGGTCCTTTAATGACAGCAATGAAATGCAGTGGAAAGGTTTTTTTGGGATTAAGTTAATTTTCATGGCAAAGAAGGACTATGCAATTCATCTGATCACTCTTCATAACATTCTGGAGTATATGCAAATTGCTATTATAAAAACTTAAGCAGCAACTTTTCCAATTTCCAATATTTATGTAATTCTCAAAACTTTTGGCCATGACTGTATATATATATATATATATATATATAAAAATATATATATAATACAACAGATTGAGTTCAAAGTTATGCAGTATACTGACCAGCAGAATAAGGTTATTGTGCCATTTTTATCACATAGTGAAAGCCCTAAAAATTACCCCCTGTCTCCCCCCCCAAAAAAAAATATGGGGTATTGCACTTTTTCACATACCACCCAACAAATTTTTTTTTTTTAAAAGCTTTCCAATAGTTTACTTGGTACATTAAATGGGCGAATCTACAAAATACAACATAACCCCCCAAAAAAGCCCTCCTACATCTATACTCAGCTCATACTGGCTTAGTCCTAAAAGACTATTATAATTAAACCTAATAGCTGGTAAATGATGGACTCTTTAATGTGTTTTGGTATGGAACCTGTCCCATGTGAGGTACAGTGCCTTGCAAAAGTATTCACCCACCTTGAATTTTTTCGTATTTTGGTGCCTCACAACCTGGAATTAACATGGATTGTTTGAGGATTTGCATAATTTAATTTACAGAACATCCCCACAACTTTGAAGATGTTTTTTTTATTTTTTATTGTGAAGCAAACAACAAATAGGACAAAATAACAGAAAAAGTCAATGTTCATAACTATTCACCCCCTAAAATCAATACTTTGTAGAGCCATCTTTTGCAGCAATCACAGCTCCAAGTCACTTTGGATAAGTCTCTATGAGCTTGCCACAGCTTACCAATGAGATTTTTGTCCATTCCTCCTTGCAAAACTGCTCCAGCTCCTTCAAGTTGGATAGTTTGCACTTGTGAACAGCAATCTTTAAGTCTGACCACAGATTTTCTATTGGATTGAGATCTGGGCTTTGACCGGGCCATTCCAACACATTTAGGCTACTTTCACACTTGCGTCAGGTGCGGATCCGTCTGGTATCTGCACAGACGGATCTGCACCTATAAATGCAAACGATGGTATCCTTTCAGTGCGGATCCGTCTGCATAACAGCTT
This sequence comes from Bufo bufo, assembly GCF_905171765.1. NCBI lineage: Eukaryota > Metazoa > Chordata > Amphibia > Anura > Bufonidae > Bufo > Bufo bufo. Next base: position 316,217,701 of record NC_053390.1, read on the forward strand.
TTTCAGATCTGAGTTTTCACTATGGTGAAAACTCAGATCCGACAGTATATTCTAACACAGAGGCGTTCCCATGGTGATGGGGACGCTTCAAGTTAGAATATACTAAGAACTGTGTACATAACTGCCCCCTGCTGCCTGGCAGCACCCGATCTCTTACAGGGGGCTGTGATCCGCACAATTAACCCCTCAGGTGCCGCACAAAAATATTCTCCAAATGAATATAAAAGATCTAAAAATATAAACATATTTATATATATATAAATGTAGAAATGTAGAGACCTCTAGGGAATATGTGATTATATAGGAGGCCTCCTATATAATCACATATTCCCTAGAGGTCCCTACATTTTTATATATATACAGTACAGACCAAAAGTTTGGACATACCTTCTCATTCAAAGAGTTTTCTTTATTTTCATGACTATGAAGGCATCAAAACTATGAATTAACACATGTGGAATTATATACATAACAAACAAGTGTGAAACAACTGAAAATATGTCATATTCTAGGTTCTTCAAAGTAGCCACCTTTTGCTTTGACTACTGCTTTGCACACTCTTGGCATTCTCTTGATGAGCTTCAAGAGGTAGTCCCCTAAAATGGTCTTCCAACAGTCTTGAAGGAGTTCCCAGAGATGCTTAGCACTTGTTGGCCCTTTTGCCTAGTGATGAGCGGCAGGGGTCATATTCGAATTCGCAATATTTCGCAAATATTTTGTAGAATATTCGTCGAAAATTAGCAAATTCGCGATTTTTTTTTTACTAAAAAAATCGGAAAGGTAATGATTGTGTAATATGCGAATTTTCGGAATATTTTATTGCGAATTTTTCAACTTACAACTATTAGACAAAGATTATATCACTATATTAGCTAAATTGCTCTATTCTATTTTTTCGAATATTCTCTATATTGCTATAACTTCATTTTTTCAAATATTCGTAATATTCTAAAACAAGAATATATAGCAATATAGCAAATATAAAAAAAATGAATATAGAGCAAAATTCGCAAACACTACTACTCCTAAAGTCAAGTATATTGCAGCCTTCTTATTGGCCCACAAGCTAGAAGCAGTGAGGGATCATGTGAACTGATAAAAAAAAAAAATCGAAAAAAAATGTAAAAAATTCGAATATTCGAAATTTCGAATATATATAACTATATTAGAAATTTTCGCAAATTTTCGAAGTACCTATATTCGCGATAAAAACTCGAAATTCGAATATTCGTGATCAACACTAATGAGGATAATGTAATTTAACTTCTTGGGACGATTTGAAATCCCTATATAAAGAACTTGGAGGTTACAAACAACAATTAAGTCTTTGAAAGATGAAGAGAATAAATAAATAATATAAAAAGAATAAAAAAGAGGAAAATAGAGAGAAAAAATTCCACAGAAATGTAGAGAGACTATTCTGGATCTGACTCCGGCTTTTCTGATTGACCTGGACACAATAAAAAAACCGCATAATGTGAAGTATGCTTGACCACTGAGAAAGGAGCGAGCTGACGCTCCGAAACATGTTTGGGTGAACACGCATACTAAGAAAGAAAACTACAGTGCTGGAGAGCTCCAAAATTAATAAAGACTCATGGTAAACTGACCTATTCCTATACAAGTGGATCACCGGCAGCGAAATAAAAAGGCGAACCGGACATCTAAGGGGCGAACCTGAATTATACAGAGACGCCTCCATAACACGAGGGACGCCGAATCTGGAAGACAGCTGCGATCAGAGTTTCCTAAAAGAATAGGATAAAGGTCAGTCTGCTCTCAGAATTTGTGCGGGACGCTGCACCAAGAGACAGTCGAACCGTGAGTAAAGACATCCATTCCTTATTGCATGTAACGGAGGAATCGCTTACACTAAAAAGTGTGACTATATTAAAAGGTGCGATCACTTGCACCATACGAGAAGTGAAGTCTGATTGACACTATAATTGGAAATATCAAGCCATCATCATCTACAGTTATTGCTACCAACAACGATGTTGCTGTTATCTTAACCAACAACTTTGTTGCAACATTGTTATCTGCACATCCACTTTTACTTTGCTGCTGTGGAATATAGACACAACTTAGGCTACTTTCACACTAGCGTTCGGGTGTCCGCTCGTGCGCACCGTTTGAAGGGGCTCACGAGCGGCCCCGAACGCATCCGTCTGGCCCCAATGCATTCTCAGTGGAGGCGGATCCACTGAGAATGCATCCGCCTGCCAGCGTTCAGCCTCCGCTCCGCTCAGTGAGCGGACACCTGAACGCTGCTTGCAGCGTTCGGGTGTCCGCCTGGCCGTGCGGAGGCGAGCGGATCTGTCCACACTTACAATGTAAGTCAATGGGGACGGATCTGCTTGAAGATGACACAATATGGCTCAATCTTCAAGCAGATCCGTTCCCCATTGACTTTCAATGTAAAGTCTGAACGGATCCGCTCAGACAACTTTCACACTTAGAAAATTTTCTAAGTTTTAATGCAGACGGATCCGTTCTGAACGGATGCAAACGTCTGCATTATAGGAGCGGATCCGTCTGATGAAACATCAGACGGATCCGCTCCGAACGCTAGTGTGAAAGTAGCCTTATTGAGACATTGACATTACTTTCTATTGCTAAAATAAAAACCGGCTGGCTGTTGAGGTGCTTATGCTGCTATTACAGGACTATATTCTGCTATAATATACTGTTATTTTATATTTTATATTGCTATTAACTGCTGCTATAATATTGCTATTGTTATTTTTATTTTATTGCTACCGATATTATTGTATTTTTAAATAGAATAAAATATTCCCACTTATTCTCATGAACCCATAATTGGAGTGCCTGCCCACTATCATTTCAAGTTAAAATATACCATCGGATTGGAGAAAACTCCGATCTGATGGTATATTAATAGGGACTCCTGACTTTACATTGAAAGTCAATGGGGGACGGATCCATTTGCAATTGCACCATATTGTGTCAACGTCAAACGGATCCGTCCCCATTGAGCCATACTGATGCATTCTGAACGGATCCTTATCTATTCAGAATGCATTGGGGATGAATGGATCCGTTCGGGGCCGCTTGTGAGAGCCCTCAAACGGATCTCACAAGCGGAAACCCAAACGCAAGTGTGAAAGTAGCCTTACATGTTTCCCCTTAAACCACTCAAGTGTTGCTGTAGCAGTGTGTTCGGGGTCATTGTCCTGCTGGAAGGTGAACCTCCATCCTAGCCTCAATCCACGCACAGAGTGGTACAGGTTTTGCTCAAGAATATCCCTGTATTTAGCACCATCCATCTTTCCCTCAACTTTGACCAGTTTCCCAGTCCTGGCTGCTGAAAAACATCCCCCCAGCATGATCCTGCCACCACCATGTTCCACTGTGGGGGATGATGTTCTTTGGGTGATGTGATGTGTTGGGTTTGCGCCAGACATAGCGTTTTCTTTGATGGCCGAAAAGTTCAATTTTAGTCTCATCAGACCAGAGCACCTTCCTCCATACATTTTGGGAGTCTCCCACATGCCTTTTCGCAAACTCACAATGTGCCTTTTTGTTTTTAGCTGAAAGTAATGGCTTTCTTCTGGCCACTCTGCCATAAATCCAAACTCTATGGAGCTTACGGCTTATTTTCTTCCTATCTACAGATACTCCAGTCTCTGCTGTGGAACTTTGCAGCTCCTCCAGGGTTACCTTAGGTCTCTGTGCTGCCTCTCTGATTAATGCCCTCCTTGCCCGGTCCGTAAGTTTTGGTGGGCGGCCGTCTCTTGGCAGGTTTGCTGTTGTGCCATGTTCTTTCCATTTGGTTATCATAGATTTAATGGTGCTCCTGGGGATCATCAAAGATTTGGATATTTTTTTATAACCTAACCCTGACTTGTATATCTCAACAAAATTGTCCCTTACTTGTTTAGAGAGTTATTTGGTCTCCATGGCAGTGTTTGGTTAGTGATGCCTCTTGCTTAGGTGTTGCAACCTCTGGGGCCTTTCAAAAAAGGTATTCATATGTAATGACAGATCATGTGACACTTAGATTGCACACAGGTGGGCATCATTTCACAAATTATGTGACTTCTGAAGGTAATTGGTTGCATCAGAGCTTTTTATGGGCTTCCTAACAAAGGGGGTGAATACATATGCACGTGCCAATTTTCTGTTTTCTATTTCTGAACAATAGTTTTATTTATATATTGCTCTCATTTCACTTCACAAACTTAGACTATTGTGTTCTTATCCATCACATAAATTTCAGATTAACAAAACATAGAAGTTAAGGCTGTAATGTAACAAAATACAAAAAAAAGTTAAGGGGGGTGAATACTTTTGCAAGGCACTGTATGTAATGTCTTACATTGAGCTGTTTGAAATGTCTAAGATGGCGCCCAAAGTTGTTTTCCATATGTGAATTGTCTAATTATATGTTTATGGTGGGATAAAGTTCACCAAATATTTCTTGGCATTTGAATACTTCTTGCTCAGAGTCAGTCCAGATGATTCCAATATCATCTCTGAAGCAGAAATAGGCCAAGGATTTGATTAATCAGGATGCCAAGAAGTCATTTGCCACTTTTGGCATGAAAAGGTTGGCATATTCCAGCACTATTTTTCTGCTTATAGTGGTTCCTGTGCACTGTAGATACCGTATATTTCTTTGCCAAAGGAAAAATAATTGTGCATGAACATAAACTAAATGAGGCAATCCCACAAGCCTCAAGATACATTTGTAGACAGTTAATCCATCCTTGTGTGGAATGTTGAAATACATAGATCTCACTTCTAAGGTGACCAGGATGACACCAATGGGGAGGAGACCTATGGCTGATAGCTTAATAGGTTGGTGTTGTCCTGGAGATAGCTAGCTGTATTTCTTCCAAATGGTTTTAAAACACCCCATACTCAGCCTGAGATATGGACCTAGTGGTTCCAGTGCATTTCAGATATATTTCTTTGCCAAAGGACCAATAATTGTATATGAAGATAAAGAGTTGTAGAATAGACTCTGGAGTAATCCCACTAGTCTCAAGAAACATCAACAGACGATTAACCCAACCTCGTGTGAAATGCTGAAATACATAGATACCACATTAAAGGTGACTAGGATAACAACATAGAGGAGGAGAGCTATGGTTGATAGCTGAATATGTTGGTGGTGCGCTGGACATAGCTGGCTGTACTTGCAAAGAGATAGCTGGCTCCTATGTTTGAGATGACTGGCTTCCTTGAATCATGGAGACGTGCTGCTGGACACAGAATCTGTAGGAGGATGTATAGGGTTGTTGGAAGACGGGGATTATTGGAAGCTGGTCAGGCCACAAAGAGAATGTTTTGCTGACACATACGTCACCACAAGCCTTAGCTCACACTATAAATATGTAGTGATTTAATAAGCATGTGCTGATTTTACTATTAATGTTTAGACTATACATATATTAATAATCATATTTTTGTTTTAAGGTGGAATTTTCATAAAGATGGCATCTATGTAAAAAGTATTATGTGTCTGCATGCATGTCATTTTTATTTTTAGATAATATTTCAAAGTATTTAAAAGAATAACATGCAAATGAAAGATAGATAGATTGATAGATAGATAGATAGATAGATAGATAGATAGATAGATAGATAGACTGCTTAGAACTGATTCTCCTAAGGAGGACATATTATGTACCAATAAATACTTTTTTTTAAATATTTTGCAATATTAACTCTTTATGCTTTCTTTTAAAAATAGTGTTGCTACCAATGGTAGCCCATAGTTTATTTATCTCTTCATTTATTTTATCATGTCATACAGACCAGAATTATGCTCATTCCTTTTTTGTTATACATAACCTCCTATGAACTCTATAAGCTAGGGTACAAGTACATACATATGTATATAAAGTAACTGTCTTTCTATTTCTGTTTGTAAAACTGATATGAATTGCTTCCTTATGTGATGACTAGTAAAGAATAAGGGTAACGTTACTCTGCCCAATATTCAGGCAGCGCGAGCACCTATGGATGATATTCGTCGGCACTCGTTTGCACCAGGCTGATTACACAGGCCGATGCAAACTTTGAATAGGGAGAACGATTGCTAGTACACTTGTTCCACCCTCCTTCTTTTCTATTCATTAAAAGCAGCACATCCCTGATTACACAGGGAGATGTGCTGCCGAAAATGGGGCATCGATTGACAGATTATACACAACAATTATCAGGAACAAGCCTATGAATCCTTAAAGGCTATGTAAACCCTTTGGAGGCATTTTTTTTATTATCGCATTGTACTTATTTTGAGATACAAATCATTTTATTAACAATATGGAATCCTTTTTTCTGTACAGAGCTGAGATGCTGTAATAGCAGCCTCTGGATTTTCTGTCTTTCCATCAGTTGAGGAGCTGATGGGCTCCTTATCTCTGCTCTCTGACATTATAAACACTCATTATAGCTCAGTTTTTTATCTTACTGATAAGAATGTGACTTAAATAGGTGTTTATGACCTCTTAGTTTAGAGATAAGGTTTATTAGATAACCGGCACAAAGTGAAAGTACCAGTCACAGAGCTAGAAAAACAGTTAACCCTTTGTGACAGAATGGTTCAATATTTTTAATAAAGGCCAACTGAAAATATGATTTTTAGCCAAAAATGAGTAAAATGCAATCATAAACAAAAATTGTCTCCAAAGGTGCCTGCTTTAACCCCTTAAGGACACAGGACGATAATGCTCGTCCAAAATGGCAGGTACTTGGTGCCTCAGGATGAGCATTCTCGTCCTGCGGTCCATCTGTTGCCCCATGTGCGGTGCCGCGATTAGTGGCAGGGATCCGGATGTTACTGACAGCCAGATCCCTGCTGCATCCACCAGCATCGGTGATAACGCTGATGCCAGTGGATTAACCTCTCATATGCCACGGTCAGCATTGACCGCGGCCTATGGGATGTTTGCGCTCCCTCTCCTCAGCCATCGGGTCCGCGCGCTGCGGTGGCGGGGACCCGATGGTTGTCATGGCAGCCCCAAGCCTTTCAAAAGTCTTTGGGCCCAGCAGCTACGAAGGCCTATGAGGCCAAGAACCCAGGCTGGGTCTCATGGCAAACTATCAGTGTATTACACTGTGTAATACACAGATAGTCAATGCAGTACAATACAGATGTATTGTGCTGCATTGAAACAGGGATTAGACCCTGTAATGTTGAAGTCCGATAGTAAGACAAAAAGAAAAAATAATTATGATTGGACCCTGGGAGAGGCCACATCTAGCATGGGAGGATAAGCGCCCTGACAGTACCCACAGGCACGCAGGATTTATGGCCTGTGTATCAACAGGGACGTTGTCACTTGACCGAGCACGCCCTTTAAGTCTATCACCTTCATAAGTATATTGGATTCGGTCATGCCACTTGGCCAAACCCCTTCAGGAGGGCGATTCTAGGTTCATCAGAAAATGGTTATCAGAAAGCCTGTCTATATCTACTGAGCATTGAACCTGATACAGTTCCCTTAGACTGCTGCTGTCCGTCTGTGCCTCCCTTCGCTTCTCCCAGTAAGGTCGTCTGGTCCAATCTTTTAATTACTGACCGTCATTTGACACCTTCATTTGACCGTCAGTAGACATCTTTTATGTCCCATGGTTGCATTTGTGATGTCCAAACGTGGGCTTCCTACCATCGGACATGTATTCATAAGCATTATCTAAAATAACTCATCTACCCCCTGATGATCCCACACAGTGGGGGAAACGCGTTGGGGTTTTACACAGATGCGTCTGTGTTATTTTTTTCAGGTGTCGTTTATGTAGTGTTTTGTAGTCTCTTGCACCGTGTACCTTTGGATATCCTTTCCAACAGGGTTGTATACACTGTGCATACTTGTGTATCCTTTACTGTCCATACCTGACCTGTCCACCAATTATTATTCACTCTATCTGCCCATCCCCAGTAGGGATAACTAGGAGTTGCCAGTTAGGTTCGAGGACAGGGGGTCTCCACCTTCAGGAGTCGCCCCTGGGCACAGAGCCTAGGTTTAGGACCATCATCAGGGTCATCTACCCCCCATTAGACTTTATTGGTGGACACGCCTAGGTTTGGACGCTTTAGGACTTATGTTTGTCTTGGTAATATTATTAAAGACTATCTATTATTTAGGGTTACACCTCAGCTGGACTTTCCATTTCTATATTTAACCCACATACCTGAGATATCCATTTGCGCTGGATGTTAAACAAAAAAACAGACATATTAATTAACAATCTAGGAATCGCTTGGATAAGTAAAAACATTCCGACATTATTACCACTTAAAGTGACACATGTCAAATTCCAAAAAACGGTCCGGTCCTTAAGGTGATAAATGGCAAGGTCCTTAAGGTGTTAAGCCTGATATTTTGTCCGAAATCATGCTGTGTAATAGGGCCTTAAGAAAGTAGACACATTAAAAATGCATAATTTAGTAGATTTATAGCAGACATTACAGACATACTTTGCAGTTTATTATTATGGGGATATTTATTTACCTTAAGGTAATCACCTACTTACTGATGACTTTTTGTCAGCGATGTTATCCATATGTTCATAGCTATATAGTAGTCCTTAATTGGCTTCACTCAACCACAGGAATGCCAAAGGCTGGATTTTGTTAGGAGCTGTATCCCATTAGAAACATAACTAATGTGCTAAACTTCTTAGGCCATGTTAGCAACATGTTTGTGCCCTACTTCTGATATATGTGCTTAGTTTTTGTATTCTATAAAAAAAAAATGTAACTGTAAATGAAAGATGCATATGAGGCCAACTATATATATTTCTTTTTGGATTCATTAAGTGTATACGTAAGTAATTAAACAGTGAGTTATAGCTGCCATCAGTTTGATGGATCAATAATGGCACATATCCTTTTTTTCTAATCTGTTTTTATTCAGATTTTTCTGATTACAATTTTTTCATTCTATTACCTGAACGTGATTGTGGGGGCTGCAATCTTGACTGAGCTGTTCTAATAGCATTTAGACATATACTGTACAGCAGCCCCATAGTCCATAGACACAATGAACCGGAGGGGACCTCACTGACTACTATGGTAGAGTTATCTAGGCATGCCGTGTGGTCTGTGTAGAGGTCAGGAGGGAGTTTATAAGCTGTGATATCACCTATTGTGAATAGTGAATCCTGTGTTCTCTCTCTCTCTCTGGAAGAATGGAAGAAATTGGCAGCACCGACTATAAACGAGAAGAGGGGGATGGGTGCTAAGTCCTAGGGTGTAGGCTAATAACCCAGGAAACTATAGAAGAAAAATGGACAGCACTCCAATGGCTATAAAAGTGTAAAAAGTTTATTTACCCATGTGGAATATAGCAGCGATGTTTCGGCTCATCCATAGAGCCTTTCTCAAGGTAAAGTGATCTGCACAGACCAAGACGTGGCACTTATTAACCTATTATTAGGCTTAGTCAGTGATAGAACTGCAGGATTTTATGTTTTTTTAAAAATATAGATACTGGCATAAAAATAGCCACCAAAAATTCTTTAAGGATATGTTTAACATAAAAACATGATTTAAACAATAGGTAATTTTCTGATGACACATTTCCTTTAATTTGGACTCACATAACTGTTTTTCTGCTCAACTTTTTGGAGGTTAGCTGACAAAAAAAAAAAAGATTGAAATAATTCATACAGTTTTACCAGTTAACATGAGATTTTTATTCAAACTTTATCATCTATCCAAAGAAATAAACTTCCATCCTATAGTTATAACTGTGATCTAGCAAAGAGTACTGTATTTATTTCACGAAATATGTCAACCTAGCTTTGGCATACATTACCAGATCAATTCTTAAATGGTATTCCATTATGATGTTATATGGGCGAAATAGTTTTTCTAATGCTTTTTACATACTTTTTTTTAATGATGATCATAATAACAATAATTAAAAATGGTAATAATGACAACAATAATCACTATCTACTATAATATAATAGTAGTGCAAAAGTGTGTTATTTATCAAACTTAGTGCCTGTTTTGTAAAGCAGCTTTACATAGAGGTATGCTTCCATCTAGTGGTATGATCCAGGTCAGGCAGTACAGTAAATGTACATTTGTAATTGATTTCATACAGTAGTTACGTACAGTAGTACAATGAAAAAATAAACATATCCAATTGTCCATCATTTCAATCAAGGGAGGGAGAAAAGTGAGAACCAGACTTCTACTCCTTTACATCAACATTAATGTTATTTAGTCCTAAGAAATCATCTAAGCCTTATTAAGAGTTAGTTGCTTTTGATGTTACCATCTCCTGAGGTAGACCATTCGGGAGATCTTATTGTGCAGAAGCCTTGTCGCCACTGGAAACTGCACTTTTTCTTCTCCAGATGGAGGCAGTGCCTCTGTGTTTTGAGGGGATTTTACATGGAACAGCTTATAACTATATGTTTTTGTACAGGCCATTTATATATTTATATAGGATAATCATGTCTCCCCTTAGACATCTCGTCTCAAGACTAAATAAATTTAGTTATACTTATTTTTTCTCATAACTAAAGGCGAGTTTACACCACACAATCTCACTGCCGATTTTCGGGAAGCGTTCCTTCCCAACAGCCTGCTGCTTGTTCAGTGAAGAAGACCGCTGCATTTACATGCAGTGATCTATTTCACAACATGAGGACGAGGGATCGCTATTGCAATCCCTCGTTCACATACAGAATCTTTGTTTCCGGGCAGCAGATCACTCTTTAGACAGCACAATCTGCTGCCCAGAAACGATGACTGAATGTGCCTGCGCGAACAACAGGATCACAAGATGATCAAGCCTTTTGCTCGTTCATCTGGTGATTGGCAGATTATCGGGAACAAGCGTTCGCAGGAACGGTCTTTCCCGATAACACTAGGGAACACAATTTACATCTGACACTTGTTTTTGCCTAACTTTTGGCTTCTGAATCCAAAAGTGGCCCCAGTTTTATTCTATGACAACATTTTAAGCTACAGGATACCCTCCAAATATACATACAATGGAAAATAATAAAAAAAATTACCTGAATGTAATGTTTATTTAAAGTTATTTTGTTCATACAAGAAACACTGTAAGTCAAATTGTGTGCAAGTAATAAAGTTAGGCAGGCAGTTAAGGTAAAAATCTACACCTCGATCTACACTACAAATAAAAAAAAAAAAATTGTCTCGATCCGAATTTATTCGTAGCTAATCACTTTAAAAACGCCTATTTACTGGCTGCAGACAGCCTTTATAGTGGTGTAGAACACTGTGCCTTGCAGTAACACGCATAGGGAGTCTGCTGTGGTAGTAAAACAATACTGTGAGTCAGTTTGACATGCAGATGACAGGCGTCGCTTTAGAATCACTGCACACTTCACTCGTTTTTTGGGCGCATTCCTTTTTCACCGTTGGCACCTGATTCCACATAGATGTCTACAGAACCTGTTCTATTAAACGCTTATACAAGTAAAGCCCCCCTGACAGAGTGGAGAGGATGTCAGCAGTAAGTTTGTGCTGAAGTCACTGATAATTTTGCCCTTCCTCTGATCCATCAGAAAAATAACCCCCAAAAAACTGATCCTATCTGTGGAGCATCCGCCTTCACTTGGTCAGCATTTGGTCAGTAATCCATCAGTATTGCTAAAGCCAAAAAAAACAAGAGTGGATCCAAAACAGAGATGACACGTGAATGGAATATTTGCATGTCTACTGTGTTTTGTACCCACTCCTGCTTTTGGCTACCAAATTATAATCTAATTCTGATGCAAAATAGGGACCATGTCATGCAGCTATTACATAGACAGGATCCGTTGTGCGTCTCATTTTTCCTTCCTTCTGACAGATCAGAAGAAGGGTCAAATAAATTATGATGTCAGCCAGGCCAAAAGGCAAAATAATGGCCAAGTTATGAAGTTGGGAGGGCGGGAACAGCATGAGAAGTCCACAAAGTGGCCCAATGACAGAGTCTGGAGGTGGCAGCAGCATTAGGAGGAGGCCATAGAGTGGCACAATGACAGTGTGGAGGTGGCGGCAGCATCAGGAGACCACAGAGTGGCAAGGTGACATAGTGTGGAGGTGGCAGCAGCATCAAGAGACCACAGAGAGGCAAGGTGACATAGTGTGGAGGTGGCAGCAACATCAGGAGACCACAGAGTGGCAAGGTGACATAGTGTGGAGGTGGCAGCAGCATCAGGATACCACAGAGTGGCAATGTGACATAGAGTGGAGGTGGCAGTAGCATCAGGAGACCACATAGTGGCAAGTTGACATAGTGTGGAGGTGGCAGTAGCATCAGGAGACCACAGAGTGGCAAGGTGACATAGTTTGGAGGTGCCAGCAGCATCAAGATACCACAGAGTGGCAAGGGGACATAGTGTGGAGGTGGCAGCAGCTTCAAGAGACCACAGAGTGGCAAGGTGACAGTGTGGAGGTGGCAGCAGCATCAGGAGACCACAGAGTGACCCGGTGACAGAGTGGGGAGGTGGGTGACAATACCAGTACCAGCTGAAGATGGTGGGTGAAAGAAGGAGCACTTGGCATCAGATGTGTGGCATCAGGCGGGTGGCAGCATCAGAATAGTAGCTGAGGCAGGTAGCCAAAAGAAACCGGTCTCTTTTGTCAAAGTGCTGGTGTGGCACCATGGATGATCTAGTCTGATGGGTGGAAATCCTGGCTGATCCACGCCTGATTCATCTTGACAAAAGTCAGTCTCTCCACATTTTGGGAGAACAGGCGAGTTCCTACCTAACTATGGCCCCCACCACACTAAACACCCGCTCTGATGCCACACTACTGGCCGGGCAGAACAGCTTTTCCAGGACAAACTCTGCCAGTTGCGGCCATAAATCCAGTTTGGCTTCCCAGTAGTCCAGCGGATCTTCAATGTGGGGTGGCAAGGTGCTGTTGAAGTATGCCACCACCTGCTGGTTCAGGTCCTGCTCCAAGTCTAGCTGCTGCTGCTGGCGAATACTTTCTTCACTATGCGGGTGAAGAAAGCTGCTCATCAGCGGCTCTAGACTCAAGTTGCTACTGATGGAGCTGGAACTACTCCTAACGCCCCCCCACCCACCCTGCCACAGCAGCCATGGCAGAGGAACGTGAGTGCAGAGGGCCCCCCCAGTCAGACTTGCGAGAGGATAGACGATTGCGCAGATAGGCATCGGCCAACTGACTACATAGGATGTCTCTATAGTAGTTCAGTTTGTCTTGCCTCTCAGCGGGTGTAAAAAGGCCCCCCATTTTGGACCGGTAGCGAGGGTCCAACAAAGTTGAGAGCCAGAAGTCATCCCTCTGCCGAATGGTGACAATTCGGCTGTCACTACGCAAGCAAGTGAGCATACATCGGGCCATTTGTGCAAATGACTCAGAGGGACTTCCTGCCTCCATCTCCACTGCATACTGCCACGGTGTGTCTGGGTCCTCTGCCTCGTCTTTCTCATCGCCCTGTAGTTCCTCTGGCTGCTCCTGCTTATCCTCTCCTGTCACCTGTGTAGAAAAACCACCAATTTCACTACACATTGCTTGTGCTCCAATGTCCTCCTCCTCCAGTTCAGCCCCCACTGGGCTCATGTGGCCGTGAGATCTAGGAGCTACGACTCCAGTCCCCTGACCACCCAGATTTACTAGCATCTGTTCAAGGACATAATGCAGTGGAATGACGTTGTTCATCCCGTAGTCCTGGCAACTGACAAATAACGTGGTCTCCTCAAAGGGCATGACCAAATGGCAGGTGTCACACATGAGCTGCCACTGGCTGACATCGAAGTTACACAGGGGAGTACTCCTGTCCGCTTGCATCATCAGGAAATCGTTTATGGCCTTTCTCTGTTCATATAGTCGGTCCAACTTATGGAAGGTGGATTTCCAAAAGGCGGAAACATCGCATATCCCCCTTTGTTGGGAAATGCCATTCTGCCTCTGCAACTCAAGGAGGTGGGCTTTGTGGTGTACGAGTGGCTGAAGTGCATGCAAAGTTTCCTGGTCATTTTTAGGATGCCTTGCAGATGGGTGAAAGACTTCAGGAACCGCTTGGCAACCAGATTGAACACATGTGCCATGCAGGGCACATGGCTCAGCCCTCCTTGACTCAGCGCAGACACCATGTTCTTCTTGTTGTTGGTCACCATGGTTCAGATTTTGAGTTGTCGCTGAGAAAGCCAGGATTCGATTTCTTGATGAAGGACACGGAGCAGTTCCTCCCCTGTGTGACTCCTTTCGCCCAGGCAAACGAGGTGCAGAACAGCATGACATCGCCGTGTCCTGCACATGTGGTATGCTGGAGGGGCACTGTGAATTGTCCCTGCAGTGGAGGCTGGGGACACTGTGAAGGATGAGGAGGCAGAGGCGGACATTATCACAGGACCAACAGCGTGAGATCATGGAGGCGGAAGCGGCGTCACCTGGCCAAGTTGCTGGTGTGGCTGTGCAGGAACCAGATTCACCCAGTGGGTCGTAAAGGACATGTATTGTCCCTGACCATAGTTACAGTTCCACATGTCGGTGCTGCCATGCACTTTGACACTGACAGTCTCAAGGACTGGCCCACCTCCTGTTGTACATACCTGTACAGGGCTGGTACTGCCTTTTTGGCAAAGAAATGACGGCTTGAGACTCTCCACCTCGGCTCGGCACAAGCCATCAGTTCTCTGAAAGGTGCAGCGTCCACCACTTGTAAAGGGAGGGACTGCAGCACCAGCAACTTGGTCAGGAGCACATTCAGTTTCTGCGCCGTTGGAGTGCACACATACTGTTGTCTCTTGGCAATCGCTTCAGTAATCGATTGCTGACGGAATGACTGACGAGGAGTAGGAGGAGGAGCAGGAGCATCAGGACCAGCAGATGATGGGAAGGACAGACAGCTCCCTTTGGCTGAGGTGGTGGAGCCTTGACTGCCTGAAATCGGGTGCGTGCCACTGGGTGATGCAGCGATTGCCACAGTTCTCCTAGGCCACTTTATGGTGACGCTGCATATGTTGATACAGGGCACCCTGGCCACGCTTCACGTTCTGCCCACAGATTCTACAAATGGCCAAGTTCACCTCCTCCGGCGGCTTAATAAAAAACTGCCACACCGCAGAGTAGGTGATTTTACCCCCCAACACTCCGCACTGACTGACTGCTACCGTCAATGCTTCCGTAAAACACTGCTCCACTACTTTCTGGGTAGGTAAGCTCCTGCGAAGCGGGTAGTCTACTCCAGGCACGTTTGGCTCCCGACCTCCCACTGTTGCCACCCTGCTGACTCCCGGCCACGGTAATGAAAAATGGAAGTCACAGCAGCATATCCAGTGCTTCTTTTATTGGAAGCCTTGAGTGCACACACAATCAAAGTACAACGTTTCGGCTACGCAGTAGCCTTTGTCAAGTATACAAAAGGTAAAAACTGGCAATATTAAATACATATATGTGACCACTCCCACAACATGTTGGAGCCAATCATTAGGAGGCTCAGTCCACTCAATGCATCAGTGCAATTAAAAGCAGCCTCTTAAGTAATCAGGCCGTCTGAAACATATAATGATATAAATGTGTACCTGAAACATATAAGACATCGTCCAATAGCGCTAGACATATTCACATCCACCTCAGCGTCTGGCCAATCGCAGTGTGCATGTCCATGACGTCAACGCTGCCGTCAGTCACGTGCATAATGTGTCATCAAGTCACGTGATACAACCACCTGGAAGGTCCTGTCAACGGACTTCACCGCTCAGCCTATGTGTGTCAATGGGGACAAAATCATGTCTCACACACAGACTACAACACAGGGAGAAAGCGATACATCCACTTTATATAAAAATAGATATTCCATGGGGTCGGACACATGTAGAGCATGGCCGTCTAATGTTTAATGGATATGGTTGAAACAGCTTGACTCCAACGGAATCGGACGAAACAATGCATCAGATACATAACACAGATATATATTGTGAATAAATATGTGAACATAGTGACCAAACCAAAATAATCCAAATAAACCATAATCTACCATTAAAAACATTGTCTATACTGAGTCAGACATGAATAGAACTCTACCTTTCTATACTGTTTACATTAAATTCAATGTTGAGTCCCTGGGGTTGTTGTAACGATTGTAATGTAAAGATCCATTTCAGCTCTTTTTTTCTCAACATGCGCTCCCTATCAACACCCCTCTTGGGGACGTCAACAGAGTCAATGACCCTAAATCTCAATTGGCTGACAGAGTGTCCACAGTCAATGAAGTGCTTAGCCACCGGTTTGTCCACCATTTTTTTCCTAATGGTACTTTTGTGTTTATTAATGCGCTCCCTAATTTCCATGGTTGTTTCTCCCACATAGATCAAACTGCAGGGACAAACAATCATGTAGACTACAAACTTGGACTGACATGTATAATATCCTGCAATGTTATATTTCTTGCCACTATAAGGATGTACAAAGGTGTTCTCCTTTAACATATTCCCACAGTTGCAGCAACCCAGACATGGGAAGTTCCCCATCTTTCTGGGTTTAAGGTAAGTTTGACCCCCTTTAATGTGTGTCAGTTTTAATCAGTTTGTCACGGAAATTGGTGCCCCGTTTATATGCCATCAATGGCGGACTGTCAAATTAGTGTATAGTCGGAAAACCCCTGTGAAGGATATACCACTCTTTCCTTAAAATATCTGTTATGTCAGCACTGTGGTTGCCATAGGTGGAAACAAACGGGATACGTGCTGTATCCCTGCTTGTAGGAGAAGACTGAAATGTAGACACTCTGTCACATTACAACTGGTCTAACACGCAGCATCTTACTCCAAGGCAGGGAATCCAACATGCAACGTGGATGACAACTATCATGTCTCAGGAGGTTATTCCTGTCCGTAGGCTTCTTATACAAGTCTCTTTTCAATTGGCCCTCTTCAATGTAAACCCTGACGTCAAGAAACTGTAACTCCTCAGAGGAGGAGGTCACAGTAAATTGAAGACCGGGTACCCAATAGTTAAGGTGTATATGAAAATCATTCAAAGAGTCAATAGAACCACTCCAAATCATGAAAATGTCGTCAATGTAGCGCCACCAGCACAGGACCCACTGATAAAAATGTGATGCATATACCAGTTTGTCCTCGACCTCCGCCATGAATATGTTGGCATAAGTTGGTGCCACGTTGGAACCCATGGCCACACCGCGTGACTGTTGGTAAAAGGTGTTGCCAAAGAGAAAATATTTCCTCTTAAGGACCAACTCTAAGAGGTTGAGGACGAATTGACGGGCATCAGGAGTGAGTCCCGTGCCGGCCAGGGCCACATCAACGTCATTTAATCCGTAATCATGTGAAATAGACGTATACAGCAATACAACATCAAAACTGACCAAATAAAAATGAGCAGGTAAAGTGATCTCACTCAATTTTGTAAAAAAATGTCCAGTATCCCTGACATAGGGGGGGGCTGAGGTTGCATGGACATGGAGCAGTCTGTCCAGAAAGATGGCAATAGTGCTAAAGATAGATCCCCTGCCAGACACAATGAGTCTGCCAGGAGGACCAATCAGACGTTTGTGTATCTTGGGGAGCACATAGATCAGCGGGGTGATGGGGTGCGGAACCTTGAGAAACTGACATAAGTCTGCATCTGTAATACCACGTGCATGGGCCGTGTCGACTAGGTCCGCGATCACCCTAGCAATCTCCCATTTTGGATCCTGTCTCAAAGTTTCATATACTCCCCGTCACCCAACTGCCTACGTATTTCTCTCAAATATCTGTCTGTGTCCATAACAACCACGGCGCCCCCCTTGTCGGCAGGCTTGATGGTAATGTCACTGTTATGTGTCAGCTCTTTAAGAGCTTCTCTCTCATCATGTGTAATATTAGACCTGCAATGCAACTGTCTACTCTGTTGATGGAGCGTTCTAATCTGTTTAGTGACTAACTGAATGTCTGATTCTACAATGTGATTGTTATGAGGGGGCATAAAATGACTCTTGTTACGTAACTCATATTTGGCTAAAGACAATTACATGATTTTCCTATTTCATGACGTAAAGTCATGATTTTATGAAGGACACGGAGGCGAGTATTGCTTTAACTCTCTCTTTACTCCTACCATGGCAGCAAATAAAAAACATAGCATTGATGGTACAGTTACCAAGGAACGACTGAAGAACCTTCGACCAAAACTTTCACAACTGGAAACGAGAACAGGAGACCTGGACTTTAGAAGCAAAACACGTTGGAGTATGCCCTCCAAGGCTTGATATCTTCAACCTGAGGAGACAATGTTGGAAAAAGGAAAAACCTTGAAGTGGAAACAGGATAGTTAATACAAATAACATTGTTACTGGTTAACAGGAATTCATAGCTAGCTGATGCATTACACAGATAATCCAACAAGGACAACCCGGGGGGGGGGGGGGGGGCTAGTAAGAAGGGTGGGCAATACTCACCTCCGTGTCCTTCATAAAATCATGACTTTACGTCATGAAATAGGAAAATCATGTAATTTTAAGTCAGAACACGGAGGCTCCTATTGCAAGTTTAAAGTCGAGCTACCACAGAGGAAAAAGCGTGAGACGGTAGCCGAAAATAGAACTCCCGGAAGGTGGATACCCTCGACCAATCTGCCAATCTCATGACGTCTTCCAAAAGTGTTCCTGGAGCGACTGTCATGGATGTGGCCGCCGCGCCCTGAACCGAGTGCGCGGTAAAAATAGAAGTATCACTCCCGGAGAGGGATAAGATCCACTTAACCCAACGTGAGAGCGTAACGCTGGCAATCGGGGAGAAAGGTCTGCGGAAGGAGATGAACAGGTGGGGATAAGCCGAACAACGCAGATCAAGCGTGCGTGATTCATATTCCTGCAGGCAAGCTACCGGACACAACTGTGGTGAAGAAGGAAAGAACGGATAAGACACCGAACGGATGTTGGTTTTCGTACGCCTGGAGATGTTAAACGTAACACCCTCCGGAGTAAATGAACAGGCATCGTGATCCAAGGCCCACACATCCGACACCCTTTTACAAAAAATCAGGCAAAATAAGGTGGCCAGTTTTGCGGATAAGTGTCGCAACGACAACTGTCCGTTAGACGGCCAAGCAACAAAAAAGTTCAAAACCGTAGAGACGTCCCAGGTTGCCGAGAAGCGAGGTCTCGGTGGCCGGGAAAGACGAGAGCCTCGGAGCAACCTACAAATTAGAGGGTGTTGTCCCGCTGGACGTCCATCAAAACCATAATGTCTGGACGAAATTGTGGATCTGTAAAGATTAATAGTGCGATAAGCTTTACCCTCCTCAAACAAAGAGGACAGAAAAAGCAAAACCGCATTTACAGGTGACGCAACGGGATCCAGATGCCGAGTGAAGCACCAACGAGTCCAGGCATCCCAGGCTGCCTGATAGGCTCGTCTAGTTCCGGGAGCCCATGCACTCTCCAATAGGAATCTAGTTGTCTCCGAAACACCAGCGACCTCCCAGGGATCCCTGACACCCTCACGCGAGGAGTTGTAAGACCCCTTCCCGAAGTAGTGGGTGGAGTTGACCCGCTGGCCCTCTGAGAAGGTAAGGGTAAGCGGGCAGGAGGACCAGCTCGTCGACGAGTAACTCTAACAGGTGGGGGAACCACGACTGGGTCCTCCAAAAAGGCAGAATCAGAACCAGTTCGGCTGACTGATGCCGAACTTGAAGTAAAACCCTCGGAATGAGCGCGAACGGCGGGAACGCGTACATGAGGGACCCCGACCACTGCTGGAGGAAGGCGTCCACCGCCTCCGCCTCCGGGTCCGGTCGTAAGCTGAAAAACCTGGGTAGCTGTGCGTTCAATTGCGACGCAAAGAGGTCAATGGAGAAGGGACCCCATCGGGATGAAACGGCAGAGAAAACTGTCACATCTAATTTACAGTCGCTGGAGTCGGACATGAAACGCGAACTCCAGTCTGCCCGAACATTGTGGAGGCCCGGGAGGTACTCCGCCACCACCATGATATTCCTGGTTAAACAATGATCCCAGAAATCTCTCGCCAAGTGTGTCAGTACGGAGGAGCGCGTGCCGCCCATGCAATTGACTAGCGGACCGCCGACACATTGTCCATTGTCCGCTGACGAAACTCCGGATCGCTAAAGATCCTGCCAGGAGCTCCAGGGTGTTGATGTGAAGCTGCGATTCATCCAGAGACCAGGGACCTCCGGTGGAGACGCCATTGCAATGAGCCCCCCAGCCATGAAGGCTGGCATCTGATTCTATAATGAGGTCTGGCTGGGGACCAAAGATCGCCCTGCCATTCCATACCAAGAGATTGTGGATCCACCACATTAATTCCTGTCTGGTCTCTCCAACCAGAGCGAGGGTGTCGGCAAAAGAGGCTCCCGTTCGTAGGTGTGCAATCTTGAAGCGCTGTAGCGCCTGGTAGTGGAGGGGGGCCGGAAAAATCGCTTGGATGGACGAAGCCAAGAGACCGATTATCCACGCCAGATGCCTCAGGGACACTTGAGGCAAGGTGAGGGAGTGTCTTAACTCCTTGCGAATAGCTCGCACCTTCGATTGGGGAAGACTGAGTGTCTGAGCGACAGAGTCTATGGTGAAACCCAGAAACTCCATGGATGTGGAGGGGCTTAGACACGACTTTTCCTGATTGATTATGAAACCCAGATTGGAGATGAGCGCCATGGACATTTCTAAGTGTTCCTGGAGGACAGCAGGGCTGTGAGCCATGAGTAGAATATCGTCCAGGTAGATAATCAATCGCACTCCCCGGCTGCGAAGCCAAGCCACCACTGGGCGCATCAACTTAGTGAAGCACCAGGGAGCGGAGGAGAGGCCGAAAGGGAGAGACGTGAAACGCCAAACCTGGTCGTTCCAGAGAAAACCTAGAAGATCCCTGGAGCAGGGAGCTACGGGGACCGTGAAATAAGCATCCTTGAGGTCTAGTTTGGCCATCCAGTCTCCCAGGAGAAGCATGTCACTTAGGAGGTGGATTCCCTCCATTTTGAAATGGCGATACTGGACAAATGCGTTTAGAGATTTGAGATTGATTACGGGTCGCATCTGGCCTCCTTTTTTCTGCACCAAAAAGATGTTGCTGACGACCCCGACGTGTCCTGTGGGGGCTAGCTCTATCGCCCCCTTCTGGAATAAGTCGGTTAGCTCGCTGTGGACGAGCGCCCGAGCTGGGTCGGACAACACCATGTAACAGTACAGCCTGGATCGCAGCGGCTCCCTGTGACTCCGCCCACTTACCTCCGGGCCTTAAATAGAAGACAGGTGCTAAGCAGGGTGTTCCACTAATGGAGTGCGCACCCTGCTAGCTCCATTGAATCTGAGGACTCTGTCCACATATCCAGACCTGGATCCCTAACAACATTGTGAAGGACTGCCTACCTTCTTGCCACTGGCTTCCCCACTGCTGGCTTCCTAGCCAGGACCAACTAACCGCAAGTATATGCCTGTTACCTGCTCTGATTAAGGTCCTGGAACTCAGAGTGGGGTGGTTCCTGCTGGTGTGAGGCGATATTCCCAAACCAACTCTGAACTCAGGACATGCTATACAAACTCTGAACCTACTGCATATTATATACTAAACTGAGGACATGCTATACTAACTCTGAACCTGCTGCATATTATATACTAAACTGAGGACATGCTATACTAACTCTGAACCTGCTGCATATTATATACTAAACTGAGTACATGCTATACTAACTCTGAACCTGCTGCATATTATATACTAAACTGAGGACATGCTATACTAACTCTGAACCTGCTGCATATTATATACTAAACTGAGGACATGCTATACTAACTCTGAACCTGCTGCATATTATATACTAAACTGAGGACATGCTATACTAACTCTGAACCTACTGCATATTATATACTAAAACTGAGGACATGCTATACTAACTCTGAACCTACTGCATACTACATACTAAACTGAGGACATGCTATATACTAACCCTGAACCTATGGCATACTATATACTAAACTGAGGGCATACTATATATTAACTCTGAACTGTGCACAAGCTTATACTAACTTGTGATTCCTGTAATACTGGCGGACCTTCCTTTCCAGCAGTAACTAATTAGATGGATAGCGGTAAATGATTTTGTTACCCCAAACTCTCCGCCCAAGACTGAGAGAGACGCCTGGGGTACATACTGAGTAACCGCGAATCCCACAGCCAAAAACAAGGGCGGTGGGATAATAGTGGATGTCCATTGCTTCCGCAGTTGAGATCCTAACTGATCAACTAGGTGCGTTACACACCATAGGGTATGGGGGAGGAAGGCCAACTGGATCGGCCACAACATCTATCTCGAAACCTCTGACCGTGGACAAAACCCAGGGGTCGGAGGTGATCTTTGCCCACGCATTCGAAAATGACGGAGTCTGCCCCCGATGCAAATGACCGAAGAAAGTACAGGCATGGGACTTACCATATGGATGTCTGGCCAATGGATTTCCTCGAAACCCCCTGGATCGAACTGGTCCGCCACGGGACGGGAAAAACGCGGGTTGGTGGCGTTGATCTTGAAGCAATGCTCGAAATGTATAGGAGCCTCTACCCGAACCTCAGGTATGTACAGGGGACTGGCCGTCAGTCGGCCCCGAGAACTGCCGGACCTGGCGGAGAAACGACTGGGAAACACCTTCCGCATTGACGTCTGTGCCTTATCAAGGGCCGTAAAGGCCCCCACATATTTGCCGAGCTCCTTAATGAAAGACTCCCCAAATAGGAGCCCTTGGGCATCCTTGCAAGCTTCAGACAGCGCTAGATTGGCAAGTTTTGGCTCAATTTTCATTAAAATCGCTTTCCGCCTTTCTATGGCGAGCGACGTATTGATGTTACCGGCTATACATATAGCCCTCTGGATCCATCCTCTGAGCTCCTCAGGATCCACCTGCTTACCGACCGCTTTAGCGGATTCGGCCATATCAAAAATGTTTGCAAGGGGGCCAGTTATATCCAGGAGCTTGTCCTGGCATGACCTTGCGAGGGTTAAAACCTGTTTTGGCCAAAAACTGGACCATTTTGGGGTCCACTACAGGTGTGTCGCATACCTTTTGCGGGATAAGTGGCCGCAGGCATTCAGCCCTCAATTTGATACGGGCATCTTTATTGAGAGGCTTGCGCATCATGGCCTCCATATATTGTGCCACATGTGTGGCCGGGAGCCATTCAGCGGACCGGGGGTGCTGTAATGATTCGGGGTCAAACAGTGGCTCCCCTGCCGGATCCATAAGGGAAACGGCGTGCCCCGACGCTACATCAGGGTAGGCGCTAGTAGACGGCCGGGTCGGAGCAGGGTCGCCCTGAATAATCGGATCCACCTCAATATCGGCCAAATCCTCCTCTGAACCATGCACTTGTGCCTCCTGCTCGGACTCTCTATCAGAGTCGGACTCAGGCTCGGGCTGTGACCGCGCCGACTTCCACAACCGCGCGCATTCTGCCTGGCGTGGACAGGCTCTTTTACGCGATCCAAGCGCATTTTTAATTGATGGAGCAGAGCCATTGTTCATGAGCGTTCTGGAGGCTGACAGAGGTGGTAACTGCGGCAATTGTAAACTCTGATGTGTAACATGAGGCTGGGCTACCAGGACCTGGGAAATGGAGTGTGTGAGGATGGAGTACATTGAACCTATAGCCGTCATAATCGCATTTGAGATGGATTGCTGTAAGGCTAACGCTTGAGCCTCAGACGCAGAGGCTGGGGGATGGGGAAGTAAGACCCCTGGAAGAGGGAGCTGGTAAGGGTAGCGCAGGAGGGCTAGGGTGCTGATTGGACATGATGAGGACTAGAACAAAATGGGGGTAAGTCACCCCGCAGAAGCACAGACTTGGAGAGGAGAAAGAATATATATATACCAATAGATGTAAGGAGCAGGCGCAGTAAGGTGTGCCACAACCGAAAAACCGCAGGGCCGGAAGGAGACTGCTGCACACTCGCGGCGCGGGGAACAGTTAAAGAGGCGCGGTCGGGCAAACAGCCAATGGGGAGAAGGCAAAAAAGGCGCCAGAATGAAACTCCGCCCGAGATCTCGCGGGACTCCGTGAGATCTCGGGCCTGGGCGGGTTGTAAGCAGTGAAGACCTGCCCAATGTTGGAGACAGACCCCCCCCTGAGATCTCGGAATATCGCGAGATCTCGGGACTGGAAGGAGCTAACTGAAGAAGAAGAAGGAAAAAATGGTGCCCATGCCGAAGAAAAAACCCGAGAGGGGGGGGAGACGGACGCCCACGGCGGGTAAGGTGGGGGCACAAGCGGTACTGCAGAGCAAGCCGGAGGTAAGGTGGAGGACAGATGCAGGCATAGCTGGGTAAAAATGAACTACTAGTTGAAGGAAAGATATCCTGAGAGAAAAGGACATATAATAGACAAACGATGCCCCAGACCGGAGCTCCGGTTCAAGGGGAGACCGAGGGTCCGGACGGGGCAAACAACTTTAAACAACTTTAAACAAAAACACCAGAAACTAATCAGGAACAGAAAGACCCTATACTTATCTGGTAGCAGCAAAGAAAGAGGAGGATCTTGATGGTAAGAGACCTTATATACACTGGGATTGAGGGGAGGGGTTAGTTGCCTTGGTAACTGTACCCTCAATGTTATGTTTTTTCTTTGCTGCTATGGTAGGAGTAAAGAGAGAGGTAAAGCAATAGGAGCCTCTGTGTCCTGACTTAAAATTCAGCAACATCACTATTAGACACACCCCTATTCATAACATTAGTATCAAAAAAAGCTTTCAATCTAAGATGCCTAAAGAAGCGTTGTAGATCAAGTTCGGTCTCAAACCAATCCGTCTCTGCCGTAGGGCAGAAGGATAGTCCATGTCCCAAGACATTGACTTGATCAACGCTCAATTCAATAGATGATATATTTACCACCAGCTGATTTACTTCTTGTAAGTGCGCCTCGTCACTCTCTCCCATGCTCCCTGATTGTAGCCTGGATGTATAGGTGGATGTTGGTCTTTTCTGGACCCTGTGATGTTTTCTGCCGTCGTGTCGGAGTTTCCTCCCGCTGCATTTGGTGGTCTTCCTAAAAAAGATGACTTGGTTGATTCATCAGTTGATTCTGAATCGCAAGTTGTGAATCCAAAATGACTCTGCTCAAATCTTCTCCCCTTGCCCCTTCGTCTAGGGGGTTTAATGCGTGGTTGTTGAGTCTGCCAGTTGTATACTCGTCCAGACTGGTAGTCTTTCAGATCACAGTGCCACTTATCCCTTTTGTTTTTTTCTCCCTCAGATTTATGACATTGAATTGAGCGTTGATCAAGTTAATGTCTTGGGACATGGAGTATCCTTCTGCCCTACGGCAGAGACGGATTGGTTTGAGACCGAACTTGATCTACAACGCTTCATTAGGAGTCTTAGATTGAAAGCTTTTTTTGATACTAATGTTATGAATAGGGGTGTGTCTAATAGTGATGTTGCTGAATTGTCTTTAGCCAAATATGAGTTACGTAACAAGAGTCATTTTATGCCCCCTCATAACAATCACATTGCAGAATCATACATTCAGTTAGTCACTAAACAGATTAGAACGCTCCAACAACAGAGTAGACAGTTGCATTGCAGGTCTAATATTACACATGATGAGAAAGAAGCTCTTAAAGTGCTGACACATAACAGTGACATTACCATCAAGCCTGCCGACAAGGGGGGCGCTGTGGTTGTTATGGACACGGACAGATATTTGGGAGAGATATGTAGGCAGTTGGGTGACAGGGAGGTAAATGAAACTTTGAGACAGGATCCCAAATGGGAGATTGCTAGGGTGATCGCGGACTTAGTCAACACGGCCCATACACGTGGTATTATAGATGCAGACTTATGCCAGTTTCTCAAGATCTCGTCACCCCGCTGATCTATGTGCTCCCCAAGATACACAAACGTCTGATTGATCCTCCTGGCAGACCCATTGTGTCTGGCAGGTGATCTATCTTTAGCACTATTGCTATCTTTCTGGACAGACTGCTCTGTGTCCATGCAACCTCAGCGCCCTCCTATGTCAGGGATACTGGACTTTTTTTTACAAAATTGAGTGAGATTACTTTACCTGCTCATTTTTATTTGGTCAGTTTTGATGTTGTATCGCTGTATGCCTCTATTCCACATGATTACGGATTAAATGTTGTTGATGTGGCCCTGGCCGGCACGGGACTCACTCCTGATGCCTGCCGGTTTGTCCTCAACCTCTTAGAGTTGGTCCTGAAGAGGAATTATTTACTCTTTGGCAACACCTTTTACCAACAGTCACGCGGTGTGGCCATGAGTTCCAACGAGGCACCAACTCATGCCAACATATTCATGGCGGAGGTTGAGGACAAACTGGTATATGCATCACCTTTTTATCAGTGGGTCCTGTGCTGGTGGCGCTACATCGACGACATTTTCATGATTTGGAGTGGTTCTATTGACTCTTTGAATGATTTCCATCTACACCTTAACAATGGGGTACTGGTCTTCAATTTACTGTGACCTCCTCCTCTGAGGAGTTACAGTTTCTTGACGTCAGGATTTACATTGAAGAGGGCCAATTGAAAAGAGACTTGTATAAGAAGTCTACGGACAGGAATAACCTCCTGAGACATGATAGTTGTCATCCACGTTGCATGTTGTATTCCCTGCCTTGGAGTAAGATGCTGCGTGTTAGACCAGTTGTATCTGAGGATCATGTATTCAGCCATCGGATCAAGGAGATGTGTAACAAATTCTCTCAGAGGAGGTATCCTGGTAGGCTTTTACACAGGTCCATGGCCATGATCTCCTCGGTTGACAGAGTGTCCACATTTCAATCTCCTCCTACAAGCAGGGATACGGCACGTATCCCATTTGTTTCCACCTATGGCAACCACAGTGCTGACATAACAGATATTTTAAGGAAAGAGTGGCATATCCTTCACAGGGGTTTTCCGACTATACACAAATTTGACAGTCCGCCATTGATGGCATATAAATGGGGCACCAATTTCCGTGACAAACTGATTAAAACTGACACACGAGGTGTTATTAAAGGGGGTCAAACTTACCTTAAACCCAGAAAGATGGGGAACTTCCCATGTCTGGGTTGCTGCAACTGTGGGGATATGTTAAAGGAGAACACCTTTGTACATCCTTATAGTGGCAAGAAATATAACATTGCAGGATATTATACATGTCGGTCCAAGTTTGTAGTCTACATGATTGTTTGTCCCTGCAGTTTGATCTATGTGGGAGAAACAACCATGGAAATTAGGGAGCGCATTAATAAACACAAAAGTACCATTAGGAAAAAAATTGTGACAAACCGGTGGCTAAGCACTTCATTGACTGTGGACACTCTGTCAGCCAATTGAGATTTAGGGTCATTGACTCTGTTGACGTCCCCAAGAGGGGTGGTGATAGGGAGTGCATGTTGAGAAAAAAAGAGCTGAAATGGATCTTTACATTGCAATCATTACAACCCCAGGGACTCAACATTGAATTTAATGTAAACAGTATAGATAGGTAGAGTTCTATTCATGTCTGACTCAGTATAGACAATGTTTTTAATGGTAGATTATGGTTTATTTGGATTATTTTGGTTTGGTCACTATGTTCACATGTTTATTCACAATATACAGTCCTGATCAAAAGTTTAAGACCACTTGAAAAATGGCAAAAAATCATATTTAGCATGGCTGGATTCCAAGGTTGAGGTTCCAAGTAGAGCTTCAACATGCAACAAGAAGAAATGGGAGTAAGACAAAACATTTTTTGAGCATTCAATTTAATGAAAACAACAAATAAACTGAAACAGGCTGTTTTTCAGCTGATCAAAAGTTTAGGACCACACCTCCAAAAAAAAACTAAACCCCCCCCAAAACAGAAATCCAACTTCCAAACATGAACTCAGTAATGAGTAGCTCCGCCGTTATTGTTTATCACTTCCAAAATTCATTTCGGCATGCTTGATGCAAGCGTTTCTATGAGGTGAGTGGGAACATTTCTCCAAGTGGTGAAGACGGCCGCACGAAGGCCATCTACTGTCTGGAACTGTTGTCCATTTTTGTAAACTTCCCTTGCCATCCATCCCCAAAGGTTCTCAATTGGATTTAGATCAGAAGAACACGCAGGATGGGCCAAAAGAGTGATGTTATTCTCCTGGAAGAAGTCCCTTGTCCTGCGGGCATTGTGTACTGTAGCTGTCCTGTTGAAAAACCCAGTCGTTACCACACAGAGGAGGGCCCTCAGTCATGAGGAATTCTCTCTGCAACATCTGGACATAGCCAGCGGCCGTTTGACGCCCCTGCACTTCCTGAAGCTCCATTGTTCCACTGAAGGAAAAAGCACCCCAGACCATTATGGCGCCCCCTCCACTGTGGCACGTAGAAAACATCTCAGGTGGGATCTGCTTGTCATGCCAGTAACGTTGGAAACCATCAGGACCATCAAGGTAAAAAAAATGTTTGGTGCTCTCTTGCAAAGTCCAAACGAGCAGTTCTGTGGCGTTCAAGGAGACGAGGTCTTTGAAGACGTTTTTTGTTTTTGAAGCCCTTCAGTCTCAGATGCCGTCTGATGGTTATGGGGCTGCAGTCAGCACCAGTAAGGGCCTTAATTTGGGTCGAGGATCGTCCAGTGTCTTAACAGACAGCCAATTGGATCCCCCGGCTCAGTGCTGGTGAAATTTTTTTGGGTCTTCCACTTTACTTTTTTGTTCCATAACCCTCAAGATCATTTAAGAAATTCCAAATGACTGTCTTACTGCGTCTCACCTCAGCAGCGATGGCGCGCTGTGAGAGACCCTGCTTATGCAGTTCAACAACCCGGCCACGTTTAAAAAGGGAGAGTTATTTTGCCTTTGCCATCACAACGTGTGACTACCTGACAGAAAATGACAATGAATCCCCATCTTTGCACAGATTTGGCCTTTTAAAGGAATGTGTTCCTAAAATTTGGATCAGCTGAAAAACAGCCTGTTTCAGTTTAATCGTTATTTTCAATTAATTGAATGCTCAAATTTTTTTTGTCTCACTCTCATTTCTTCTTGTTGCATGTTGAAGCTCTACTTGGAACCTTGTTAACATCCAACAATTTAAAATATGATTTTTTTTGCCATTTTTCAAGTGGTCTTAAACTTTTGATCAGGACTGTATATCTGTGTTATGTATGTTATGATACATTGTTTCGTCCGATTCCGTTGGAGTCAAGCTTTTTTCCCATATCCATTAAATGTTAGACGGCCATGCTCTACATGTGTCCGACCCCATTGAATATCTATTTTTATATCAAGTGGATGTATCGCTTTGTCCCTGTGTTGTAGTCTGTGTGTGAGACATGATTTTGTCCCCATTGACACACAAAGGCGGTGAGGTCCGTTGACAGGACCTTCCAGGTGGTTGTATCTACATGAGTGCAAAGGACCTTGCGCCCAACACATGATCGTCATATGACTTGATGACACATTATGGACGTGACTGACGGCAGACGCATTTCGGAGTTAACTGGACTCCTTCCTCAGTGGAACCACTGAGGAAGGAGTCCAGTTAACTCCGAAACGCGTCTGGTGAAGGATAACCCCATGAGACTAAATATACTTTGAAGCGCTTCAAAATCGACCAGAAGTAGCGGGATCGGTATCTAAAAATTTGGTAAAAGAAAACTTGAAATCAACAGCCGCAGTGAGATCTGACCTGCTTGCTTGATTGAGCACCTGTGCAGGAACCAAACTATACAAAACCACTGAGACGGCACTCCTACAATTGATTACCGCAGATCCCTGAATCTACCTCCTGGAAGCTACTTCGTAGCCTGTAAGTGTACTACACGTGGGACGCCACGTTAACCGCAGTACAGCCAGCACAAACCTACAGAACTGTAAGTAAAATCAATGCCGAATGAATGTTTACACAGGCAAAGTGTTTGGACACATTACTAATTTGTAGCAAAAGTAATGTAAGTGACTCAACCATACGTCCTCATTTCGGCTACCTTGAAATTAATCTGTGAACTTTTTCAAAACCCTGATCACTACGGACTGTGTCCAAACAGCGTGGATATCAGATCCACTGGACAAATAATATAATACAGACACCCAGAGCAATAGAAAGGAACAAAAATTTGAGATTCCATCAGGATACTTTCCTAGGATTGTCCATATAATTCAGTGTTGTTTTTCATGCATGTTTGCAATTTGAATAATTTTAAAGTGATTATAAGTTTATATAGCATGCGATTATATGTTTAATAATATTTTATATACCATTTTATGCATTATTATATATTTTCTTTGGTATAAATAAATAAAATTTACTGAAAACTCTCGTATGTGTATCTGAATGTAGGTGTGCCCTACTCTTTTTATTTATTTACACATTCCCTCTGAAGATTGGGTGTAATCTTCTTTGTAGGTGCACCCATTCCATTTTTGTCTAGGAGGTGAGCCTTCTCTAAATACATTTATGTATTTAACATTGCCAGTTTTTACCTTTTGTATACTTGACAAAGGCTACTGCATAGCCGAAACGTCGTACTTTGTTTGTGTGTGCACTCAAGGCTTCCAATAAAAGATGCACTGGATATGCTGCTGTGACTTCCATTTGTTATTGCTGTTCCTGGACTGCTGTGGATCTGTGGTCCCGTCGCTGTTGCATTTCGGTTTTGGTCTAAAGGTCCGGTTGTGCTGCTCTTCCATTTTTGTTCGTCCCGGCCACGGTAGCGACTTGCTGGTTCCGCCGTTGACTCACGGGTAAGCTGCTACCTTCTTCTGATGATGATGATGATGATGAAGACCCTAATTCACCCGTCTCCCAAGTGTAATCAGCTACATCATCATCATCGAGTACTGTCTGCAAGTCACTGATGTCCTCCTCAACGGTCTCTGGGTCAGGAGCCTGACCGCTCGAAACACCAGCAACCACGCCCCTCTCCTCATCACTACTTGCCCGCCTACCGGAGGAAGCGGCGGATGTCTCCTCCATATCTCGGCTGGCCAGCAGCTGCTGATTGTCCTCTAGTAGCTCTTCATCGCTGTATAGTGGAGCTGAGCCCACAACATATAATACTTCTCTGGCTGAGGGAACAGAAAAGTACAGAGGCAGGTTGAGGACAGGTGAGGGTGCAGGGCCTGCTCCCGGGCCATGCCAACTAAGGGTTGTGTCTGACAAACCCACGACTCTTGGCTGGGGGTTTCTGATGTCACTTGGGACGAAGTGGATGACCGAGTCAACCATTCAAGAACCGCTGGCTTGCTGGTCAAGACACGACCGCTAGATGACACCAGGAGCTCAGGCCTCTCGCTGCGACTCCCTCTGCCACGCCCCCTTACTTTGCTGTGACCTGTGCCAGAAACATTTAGGTCTCTGCCACGCCCCTGGCAGGGCCTGGCACTTCTCTGTCTGACATACTCTTAGATCAAATACATAAATAAAAAGGAAAATAAAACACCCCAAAAAAGTCTGTAATTTTCTCACTTCACCACACGGCTAAAAAGCCAATTTTTTCCCACTAATACACGCCAAAAAGGGCTTTAGAACATATAACTGCACCACTGAACTGAAATACGCCCTTACTTTTTTCCACTTATATTCTTCACAAAAGGCTTCTGCACCGCTGAACGGCAAATAATATTTATATTTTTTTGCCACGAATACACGCCAAAAAAGGCTTTAGAACATATAACTGCAACGCTGAACGGCAAATAATATATATTTTTTTGCCACTAATACACGACAAAAAGGGTTGTAATTTTCCTACTTCACTACACAACGGCAAATACTTTTTTGTGCCACTAATACAAGCAAAAAAGGGCTTAGAATATATAACTGCACCGCTGAACGGCAAATAATATATATTTTTGCCACTAATACACGCCAAAAAGGGCTGTAATTTTCTCACTTCACCACACAACGGCAAATACTTTTTTTTGTGCCACTAATACACGCCAAAAAAGGGCTTTAGAAAATGTAACTGCACCGCTGAACAGCAAGTAATATATATATTTTTGTCACTAATGCACACCAAAAAGGGCTTTAGAACATATGACTGCACAGCTGAACGGCAAATAGGCCCTTTTTTTTTCCACTTATACACGCCACAAAAGGCTTTAGAACATATAACTACACAGCTGAACAGCAAATAATATATCTTTTTTAAACTAATACACGCCAAAAAGTGCTTTAGAACATATAAATGCACCGCTGAATGGCAAATAGGCCCTTATTTTTTCCACTTATCCACACCACAAAAGGCTTTAGAACATATAACTGCACCGCTGAACGGCAAATAATATATCTTTTTTTGCCACTAATACACACCAAAAAGGGCTTTAGAACATATAACTGCACAGCTCAACGGCAAATTACATATATTTTTGTGCCACTAATACACGCCAAAAGGGGCTTTAGAACATATAACTGCACCGCTGAACGGTAAATAATAAATATTTTTGGGCACTAATACACGCTAGAAAGGGCTGTAATTTTCTAACTTTACCACACAACGGCTAATAAGCCTTTTTTTTCCCCAAAAAATGCTTTAGAACATATAACTGCACCGCATAAGGGCAAATAAGACGTAGAAATATTTCTTTGTAATAAACCCTGTTAATGGCTGTATCAAACAGCACTTGCATCCCAATAACAAGAACGGTTTGCTGGAATTACAGAGCTGTATAATGGCAATTTGATCCTCAGACAGTGCAGCAAGGTGTAATAGGATTGTTCCTATTACCCAGGCTGTAAACTCCCCTACTGAACCCTGTTCTTATTCAATACTGTGGAATGATTCCTTCCTATCCGTTCCCTGAACTTCTATACAGCAAAATAAAAGTTTTAAAGTCTTTTCTACCACTGTCCCTAGCGCCTGCTGACATCTGTCCCTGCACTAAGTACACTGGAAAATGGCTGAATCCAAGATGGCTGAGGCTATTTATAGGGCTGTGACATCACAGGGCTGGCTGGCTGCTGATTGGCTGCATGCCTGGCAGTGTAAGTGATCCCTCGTTCCCAGAGTTCCTTGCTCCATGTCCTAATACATGCAGCAGCCATTTTAGGAAAAAATGTGATTTGTTACCACGAAGCGTGAGGAAATTCGGATTTGGTGCGAATCTAATTTTTTCTGAAATTCGGATCGAATTCCACTTCGTCAACTTCGATTTGCTCATCTCTATCCCTGACCTTTAAATCTTGTTAAAAATTTTCACCTTGCTCATTGTACCTTGATGCTCATGTTGCAACCAAGCGTTTTGTAGCTCTCCAAGCATTCTGGACAATTTAGGTGTAATTGTTAGTGTATTTCCAAGAAAGTCCTTGACAAGATCTTTGAATGATAACCAAACATTCTTTTGTAGTTCTGACATTGTCCCGATGAAATATTTATCTTTGATGAGCTGCCAAATCAGTGGACCATCAAACACACCAGCCTTTATTTTTCCAAATGACCGGCTAGGAAATGCCAAAATAAGGTACTTCCAACAGTCTCCTTCAGTTGGCAAAGCTTTAACGAATTGCTTTATGAGACCCAGTCTCATGTGCAGAGGTGGGAATATAATGTTCTTTCTGTCAACAAGTGGCTCACGTAGAATGTTTGGATCACCAGGATCGAGGTCAGATCTTGGAGGCCAATTCCTCTCCACCCAATGCTTCTCATGAGCTCTGCTGTCCCACATGGACAGAAAACAAGGATACTTGGTGTATCCACGTTGCTGACCAAGAAGGAAGCATACAATTTTAAGGTCAACACAGATGATCCAATTGTGTTTGTGATATTGAGACAACACAATAACTTTCTTTATGTCTCCATATTCTTTACAAAGACAAACTGAATAGCCTAGACAAATAACCTGTTGCCGGTCACCAAGGTTGTCCTCCACCCCTCCCCATTCGAGGGAGATTTCCTCTTGGTCAAAAGGAGATCACTAATGCTCCCCTCGATCCAGGCTAAAGTAATTGCATTAAGATAAGCTGTAGAGAAAAAAACTGAAATGATAGAAGAAAACTAACTGCAGTTTTTAGAGCAGTGAGACGATGGAACTCTCTGCCTGAGGAGGTGGTGATGGTGAGTTCACTAAAATAGTTCAAGAGGGGCCTGGATGTATTTTCTGGAGTGTAATAATATTACAGGCTATAGCTACTAGAGATGTTTTGTTGATCCAGGGAGTTATTCTGATTGCCTTATTGGAGTCGGGAAGGAATACTTTCCCGTAAAGTGAGGAAAATTGGCTTCACCTCACAGGTTTTTTTTTGCCTTCCTGTGGATCAACTTGCTGGCTGAACTGGATGGACAGATGTCTTTTTTCCAGCCTTATAAACTATGTTACAATGTTACTATGCCTATTTTAGTCTAAATCAGCTATAAAATCGAACTCAACAAAAATGATGTTCAAAATTGTTCCCCAGTGTAATCTGAATGAAAATGAGGCAGTCTAAATCCCCCTTAAAGGGGTTATCCAATCCTAAAAAAAGCCCCCCCATATGCCGGGCCCCACGCGCTGAATATACTTACCCGGGTCCCCACTCCCTGCGCCGCTCCTGGTCCCCGCCCGCCGCTGCTTCTTCTACCCGTGAGCGGATGAAAACATTCGGTGTCTGGAGGGGAGTAGCCAATGGCAGGCGGGGATGGGGACGAGCTTCCCTAGTGTCACCCGCGATGCTAGGGAGGCTCGTCCTTGTCCCCGCCTGCCATTGGCTGCCCCCACGACACCGGATGTTTTCATTCGTGCACGGGGAGAAGCAGCAGCGGTGGCACAGGGACCAGGAGCGGTGCAGGAAGTGGGGACTTGGGTAAGTATATTCAACATGGGGGGGCCGTCATTTGGGGGGCTTTTTTTTGTATTGGATAACCCCTTTAAGACCTTCCATGCCCCTTATCAATTTAGTTGCTCTTCTTGGTATTTTTTCTAACTCCAGCTCCTCACTCTTTTTTGTATGTACAGAAATTAAAAACCTATTTCGTAGCGCTGCCTTTTTCTGATCCACCATGACCATCTTTCTGGTTTATTGAGGGACCTTCCTGGGCTCACCTTGGTTTTTAGGTATTTATATATCATTTTTTTTAAATTGCCAATTTGTTTTGATCTCTTTGGCCACCTGCCATTCATTTTATATTTTTACAGATTTTATTAAGCATTTTGTAAATTTCAAAGGCTACAAGCAGATCCCCTCAGATTTGTATTTTTTAAATTATCTTTTTTGCCATTAATTGGGGTTAAATTTTAGCTGTTTTATACTTGTTACCTACAGGAATACATTTTGTAGTATAATTACCCAAGGTAGATTTTAAGCTCTCCCATTTATCCTTAGTATTATTATGTAACAGTAGGTGCTCCCAGTCTATGCCCTGAAACATTAACCTCAACCTGGTGAAATTGGCCTTTTAAAATTATGTGGTTTTGCTCTCCCAGTTAGAATTTCTTCTTTACAATTCAAGGGGTTTATAATTATAAAGTAAAAGACAAAGTTACTCAGCACATCCTATTAAATGAAGTAAATGTGTAAGCAGGGGTGGGATTCAAATTTTTAACAACAGGTTCCGTACTCAACGGCGGACACGCGCTGTCACGACACATTTTTACATATACATACACCATATACTGTATTTTTCACTTTATAAGACGCACTTTTTCCCTAAAAAATGGGGGGGGGGGAGTCAGTGCATCTTATAAAGCGAAAGTGGTTAAATCTTAGTGGCCTGACGCATTGCAGAATATGTGTGGGGTGGGCGTTAACAAGTTGTAGTGCGGGTCACGCGGGTGCTCCAGTGAGGTATTCTATAGTGTGGAGTGGCAGCAGAATGGGTTTCCCTGTTGTTAAACTGAACACAGAACAGAACTGAACACAGAACATGGGATAACTATTAGATTGGTGGGGTCCTACCACTAAGACCCCCACCGATGATGAGATTGGGTATCCCATACCCCTTGGAGCACCCAAAAATAAATAGAGCGGCAGGTCAGATTTGCGCACCGTCACTCCATTCATTTGACGGGAGTTCAGGAGATATACAGTGCTCGGCTATTTCCGTTCATTTCACAAGGCCCCAAGGGGTACAAGGTACCCATTCTTGTGATCGGTGGGTACCCCACTGATGTAATAGTTATCCCCTATCCTATGGCTAAAGGATACCTTTTAACCCCTTAGTGACCAGCCTGTTTTGGGCTTTAATGGCCAAGTGATCTTTTTCATCGTTGGATTCCAAGCGCTGCAACTTTTTTATTTTTCTGTCATTGTTGCTATATTAGGGCTTATTTTTTGCGGGATAAGTTGTAGTTTATAATGGCGACATTTTGAGGTACACATAATTTACTGATTAACTTTTATTTACTCTTAATAATAATAATATTTATTTATATAGTGCCAACATAGTCCGCAGAGCTTTACAATCAGGGGGTTCAAGTACAAACAGTCATAAACAATATCCAAAAAAAGATAAAAACATGGATTGCACATCCCCGTGCTATGCATTGATCTATCATTGCTTCTCAGCACAATTAACATAATAAATAGTATACAGCCCCAATATACATACTATACATGAGGCATTGCTAAACGTTTTGATCAAAATGCATAAGCCCACTCACCACGCCAAGGTTAAATCCTTAACCACCTCCCGTCCGCCCATAGACTAAAAACATCCGGGAGGTGGTTCTCTATTTCTGAATGGACGTTCCAGAACGTTCATTCAGAAACTGCGACAGCAGGTCAACCCAGAAAAAAGGCAGGGACAATGCCCAGGTGTCCCTGCCTTCTGGATCGCTGCATACACAGCGCTCACCGCTCACCGACCATTTTTGTCACCTTACATCACAAAAAGTGCAACACCAAGTGATCAAAAAGGCGTATGTCCCACAAAATGGTACCAATAAAACCAACACCTCATCCCGCAAAGAATGAGCCCCTATATATGAAAATCTCTCAAAAAATAAAAAAAACTATAGCTCTCAGAACATGGAGACACTAAAACATCATTTTTTGGGCTTAGAAAATGCTATTATTTTGTTAAAGTTA
Source organism: Bufo bufo (assembly GCF_905171765.1). Classification (NCBI taxonomy): domain Eukaryota; kingdom Metazoa; phylum Chordata; class Amphibia; order Anura; family Bufonidae; genus Bufo; species Bufo bufo. The sequence goes on from NC_053390.1 coordinate 316,254,602, forward strand.
AAAAAGTATACATATTAGGTATTGCCGCATCCGTAACAACCAGCTCTATAAAAATATCACATGACCTAACCCCTCGGGTGAACACCGTAAAAAAAAAAAAAAAAACTGTGTCAAAACAAGCAATTTTTGTCACCTTACATCACAAAAACTGCAACACCAAGTGATCAAAAAGGCGTATGTCCGACAAAATGGTACCAATAAAACTGGCACCTTATCCCCTAGTTTCCAAAATGGGGTCACTTCTTGGGAGTTTCTACTGTAAGGGAGCATCAGGGGGGCTTCAAATGGGACATGGCATCTAAAAACCATGTGGAGTTCCTTTTCTTCTGCGCCCTGCCGTGTGCCCATACAGCAGTTTATGACCACATGTGGGGTGTTTCTGTAAACCGCAGAATCTGGGTAATAAATATTGAGTTTTGTTTGGCTGTTAACCATCGATGTGTTAAAGAAAAAATTGGATTAAAATGGAAAATCTGCCAAAAAAGTGAAATTTAAAAATTTGATCTCCATTTTCCTTTAATGCTAGTGGAACGCCTAAAGGGTTAACAAAGTTTGTAAAATCGGTTTTAAGTAACTTGAGGGGTGTAGTTTCTACAATAGGGTCATTTATGGGGGTATCCACTATGTAGGCCCCACAAAATCATATGTACCCAAAAATAGTACCAAGAAAACTGGCACCTTATCCCCTAGTTTCCAAAATGGGGTCACTTCTTGGGAGTTTCTACTGTAAGGGAGCATCAGGGGGGCTTCAAATGGGACATGGCATCTAAAAACCATGTGGAGTTCCTTTTCTTCTGCACCCTGCCGTGTGCCCATACAGCAGTTTATGACCACATGTGGGGTATTTCTGTAAACCGCAGAATCTGGGTAATACATGTTGAGTTTTGTTTGGCTGTTAACCATCGATGTGTTAAAGAAAAAATTGGATTAAAATGGAAAATCTGCCAAAAAAGTGAAATTTGAAAATTTGATCTCCATTTTCCTTTAATTCTTGTGGAACGCCTAAAGGGTTAACAAAGTTTGTAAAATCGGTTTTAAGTAACTTGAGGGGTGTAGTTTCTACAATGGGGTCATTTATGGGGGTATCCACTATGTAGGCCCAACAAAATGACTTCAGACCTGAACTGGTCCTTAAAAAGTGGGTTTTGGCAATTTTCTTAAAAATTTGAAGAATTGCTTCTAAACTTCTAAGCCTTCTAACGTCCTAAAAAAATAAAATGACATTTCCAAAATGATGCCAACATAAAGTAGTCATATGGGGAATGTTAAGTAATAAATATTTTATGAGGTATCACTTTCTGTTTTAAAAGCAGAGAAATAGAAATTTAGAAAATTGCGAAATTTTCAAAAATTTTGGTAAATTTGGGATTTTGTTCATAAATAAAGGTGAAATATATTGACTCAAATTTATGACTATCATGAAGTACAATGTGTCACGAGAAAACAATCTCTGAATGACTTGGATAAGTAAAGGCGTTCCAAAGTTATTACCACATAAAGTGAGATATGTCAGATTTGCAAAATTAGGCCTGGTCAGAAAGGGGGCAAATGGCCCAGATGGGAAGTGGTTAAATGGGGCCTAATCTAAATGGCAACCACTAATGCCACAGCATTGCACCAGCAGGCGGCAGGACCCATCAATCAAACAGCACACCTGCTTCTAGACAAAGCCAACCTGGCACTGGGTCCCACCAACCTGCCAGCAAAGCACTACAGCAACAATCGCAACCATTCAGTACCACACCATGTGAGAAGATGTCAAAAGCTCACCTTTCCATGTGCTATAAGGAACTCTCTCCAGGCAACCATGTGCTCTCTCCAGGCAACCTTGGCATCAGGGGCGGACTGGGAACTTAAAGTGGCCCTGGAAAAAAAAACTAAAAGTGGCCCTATGTTTAGGGGGGTCAAAGTTGACAGAAGGCAGGACAACACAAGTAGGCGGGGTAAGCCATATCATAGTGTAAAATACTGTCCCATCTCAACCATATACCACAGTGCAGCACAATATATTGCCCCAAAAGCTGTCCCTCTGTAGTGGCAATTAATAGACATTATCAGTTATCTCTGATTAAGATATGGAGCAGGGGGCTTAGGAGGTGAGATGCGGCCAAGGTAAAAAGTGCTTGTTTTGTACAATGGTCTGGCCATCTTAATACAATAGGGGAGTAGATATAAGGCTGCATAAGCCAGCTTCTGAGTGCATAGGGTGTGGTGGATACTGATGGATCAGGTTCAAAATAATGATTCTGAAGGGGGGGGATAAATGGCGGAAAATTAGATCAGCAGATGCAATAGGCTAACCTAAAAAGATGTGCTTTTAGTGACCGCTTAAAACTGTGGTTGGTATGAATTAACCTTATTGCTTGGGGTAGATTATTCCAGAGAACTGGTACAGCTCGAGAGAAGTCTTGGAGATGGTCAGTACAACGGTACCAAATACATATAGGTTTTCTTTTGCCTTTTACTACTTTTGCACAATAAAACCCCTTTTTTTTTAAAGAAGAAAATGTGTTTGCATTGCTGCATCCCAAGACCCATAACTTTTTTATTTTTCTTTCTACGGAGCTGTGTGAGGGCTTGTTTTTTTTGTAGTTTTCATTTATATCATTTTGGGGTACATGCAAATTTTTGATAGTATGAAATATATAGTAAAACACCCCACAGTATCCAGTATATAACACCCCACAATATATAGTACCCCACAGTATACAGTATACAGTATAGCACCTCAAAGGTTGCAGTATAGCACCCCACAGTATGCAGTATAGCACCCCACACTATACAGCACACCACAGTATGCTGTATAGCACCCCACACTATACAGCACACCACAGTATGCTGTATAGAACCCCACACTATGCAGTATAGCACTCCACAGTATACAGAACCCCACAGTATGCAGTATAGCACCCCACAGTATAGAGTAAAATACAGTACATAGTATAATAGCATAACAGCATCTGTCACCTTTTATTGATATCATCTTCACAAAAAAAAAACTCCATAAAATGATGCCAAACTTCTCCTGCAGCAACACTCCTGGTAGAGAGAAAATACTTTTGAAGACATCATCACCATGTCAAATTCCAGCAATATCAATATACATGGATATATAATGGGGTAAATAGTAGTGTTGAGCGCGAATATTCGAATATCGAATTTTTTTCGCGAATATCGGCACTTCGCTAATTCGCGAATATTTCGAATATAGTGATATAAATTCGATATTTCGAATATTCGTTATTTTTATTTTTTTTTACATTGTTATATTTTTTTCTTTCCCACTTTCCTAAAGTTGTTCTTACCTGTCCTTTGGATTCCTGGCTTCCTGGCTGCTCCAGTCAGTGCCCGTTGCCGCTTCTGCCGACTTCTGTGCTCATGGAGCGTCCCCATCACCATATACTAGAATGTACTGTCGGATTTGAGAATTACGTGAAAAATCGCAATTCCCCTAATATGGAATATAGCAGTGCTAAGTTAAAATCGAAATTCGATTATTATAACTTGAATTTTTTTTTTTTTTTTTTTATATATTTTTTTTCTTTCCCACTTCCCTAAAGTTTTTCTTACCTGTCCTTTGGATTCCTGGCTTCCTGGCTGCTCCAGTCAGTGCCCGTTGACGCTTCTGCCGACTTCCGTGCTCATAGAGCGTCCCCATCACCATGGGAACGTCTCCATATACTAGAATGTACTGTCGGATTTGAGAATTACGTGAAAAATCGCAATTCGATTATTTCAAGTTATAATAATCGAATTTCGATTTTAACTTAGCACTGCTATATTTAATTCTAGCCTAATATGGAATATAGCAGTGCTAAGTTAAAATCGAAATTCAATTATTATAACTTGAATTAATCAAATTGCGATTTCAACTTGGACCTGGTTTACTATGGTTGGCTTGGTAGAATTAGCGAATATAACGAATGTATTCGTCATATTCCACAAAACGAAGATAACGAAGTATTCTGCATCTTCGTTTTAGCTACCTATTCATCAACTTCGCTAATTCTAGCAATCATATAGGAAAGTTTACTATAGAGACAGCTAAGTTTAATTCGCTATGCGATTATATGACTGCTTTTTAAAAAAAAAAAAAAAGAATAATTATAATACCTGATAATTATTATAATTATTCTATTTATAAAAAAAAAGTAATATAATCGCATAGCGAATTAAACTTAGCTGTCTCTATAGTAAACTTTCCTATATGATTGCTAGAATTAGCGAAGTTGATAAATAGGTAGCTAAAACGGAGATGCAGAATACTTCGTTATCTTCGTTTTGTGGAATATGATGAATACATTCGTTATATTCGTTTTGTGGAATATGACGAATACATTCGTCATATTCGCTAATTCTACCAAGCCAACCATAGTAAACCAGGTCCAAGTTGAAATCGCAATTCGATTAATTCAAGTTCTAATAATCGAATTTCGATTTTAACTTAGCACTCCTATATTCCATATTAGGCTAGAATTAAGTTAAAATCGAAATTCGATTATTATAACTTGAAATAATCGAATTGCGATTTTTCACGTAATTCTCAAATCCGACAGTACATTCTAGTATATGGAGACGTTCCCATGGTGATGGGGACGCTCCATGAGCACGGAAGTCGGCAGAAGCGGCAACGGGCACTGACTGGAGCAGCCAGGAAGCCAGGAATCCAAAGGACAGGTAAGAACAACTTTAGGGAAGTGGGAAAGAAAAAAATATAACAATAAAAAAAATTTAAAAAAAATTTAAGTTATAATAATCGAATTTCGATTTTAACTTAGCACTGCTATATTCCATATTAGGCTAGAATTAAATATAGCAGTGTTAAGTTAAAATCGAAATTCGATTATTATAACTTGAAATAATCGAATTGCGATTTTTCACGTAATTCTCAAATCCGACAGTACATTCTAGTATATGGAGACGTTCCCATGGTGATGGGGACGCTCCATGAGCACGGAAGTCGGCAGAAGCGGCAACGGGCACTGACTGGAGCAGCCAGGAAGCCAGGAATCCAAAGGACAGGTAAGAATAACTTTAGGGAAGTGGGAAAGAAAAAAATATAACAATAAAAAAATAAAAAAAAATTCAAGTTATAATAATCGAATTTCGATTTTAACTTAGCACTGCTATATTCCATATTAAGCTAGAATTAATGAATATGAAATATAGCAGTGCTAAGTTAAAATCGAAATTCGATTATTATAACTTTAATTAATCGCATTGCTATTTCAATAGGAGAGTAGCCTAAAAGTTAAAAATCGCAATACGCGATTATTTAAATCGCATATTAATCGCGATAACAAGAATAATGACGAATATTCGATTTCGACGAATATAAAACGAATATTCTATCGAATATTCGCGAATTTCGTCGAAATCGAATATGGCACCTGCCGCTCATCACTAGTAAATAGTTGTAAACAATTCCAGCATATAGAGTAACCCCTAAAACAATAATTTTATTGGTATACCTTAAAAAGGATCCCACTTGGGTCCACTTGTTATAACGCAAATAATATGAAAACAGAATGGTGTATCCTATAATTGCATCCAGTATACTTAATAACCTGGGGTATGGGGATATTTGTCCCTATAGCTACCCCTGTCCTATAACCTCAGCCCAGGGAGAGCTCCTGATGGTGGAGGCCCCCTGTCCACGTACCTAGACTTCTACCCCTCACAGGTCCCTATGGGGGTACAGCAGGGATATTCCTAGTTTACCAAGAAATGAGGTGAGGATATAAAACACTAATGGATATACATATATATATATATATATATATATATATATATATCGACTGGATGCAAAAAGAAAGAAAAGAGAAAACAATAACGTGGTACAGACATATACAAAAATACAATCAGTCAGGGTTGACTATATAGTCATACACCTAAACAACCTCGACGCGTTTCCCCCATAAACAGTGCCATGGGATCATCAGGAGGTATAATATAACATTAGTCTATACAAAGTAGATGCAACCATAAAGATACTGGCATATAGCCAGGTCACATAGAGAAGTGCTACACGATGTACACCAGCATAAAGCCAGGTCGCACATATGAAAAAAGATAGTCGCTCTACATAAATTGATTGAGGGGGAACGTAATCAGGCCAGTAGATATGTTTGATAGCATCATATCCGGCTAGTTACGTGCACATTTTGATGATCGTGCCTGCAGCGGACTCCTTCAGAGGTAGACAGTATATTCCGCATCGGTTTAGATGGTAGGGAAGATCCCAGTAAGAGATTATTCCTGTTGTCCCCCTATCATGAAGTCCTAGTGAGACCCACAATGCTGGAGTCCTTCCCTGTGTTCATGTTCCCCCTGGTAGGCAGTTTGTTACTGATGCTGCAACTGTATTTAAAGTGCTGCAACTTTGTGCCCCATAGCCCTATTGGTAGTCTGCATGACTTCCTGGTTAATGTCACTTCCTGTTGCTGGAACGCATATGCGTTCCACAGGGCGGATGTGCAGGATATTCACAGAGCTGCATTACTTCCTGGTTAATGTCACTTCCTGTTGCTGGAACGCACATGTGACCAGTAACATTGATATGTTATTGGTCACATGGCAATGATATTATCAAAGGTCTTTTCTCCTAAGAGAATCATAGTTTTCGTTCTTTGTAATGGGTGTTTTGTGCGGCGATAGGCCCCGCAGAAATGTCAGGTCCTGGCCTGGGCTACCAACCCAAACACCCCTATTATAATCCACCACTGACAGTCACCAGCAAGCTGCGCCAGAGGGGCATGGCCTACTAGGATACACTGCAGGCAGGCCTGGTCCTTGATTAGGCTTCAGACTACTGTACACAGGCATCAGCACCCCATAATGTATTTTGTGGGGTGCCAATGGGAGACAAAGGGAGCCCACTCCCTCTGTATACCATTTAGATCCCGCATTCTCTATTGGCCATGGCATCTGAGGGGTTAAGAAGAGAATATGCAGAAGAAATAGGACCCAGGAGCAACATACGTGTAGGTAGCTCAGTGGTTAGCCCTATAGCCTTGCAACACTGGGGCCCTGGGTATGAATCTGAGCAGGGGCAACACCTGCATTGAGTTTGGAAGCTCAGAGCTCATGCTAGCCGAACCTGTACTGTGGACCGCAAAATGCGGTCCACAATGCACGGGCACCGACCATGTGCTCACTGTCTACAGATGCAGACCCATTCACGTAAATGGGATCTGAGATCCACATCCGATGGTCCTCACCGCAAAGAAAGTAGTGCATATTGCTTCTGTAGGCTTCCGATCCGTGCCTCCCTTCTGTACCGTATCATCGGGTTTGCGGACCCTTTCAAGTAAATGGGTCCACATGCATTATATGGTGTGCACGGCCGTGTGCTTGAGCCCTCACACTGTGTTTGCATTTGTTTCAAATGGACACTCCAGTTTCTTCCCACACTCCAACTCTAGCTCACTCCAGGTCTATTTTACAAAGATCAGAAATTTGCATCCAGTCAACCACTTAATAAATTTGGTACATACTTAGGGGTGGAGAAGTATATAAGAAAATTTTGCCTGAAAAAAACCTCAAAAATTTAGTCAACATATAAACACATATATTTGGTGCTAAAATCCAAACAACTGATTTTATTGGGACTGAGCTGCACATAGAACATGTGACTGATGAATGTGACATAACTGGTGTTATGTCCTCTTTAAACAGTTGATCGCAGGGGGTTGTTGGGAATCAGATATTAACGACTGATCCTAAGGTTGGGTCATCAATATTATACTCCTGGAAAACTTTTTTAAGTATGTGTCTGCAGTCATAGCACTATTTCAGCATTACTTGTAATGCACGGACAATAACGAATGCCTCCACTAGGTGGGGTATGACTACTTTCATAGTCTATTACAGCAGCGTATGGTCTTAAGTGCAATCAGATGGTGTGAGGAAAGCAAGTGCCAGACAACAGCTCCATCCACTGGGAAATGTTGCATAGCTTCAAGATCCACTTAGGGAAAACATGTTGATGTCACCTGCCATGTACAGAATATTTGCTGGAATCTCTAGTGGATAACTCATACGTTCGTTGTTACCTGTGGTTTCCTATTATAAGGATATTTATGCTGCTGCCTGCTTACAGTCTGAAAATAACTATGTAGTTGTTTCCTATTTCTTTTTACATTTAAAGACAGCCTATCACCATAACATACCTATTATAATAAGGACATCAGTTCTATATTTATGTACAATGATAAATGTCAGGGACTGCTAAAAAGCACCTTGTTGTTCTAACAAGTCACGTTTTTCCACCTCAGCCAGTCAGTAGCTCTAAAAAAGCTTCATGTCATATGGCTCATTACATATTGTTTTGATATATATTTTTTTTTATGCATGTCAAAAATGTGTGAACAAAAAAAATGCATGACATTCTGGTTATGTTCACATGGTAAAACAAAACAATAACAAACACAGGTGCACTCTGCAGTCTCACTAAATCCTCAAACTGATTTTAAAATTGAGAGATTAGTCAACATGTCCTACGGTGTAGAACATGTCTAAGCCCGGACACCACGACAAGGTTTCTCAAGTAGCCCGGGACCCTACACTCTCCTACCTGAGCCGTATGGGCGATACCAGGAGCCAGTGGGCAAATTACAGGAGCATAAGGCCGACTCACAAACAACTCACCAGTTACCTCCAGCATGTGGCCATGCTTGCAATGGGAGGAGGGAGGAGTCTGTGAGTCCCACTCAAGACTTGCTAATATGTCCCAGGCCTCACAGGTGCACCTAAATGTGACCTGTAGATGGAAAACAGGCACATTTAAATAGGAGTTTATACACCTCCAGGAATCTATATATACAAACTAAGAAGACAGGTTGGCATTAGCAGGAGGTGCTCAAACCCACATGCAGTTGTGCATATATATAGGGGAGCAAATCCTGCACTTGTGGCCCGTTGCTAATGGCAATCCCCAGCAAAATGCATACAATGGAGGATGCCCGCGGCGAACCACAAGTACCACAATAGACATCCTACACAAGGTAACAAGTGCGGATGTCATAATTAATATAACAATATAAAACAAAACAATAACAAACACAGGTGCACTCTGCAGTCTCACTAAATCCTCAAACTGATTTTAAAATTGAGAGATTAGTCAACATGTCCTACGGTGTAGAACATGTCTAAGCCCACAACTGCATGTGGGTTTGAGCACCTCCTGCTAATGCCAACCTGTCTTCTTAGTTTGTATATATAGATTCCTGGAGGTGTATAAACTCCTATTTAAATGTGCCTGTTTTCCATCTACAGGTCACATTTAGGTGCACCTGTGAGGCCTGGGACAGCAGTCCTGTGGGCAAAAATGCCTTGTGGATGCTAGAGGTCAGAGGAGAATGGGCCGACTGATTCAAGCTGATAGAAGAGCAACGTTGACTGAAATAACCACTCGTTACAACCGAGGTATGCAGCAAAGCATTTGTGAAGCCACAACACGCACAACCTTGAGGTGGATGGGCTACAACAGCAGAAGACCCCACCGGGTACCACTCATCTCCACTACAAATAGGAAAAAGAGGCTACAATTTGCACGAACTCACCAAAATTGGACTGTTGAAGACTGGAAAAATGTTGCCTGAGTCTTGATTTCTGTTGAGACATTCAAATGGTAGAGTCCGAATTTGGCGTAAACAGAACATGTATCCATCCTCTGATGGCTACTTCCAGCAGGATAATGCACCATGTCACAAAGCTCGAATCATTTCAAATTGGTTTCTTGAACATGACAATGAGTTTACTGTACTAAAATGGCCCCCACAGTCACCAGATCTCAACCCAATAGAGCATCTTTGGGATGTGGAGGAACGGGAGCTTCGTGCCCTGGATGTGCATCCCTCAAATCTCTATCAACTGCAAGATGCTATCCTATCAATATGGGCCAACATTTCTAAAGAATGCCATCAGCACCTTGTTGAATCAATGGCACGTAGAATTATGGCAGTTCTGAAGGCAAAAGGGGGTCCAACACCGTATTAGTATGGTGTTCCTAATAATTCTTTAGGTGAGTGTATATTTCATGGGTTCACATAAGTATATAATAGATAGATTGATTGATTGATTGATAGATAGATATGAAAAAGATGGATAGATAGGTAGATGGATAGTAGGGTTGAGCGAACACCTGGAAGTTCAAGTTCGCTGGGTTTGGCCGAACTTCGCCTCAAAGTTTCGGTTCGGGACCCGAACTTAACCCGAACTTGACCCCGAACCCCATTGAAGTCAATGGGGACCCGAACTTTGGGGTACTAAAATGGCTCTTAAAAAGTCATAGAAAGGGCTAGAGCAGGCATCCTCAAACTGTGGCCCTCCAGCTGTCGTAAAACTACAACTCCCACAATGCCCTGCTGTAGGCTGATACTTGTAGGCTGTTCGGGCATGCTGGGAGTTGTAGTTTTGCAACAGCTGGAGGGCCGCAGTTTAAGGATGCCTGGGCTAGAGGGCTGCAAAAGGAAGCAAAATAGGGGTAAGAGCAGGACAATTGCCCTGCAAACCAATGTGGATAAGGAAATGAATTAAAATAGCATAGAATTAAAAAAAAAGTAAAAAATAATGATCTTGAACTAGGAGGTGGAGGTCAGAGTGGAGTAGGAGGTTGAGGAGGCAGTGGACGTGGCGGTGTAGGTGGAAGCGGTGGTGGAGGAGGAGGAGGTAGCCAACACTATTTTGGTATTTTTTATTTTTTTTATGTAATTATATATATTTTTTTATACATTTTGGAAGACCACAAAACATTGGGAAATATAAAAAAGAAAACAAAGAGAAAGTGCGCTGGAGTATAACAATGGCAGGGTGAGGCCGGTATACTTGTCTATTCTGCACAAGGTACGGACAAGTCCTGTGGGATCCCTGCCTGGTTCATTTTAATTAGAGGTGGGACGAATCCAATTTTTTTCGAATCCGAATCCGAAAAGGTTCTCGAATATATTGAATCTTTCGAATCTCGAATCGTACGAATCCTGTACATAATTGTGTGAACGCACTGTGTAAGAAACAAAGTCAGACCGCGTCAGTTTGTCTGAACCTCCACCTCCCAGTCACGGTCGCACTCTATATGACCGCGATGACCCCTGCTATGACCCCTGCTCCTATCACTACAGAACATACAGGGTAATACAGCGCACATACCTCTTACATCCAGTGACGTCTCCTTTGATGTAGATGTTCTCTTTCCTCATCTTCTCCTTTTAGACCTTCAGACCAGACACCATTTTTTGGCCATTTTTCGTCTCTGCAGTTTGACAAAAAAAAAATCTTAGTTTACTACTTTTCCATCATCCTCCCATCTTCTGGACAAATCATCCTAACACCCCCAATACTGTTCCGCTGTGCTCCCCAATACTATACTGCAGAAACAGATAATACCCCTGATAATACTAGTACCACACAGAGCCCCCCATATAAAATACCTCTTCTTTGTGGCCTCAGTAGATGCCCCCATAGTGCCCCCCAATAATGTGCCAATAAGAAGTGGCCCCACAGTGCCACCCAATAATGTGCCAGTAAGTGTCCCCATAGATGCCCCCCTAATCATGTGCCAGTATCAAGTGCGGAGTGCCTCTCTCCTCCCCCCCATGTGCCGGTATCATAGTGCCATCTCCCCCCCAATGTGCCAGTATTATAGTGCCATCTCCCCCCATAATGTGCCAGTATCATAGTGCCATCTCCCACCATAATGTGCCAGTATTATAGTGCCATCTCCCCTTATAATGTGCCAGTATCATAGTGCCTGCCCCCCCAATGTGCCAGTATCATAGGGCCTCTCACCTCTCCCCCTGGCATCCACAGATCCCCCATCCTATAACAGTGCCATCCACAGACCCCCCATCCTATAACAGTGCCATCCACAGACCCCCCCACCCCATAACAGTGCCATCCACAGACCCCCCCCCACCCCATAACAGTGCCATCCACAGACGCCTCCCCCACCCCATAACAGTGCCATCCACAGACCCCCCCACCCCATAAGTGCCATCCACAGACCCCCCACCCCATAACAGTGCCATCCACAGACCCCCCCACCCCATAACAGTGCCATCCACACCCCATAACAGTGCCATCCACAGACCCCCCCACCCCATAACAGTGCCATCCACAGACCCCCCCACCCCATAACAGTACCATCCACAGACCCCCCCACCCCTTAACAGTGTAATCCACAGACCCCCTATTGCCGCTCCAGTACAGTTATAAAATGTGTAATTTAATTAATAATGAATGATTCATGCTGCCCCCTCTGTCTGTAGTACATTCAATATATCCTACTTACATGGCTACTGATATCGTAATGCAGGCCGGCCGGGCAGACGAGCGGCAGAGTGACTGACTGACATCACCTGCCTGCGCCGCCTGCTTTATGAATGAAGCAGGCGGCGCAGGCAGGTGAGGTCAGTCAGTCACTCTGCCGCTCGTCTGCCTGGCCGGCCTGCATTACGATATCAGTAGCCCTGTAAGTAGGATATATTGAATGTACTACAGACAGAGGGGGCAGCATGAATTATTATTAATAGAATTACACATTTTATAACTGTACTGGAGCGGAGGGGCCGGAGCACAGTGAACGCACCGGCCCCCAGCTCCTCCTCCCAGTCCCTCCCACCGGGATTCGTCGGATTCGTTTCAGGCAAATTACGTTGGTTTTCGAGTCCACGAATCCCACGAATCTAGCAAGATTCGTGGGATTCGTGGATTCGACGAATCCCCCGTCCCATCTCTAATTTTAATGAACGTGAGCTTGTCCACATTGGCTGTGGACAGGCGGCTGCGCTTGTCTGTGATCATTACCCCCTGCCGTGCTGAACACGCGTGCAGATAATACACTGGCCGCAAGGCAGGCCAGCACCTCCAAGGCGTAAAGGGCAAGCTCAGGCCATGTGCCCAATTTGGAGACCCAGAAGCTGAATGGGGCAGACCTATCAGTCAGTAAGTGTAGGCGTGTGCACACATACTGTTCCACCATGTTGCTGAAATGGTGCCTCCTGCTAAGACACTCCATATCAGCTTGTGGTGCTGATTGTTTTGGCGTGCTGACAAAGCTTTTCCACATTTCAGCCATGCTAACCCTCCCTTCTGAGGTGCTGGCGGTGCCCCAGCTGCGCTGGCGACTTCTTCCTCCTCTGCCTTCGCCTTGTGCTTCCACTGAGCCCCCCGGTGTCAGGTGGAAATGCCATCAGCAGCGCGTCTACCAGCGTGCGCTTGTACTCGCGCATCTTCTGATCACGCTCCAGTGACGGAGTTAAGGATGGCACGTTGTCCTTGTAGTAGGGATCCAGCAGGGTGGCCACCCAGTAATCAACACTGGTTAGAATGTGGGCAACTCGGTGGTCGTTGCGCAGGCACTGCAGCATGTAGTCGCTCATGTGTGCCAGGCTGCCCAGAGGCAATGACAAGCTGTCCTCTGTGGGAGGTGTATCGTCTGTGTCCTCTGTATCCACCCAGCCATGCTCCAGTGATGCCTATGAGCTGCTTTGGGTGCCACCCTGCTGTGAGCACAGTTCCTCCTTCTTATCATCCTCCTCCTCCTCATCCTCCAGATCTGTCCCATGGCTGGACAATTGTGTACCTGGCCTCTGTTGGTGCAGGAACCCACCCTCCGAGCCACTTGTGAATGACTGGCCTGATAACCGTGGAAATCATCCCTCTTCCTCCTCCTCTTCCTCCTGTGCCACATCCTCTTCCTTCCTCGACCAAAGCGTTTTTTCAATGAGACATAGAAGTGAGATAGTAACGCTGAGGACTGCGTCATCGGCACTGGCCATGTTGGTGGAGTACTCGATACAGCGCAACACGGCACACACGTCCCGCATGGAGGCCCACTCGTTGGTGGTGAAGTTGTGCTGTTCCGCAGAGAGACTCACCCGTGCGTGCTGCAGCTGAAACTCCACTATCACCTGCTGCTCCTCGCACAGTCTCTCCAGCATGTGCAAGGTGGAGTTCCACCTTGTGGGCACGTCGCATATAAGGCAGTAAGCGGGAAGGCCGAAGTTATGCTGCAGCGCAGACAGGCGTGCAGCAGCAGGGTGGGAACGCTGAAAGTGCGTACAGATGGACCACACTTTCTGCAGCAGCTCTGACATATCGGGGTAATTTTTCAGAAACCTCTGCACCATCAAATTCAGCACATGTGCCAGGCAAGGGATGTGCGTCAAACCGGCTAGACCCAGATCTGCTACGAGATTTCGCCCATTATCGCAGACCACCAGGCCGGGCTTGAGGCTCAATGGCACCAACCACTCAACGGTCTGTTGTTCCATGCCCATCCACAGCTCCTGCGCGGTGTGGGGTTTTCCCACCTAACAGATGAGTTTCAAAACAGCCTGCTGTTGTTTCCCCCTGGCTGTGCTGAAGTTGGTGGTGAAGGTGCTACGCTGACCAGATGAGGAGGTGGTAGAAGAGGAAGCGGAGTATCAGGAGGAGGCAACAGAAGGCAAAGAAAAACGTCCTGCAATCCTCGGTGGCGGAAGGACATGCGCCAAACTACTATCCGCCTCAGGCCCAGCCGCCACTGCATTTACCCAGTGTGCAGTTAGGTAGATATAACGTCGCTACCCGTGCTTACTGGTCCACGTATCGGTGGTTATGTGGACCTTGCCACAGAAGGTGTTGCGCAGTGCACACCTAATTTTGTCCGCCACTTGGTTGTGCAGGGCAGGGATGGCTCACCTGGAAAAGTAGTGGCGGCTGGGAACCACGTACTGTGGGACAGCCACCACCATAAGTTTTTTTTAAAGTCTCCGTCTCCACCAGACGGAATGACAGCATTTCAAAGAACAGGAATTTTGAAATGCTGGCATTCAGGGCCAGGGATCACAGGTGGGTAGGGTGGTACTTCATCTTTCTCTCCAGTGTTTGGGAGATGGACAGCTGAACGCTTCCATGGGACATTGCCGGAGCAGGTTTACCATGTGAATTTACTCAAACCGTTGAAAGATAGGGAACCCTGTACAGAAGACAGCCCGCGGCCAGGTTTTCTAGGAGAAGAGGTACCGGCCCCTCTGTCTGATGCAAGAGAGGCGGCTGCCACAGAAAACATTGCTGACAGCCTCTCCTCTAAACAGACTCAGGAGGCCAGGGAGTTCGTTAGTCGGAACACGGATGTGTTCTTGGACCTCCCTGGACCCACTTCCATAATCCAGCAAGATATTTTCACTGAGCCTCAGGCAAAAGTCCGATTGAAACCATACCGGGTACCAGAGGCTCGGCGACAAGCCATATCGGAGGCGGTGCAGCTAATGTTGCAGTTAGACGTCATTGAGGAGTCAAAAAGTGAGTGGGCCAGTCCTATAGTATTGATACCCAAGCCGTACGGGACGTTGCGGTTTTGTAACTGCTTTCGAAAACTTAACGAGGTTTCCAAATTCGATGCGTATCCCATGCCCCGGGTGATTGAGCTCATCAAGAGGTTAGGACAAGCCCGGTATTTTTCTGTTTTGGACCTCACGAAAGGGTACTGGCAGGTGCCCTTAATGGAGGCTGCCCAAGATAAAACTGCCTTCATCACGCCTGAGGGGCTGTATCAATATAAGGTCTTACCCTTTGGTCTGCATGGCGCCCCCCTCCACACACTTTTTAGCAACTAATGGACATTGTGCTTCGTCCACATCGTCGGTACTCTTCGGCTTACCGGGACGATATTGTCATCCACAGTACCGACTGGGAAAGTCACCTACCCAAAGTGCAGGCTGTAGTGGACTCCCTTCGGAAAGCTGGCCTAACCGCTAACCCAAGAAAATGTGCGATAGGGTTAGAAGAGACTAAGTACCTGGGGTATGTAATTTGTAGTGTTGATCGCAAATATTCTAATCGCTAATTTTTATCGCGAATATTGGCACTTCAAGAATTCGCAAATATCTAGAATATAGTGCTATTTCTTCGTAATTGTGAATATTCTAGTTTTTTTTTCATCAGTACCCATGATCCCTCACTGCTTCTTGCTTGTGGGCCAATGAAAAGGCTGCAATATCTTTGACTTTAGGAGTTGTGTTGATCGGGAATTTTCATCGCTAATTTTCCGATTGCCGATTTTCGCAATCAAGAAAATAATGACTGGAGATCTCGAATCTTGCAATCAAGCGAGAAGAGCAATAAATCATGCCAAAATTAGAGAAAGACCAGAAACCCTTTTCACTGATTTCGCCTTAAAGGAAGAAAATAAGAGAAAAACGAATGTGCTTTTCTACAGCGAGCAGCACTCCACCTGGCATACAGCCCTGTGCAGGTATTATAAGAATATCACCAGCTGTGGCATCAACAAGGGCTGACAGATCGGGATAAAAGACCCACAAAATGACAATGACATCAAACTCACTATCAACATGTACAATAATGCTCATAGTCATCCAGGGCACTGAGGACAATCTCGGCCAGTTTGAAGATATCTTCCCTCATATTATAAGTCCAGGCCCAAACCTATAAAGAACAGACTGCAGCAACTAAGAGCAGTGATGATCCTAAATCTGCAGAGCCAACCACCAGAGACCCTCTAAGTCCTACAGAGGAAACCACTAGAGACCCCCCCCCCCCCTGCAGCCTCATGTCTTAATTCCTCACACTCCTCCCCAGAGACCCTCAGAGATTGCATATCTCAGCTAGAAAGAGACTTTATACACTTTACAGAGAAGCTTCAAAGAAATCTGGGTGACAAAAATACAAATGACCAAGTAACTGAAGAGATAACCAGACTGAAGTGTGAACAGGCCTCAGCCCTGTAGCAAATAAGGCAAAAAATTAAAAGAACTGCCGCAAGAAAACACGGAGCTGAGACAAGAGATAGCAAAGCTGAAATCCCAGACTGATCCCTTAATCAAGGAGAGGAACCCAGGGAAAGAAGGTTGTAAGAACCAAATGAAAGCCAGCAGCCATGACACCAATATATCAACTAACTGCCAAATGGAAATAACAGAAAATGAGAGCAAATCAAAAAACATCAAAGTAATAAAAGGGAGGCCAGAGCTGACAACCCCAAGTACAGAACCACAACAGCCCCCAACAACAGAGCAGACCATCGCCACAACCCCAACTATAGAAACACAGCAGCTTCCTAAAAGAAGCCTGAGCAGATCACACCAATTAACAGAGGAGACAGCCACATCTGGGTACGAATAGGCTACTCCTCCATACTCACCTCTCGGGCTGACATCCTGCTACCTCTGTGCAGCATACATAGCTCCACCAGAGTCTCCATACTTCAATCCCAACAGCTTTGAGATCGTACAGAGGGAAGTCGCCAATTTAAAGGCCCTGGTTAATGTTCTCATCTATGGAGACCTCAATACAAGAACAGGGAGGGAGAGAGACACTGACAGTGTGCACAGTGACAGCTCAGTGCACACTGAGGCACAATCAATAAAAGTGGCAGAAAATTGCTGAACTTATGTCAAAGCCTCGGACTTTGTATTCTCAATGGCCGCACCAAGGGAGACTCTCTTGGTAGACATACCCTAAACTCCCATGTAGGCAGCAGTGCGACTATGACTATGCCATTACAGATATGGACCCCCCAAATGTTGGTGGCTTCATAGTCACCCCACAGACACACCTGTTAGACCACAACCAACTGCTCCTATACATTAAATCCACAAGCAAACACCACAGCAGACGGGCCTCTTCAGTCTTTTAAATGGTCCAAGATGTCAGCCCCAAAATATATAGAGACCATAAACAGAGCAGAGATCCAGGAGCTGCTCTATAACTTCCATAATAAAGTGTATGAGCTGAACCCACAAGAAATAAATCTTGTAGTAAAGGACTTTAATAATATACTTTACATTACGGCAGAAATGTCCGACCTTAAAAGATGAAACAATAAGAGGCTAAGAAAGCAATAACCCAACAGTTGGTTCGACCGGGAGTGTAAAGATATAAGGAAATAGGAAACACCAAGACCTAAACAACCCTAGTCTGAGGGACGCCTACAACAACATACAAAGGCAATACAAAACCATCCTCAGAAAAAAAAAGCATAGCAACATCTCAACCAAGCTCCTCCAACTCCAAGACGCTCTCCAGGACAACTCCTTCTGGGAACTATGGAAGCACATGGACAAAACCAGTAAGATCACCAGCCTCCACATACAAAATGGCAACATGTGGCTCCAGTACTTCAAGGATCTTTAAAAAGACATTGCGAGGGAGGACTAAAGCCCAGGACAAAAAGAAATCACGGAAAAGCTGAAGGATATGAAGGAAAAAATCAAAGATTTTTAAAACCCTTTAACCACTTCCCATCTGGGCCCTTTGCCCCCTTCCTGACCAGGCCAAATTTTGCAAAACTGACATATCTCACTTTATGTGGTAATAACTTTGGAACACCTTTATTTATCCAAGTCATTCAGAGATTGTTTTCTCGTGACACATTGTACTTCATGATAGTCATAAATTTGAGTCAACATATTTCACCTTTATTTATGAAAAAATCACAAATTTTGAAATTTTCTAAATTTCAATTTCTCTGCTTTTAAAACAGAAAGTGATACCTCATAAAATATTTATTATTTAACATTCCCCATATGTCTACTTTATGTTGGCATCATTTTGGAAATGTCATTTTATTTTTTTAGGACGTTAGAAGGCTTAGAAGTTTAGAAGCAATTCTTCAAATTTTTAAGAAAATTTCCAAAACCCACTTTATAAGGACCAGTTCAGGTCTGAAGTCACTTTGTGGGGCCTACATAGTGGATACCCCCATAAATGACCCCATTGTAGAAACTACACCCCTCAAGGTATTCAAAACTGATTTTACAAACTTTGTTAACCCTTTAGGCGTTCCACAAGAATTAAAGGAAAATGGAGATCAAATTTTTAAATTTCACTTTTTTGGCAGATTTTCCATTTTAATAAATTTTTTTCTTTAACACATCGATGGTTAACAGCCAAACAAAACTCAATATTTATTACCCAGATTCTGCGGTTTACAGAAACACCCCACATGTGGTCGTAAACTGCTGTATGGGCACACGGCAGGGCGCAGAAGAAAAGGAATTCCACATGGTTTTTAGATGCCATGTCCCATTTGAAGCCCCCTGATGCACCCTTACAGTAGAAACTCCCAAGAAGTGACCCCATTTTGGAAACTAGGGGATAAGGTGCCAGTTTTATTAGTACTATTTTTGGGTACATATGATTTTTTGATCATTCATTATAACACTTTATGGGGCAAGGTGACCAAAAAATTGGTTGTTTTAGCACAGTTTCTATTTATTTATTTTTACAGCGTTCACCTGAGGGGTTCAGTCAAGTGACATTTTTATAGAGCAGATTGTTACGGACGTGGCGATACCTAATATGTATACTTTTTCTCATTTATTAAAGTTTTACACAATAATAGCATTTTTGAAACCAATAAATTATGTTTTAATGTGTCCATGTTCTGAGAGCTATAGTTTTTTTATTTTTTGAGAGATTTTCTTATGTAGGGGCTCATTTTTTGCGGGATGAGGTGACGGTTTTATTGGTACTATTTTGTGGGACATACGCGTTTTTGATCACTTGGTGTTGCACCTTTTGTGATGCAAGGTGACAAAAATTGCTTGTTTTGACACAGTTTTTTTTTTTTTTTTTTACGGTGTTCACCCGAGGGGTTAGGTCATGTGATATTTTTATAGAGCTGGTTTTTACGGACGCGGCAATCCTAATATATATACTTTTTTTTATTTGTTTCACTTTAACACAATAATAGCATTTTTGAAACCAAAAAAATGATGTTTTAGTGTCTCCATGTTCTAAGAGCTATAGTTTTTTTATTTTTTGAGAGATTTTCTTATGTAGGGGCTCATTTTTTGCGGGATGAGGTGACGGTTTTATTGGTACCATTTTGTGGGACATACGCGTTTTTGATCACTTGGTGTTGCACCTTTTGTGATGCAAGGTGACAAAAATTGCTTGTTTTGACACAGTTTTTTTTATTTATTTTTTACGGTGTTCACCCGAGGGGTTAGGTCATGTGATATTTTTATAGAGCTGGTTTTTACGGACGCGGCAATACTAAATATGTCTATTTTATTTTATTTTTTCTATTTTTAATTTTTTTTTTTATTCCTTACTTGGGATTTTTTTTTTTTTTACATGTGAAACTTTTTTTTATTTTATTTTTTCAACCCTTTATCTTATTTTTATTTTATTTTACACTTTTCGTCCCCCATAAGGTCATACAAGACCTCTGGGGGACATTTAATTCACTTTTTATTTTTTTTTACACTGTTGATTTCTCCTGTAACTGGGGCTGACATAGTAGCCCCAGTTACAGGACAAATGCACCCCTATAGAGGCTGTACAGCAGCAATCCTGCGCTGTACAGCCTCACAGCAGGGCTGATCGAGGTCTCTGAGAGAGCTCACACAGCCCCTGCACTCTCCGGTCCCGGCGGTCACATGACCGCCGGGCCGGAACAGGAAGCGCACAGCGCTTCCTGCTCTGCAGACACAGCGCTCGGTGAGCGCTGTGTCTGCAGCGATCGTGAAGGCAGGGACACCTGGGCACTGTCCCTGCCTTGTCTTAGGGTTGCCCTGCTGTCACTGACAGCGGGCAACCCGATCAGCAGCTGCACGATTAGCGTGCAGCTGCTATTTCTGACAGGACGTTTTAAAACGTGCTGTCAGAAATAGACGTCCACCCATAGGACGTTTATATCCTATGGGCGGACGTGAGGCGGTTAAAACCCTCTTGACACACCGATCTCACTGCAGGAGATAACAGAGAGAATCTCAGTGATAAAGAGTAAAAAAAGCCAGCGGCCCAGATGGGATCCTCCCAGAAATGATTAAATACAGTCCGCCAGTTATCCAGGCCGCAATAGTAAAGCTGTTGTGCTGAGTGCCGGCTACTTCCCCCAGAGCTGAAACTAGGTCTTTTCACCCCCATACACAGGAAAGGATACCCGACCAACTATAGAGGGCTATGTGTCAGCAGCAACCTGGGGAAACTCTTCAACAGTATCCTGAATAACAGGATCCTCAGATTCCTCACCCAGCACAAATTCCTCAGCAGAAGCCAAGCAGACTTCATGCCAAAGTACTGCATCACAGACCACATCCACACCGTGCAGAGCCTCATAAAGAGCCATGTTCACAATACAAAGCATGGAAAGATCTATTAAATAAATAAGATATCGCACTAGAAGAAATAGAAACCAAAAGGTGCTCCTGTAAATTGAGACCACTCACTCAATAGAAGGATTATGAGAAATATATAAGGTACAGGGCACTCAAGAGACCGTGACCATGTGGTTAACAAATATATAGTTGTATTTAGATTAAGTCAAATAAAATAAATGCAATAAAATACACAATAGATAAATGCTTCTATAATAATATCACTATATTCATGCTATTCAAAAGTCAGCTAACATATAGATTATCATCAAGGCGGACCTCAGTAGTATGACCAGCAAAAAAATGGTATCAAAATAACTAAAAGTTCTTCCAATATTATGTGCAGTCTTTAAAAATAGATACCTGAGTATAGTTGATATGGACCAAGAAATCAAATGTCCCGTATTTAGTAGCAGCGGCGTCCCGCCGAAAACAGGTGAATTACTTGCAAGTAAAATAAATTGTAATCGACCAAACCTTGACTTTTGACCACTCTCCGAAATGTGCCTCTGGTTTCTGCAGCACTTGTAAAATCAGGAGATTGCAGGCGGCTCTGTAAATCGCTATCCAAGCCTATAGATCTCCGCTTTTAAATCGAAATTGCGCAATGGTATAATGACGGAAAACTTCATCGGTAAAGGTCCACTTCTGCTTCTGTATATTGGTCAGTCTCCGGTACTTCGGTCTTTCAGTACAAAATTTGGGGGGTGTCGCACCAGACGCGTTTCGGGGTCTAGCTATTTGCCCCTTCCTCAGTTATTTTGATACCATTTTTTTGCTGGTCATACTACTGAGGTCCGCCTTGATGATAATCTATATGTTAGCGGACTTTTGAATAGCATGAATATAGTGATATTATTATAGAAGCATTTATCTATTGTGTATTTTATTGCATGGAAAGATCTATGCCTGCTTTGTGGACTTTAGGAAGGCCTTTGACCCGGGCCTACTCCTGAAACTTCTCAAAAGCGGAATAGGAGAAAAAACATTCAATGTTATCAGAAGTTCCTACACTTAGAAAAGATTCAGCGTAAATGGGAGGAGAGAGGCTAATTTCCAGCAGGCTCTGGAGTCCTCCTCAGCAATGGGTCTCACCCTCCATGACACCTAGATGAAATGTATGCTTTATGCAGACAACCTCCTGCTACTGTCACCAACTGAGAAAGGTCTCCAAGATAACCTAGAAATTCTGGAGAAATTCAGCACCACATGGGCATTGCCCATCAATCCAAAGAAAACCAACAACATGGTGTTCCAGAAGAGAAACTAAAAAGCAGCTGGGCATCCTCCCTTCCTGCTTAACAACTGTCCACTTTCAGAAACCGACAGTTACACCTGCCTGGGCCTAGAAATCTGTCAATCAGGGATTTTTAAGAAAGCCATAGAAACACTAAAAGACAAGGCGTCTGTATCGTCTCAAGGCACCAATGACCGTCTGGCTTTTTCTTTGATACCATAATGATGGTATCAAAGAAGATGATGCCATTATCGCCCCAATCCTCCTGTATGGCAGCGAAGTCTGGGGCCCAGATACATACCCAGACTGGTCAAAGTGTGACTCTGGGCCAACAGAAATACACTCACCTAAAAAATTATTAGGAACACCTGTTCTATTTCTCATTAATGCAATTCTCTAGTCAACCAATCACATGGCAGTTGCTTCAATGCATTTAGGGGTGTGGTCCTGGTCAAGACAATCTCCTGAACTCCAAACTGAATGTCAGAATGGGAAAGAAAGGTGATTTAAGCAATTTTGAGCGTGGCATGGTTGTTGGTGCCAGACGGGCCGGTCTGAGTATTTCACAATCTGCTCAGTTACTGGGATTTTCACGCACAACCATTTCTAGGGTTTACAAAGAATGGTGTGAAAAGGGAAAAACATCCAGTATGCGGCAGTCCTGTGGGCAAAAATGCCTTGTGGATGCTAGAGGTCAGAGGAGAATGGGCCGACTGATTCAAGCTGATAGAAGAGCAACGTTGACTGAAATAACCACTCGTTACAACAGAGGTATGCAGCAAAGCATTTGTGAAGCCACAACATGCACAACCTTGAGGTGGATGGGCTACAACAGCAGAAGACCCCACTCATCTCCACTACAAATAGGAAAAAGAGGTTACAATTTGCACGAGCTCACCAAAATTGGACTGTTGAAGACTGGAAAAATGTTGCCTGGTCTGATGAGTCTCGATTTCTGTTGAGACATTCAAATGGTAGAGTCTGAATTTGGAGTAAACAGAATGAGAACATGTATCCATCCTCTCATGGCTACTTCCAGCAGGATAATGCACCATGTCACAAAGCTCGAATCATTTCAAATTGGTTTCTTGAACATGACAATGAATTCACTGTACTAAAATGGCCCCCCACAGTCACCAGTCACATCTTTGGGATGTGGTGGAACGGGAGCTTCGTGCCCTGGATGTGCATCCCTCAAATCTCCATCAACTGCAAGATGCTATCCTATCAATATGGGCCAACATTTCTAAAGAAAGACTGAAGAGGCCCGTCTGCTGTGGTGTTTGCTTGTGGATTTAATGTATAGGAGCAGGTGGTTGTGGTCTGAGAGGTGTGTCTGTGGGGTGACTATGAAGCCACCAACATTTGGGGGGTCCATATCTGTAATGGCATAGTCATAGTCGCACTGCTGCCTACATGGGAGTTTAGGGTATGTCTACCAAGAGAGTCTTACTTGGTGCGGCCATTGAGAATACAAAGTCCGAGGCTTCGACATAAGTTCAGCAATTTTCTGCCACTTTTATTGATTGTGCCTCAGTGTGCACCTTGTTTAATCAATGCCACGTAGAATTAAGGCAGTTCTGAAGGCAAAAGGGGGTCCAACACTGTATTAGTATGGTGTTCCTAATAATTCTTTAGGTGAGTGTATTTAACCTAATATTCTGTAAACACCTTCTCTAGGTCCACAGGAACACCTCTAACAGTGCCTGTCAAGCAGAGCTGGGCAGATTCCCACATTACCTTGGTGTCCAGAAGATGACGCTATTATTCAAAGGTATTATAGCAGCAGTCCCATCTCCTACCATCACAAATCCTTGCTACATCAAGAAGCCCCAGAAAAACAAATCACCTTGCAACAAGTCACCCAAACCCAGCCTGACCAAGCCACCAACCACTACAGCCTGACAAAGGGGGAAATACAGAGGATTATACACACGAGCAAAGAGGAGTATATCAGTGTCTGGAGGAATGACATAAGAACATCACAAAAGCTGACAGTATACCAGTGCCTGCAGAGGGAGTACAAACTGGCCCCATAACTTCAGAAACTCCTCAACCCCAGATACTGACAGTACCTGAGCTGATAAAGACTGAGCGCCCACAGCCTGCTCATCAAGTCCGGCACCAACATAAATACATGCCCGGAGAGAGCAGACTGTGCCAGCAGTACGACCAGGAGGCCGTGGAGCATTAGGTTCACTTTCTGCTGTGGTACCCCAAATACTGAGCAATGAGAGATGCTTACTTTAAGAGACTGTCTGATCTCTGCCCAGACTTCACCTCCATGGAGGACGATGAGAGACTCTCCATACTGTTGGGGGAAGAGTAGAACACAGCAGCCATACAGTAGCAGCACAATATACTACTGCCTGCCATAGACTGAGAGGAGCCTGATATGTCACGGACTCCTAAACCCCCATCCTGGAAGTGTTCCCATCCCCCAACACAACCCAATTATTTCCTACTTGTTTTGGCATTGCTAAAATGTATTTAGTCATTGCTAGTGTTGAGCACGAATATTCGAATAGCGAATTTTTATCGTGAATATCGCCACTTCGAGAATTCACGAATATTTAGAATATAGTGCTATATATTCGTCATATCGAATATTCTGTATTTTTTTCCATCTGAACACATGATTCCTCTCTGCTTCTTGCTTGTGGGCCAATGAGAAGGAAGCAATGTCAAGTTCACAACAATACTTAGTGCACCAATCAGTAATCTGTAGTAAGACCTGCTAAAATGTGAAGTTGCACATAGTGCGATAAAATATTCTAATCACTGCCGATTAGCGCAATCACGAATATATTGGAGCACTTGACTCTATATGCATATAAAGCTATTCTAATGTTCGGCCGTGCCAACCATTTTCTCCAGTCTCAGGAAACTTAAACCAGCTTGAAAAATGTAGCCAAAGTGACCCACGCCTGTATTTCGCGTTTACGAATTCGCATTGCGCGATTTTTACATTGCCGATTTTTTGCATTCAATAAAATAATCTCGAATTCTCGAAATCCGCGAATAAATGACAAATATTCTACAAAATATTCGTGAAATATCGCAAATTCGAATATAGCCCCTGCCGCTCATCATTAGTCATTGCCAATAAAGCTGATTTTAATTTGATACATAGACAGAAATTGATAGATACTAGATAGATAGATAGATAGATAGATAGATAGATAGATAGATAGATAGATAGATAGATAATATTGGTCAATGAGTGTTTACTGTGCTAAGGTCAAATGAATTAAAGACTTTAGTAGAAAATCCAATAAGAAGATTATAATTCATAATCACATAGAGGGTGGAGAATAGACAGGAATACTCAGGAGCTGGAAGTGGTTGGTTGTTGTCCCAATAATTTACAGAAAGCTCCAGGGCTTGGATTCATATTCTTTGTTTTTGGCAGTTAGAAAAATCAGAAAGATGATATCAAACTGGGAAAAGGCAGGTATTATGTTACACAACAGGGAATAGACACAAAACAATAGAACGCTTTCTCTACAGGCGACAACATGATGAAGACACAATATGTTTATTATTGCCAATTACAACTAATGCCAATGCACACAGTGATGTGAGAAAGTATTCTCCACACCTCCAGATGTCCGTTACTATTGTACATTTCTCACAGAACTGTCTCCAATGTTTTAACTCTTTCACTGACAGATATGTGCATGGTGTTTTGGTAAAGTTACCAAAACAATACTTTTGTTTTTCACCGATCCACATTCTGACAGCCATAATTTTTTTTAACTATATGTCGACACAGTTACTGTTCTAGGCCATATTTTTCATTTCTTTGCATCCCATCCTCCAGTTCAAACATGGGTCTTCCAACCTTACTGTAACCTAGGACAAAGAGCCATGTTTCAAAAATGCCTTTGCTTCCCTGTTCCCTTTTCAGCCAGACTCCTATGTGAATTATTGTATGTGACCGTGACAATTATGTCTGTTAGGAGACTAGATTCCATGGTCAATTAAATAAAAAACTGATGTCATATGCTTGACAGGTGTACATAAAAGGGCATCATTTGGAGCAAAAAATCACATGTTGCTTTCATCAGTGAAGCTAAGCTTGAGCTAAGGTTACATAGAAACATAGAAACATAGAATGTGTCGGCAGATAAGAACCATTTGGCCCATCTAGTCTGCCCAATATACTAAATACTATGGATAGCCCCTGGCCCTATCTTATATGAAGGATGGCCTTATGTCTATCTCATGCATGCTTAAACTCCTTCACTGTATTTGCAGCTACCACTTCTGCAGGAAGGCTATTCCATGCATCCACTACTCTCTCAGTAAAGTAATACTTCCTGATATTACTTTTAAACCTTTGCCCCTCTAATTTAAAACTATGTCCTCTTGTAGCAGTTTTTCTTCTTTTAAATATTCTCTCCTCTTTTACCTTGTTGATTCCCTTTATGTATTTAAAAGTTTCTATCATATCCCCTCTGTCTCGTCTTTCTTCCAAGCTATACATGTTAAGGTCCTTTATTCTTTCCTGGTAAGTTTTATCCTGCAATCCATGTACCAGTTTAGTTGCTCTTCTCTGAACTCTCTCCAAAGTATCAATATCCTTCTGGAGATATGGTCTCCAGTACTGAGCACAATACTCCAAATGAGGGCTCACTAGTGCTCTGTAGAGCGGCATGAGCACCTCCCTCTTTCTACTAGTAATGCCTCTCCCTATACACCCAAGCATTCTGCTAGCATTTCCTGCTACTCTATGACATTGTCTGCCTACCTTTAAGTCTTCTGAAATAATGACCCCTAAATCCCTTTCCTCAGATACTGAGGCTAGGACTGTATCACTGATTTTATATTCTGCTCTTGGGTTTTTACGCCCCAGGTGCATTATTTTGCACTTATCCACATTAAATTTTAGTTGCCATATTTTTGACCATTCCTCTAGTTTTTCTAAATCCTTTTCCATTTGGTGTATCCCTCCAGGAACATCAACCCTGTTACAAATCTTTGTGTCATCAGCAAAAAGACACACCTTACCATCAAGGCCTTCTGCAATTTCGCTAATAAAGATATTAAACAATATGGGTCCCAGAACAGATCCCTGAGGTACCCCACTGGTAACAAGACCTTGGTCTGAATATACTCCATTGACTACAACCCTCTGTTGCCTGTCCCTCAGCCACTGCCCCTCAGCCACTGAAAATCATTGGTCCTCTCCTATATGAAAAACAAGACCAGTAACAATAATCTTTATTATAAACTAACCATCATTAGCTCATATTTGAATCCTCAGACCACTATTTTATATATTATTAATATGACTTGCATAAGACATTTGCTATAGAAAGGAATTCACATAAAACAGCAAGTTGATTCCAAATTCAACTACAATTTCAAATAATTGAAAACAAAGTGGGAATTCATCATAAGGATCTGAAGCCAGTTTTGCTAAATTTATGAAAATGTATGAAAATTCACATGTTATTTGTTAAATTAGGCTCATCTTTAAACCTAACATTTTTACTTAGAAATGTTTTGCCAGGTTCGCTACAGTACCCCTCTACTGGAGTCAGTTTGTGACTTTTTTGTGACTTTTTTTTTTTTACAAGTTGAAGTGAGATCTGGAGTGAAATTAAATATCTGGAAAGGTGTAAAAATGTAAAACATTGCAAAATTTTTATGCTATTTTGAGACTTTTTTGAAGCCAGAATTCTAGAGTACAGGGCTTGATAAATTCCCCCCAAGTGTATGGAGATACAACAAGGTTCATTTGGTAGTGCATAAAATTCCATGTGACTTGTGGAACCAGATTTATTGACATTGTAAAATATTATTTCAATAAAATATATAAATAAATGCCTGAATTCATTTACAATATAGCGTTTACATAAAAAATACAGTAATATCTTATTTGCCGGTGAAGTTCTGAAAGATATCTCCAACTTCAAGCCATGTCCGGATGCAGGCAAGCCCTCTGTCTCTTATCTGTTTTCTCCCTTTGTCTGTAATTACCTCTCCGTTTTGTTTGACAATGACAAGTTTTGGTAACGCTGTAATCTTGTACTTGTTTTTCAGCTCACTGTAAAACAGAAGGGATTCTAAATGAATCAGATATAAAACTAAAGACTGTTCACATGAGTAAGGTCTTTATATATAAACAGGAATAACAAGTATAGAAAAAAAAATAGTATCTCCTTGTGGTGGCACTGCAGGGATTGCACACTGGCTGTCTGATTCTCCCATTACAGTTGATCACTTGAGGTGCCGACAGCGAGAAACCTGTCACCTGCTTA
Organism: Bufo bufo; assembly: GCF_905171765.1. Taxonomy (NCBI): domain Eukaryota; kingdom Metazoa; phylum Chordata; class Amphibia; order Anura; family Bufonidae; genus Bufo; species Bufo bufo. Next base: position 316,283,215 of record NC_053390.1, read on the forward strand.
GTTTTCCAATGCAAAGGGGTTCTAAAAAATGAAGACACTGGGGATTTGTATTCTGAAAAATGCAACTAAATATTTCCACATTTTGGAGGTGTTATGCACATAAAATAAATGTTTCTTCAGGGTGCAAACTCATGATAGGTGCAACTGCTTTACTAGATCTATTCATATATTTAAAAAGCTATTTGTCCAGGATGGACTGACCAAATAAGAAAGCAGGCAGTGCCTACAAACGCCATCCAACCTATGTAGAAAAAGTGGCTCAATGTCACACAAAGATCTCAAGAGAAGCAGATAAAATAGGGAATTGCAACATGACCATGGCTTTTGAATAGTAATCTAACTCATGATGATTTTTCAGTTACATATTATGCGTCACGTGGAAGTACAGGTCTCTCACAGGTTTCAAGATATCAGTAAATGTCCTTAAATGCGGACCGATTATTGTGCCAATTATGGGGGTTGAGTGTTTGTAGAAATGCTTGTTCCCAATAGTTGGCCCATGTAATGAATGAGCATACAATCTTGTTCACCAGGTGATCGTATCTTTCACCTGGCACCAAAACAAGGACCTGGGGCCCAGACACAATGATTTTCTATGGGGCCTAGAGATTGCTTTAGTGATTGCTAGTTCCCATCCACAGGAGATGATTGCTTCATGTAAATGCAGCTGTCATCAACACTGACGATCAAGCAATTATTAAGAATGTTTGGTTCCCTCAATATAACTGCTGTGGCAATGTGAACATTGAAGTGTTGTTTGCACCAGGAGCGTGTCACCAAGGGGCCCGGCCTTGGTGGAGTAAAAGCTCTAGTCCAGGTGTCCACTAAAGTAGTTGGGGGACACCATATAGATAGTGTAGCTGGTTCAGCTAATTTAGGGCAGGCTTTTACTGGGAACAGGCAATGTGTTGGGAGGGTGCCTGTTCCCCATGCTCCAGTCCAAAACTTAGGGCATGCTCATGTCCAGAGATCCTTTTTAATCCTGCTACTGGATCTTGGGTGGGTCTCAATCTGGAGTGTTTGGTGAAGCAGAGTCCTGGTGAGGCTCTGTGTGAGTGGTATCAGCCGGGTGGGCTGAGGGGCCACGAGGCTAGGCGATAGCCTGAACTTTGGGGGACGCGGTGACGCCTGTGAAACAAGGATCACGAGGCCAGAGTCGGGAGGACTACTGGGCCACAATCCCCCAAAAGGTATAGAAGTGTCACAGCCAGGAGGTTGCTGGACTGAATGGCTGAGGAAAGCCGCATTTGTGTTCCATGTGTGAACAGGGCTCTCTAGGTGAGTCAGGGATACGCTTATGTGTTTAGTTAAAGCCTAGCCAGGCAAGGGTTTGTTATTTTGTGTGGATGTCACACATGATAAGTTGAAGCTGCGACTTCTTAACTTGTGCTTTGCTAAAGTGTCTGAAATAAAGCAAGAGTTTGGACATTATAATCGTGTCTGCGAAGATATCTATGAGTGTGACCCCCTGAAAAGAGACGATCCCCTACACTGCCTTAAACATTGGTCAACTTTTGATTACTGCAATCCAGTGGACTTACTGCAATCCATGCGAGCGCCGCTTCCTCTTCATTATACTGCACTTCCTCTCGGAAGTGCAGTGTAATACCAGTACCCGCTCCGTTCAAGTGAATCGAACGAGTACTTGTAATTACATTACGTCACCGCTCCAGAGGAGACGAGGGGTAGTGTAAAGACCAGGAAGTGTCGCTCGCATGGAGCGCGCCTCATTGTCAAACAGCTAATTGGCGGGGGTATCAGTTGTCGGACCTCCAGAGATCTGATATTGATGACCTATCCTGACAAAAGGTCATTAATATTAACAGCTGGACAACCCCATTAAAGCTGCACAGTGAACCCCATAAAAATGAAAGTAGAAAACACTGACAGAATAATTATTTTTAACCACCTTTCCTCTCAGAAAATGAAAGAAAAAGCCATATGTCCATCCAATAAAACCAAAACCACTCAGTCAACAAAAAAAACAACAAAATATGGTTCTTAATTTTTTTTTGTTGCAAAACTTATATTTCAAAATACAAATGCCACTCCTTCACTTCTGAGCACTGAGCACAGAGCACAGTGTATTATCACGTATGGGGTATTTATGTAACAATTTTTTGCTGTGATTTTTCTCCAATTTTACCTTGGAAAAATGAAAAATTTAGTTAAAAGTACATGTTATTAAAAACATGTAATTTTTTTATTTTTACTGTCCAGCTCTAATGAATTCCATAACACACCATGGGGTTAAAATACTCACTGTACCCCTATATTAAATCCTTGAGGGGGGTAGTTTCAAAAATAGGGTATTTGGGCTGTTTTTCCAATGTTTTGGCACCTCAATGCTGATGCAAACCTGAAACAGTACCTGTAAAATAGCATAAAAAAATGTATAACGTGCACCTTCACTTCTGAGGCCAGGATATTTAAAAAAAAACTGCAGAATCAGGGTAATAAATATTAAGTTGTATTCCAAAAATAGATTACAAAAGTATTTTCAAAATTTTTTTGTAAAATTTTAACTCTGCAAAAAAATCCCTTCCCTGGCATCCCATTCTCAAACAAAGACCATGGGCGCGTTCATCGTGGCCACCAGGACACAAATATGTATCCGGTTTGCGCCTGCGGTGGCCAGGATCAATGATATCTCCCAGACATGTTGGCACCTACATTTCATAAGGAATTATGAATAGACTGGATACATATTTGTGTCCCGGTAGCCACGATTAACGTGCCCATGGTCTTTGTTTGAGAATGAGATGCCAGGGAAGGGAGATATCCATATCTCCCCACAGAAACCAACTAATGGTACCATGCTTGGACTCCAGTTGTACCCGGAACCCAGGTGGATCAATTGGGCCTGTAACCATCTTCCTGCGACATTTTGGTCTGGGGCTATGAGCCCTAAGGGGTTTTATGGGTCATTTGCTGCTAGCACCAGAGTAAGAGGGGTGGACCCTACCCATAGGCGGGGAGGGGAGCGGCCGGCTACAGGTCATAAGCCCATGCAAGCCAGCTGGCGGCATCATTTTCTGAAAGGGGGTCACATCGTGCAAATGTGTTTGGAGAGACCTGGAAACCAGCTGACATCACTGCCCTCCATGTGAATACAGCAAAGGAACTTTCATCATATACGGTAACTGACTTTTGCTCTGTTTAACCCTGTTGTTCCTATATCACCTGTATCTGTAACCTCAGACCACTGTATATATTCTCTGTGTATATTGTGTTATATCTAGTGTGCCCTTAAGGCGATTAAATATATAATTATATATTGTATCTCGATCACGAATCCCCACATCCGTGTTTCGGCCTAGTTATAAGCTAACGCAGGTTGGTTTCTCACCCTATATAATCCCGTTAGCGGACCTGGCTTATATCAAACATGAATCTGGTGGCAGATACCCAGGCTGAGACAGCGCTGTTTTCACTGCGGCAGTGAAAAGGCTCTCTCAGCTTGTTTCCTCTCATGGACAGGAGGTGTCTGTGTAAACTGTACCAAGCTGACCTTACCTGCTCCTCTGGAGGGCGTAACGTTTTGGCAACCCGTGACCATACCGCGTCTGAGTGCAAATACATAAGGTGTGTGTGCATCAGGTTGCAGTCTGTGTCAGTGACCATTCGTGGCAATGATGGCCAGTTACACAAGAAGCAAGGCTAAGGAGATGGCCGAGGCTATGAATGATGGCGACTTTCTTCCATGCGAGGGGAAGCACAACCAAAGCTCCCCAAGGAGCCAGTTGCCGGAGGTGTGGTCCGCGGTGGGCCTCACTCCACCTGCCCATCCCCCCAGCCAGGCAGGCTCGGCTGCTCTCCTACAGGCTGCCCTGGATCGTCTCCAGAGAGAGCAATGTGAACAAGCAGAGGCTGCAGAACATCGGGAGAAAGCAGAAGCTCCAGAGCGAGAACGTCGCGAGCATGCAGAGCGTGTGCACTAGCTACAAATGCTCCAGCTAAAGCTCAGATTCCAGCAGCCCTCCCCAGCCCGATGTCAGTCTCCAGAGGTCCGGATTCCCAAACTGCGGGCAGAGGACTTTCCCCTACTGGACAAGGATGGGGACCTGGGGACCTTTTTGTTGGCATTTGAGACGGCCTGCCATCAGTACCAGCTGCCAGAGGACCAGTGTGTCAGATTCCTCACGCCACGGCTCAGGGGAAAAGCCCTTGAAATCTTCGGATACCTGCCCAGTGAGACCATCCTGAGCTATGAGGACATCAAACAGGCTCTGGTCCAGCAGTACAACTTAACCCCTTAGTCGTACTGGAAAAAGCTCAGGAATTTGCAGCGGGGTTCTACCCAGAGCTGGGCCGATCACATGCGGGCCTTGCTGAGGGCGGTCGACCAATGGACCACAGATTGGAGCTCACCACCGTCCAGCAGCTGAAGGAGCTCATCGCCACAGAACAGTTCTTGCGGAACTGCCCGGAGGACCTACAGCAGTACCTCTGTGACAGGAAGCCAAAGGGGGCCTTCTCAACAGCAGCCCTGGCCGATGAATACACCAACAACAGGACTTCAGAGGCCCGGAAACCTGTCGGCTGGAGAGGGGGTAAGACACACTCTTCCCCAGCCCCAAGTGGGCACCGGCCCCGGCTTCACTTTCCACGTTGGTGGGGGAACACCGACTTTGCCACCTGTGTAAACAGCCAGGACACTTCAAGGCCACATGTCCACAGCGCCCGAGGCATCCGTCCCAGTCATCAACCCGGAAACCGTCCATTGTGTTATGTGTGGGTGGGGGTGGTGGGAGGTCCCTTGACTATTTTCAACCGGTCACCGTGGGCCAGGCCGTGGCCATGGGACTTAGAGACACCGGCACTGAGATGACACTGGTACGGCCTGAACTGGTGACACCCCATGATTTATTGCCTGGGAGTACCCTTACTGTCTCCGGGATTGGAGGAGTATAACCGGTGCTGCCCGTCGCCAAGGTCTATTTGGACTTGGGCGCCGGTCAAGGGGTAAGGGAGGTGGGGGTATCCGCAAATATCCCCGCCAGTGTTTTTCTGGGGATGGACCTCGGGCGGCTTGTGTCTGAGTACGTGCCCACTAACACCCCAAGGTCCGATTCCCCAGAATGCGATGTAATGACTCCCCTGATGATACTGTGAATGTACCTAACATGCCTCTCGATGGGGATGTGGGGGTGGGGGATGTAATGTGTACCTCTCCCCTCAGTGGGGAGGGGGTAATTACTGCCAGCTGTGCTTAAGCCCCAGGGTGTGGCCAGCAAGTCTGCTGGAACCTGTTGTCCTCCGGTGTGGTGACTGAGGGGACAAGCAGGGGGCAGACAGCTTCGGGGTAGGAGGATGCAAATGAGGTCAGGGCTCCCCCAGGAGAAGTAGGGCTGCCAGGTAGAGCCTTATTGCAGGGTTCCTCCACAACTGGGATGTCAGAGGGCCAGGTTAGTCCGTCTGGACTGGCGACTTGGTCAGGAGCTGAGGGGAAGCATGCACTACCAGCGGTGGCAGCGGCCATAGCTGCTGTGACGCGCAGTGGGAGTGCTGGGGCCCCTCAGGGGTCTGATTGCTTTCCCCCTTCCGACCAAGCGGCTGCTGAGTCAAATGGAGGCTAGGAGACAGGCCCCGGGGACCTGATGGGGGACGTGGCAGTCTAGTCTATTCTGGCCACGCCCAATAAGGAGTTTCAGGCAGCGTTAGTGGCTGACGCCAGCCTGAACTCTCTCAAGGAGCGAGCGGAACAGCCCCCCTTGGACTCAGACCTTGAGCGGATGGTCTGGGACCAAGGACAGCTGTACCGGGTCACGGTCCAGCAGGGCTCACCGGAGGCGTGGCCTAGGGACCGACAGCTAATGGTACCCTATCAGTTCAGGACGGAGTTGTTGCGGGTTGCGCATGAGATTCCAAAGGCTGGACACCTAGGGGTCAATAAGACAAAGGCCAGATTATCCCAACATTTCTACTGACCAAAGATAGGGGCCGATGTGGTTGCCTACTGCCGTTCATGTGTCACCTGCCAGCGGGTGGGGAAGGCGGGGCGGCGCCCAAAAGCCCCACTGGTAACGCTGCCCATAATTGAAGAGCCTTTCAGGAGGGTGGCTGTGGATCTGATCAGACCGCTGTCCATTCCCAGCAGCTCCAGGAAACGCTTCATATTGACGGTAGTAGACTATGCCACCCAGTACCCGGAGGCGGAAGCCTTGTCGTCCATTCGGGCCGACAAGGTGGCCACTGCCTTGCTGGAGATTTTCTCCAGAGTGGGCTCTCCCCAGGAAATGCTCACCGACCAGGGGACCCAGTTCATGTCGCAATTGATGAAGTCCCTCTGTAGGCAAACACAGGTGCAACATCTAGTGACCAGCCCGTACCACCCACAGACCAACGGCCTGTGCGAACGGCTTAATGGCACCTTAAAGCAGATGCTTAAGATGTTGGTTGACTCCCACGGGCATGACTGGGAGCGGTACCTCCCACATCTACTGTTTGCCTACCAAGAGGTCTCACAGGCCTCCACGGGGTTCTCCCCCTTTGAGCTCCTGTACGGGCGACATGTGCAGGGGCCCCTGGCTCTGGTGAAAGAGGCCTGGGAGGGAGATGTAGCCACCCCTGGGGTGTCAGTCGTCGAGTATGTCATGCGCTTCCGGGACTAGATGTAGGCCTTGTCGCAGCTGATGCACGATAGTATGGAGCGGGCCCAGGCCGACCAGAAGCGATGGTACGACCAGAACGCTTGCGAGAGGACCTACCACGTGGGTCAAAAGGTATGGGTACTGGTCCCCGTACCTCAGGACAAGCTTCAGACGGCCTGGGAAGGCCCATACCTCGTGCATCAGCGCCTCAATGCCGTGACGTACCTGGTTACTCTGGACCACACCAGAGGAAGGCAGAAGGCCTTCCACATGAACATGATGAAGGCACATCATGAGAGGGAGGCATGTGCCCTCCCTGACTGCAACCTCTCTGAAGAGGGGGAGGAGGAAACCCTCCTGGACATGCTCGCCCAGGTGAAGGCGGGTGGGTCCATCGAGGATGTGGAGGTGGGCAAACAGCTCTTGAAGGACCAACGGTCCCAGCTATGGGCAATCCTTCACCCCTTCCGGCAGTTGTTCAGCTACAAGCCCGGAAGGATGGAGTTGGCTGTCCATCACCTGGACACTAGGGATCACACCTCAATCCAGCGTTCAGCATATCAGGTTTCCTTGGAGGTGCAGCAGCACATGCGCCAAGAGATTGACGAGATGCTGAAGCTGGGGGTCATCCCGGCATCCAACAGCACCTGGGCCTTGCCTGTGGTCCTCGTCCCAAAGAAGGACCGGACCACCCGGCTCTGCGTGGACGACAGGGGACTCAACGCTGTCTCAGTCACCGATGCGTACCCTACGCCACGCATCAATGACCTGCTCAATCAGTTGGCTGGGGCCCAGTACCTAACCATCATGGATATGAGTCGGGGGTACTGGCAGATTCCCCTGACTCGTGAGGTGCGGGAATGCTGTGCCTTTATTACCCCCTTTGGATTGTACGAGACCACCTTGATGCCGTTCGGCATGAAGAATGCCCCTGCCAATTTCAGCGGATGGCCAACACGCTGCTTAAGGGACTTGAAGAGTACATGGCCGTGTACCTGGATGACATTGCCGTCTTCAGTCCCACATGGGAGGATCACCTACAGCACCTGACGCAGGTGCTGGGGCTGATCCACCAGGCAAGCTTGACCATCAAGCCGTAAAAGTGCCAGCTGGGCATGAGCGAGCTCCACTACCTGGGGCACCGGGTAGGCGGGGGGACCCTGAAGGCAGAGCCCGGGAAAGTGGATGCTATCGCAACCTGGCCCACCCCCAGGACCAAGAAACAGGTGATATCCTTCCTGGGCACCGCCGGGTACTATAGGAGGTTTGTCCCCCACTATAGTAGCCTGGTGAAGCCTTTGACGGACCTCACCAAGAAGAAGCTGCCCTCCACAGTCGATTGGACAAACGACTGTGAGACGGCCTTCTGGGCGCTGAAGGCCGCCCTCTCGATCTTCGCTGTACTACAGGCAGCCGACTTCACGCGGCCGTTTATAGTACAGACCGACGCCAGTGATTTTGGCCTCGGTGTAGTATTTAGCCAGGTCGACACTATGGGCCAGGAACACCCCGTTCTGTATCTGAGTCGGAGGCTCCTGCCGAGGGAGGTAGCGTACTCCACAATGGAGAAGGAACCCAGGCGGATCAATTGGGCCCGGGAGCGGCCGGCTACAGGTCATAAGCCCATGCAAGCCAGCGGGAGGCGTCTTTTTATGAAAGGAGGTCACATTGGGCAAATGTGTTTGGAGAGACCTGTAAACCAGCAGACATCACTGCCCTCCATGTGAATACAGCAAAGTAACTTTCATCTTACCCGGTAACTGACTTTTGCTCTGCTTAACCCTGTTGTTCCTATATCACCTGTATCTGTAACCTCAGACCACTGTATATATTCTCTGTGTATATTGTGTTATATCTAGTGTGCCCTTAAGGCGATTAAATATATAATTTAATCTTGTATCTCGATCACGAATCCCCACGTCCGTGTTTCGGCCTAGTTATAAGCTACCGCGGGTTGGTTTCTTACCCTATATAATCCCGTTAGCGGACCTGGCTTATATCAAACGAGAAGCTGGTGGCAGATACCCGGGCTGAGACAGCGCTGTTTTCACTGCGGCAGTGAAAAGGCTCTCTCAGCTTGTTGCCTCTCTGTGCCCGCGTGGACAGGAGGTGTCTGTGTAAACTGTACGGATGGAGTAGAGTTAACACTCCTGTTTACTAGTATTATGTATTTTTGTACTTCCCGCCTTTTATGCAAATTAACATAAAAGAGTCATATCTTACTTGTGTGACCAGAGAAGAGTCATATTTTCAAGCTCTGACTCATCTCAGGTTAATTTGCATATGTATCAAATCGGGGTTTTTTTACACAATAAAAGCACACAGAGCTATGGGGACTGGGTATTGCGGATGTGCTAGTGGCCATCTAGCAACCCATGTCCTCAGCTCAAAATCCAGGTGACACGTTCCCTTTAATTTTTTTTTGTGAACCCATTGAAGTGAATGGTTCCACATATGGTCCGCAAAAAAAACTTGCAACGGACACGGAAAGAAAATAGGTTTGTGTGCATGAGCCCTTATTCTGAGGATATCTGCACAACCCCTTTAAGAGCAAAGAAACAAAAATTTAGAAAATTGCAAGTTTTGTAAAATTTTATTAACTTTGGATTTTTTATTTATAAATAAAAACAAAATGTATCAACAGAAAATTTACCACCAGCATAGAGTACAATGTGTCATGAAAAATAACACAGAACTGTTTGGATAAGTAAGAACATTCCAAAAGCAATTACCTTATAAAGTCACACATGCCAGATTTGAAAAAAAAGGTGTTGTCCTAAAGTTGAAATTAGCCGCCTCCTTAATATTCCAAATAATGTATTGGGAAGCAGGAAAAAATTATAATAGGGTGGAATTGGAAAACAATGCAACTGCACCACAGTTTTACAGATTTTGTTTTTATGGCATTCACTGTGCGATAAATATGACATGCTACCTTTTTGTGCAGTTCAATATGGTTACAGCTATACCAAATTTACAGTGTATATAGTTCTTGTTATATTACTTTAAAAAATATATATATATTTGAAAGTTTTGAAAACATTTCCTTTGTATTTACATAGCTATTTTATATTTACATCTAGAAAGTCATGTAAGGCTAGGTCTACACGACGACATTTGTCGCGCAACAAATAGATTTTTCTGCAACTGTTGCGTCACAGTCGCAGCATGTTGCATGTTGCAGTGCAACACCATAGACTGCTATTATAAAAATTGTCGCGCGACATTGGTGCAACAAAATGTTGCGCGACAAATGTTGCAATGTTGTCGTGTAGACCTAGCCTAAGGGATCTTTTTTGTAGGACAAAATAATTGCAGGTTCAAGTCCCCCAAGGGGACAAAAATTCAAGTTAAAAAAAAAGTTTGGAAAAATAAAAATTCAACTCACCCCTTTTGCAATTATGCATATGAGTATAAACAAAAAACATACAGTTATTGATAATGCCACATCTTGAAAATGTCCAAAATACTAAATGATAAAATCTTGTATCCCCCTACAGCAAACATTTTAATGAAAACAAATCAAAATGGTTGAATGACTGTTTTTGAATACTTTGACCCCCACAAAACTGATTTAAAAAAAAAATCTAAAAGTCGTATGTACTCACAAATTGTACCAATAAACAATACAGCTTGCCATGCAAAAAAAACAACAAAAAAACAACCCCCTCACAGAGCTCTGCAGATGGAAATAAAATAAAATACAATAATTGTGTGTGTGTGTGTGTGAGAATACGGCAATGCAAAGGAATTCTTTTTTTAAAGGTTTTTATTATTTAAAAGTAATAAAACTTAATAAAAAATATGAATTTGATATACTCATAATTGTAGTGACCTGCTGAAAAAAAGGCTTCATGTAATTTGTAACACATAGTGAACACCTTTCATACTACTTTCACACTAGAGTTTTTTGCGGATCTGTCATGGATCTGCAAAAATACAACCGCATGCATCCGTCATGAACGGATCCGGTTGTATTATGTCTTCTATAGCCATGACAGATACGTCTTGAACACCATTGAAAGTCAATGGGGGACGGATCCATTTTCTATTGTGCCAGATTGTGTCAGAGAAAACGTATCTGTCCCCATTGACTTACATTGTGCCAGGACGGATCCGTTTGGTTCCACTTCGTCAGGCGGACAGAAAAACGCTGTAGGCAGCGTTTTGGTGTCCGCCTCCAGAGCGGAATGGTGCCTGAATGGAGGCAAACTGAGGCATTCTGAGTGGATCCTTTTCCATTCAGAGTGCATTAGGGCAAAACTCATCCATTTTGGAATGCTTTTGAGAGCCCTAAACAGATCTCACAAACGGAAAGCCAAAACGCTAGTGTGAAAGTAGCCTTGAAAACAAACTTGAAAAACTATGGGGGAATTGTGTTGTTTTCTCAGTTTCACCCCACAAAGATTTTCTCTTCTGTTTTTCAATACATGATATAGTAAATTAAATGGTGCTATTAAAAAGTACAAACTGACCTGCAATAAAGAGGCTTTACTACAGCTATGTGAACACAACAGGAGAAAAGGTCTTGGAAGGTGGCGAGGAAAAAAAACTAAAATATGAAAGTGCATTCTTAAGTAATTAGGTTAAGTATTGGGAATTGGAAACACAGGTTAGATTTTAACATTCTTGATCCTTTGTTCCCCATCTAAATATGCATATTTATGGTGTTAGGAGTAATTCATTAGCTGCAAGTACTACCTTCAAGTACTACATTAAGTACAGTAAAGAGATATTGCAGGAGACTGAAGAGATTGAAGAGATACTGCAAGAGATTGGCTTAGAGTCTGCAACTGGCTCATCTGTGTTGTTTTTTCTGACCATTGCTTGAAAAGAGGTAAGGAATTTGGTCAGGTGTTTGCTATTGTGCGTTTGCTAATGAGCCTAGCTCACTAAGGTGTTACATTTGTTGCTGGGGGAGGAGCTTGGGAAGCAGTGTGTGTATATATAGAGACAGACTCATTAGCTGGCCTAATTCATTAGCTGCAAGTACTACCTTCAAGTACTACATTAAGTACAGTAAAGAGATATTGCAGGAGACTGAAGAGATTGAAGAGATACTGCAAGAGATTGGCTTAGAGTCTGCCACTGGCTCATCTGTGTTGTTTTTTCTGACCATTGCTTGAAAAAAGGTAAGGCATTTGGTCAGGTGTTTGCTATTGTGCGTTTGCTAATGAGCCTAGCTCACTAAGGTGTTACATTTGTTGCTGGGGGAGGAGCTTGGAAAGCAGTGTGTGTATATATAGAGACAGACTCATTAGCTGGCCTAATTAATTAGCTGCAAGTACTACCTTCAAGTACTACATTAAGTACAGTAAAGAGATATTGCAGGAGATTGAAGAGATACTGCAAGAGATTGGCTTAGAGTCTGCAACTGGCTCATCTGTGTTGTTTTTTCTGACCATTGCTTGAAAAGAGGTAAGGAATTTGGTCAGGTGTTTGCTATTGTGCGTTTGCTAATGAGCCTAGCTCACTAAGGTGTTACATTTGTTGCTGGGGGAGGAGCTTGGGAAGCAGTGTGTGTATATATAGAGACAGACTCATTAGCTGGCCTAATTCATTAGCTGCAAGTACTACCTTCAAGTACTACATTAAGTACAGTAAAGAGATATTGCAGGAGACTGAAGAGATTGAAGAGATACTGCAAGAGATTGGCTTAGAGTCTGCAACTGGCTCATCTGTGTTGTTTTTTCTGACCATTGCTTGAAAAGAGGTAAGGAATGTGGTCAGGTGTTTGCTATTGTGCGTTTGCTAATGAGCCTAGCTCACTAAGGTGTTACATTTGTTTCTGGGGGAGGAGCTTGGGAAGCAGTGTGTGTATATATAGAGACAGACTCATTAGCTGGCCTAATTCATTAGCTGCAAGTACTACCTTCAAGTACTACATTAAGTACAGTAAAGAGATATTGCAGGAGACTGAAGAGATTGAAGAGATACTTCAAGAGATTGGCTTAGAGTCTGCAACTGGCTCATCTGTGTTGTTTTTTCTGACCATTGCTTGAAAAGAGGTAAGGAATTTGGTCAGGTGTTTGCTATTGTGCGTTTGCTAATGAGCCTAGCTCACTAAGGTGTTACATTTGTTTCTGGGGGAGGAGCTTGGGAAGCAGTGTGTGTATATATAGAGACAGACTCATTAGCTGGCCTAATTCATTAGCTGCAAGTACTACCTTCAAGTACTACATTAAGTACAGTAAAGAGATATTGCAGGAGACTGAAGAGATTGAAGAGATACTGCAAGAGATTGGCTTAGAGTCTGCAACTGGCTCATCTGTGTTGTTTTTTCTGACCATTGCTTGAAAAGAGGTAAGGAATTTGGTCAGGTGTTTGCTATTGTGCGTTTGCTAATGAGCCTAGCTCACTAAGGTGTTACATTTGTTGCTGGGGGAGGAGCTTGGGAAGCAGTGTGTGTATATATAGAGACAGACTCATTAGCTGGCCTAATTCATTAGCTGCAAGTACTACCTTCAAGTACTACATTAAGTACAGTAAAGAGATATTGCAGGAGATAGTCAGGAGGTAGGCTGGAAGGTGGAAACAATACAAAAAAAAAAGGTAAGATTTGTTTGATTTAAACTTACAAATTTTTTTTTTTTTTATTATTATTTTTTTTTCTCCTCTTTAAAATGGCAGACTTGGTTCAGTGCAGGAATTGTTGTGCATTTATTTCATGTTCCACTCTTTGGAGATTCGGATGCTGTCAGATCTGTAGACAGTTCTCCTTACTGCAGCAGGAAATTGCATTTTTGAAATCTGAAATATTTAAATTATCTGTTAAACAAACTCCAGCTAGGACTGCTGCAATGCCACTGCCACAGAGGACCCCCAGAAATGGCAGATGGGTTAATGTAGGTTCTGGAAGACTTAGAGTGGTGGATAGAAGACATGTCGGTGGTTCTCGGTGGTTCTCCATAATTCATTTGCAGCACTCTCAGAATGTAAGGACAACATGGATATGGACTCAAGCACAGAGGGTGAGAAACCATCGACTCCTATGTCTAATGTATGCAACAAAAAAGATAAAGTGAAGTCTCAAAGGAAGCAGCTGTTGCTGGGTGATTCAATCATAAGAAGTGTGGAGCTTAAAGAAAATGGTTTTGTGAGATGTCTCCCTGGGGCTACTGCTAGAAGAGATAGAAGACGTATTATTAATATTGTTAAGCAAGCAAAGCAGGAAGGGGACGTGGATGTTCTTGTCCATCTAGGGACAAATGACCTGGCTTGCAATGAAGTGTCAGAGGTGAAAAAATCTTTCAGCACACTTGGTAATGACGTACAGGATTTTGCATCCACCATTTCATTTTCTGAAGTTCTGCCTGTGCATAATGTTCAGAATGATAGGCAGAGGCGCATAAAGGAGTTCAACATATGGCTTGGTAAATGGTGTCAAGAGCAAGGATTTGGCTTTTTTTCTCATGATAGCTCTACTTGGAATAGAAAGGAACTGTACAAAAAAGATGGTTTGCATCTTTCTCTCAAAGGAACAAATGTACTTAGTGAACAACTCCAAGAATTTGCGAAAGAGTATTTAAACTAGGAAGGGGGGGCAAAAGAGTGAAAATAAAAGAGTCCAATTGCCCCCCGAAACAATGCCAGAACAGGTCAGAAGCACAGAGGTTAAGAAATGATAAGCTCAGAGTCCTGTCTACAAATGCTCGCAGTTTAGGTAAAAAAATCAATGAACTTGGGTCAATAATGGCATCTGAGAATGTAGATTTAGTGGCTGTTACGGAGACATGGTTTAATGAAAGAAATGACTGGGACATAACCATACCAGGGTACTCTTTATACAGAAGAGACAGAGAAGGCAAGAAAGGAGGAGGAGGGCCCTGTATGTGAAAGATAGCATTAAATCTAACCTAATACAAGTTGGTGAGGCCAACATAGAGTCAGTTTGGGTTACGTTGCAGTTTGCTAACCATGCAGTAACTCGTGTAGGTGTGATATATAGACCACCTGGTCAAGTTAAAGAACTAGATGATCTACTAGTTGAAGAAATAGCTAAAATGACAATGAAAGGAGAAGTTATCATTATGGAAGATTTCAATCTTCCAGATATAAACTGGAAAACCAAAATAGCAAGTTCTACCAGGAGTACAGATATTCTAAATTCCCTACTGGGGTTATCTCTACAACAAGTGGTTGAGGAGCCAACCCGGAGGGAGGCCATTTTGGATTTGGTATTCACAAATGGGGATTCGGTATATGATGTCATTGTAGGCGAAACCTTGGGATCTAGTGATCACCAGTCAGTGTGGTTTAATATAAGAACTGTGAAAGAGTCCCACCACACAAAAACAAAAGTTTTAGATTTTAGAAAAACAGACTTTTAAAAAATGAAATTAGTCATAAATGAGTCCTTATCAGACTGGAACGGATTACATGAAGTCCAGGAGAAATGGGACTACTTAAAAGGTGCATTATTGAAGGCAACAGAAAATTGCATTAGACTTGTCAGTAAAAGCAAAAAAAGGAAGAGACCACTGTGGTACTCAGCAGAAGTGGCCCAAATCATTAAAAATAAAAAGCTGGCATTTTGTAATTATAAAAAAAACCAGAGCAATGAAGATAAGGAAATCTACAAGATTAGGCAGAGAGAGGCCAAGCAAGTTATAAGAACTTCTAAAGCGCAGGCAGAAGAAAAACTAGCTCAGTCTATGAAAAAAGGGGATAAGACATTCTTCAGATATATAAATGAAAAAAGGAAATTACAACAAGGAATAACTAAATTAAAAACAAAGGACGGAAGGTATGTAGAAGAGAATAAAGGGCTAGCCGACTGCCTTAATGAATACTTCTGTTCAGTTTTTACAAAAGAAAAAGGAGAAGGACCTCCACTAGAAAGGATGACTAATAAATCATTTGATGCATGTATCTTTACAGAGGAAGATGTTCTAAGTTTGCTGTCTAAGGTGAAGACAAATAAGTCACAGGGGCCTGATGAGATACACCCAAAATTATTAAAAGAGCTTAGTGGTGAGCTGGCAAAACCGCTAACAGATTTATTTAACCAATCATTAGTAACAGGAGTCGTCCCGGAAGATTGGAAATTGGCAAATGTCGTGCCCATTCACAAGAAAGGTAGTAGGGAGGAATCGAGCAACTATAGACCAGTGAGTCTGACATCAATAGTAGGCAAATTAATGGAAACCCTATTAAAGGATAGGATTGTGGAACATCTAAAATCCCATGGATTGCAAGATGAAAAACAACATGGGTTTACTTCAGGGAGATCATGTCAAACAAATCTTATAGATTTTTTTGACTGGGTGACTAAAATAATAGACGGTGGAGGTGCAGTAGACATCGCATATCTAGATTTTAGTAAGGCTTTTGACACTGTCCCACATAGAAGACTTATCAATAAACTGCAGTCATTGAGCATGGACTCCCATATTGTTGAGTGGATTAGGCAGTGGCTGAGTGACAGACAACAGAGGGTTGTAGTCAATGGAGAACATTCAAAACAAGGTCATGTTACCAGTGGGGTTCCACAGGGATCTGTACTGGGACCAATTTTGTTTAATATCTTCATAAGTGATATTGCAAAAGGCCTCGATGGTAAGGTTTGTCTTTTTGCTGATGACACAAAGATATGTAACAGGGTTGATGTTCCTGGAGGGAAACGCCAAATGGAAAAGGATTTAGGAAAACTAGAAGAATGGTCAGAACTCTGGCAACTGAAATTTAATGTGGATAAGTGCAAGATAATGCACCTGGGGCGTAAAAACCCAAGGGCAGAATATAGAATATTTGACACAGTCCTGACCTCAGTATCTGAGGAAAGGGATTTAGGAGTAATTATTTCAGAAGACTTAAAGGTGGGAAGACAATGTAATAGAGCAGCACGAAATGCCAGCAGAATGCTTGGATGTATAAGGAGAGGTATAAGCAGTAGAAAGAGTGAAGTGCTTATGCCGCTGTACAGAACACTGGTGAGACCTCACTTGGAGTATTGTGCGCAGTACTGGAGGCCATATCTCCAGAAGGATATAGATACTCTAGAGAGAGTTCAGAGAAGAGCTACTAAACTAGCACATGGATTGCAGGATAAAACTTACCAGGAAAGGTTAAAGGACCTTAACATGTATAGCTTGGAAGAAAGAAGAGACAGAGGGGATATGATAGAAACTTTTAAATACATAAAGGGAATCAACTCGGTAAAGGAGGAGAGCATATTTAAAAGAAGAAAAACTACACAAGAGGACACAGTTTTAAATTAGAGGGGCAAAGGTTTAAAAGTAATATAAGGAAGTATTACTTTACTGAGAGAGTAGTGGATGCATGGAATAGCCTTCCTGCAGAAGTGGTAGCTGCAAATACAGTGAAGGGGTTTAAGCGTGCATGGGATAGGCATAAGGCTATCCTTCATATAAGATAGGGCCAGGGACTATTCATAGGATTCAGATATATTGGGCAGACTAGATGGGCCAAATGGTTCTTATCTGCCGACACATTCTATGTTTCTATGTATGTTTCTATGTAATATCTAAAGTGCATGGCTAAACGAAACGTCCTCAGATGCTCAGTTTGCATTTCCCCAGACCTGATGGAATGTCACATCAGACGTGAGAACATGACCTTAAGGGCTCGTGCACAGGAATGTTTTTTTGTTTTTTGAGTTTCGTATACGGTCCGTATATTCATTTCAATGGTTCCGCAAAAAAAACTGAATGTACTCCGTATGCATTCCGTTTCCGTATTTCCGTTTTTCCGTTCCATTCAAAGATAGAACATGTCCTATTATTGCCCACAAATCACGTTCCGCGGTTCCATTCAAGTCAATGGGTCCGTTGCGTTTTTGCGGAACCATCTATTGAAAATTTTATGCCCAGCCCAATTTTCTCTATGTAATTACTGTATATGCCATATGGAAAAACGGAACGGAAAAAACGGAACCGGAAACACTACTGAAACAAAAAACGGAAAAGCGGATCCGTTAAAAACGGCCCGCAAAACACTGAAAAAGCCATACAGTCGTGTGAACGAGCCCTAAAGGAGATTTGCCATCAGCATCATCCTTATTAAACCAGTCCTAATAACTGGTTCCATGGACACTCCCCCTGCACTTTTTCGACAGGGTCAGGTGTCCAGGTGGAGGAGGGAGTGCCCAGAGAAGTAGAGTGGTGGACCTAAGGTGCATTGAGTGGCTAGGGCCTGCCCTCAGTGTACTTAAGCTCTAATATGCATAATTTAAAAACACGTCTCCTAAAAGCAGCAACAGATTGGCGGAAGAAATGTATGTTTTTAATCAGCAGGGTCAGCCCTATCGAGCATTATGGCTGCTTTAATAGGGTTGATCTTACTAACAGATGCCCTTTAAAAGCTAAAAAGTGTTTCAGGTAAATTAGTGAAATATCATTTTACTGTACTTGCTGCAATAATATAAACATTTCAAATATAGTTCCAATATTAACTGATTCCCCTACTTATCTGTTTCCAATGCCAGGTAGTGACCATTGCAGGCAATTATGGCACAGCACTGTTAGGCCCCTTTCACACGGGCGAGTTTTCCGCGCGGATGCGATGCGTGAGGTGAACGCATTGCACCCGCACTGAATACCGACCCATTCATTTCTATGGGGCTGTTCACATGAGCGGTGATTTTCACGCATCACTTGTGCGTTGCGTGAAAATCGCAGCATGCTCCTCTTTGTGCATTTTTCACGTAACGCAGGCCCCATAGAAATGAATGGGGTTGCGTGAAAATCGCAAGCATCCGCAAGCAAGTGAATCACCATGGTAAAAGATCATGTGACGTACCATGTGATGACCGGAGTGACGTCACCAAAGGTCCTGTTCCTATAATTAATGCTCACCACAGGTCCTATTCAACAAAGGAGACAGAAGGAGATGTCGGGCCGCGATCAAGTGGACTAAGGTGAGTTAAATTATTTTATTTATTTTTTTAACCCCTCCAGCGCTAGTTTACTATGCATTCTGTATTCAGAATGCTATTATTTTCCCTTATAACCATGTTATAAGGGAAAATAATACAATCTACAGAACACCGATCCCAAGCCCGAACTTCTGTGAAGAAGTTCGGGTTTGGGTACCAAACATGCGTGATTTTTCTCGTGCGAGTGCAAAACGCATTACAATGTTTTGCACTCGCGCGGAAAAATCCCGGGTGTTCCCGCAACGCACCCGCACATTTTCCCGCAACGCCCGTGTGAAAGAGGCCTTACACTGCATACACAGTACCAGGCCATGATTAGCCATCACAGTACCATGATTGGCCACTACCATGTGATTTAAATCTAAACAAAGGACTAGAGACTGAGGAAGCAAAGATTCTTATTTCTCTTATAGTGGGCATGGTATAGGGGTTTTTCCGAATAAAAAAAAAAAAACTTGAAGAGCTGCATTTGACAAGCAGAAATGAGAACACTTAGAACTACAAATTTGACCACATAAAGATGCGCAAATACAGTTTCAATCATTTGTCATGTGATCTCAATGTATTTCATGCAAATATTGGACACGGGATATATACCAGTAAATAATACTATAATGGTAATGTGGAATAAATAATCACATACAGTACGCTTGTAAGTAAGGCAACTTTCACACTAGCGTTTTGGCTTTCCGTTTCTGAGATCCGTCATGGGCTCTCAAAAGCGGTCCAAAAACGGATTAGTTTTGCCCTAATGCATTCTGAATGGAAAAGGATCCGCTCAGAATGCATCAGTTTGCCTCCGTTCAGTCACCATTCAGCTCTGGAGGCGGACACCAAAACGCTGCAGCGTTTTTTCTGTTTGCGATGTGGTGCGGAGCAAGATGCAATAGAAAACGGATCCGTCCCCCATTGACTTTCAATGGTGTTCAAGACGGATCCGTCATGGCTATAGGAGACATAATACAACTGGATCTGCTCATGACGGATGCATGGGGTTGTATTATGGTAACGGAAGCGTTTTTGAAGATCCATGATGGATCCGCAGAAAACGCTAATGTGAAAGTAGTATAAGGCTATTTGCACACTAGTGTTAAAATCTTCTGGAAGACTGTTCCGGCAGAGGAAAAGGCCAAAGCACGGTCAGGCCCCATTGACTATAATAGGACCTGGTGGAGATCCAGCCTCTTTCCAGCATTAGTGCTGGGACTCAGCAGGACAAAAACAGTGCAGCGTTTTTGTCTGGCCAAATCCCGGTGCTAATGCTGGAAACTGGCCAGATCCCATTATAATCTATGAGCTCCAGCAGGGAAAGGCAGTACCCGGCTATTCTGGATATGATGAATTCCGGCAGGCTGTTCCTCTGATGGAAGATTCTAACGCTAGTGTGAAACTAGCCTATATCCACCTGCAGATAGGACAACAGAGATACTTACTGTTTGTATGGGTCGTGCCAGGGTAAAGCCAGCCAGTCCCCATGCATTTCATGCATGTAATCCACCATGTCTTCTGCACTTCTATCCGAGGAGATAAATACAATTTCAAACTGTGTCGGCTGGTCTGCTTCTTCCACCAGCTCAGTGTAAAAGTCACACAATACCGGGGTAAAGTCCTTGCAGGAAGAACACCAAGCAGCTGAGAAATATAATCCAACTATTTTATTTTGTAAAGCCACCTCAGGATCCACCTTTTCTCCATCCTTGTTAACCAGGGTACGTCCAATGAATATATCCATTCTAGTTAGATGGACAGAATAACAGTGGAGTTTGTTATTTTGACCACTGATCCCTATTGCTCTCAACAAGTGCTGACAGGGATGTATAAATACTCATTTCTTCTAATTCCTTTTAATCCCATTCCGATATAGCCCTTTGCGGCACATCGCCTGCTGCCATCTGTTCTTCTGCTGCTACAGAGCTGCCCACTGTATAAGAAGAGTGTCAGACATAGATATTTTAGTTTTTGAGTGTGTAGTGTTATTGCTTTGCTTATTGCCATGTAATAAAATTCTCTAAAAACACAGCACTAGTTAGGGTTCAGTTTACCTGATTCACGCTTTTGCCAGTTCTCAGTGTAGTGAGGCAGGGAGTCACTTCTGCTAATTTCTTTCCTATACATTCATACTTACAGTGACATATCTCCTTGCTTGTCTTTTCACTTGTTTGATTTACTGTTACTAGGTTGTCGAGAGATTACATTTTGAAAGGCTCCACCTCGCCCTAGATAAGATTTGTGGATCATAGATCTCTCATAGTCCTGCATATTGCTGCCACCTATTGGAAATTGGAGAAATCTATGGTACAGAATGCAGTTTATGCAGGTTCCAGGTGCTTGGGCATGCTTTCTTCTTAAGTATGTAAAAAATGAAAGTATTTGCTTAAAGGGGTTTTCGGGGATAAAACTTTTATGTTCCACTAGCTGAAGGACCCGGCTTCGCTCGGGTATATTTAATCTATTTCATTTAATGTTTGTATGTGTCGTTAAAAGATATCAACACTATCCACTATAACAGTGACATCTACAGCACCCCGCTCCCAAAACAGTGACCCCCCCCCTCCACAGTGCCCCGTCCCTTAAAATTGGACCTCCACAGCAGCCCACCCCCTTAACTTTGACCTTTACAGCAGCCTTCCCCTTTAACAGTGACTTTCACTGCATACCACCCCCTTGACAGTGACCTCCACAGGGGCCCGCCCCCTTAACAGTGGCCTTTACTGGATCAGGGGCGTGTCCATTTGAACAGCTCACTCTAAGGCCTCTTTCCCACGGGCGTGTGAGTGCACAGACCGTGGGGCAGTCGCAGTGGATTGCGGACCCATTCACTTTAATGGGTCCGCGATTCGGCTGTTCCGCAAAAAGATAGGACATGTTCTATCTTTTTGCGGAACGGAAGTACTGGACGAAACCCCACGGAAGCACTCCGTAGTGCTTCCGTTCCGTGGTTCCGTCCCGCACCATTCCGCATCTCCGAATTTGCGGACCCAATGAAGTGAATGGGTCCGCATCCGTGATGCGGAATGCCCACGGAACGACACCCGTGTATTGCGGATCCGCAAATGCGGTCCGCCATACGGCAACGGGGCGCACACGCCCATGGGAAAGAGGCCTAAGACAGTAGCACTGTATTGTCCGAGTGTGAGCTGCAGGGAAAAAGTCACCCTCCCTCCCTTTCACCCCTGCAGCTGACAGAAATGGATTTTTACCTTCATTTCTTCAATCCCCGTTGGCTCAGGTGTGGGAGGGCTCATGGCCTAACCAGATCAGGGGGCTTAGCGGAACCTGGGGGCGGGGTTTTTAAGTCTTTTGAGGGTGGACACATTGTGGCAGGGGGCGTGTCTGGGCTCCTTCCTGCAAGAGTGACGCCCCTCTGGGCACCTTACTGGCTCATTTGCATACCAAATAAACTGGATTTTTCAGAGGATAAAAACATCTATTGCTGTAACAAAGGCACATCTTGAAATAAGGTACTAAGTGCTATTAGGCCATGGCTTTACTGCAACAGCGATTATTTTGGTGACAGATTTCCTTAAAGCTCTCCTACAGCAGTGAAAATAAGAGGCTGGGTTGTTATGGAAACCTGGAGTAAAATTGTGTATGTGGAGACTGGAGGACCTGTGAGCTTCTATTGGCTGATAAGGGTCATGTGACCAAGCTTCTATTGGCTAATGGATTTTTTGGGAATATCTCAGGAATGGTACGTCCTAGAGAGCTGAGTCTAAAACCTTCCCGGACACCTGATGTACCTGTGTGCCAAATTTCGTGATTGTAAATGCGATGGTGCGAATTCCTTTAGCGGACATACACACACACACATACAGTCAGCTTTATATATTAGAGGATTAAACATGCCCTGGCCATACTACCATATATCTAATATGGTTGTATTACCAATACTGCTCTGTTTGCTCAATTTGCAAACCAGTCATGTTCTGGTTTGACATGGTTTGTTGTCTTCTTGACATCACGTCGATGGGTCACATACACCCCCCCCCCCCCCAAGCTGCACTGCCCGTCAATGTGAAGTCAGCATTGAGGGGCAGAGTCAGGGAGAGGCTGCCTCTGTGTATGTACACGCCCCACTCCTGTGTCCACGGTCCTGCACCGCCTTGCCCCGTCTCTATTGATGCCCCTTCACGGCCTCCTCCGCCTCCCTCCTCATCTCCTCATCCTTGACTTGTCCCCACTGTGTATTAGCATTCTGTAGGATGCCGCTCGGCTGAGTTATGTGTGTTTCTCAGCTTTCTCTGTGTCCATAGGATGCAGAGACAGCTGATTGTAATAATGAAGTAGGGAGCCATCTGCTCCCCGCTTCACCATTCATTTATGCAGCCGGCACTCCCCAGCAGCAGCACAAATGTACTGTCACACATCGCGCTTCTGCTGTGTAGTAAGAGGAGCGCACAGCTAATTCCCAACCGGCACCGCTCCTTCTACACAGCCCAGCAGCGCAATGTGTGACAGTACATTGTGCTGCTGCTGGGGAACTCCGGCTGCATAGGTGAATGGTGAAGCGGGGAGCAGATGGCTCCCTACTTCACTATTACAATCAGCTGTCTCTGCATACTATGGACACAGAGACAGCTGAGAGAGACATATAGCTTAGCCAAGCAGCATCCAACAGAGTGCTAATACACAATGGGGACAAGTCAAGGATGATGGGGGAGGTGGAGGAGGCAGTAAAGGGGCATCTTTGGAGACGGGGAAAGGCAGTGCAGGGCCTTGGACACAGGAGAGGGGCGTGCACATACACAAAGGCAGCCCCTCCCTAGCTGTGCCCCTCAATGCTGACATAACATTGACGGGCAATCCAACTCAGGAAGGGGGAAAAGCAAGTGACCAGTCCACATGATGTCAGCAAGACAACAAACCAAGTCACATGGCTGGTTTGTAAAGTGAGCGGACAGAGAAGAATAGGTAATACAACCATATTAGATATATTTTATGTAAGGGGTCGCTCTCTCTCAGGGGGTCGCAATCACAGACTTCTCCTCTGACAACTTGGTTCAAGTTCAAAAGGTGCTTTATTTTGGCACTTCAGCACCATCACACACATAAACATCGAAAATAAACACCTGCCCGTCTGGGCTCTACCTAATACAAGTGTTGTCTCTACCTCATCTATAGAGCGTCGTTCACACACGGGATTAGATCCGGCTTCCTCAGCCATATACGGTCCAGCAGCCTCCAGGCTGTCACCACACCAGCAACCTTGGGGTGGGGAGACAGTCGAGAAGTCCTGCCGACTCTGAACATGCGGCCCTCCTGGCTGAGACCATACAGAGCCTCTCAGGCTCCCCTCTTTCTCAGTCTGACACACAGAGGGTTGGTTTTATCCCTCCTTGATTGCAGCAGCAGGCCTCACCTGCAATCACCTCCAGCAAAAGACAATACATGTAGTGGAAGGGTGTGGACTGGCAGATCCCACTACCAAACCTACTCCCCAGTCCACATGAAATCTAGCCCAGAACAACATCTAGACAAAACTGTCTCAGCAAATTACACTTTTCTGAAACCACTGCAGCTTTCAGGATTTCAGTAGGGTTGAGCGAACCCGAACTGTAAAGTTCGGGTTCGTACTGAACTTTAGGATTTTTGGACCCCGGACCCGAACTCGAACATTTCAGTAAAAGTTTGGGTTCGGGTTCGGTGTTCGGCGCTTTCTTGGCGCTTTTTGAAAGGCTGCAGAGCAGCCAATCAACAAGCGGTTAGTAGCCTACTAATGGCATGGCTGTGATTGGCCAGTGTAGCATGTGACCCAGCCTCTATATAAGCTGGAGTCACGTAGCGCTGCAAGTAACTCTGTTGTGCTTACTGTAGGGAGAGGATGCTGCTGGTGATTTCAGGGAGAGAATAGGAGAGACTCTTTGCTCAAAATCTGAATCTAACTCAGCGATCTAAATACATTGTGTTTTGTGGGTGCAGGGCGCCATTTTTTTTATCCTGCCCTGAGCCCAGTGACCGAAAAAAAAAAATAACTTTAATAAGTCAGTTAGGTGGGCGGCGAAGGCGGCCATTTTATGCAATCTCAGTGCACCAGCACTGCATCTGAGCTTTTGGGACATTAAAAATCTAAATTTTTTGGGCAATTTACAACATCTGGTGCATTTGCACGCTTAGTCAGTGTGAAATTTAAGCTAGAAATACAGTCATCATTTTCTGTGGTTTCAAAAACACACTTTTTTGCCAAAAAACACTATTTTCCTGATCTGCAAGTGTTAAATTCAAGTTTAATATATACAGCTTTCATATTCTGTTACCAAAAAAACACTTTTTTGGCAATATACAACATCTGGATTAGTCAGTATGCAAATTTAAGCTAGAAATAGAGCCATCATTTTCCATGGTTTCAAAAAAACACTTTTTTGCCAAAAAACACTATTTTCCTGATCTGCAGGTGTTAAATTCAAGTTTAATATATACAGCTTTCATATTCTGTTACCAAAAAAACACTTTTTTGGCAATATACAACATCTGGATTAGACAGTGTGCAATTTAAGCTAGAAATACAGCCATCATTTTCTGGGGTTTTAAAAACACACTTTTTTGCCAAAAAACACAATTTTCCTGATCTGCAAGTGTTAAATTCAAGTTTAATATATACAGCTTTCTTATTCTGTTACCAAAAACACTTTTTTGGCAATATACAACATCTGGATTAGTCAGTGTGCAATTTAAGCTAGAAATACAGCCATCATTTTCTGTGGTTTTAAAAACAGACTTTTTTGCCAAAAACCACTATTTTCAGGCCTTGCAGCATCAGCACGTGTGAAATTACAGGCTTATATACTGCTGTCAAATTCCGTTATTAAACAAACAGCCGTTTGGGCAAAAAAAATTAAGTTGGCAGCCTATGATGCAGATGTCATTGTGAGAAACACCCTTTATACATTTGGGTTATATTCAGATATTTGAAATACCGCCATTTGGTGCACAAATCTTTAATTCAGGCCTCCTGTGGGTCAGGCCGTGTAAGATACACCCTTTAAATACAGGTGTTTGATTCAGGTATTTGAAATACAGCCATTTTGGGCAAACAAATCTTTAATTGAGACCTACTGTGGGTCAGGCCGTGTGAGATACACCCTTTAAATACAGGGGTTTTGTCACGGATGTAGTAGGGGAGAACAGCAAAAGACAACCAGAAGTAAGGGAAAAGAGACTAGGAATCACCGCTAGGGAAGGAAAAGGGTCACCACCTATAAAACCCTGCTCCTGGCCCTAACTCCTATCCGTATAGGCACCTCTCGATGGTGGAGATGCCCATACACAGGAACCTAGAAAACCCTGGTGGCCATCTGATGCCCTAATGGTAATGACAGGGCAGAGACATCCCGCTCCTTCCCTGGTGAAGAAACCAGCGTCTCGCTGAGGCCTAGTAAACAACAAAGGTGGGGGGCAATACAAAATACAACAATCTGAACACTTAACTTCTGAGGCTGATGGATGAACAGGACTTCAACTACAACCACACTCCAGCTCTTCCAAAAAGAAAATGATGCTATCCAGAGCAAGGAGTGATGGGTAAAGTCAGACTAAATAGGGGGAGGTAAAGGTCACATGATCCACACCTGAACAGGAGGTGTGGACATACAAACAACACACAGACAAAGTGAAACCAAAACCAAAAGAGGCTGTCAGATCACTAATGTGCAGATAATCTTTCAGACCTTCCAAAACCTGTCACCGTTGTGACAGGTTTAATTCAGGTATTTGAAATACAGCCATTTTGGGCAAAGAAATCTTTAATTGAGGCCTACTGTGGGTCAGGCCGTGTGAGATACACCCTTTACATACAGGGGTTTGATTCAGGTATTTGAAATACAGCCATTTTGGGCACAGAAATCTTTAATTGAGGCCTACTGTGGGTCAGGCCGTGTGAGATACACCCTTTACATACACTGGTTTGATTCAGGTATTTGAAATACAGCCATTTTGGGCAATCAAATCTTTAATTTAGGCCTACTGTGGGTCAGGCCGTGTGAGATACACCCTTTACATACAGGGGTTTGATTCAGGTACTTGAAATACAGCCATTTTGGGCAAACAAATCTTTAATTCAGGCCTACTGTGGGTCAGGCCATGTAAGAGACACCCTTTACATACAGGGGTTTGATTCAGGTATTTGAAATACTGCCATTTTGGGCAAACAAATCTTTAATTGAGGTCTACTGTGGGTTAGGCCTTGTGAGATACACCCTTTACATACAGGGGTTTGATTCAGGTATTTGAAATACAGCCATTTTGGGCAAAGAAATCTTTAATTGAGGCCTACTATGGGTCAGGCCATGTGAGATACACCCTGTATATACGGGGCTTATATTCTTTCATTAATAAAATACCCTTTTTGGGGCAAAATACACAATATTTCAGGCCTTGCAGCATCTTGATGTTTGAAATTCCTGGGTTATATACTGCTGCCATATAGAGTTATTAAACAAACACCCGTTTGGGCAAAAAAAAGTTTATTTGGCAGCCTTTG
Source organism: Bufo bufo (assembly GCF_905171765.1). Classification (NCBI taxonomy): domain Eukaryota; kingdom Metazoa; phylum Chordata; class Amphibia; order Anura; family Bufonidae; genus Bufo; species Bufo bufo. The sequence continues at coordinate 316,310,180 of NC_053390.1, forward strand.
CTGCATATGTCATTGTGAGATACACCCTTTATACATTTGGGTTATATTCAGATATTTGAAATACCGCCATTTGGTGCACAAATCTTTAATTCAGGCCTACTGTGGGTCAAGCCGTGTGAGATACACCCTTTACATACAGGGGTTTGATTCAGGTATTTGAAATTGAGGTATTTGAAATACAGCCAGTTAAATAAAAGGAGTTCTAGTGCTGAGTGTGATTTTGTGGGACTGATTGCAGGTGGCTGAGTGTGGTTAGAAGTAGAGATCCTTGAAAGTTAAGTTTTTGCATTTTAGTACTGCCATTTAAAACTTCTTTTTTTTCTCTGCTGGGTGTTGCCATTTAAACCCATTTTTTTTCTCTGCTTGATTAAGGGGAGTGGCCTGGGCAACCAGGTGCTATAAATTGAACCACTAGACTCTCTAGAGCCTGCTCTTCCTGAGGCTTGCTCTACTAAGTGGGCTTCTTATTAAGTGGAGTTGAAAAAAAGGAGTTTAAGAAAAGGAGTTGGAAACTAATGTTGGTTATAATTTCCTTGTGTGTTGTTGGCTTAATTCTAGGTAGTCCTCCAACTACAGCAGACAGGGTCTAATTCTAAATCATATTTACTGTTTTACTTTTTTACTGTTGTAATCCCCATTTAGTATGTGTTGCACAATTGACAACGTAGTCCAGTGCACATCTTGCATGATGTATGCAGTCCTGGAACAGCCGTTCAAGGGTGTACAGTCGTGGCCAAAAGTTTTGAGAATGACACAAATATTAGTTTTCACAAAGTTTGCTGCTAAACTGCTTTTAGATCTTTGTTTCAGTTGTTTCTGTGATGTAGTGAAATATAATTCCACGCACTTCATACGTTTCAAAGGCTTTTATCGACAATTACAAAGAGTCAGTATTTGCAGTGTTGGCCCTTCTTTTTCAGGACCTCTGCAATTCGACTGGGCATGCTCTCAATCAACTTCTGGGCCAATTCCTGACTGATAGCAACCCATTCTTTCATAATCACTTCTTGGAGTTTGTCAGAATTTGTGGGTTTTTGTTTGTCCACCCGCCTCTTGAGGATTGACCACAAGTTCTCAATGGGATTAAGATCTGGGGAGTTTCCAGGCCATGGACCCAGAATGTCAACGTTTTGGTCCCCGAGCCACTTAGTTATCACTTTTGCCTTATGGCACGGTGCTCCATCGTGCTGGAAAATGCATTGTTCTTCACCAAACTGTTGTTGGATTGTTGGAAGAAGTTGCTGTTGGAGGGTGTTTTGGTACCATTCTTTATTCATGGATGTGTTTTTGGGCAAAATTGTGAGTGAGCCCACTCCCTTGGATGAGAAACAACCCCACACATGAATGGTCTCAGGATTCTTTACTGTTGGCATGACACAGGACTGATGGTAGCGCTCACCTTTTCTTCTCCGGACAAGCCTTTTTCCAGATGCCCCAAACAATCGGAAAGAGGCTTCATCGGAGAATATGACTTTGCCCCAGTCCTCAGCAGTCCATTCACCATACTTTCTGCAGAAGATCAATCTGTCCCTGATGTTTTTTTTGGAGAGAAGTGGCTTCTTTGCTGCCCTTCTTGACACCAGGCCATCTTCCAAAAGTCTTCGCCTCACTGTGCGTGCAGATGCGCTCACACCTGCCTGCTGCCATTCCAGAGCAAGCTCTGCACTGGTGGCACTCCGATCCTGCAGCTGAATCCTCTTTAGGAGACGATCCTGGCGCTTGCTGGACTTTCTTGGACGCCCTGAAGCCTTCTTAACAAGAACCTCTTTCCTTGAAGTTCTTGATGATCCTATAAATTGTTGATTGAGGTGCAATCTTAGTAGCCACAATATCCTTGCCTGGGAAGCCATTTTTATGCAATGCAATGATGGCTGCACGCATTTATTTGCAGGTCACCATGGTTAACAATGGAAGAACAATGATTTCAAGCATCACCCTCCTTTTAACATGTCAAGTCTGCCATTTTAACCCAATCAGCCTGACATAATGATCTCCAGCCTTGTGCTCGTCAACATTCTCACCTGAGTTAACAAGACGATTACTGAAATGATCTCAGCAGGTCCTTTAATGATAGCAATGAAATGCAGTGGAAAGTTTTTTTTGGGATTAAGTTAATTTTCATGGCAAAGAAGGACTATGCAATTCATCTGATCACTCTTCATAACATTCTGGAGTATATGCAAATTGCTATTATAAAAACTTAAGCAGCAACTTTTCCAATTTCCAATATTTATGTAATTCTCAAAACTTTTGGCCACGACTGTATATCTTTGTTCAAGATGTGAGCAAATTACCCGTTTGGAATCGCTAATCGAGTCTCTAAACGGGCAAGTTGCAACACTGAGAGGCATTGACAATTTGCAAAAGAGTTTGCTTCTCACCGAGCAAGCACTCTTTGGGGTAGATGAGGGGGAGGGTGACAGAGAGGAGGCTGAGGAAAGTGAGGTAGCTAGCTGGGTAATAGTTAGAAAGCGGGGTAGAGGGAAGAGTGCCAGGTAGGCTAGCCCTGATCTGACACACCCCAACAAGTTTGCACATTTGGCAGATGAGGGGGATGTCAGTCCAGGGACAGCACTGCTGCAGCCGGACACTTCCTCTGCCAGTCAGGGGAATGTCAGCTCCAGTAAGCAGGGAACCAGGAGAGCAGGGCAGGCCAGACAGGTGCTGGTAGTGGGAGACTCCATTATAAGGGGAACAGATAGGGAAATCTGTCACAAAGACCGTGATCGCCGAACAGTGTGCTGTCTTCCTGGCGCTAGAGTTTGACACATCACGGATCGGGTTGAAAGATTACTGGGAGGGGCTGGAGAAGATACAGCGGTCATGGTCTATATCGGAACCAATGACAAAGTTAGAGGTAGGTGGAGAGTCCTTAATAATGATTTGAGGGATTTAGGTCAAAAGCTTAGGGCAAGGACCTCAAAGGTAGTATTTTCCGAAATACTGCCTGTACCACACAAGAAAGGCAGTGGGAGATTAGTGAGATTAACAAGTGGCTCAAGAACTGGTGTAGGAAAGAAGGGTTTGGGTTCCTGGAGAACTGGGCTGACTTCTCTATCAGCTACAGGCTCTATCGTAGGGACGGGCTGCACCTCAATGGGGAAGGGGCAGCTGTGCTGGGGAGAAAGATGGCTAGAAGGTTGGAGGAGTGTTTAAACTAGGGACTGGGGGGGAGGGTAATTACAATATAGGAGGGGAAGATAGTGCAGATAGAGACCGGGGGCCATTTAGTGCGACTGGGTGAGGAATGGAAGGAGGGACTAGAACAGTTCAGAAGGAAAGGTGTAGGGTAAAAAATATACATAAACCTCTCAAATGTATGTATACTAATGCCAGAAGCCTGACTAATAAAACTGGGGAGCTGGAATTAGTGATGTGTGAGGAGAACTATGACATAGTGGGAATAACTGAGACATGGCTGGATGATAGCTATGACTGGGCAGTTAATGTACAAGGTTAAAGTCTGTTTAGAAAGGATCGTCGAAACCGGAGAGGGGGAGGGGTCTGCCTTTATGTAAAGTCTTGTCTAAAGCCCACACTCCGTGAAGATATAAGTGAGGGACATGAACATGTGGAGTCACTGTGGGTAGAGATACATGGAGCTAAAAACAACAATAAATTACTAATAGGAGTTTACTATAAACCACCTAATATACCAGACTCCACAGAAAATCTACTACTAAACGAGATAGACATGGCGGCAAATCATAATGAGGTGGTTATTATGGGGGACTTCAACTACCCAGATATAGACTGGGAAACTGAATCTTGTATATCTCATAAGGGAAACAGGTTCTTGGCAATAACCAAAGACAATTACCTCTCCCAACTGGTTCAGGACCCGACTAGAGGGACGGCCATACTGGACTTAGTATCAACCAATAGGCCTGACAGAACAACAGACGTGCAGGTTGGTGGACACCTGGGAAATAGTGACCATAAAGTAATAACCTTCCAATTATCATTCAAAAGAGCGTTTCTACAGGGAGGAACAAAAATACCAAACTTCAAAAAAGCTAAATTTAGCCAACTAAGAGAGGCCATAGGCCTAACTAACTGGGACAAAGTCCTCAGAAATAAAAATACAGCCACAAAATGGGATATCTTTAAAAACATCCTAAAATCTCATTGTGAGAGGTACATACCGTATGGGAATAAAAGGTTAAGGAACAAAAAGAAACCAATGTGGATAAATAGAACTGTAAAGAAAGCAATAAATGACAAAAAGAAAGCATATAAATCACTAAAACAGGAGGGTCGCACGGAAGCACTGAAAAACTATAAGGAAAAAAATAGAACATGTAAAAAACTAATAAAAGCGGCCAAACTAGAGACCGAGAGATTAATTGCCAAAGAGAGTAAAACTAACCCTAAAATTAGTCGCAGAGAGCGACGAGGAAAAGCAAAGCTATTAAATATTTTTTTCTCCAATGTATTCACTGAGGAAAATAAACTGTCAGATGACATGCAGAATGTAAAAATAAATTCGCCATTAAAAGTGTCCTGTCTGACCCAGGAAGAAGTACATCAGCGACTTAAAAAGATTAAAATAGACAAATCGCCAGGACCGGATGGCATACACCCCCGTATCCTAAGGGAATTAAGTAATGTCATAGCCAGACCCTTATTGCTGATATTTGCGGACTCTATACTAACAGGGAATGTCCCACAGGATTGGCGCATGGCAAGTGTGGTGCCAATATTCAAAAAGGGTCCAAAAACAGATCCTGGAAACTATAGGCCGGTAAGTTTAACATCTGTTATGGGTAAACTGTTTGAAGGTTTTCTGAGAGATGCTATCTTAGAGCATCTCAACGGAAATAAGCAAATAACGCCATATCAGCATGGCTTTGTGAGGGATCGGTCATGCCAAACTAATTTAATCAGTTTCTATGAGGAGGTAAGGTCTAGACTTGACAGCGGCGAATCAATGGATGTCGTATATCTGGACTTCTCCAAAGCATTTGACACTGTACCAGATAAAAGGTTAGTATATAAAATGAGAATGCTCGGACTGGGAGAAAACGTCTGTATGTGGGTAAGTAACTGGCTCAATGATAGAAAGCAGAGGGTGGTTATCAACGGTACACACTTAGATTGGGTCACTGTCACTAGTGGGGTACCTCAGAGGTCAGTATTGGGCCCTATTCTCTTCAATATATTTATAAATGATCTTGTAGAAGGCTTGCATAGTAAAGTATAAATTTTCGCAGATGACACTAAACTGTGTAAAGTAATTTACACTGAAGAGGACAGTATACTACTACAGAGGAATCTGGATAGATTGGAGGCTTGGGCAGATAAGTGGCAGATGAGGTTTAACACTGACAAATGTAAAGTTATGCACATGGGAAGGAATAATGCAAGTCACCCGTACATACTAAATGGTAAAACACTCGGTAACACTGACATGGAAAAGGATCTAGGAATTTTAATAAACAGCAAACTAAGCTGCAAAGACCAGTGTCAGGCAGCTGCTGCCAAGGCCAATAAGATAATGGGTTGCATCAGAAGGGGCATAGATGCCCGTGATAAGAACATAGTCCTACCACTTTACAAATCGCTAGTCAGACCACACATGGAGTACTGTGTACAGTTCTGGGCTCCTGTAAACAAGGCAGACATAGCAGGGCTGGAGAGGGTCCAGAGGAGGGCAACTAAAGTAATAACTGGAATGGGGCAACTACAGTACCCTGAAAGATTATCAAAATTAGGGTTATTCACTTTAGAAAAAAGATGACTGAGGGGAGATCTAATTAATATGTATAAATATATCAGGGGTCAGTACAGAGATCTATCCCATCATCTATTTATCCCCAGGACTGTGACTGTGATGAGGGGACATCCTCTGCGTCTGGAGGAAAGAAGGTTTGTACACAAACATAGAAAAGGATTCTTTACGGTAAGAGCAGTGAGACTATGGAACTCTCTGCCTGAGGAGGTGGTGACGGTGAGTATAATAAAGGAATTCAAGAGGGGCCTGGATGTATTTCTGGAGCGTAATAATATTACAGGCTATAGCTACTAGAGAGGGGTCGTTGATCCAGGGAGTTATTCTGATTGCCTGATTGGAGTTAGGAAGGAATTTTTTATTCCCCTAAAGTGGGAAAATTGGCTTCTACCTCACAGGGTTTTTTTTTTTGCCTTCCTCTGGATCAACTTGCAGGATAACAGGCCGAACTGGATGGACAAATGTCTTTTTTCGGCCTTATGCACTATGTTACTATGTTACTATGTTACTAATTGAGGCCTACTGTGGGTCAGGCCGTGTGAGATACACCCTTTACATACAGGGGTTTGATTCAGGTATTTGAAATACAGCCAATTTGGGCAATCAAATCTTTAATTCAGGCCTACTGTGAGTCAGGCTGTGTGAGATACACCCTGTATATACAGGCCTTATATTCTTTCATTAATAAAACACCCTTCTTGGGGCAAAATACACAATATTTCAGGCCTTGGAGCATCTTTACGTTTGAAATTCCTGGGTTATATACATGTCATTGTGAGATACACCCTTTATACATTTGGGTTATATTCAGATATTTGAAATACCTCCATTTAGTGCACAAATCTTTAATTCAGGCCTACTGTGGGTCAGGCCGCGTGAGATACACCCGTTAAATAAAGGGGTTTGATTTCGGTATTTGAAATAAAGCCCTTTTGGGCAAACAAATCTTTAATTGAGGCCTACTGTGGGTCAGGCCGTGTGAGATACACCCTTTACATACAGGGGTTTGATTCAGGTATTTAAAATACAGCCATTTTGGGCAAACAAATCTTTAATTGAGGCCTACTGTGGGTCAGGCTGTGTGAGATACACCCTTTACATACAGGGGTTTGATTCAGGTACTTGAAATACAGCCATTTTGGGCAAACAAATCTTTAATTCAGGCCTACTGTGGGTCAGGCCGTGTGAGATACACCCTTTAAATACAGGGGTTTGATTCAGGTATTTAAAATACAGCCATTTTGGGCAAATAAATCTTTAATTGAGGTCTACTGTGGGTCAGGCCTTGTGAGATACACCCTTTACATACAGGGGTTTGTTTCAGGTATTTGAAATACAGCCATTTTGGGCAAAGAAATCTTTAATTGAGGCCTACTATGGGTCAGGCCGTGTGAGATACACCTTGTATATACGGGGCTTATATTCTTTCATTAATAAAACACCCTTTTTGGGGAAAAATACACAATATTTAAGGCCTTGCAGCGTCTTGACGTTTGAAATTCCTGTGTTATATACTGCTGCCATATAGAGTTATTAAACAAACACCCATTTGGGCAAAAAAAAGTTTATTTGGCAGCCTTTGCTGCATATGTCATTGTGAGATACACCCTTTATACATTTGGGTTATATTCAGATATTTGAAATACCGCCATTTGGTGCAAAAATCTTTAATTCAGGCCTACTGTGGGTCAGCCCTTGTGAGATACACCTTTTACATACAGGGGTTTGATTAAGGTATTTGAAATACAGCCATTTTGGGCAAAGAAATCTTTAATTGAGGCCTACTGTGGGTCAGGCCATGTGAGATACACCCTGTATATACAGGGCTTATATTCTTTCATTAATAAAATACCCTTCTGTGTTAAAATACACAATATTTCAGGCCTTGCAGCATCTTGACGTTTGAAATTCCTGGGTTATTTACTGCTGCCATATAGACTTATTAAACAAACACCCGTTTGGGCAAAAAAAGTTTATTTGGCAGCCTTTGCTGCATATGTCATGGTGGGATACACCCTTTATACATTTGGGTTATATTCAGATATTTGAAATACCGCCATTTGGTGCACAAATCTTTAATTCAGGCCTACTGTGGGTCAGGCCGTGTGAGATACACCCTTTACATACAGAGGTTTGATTCAGGTATTTGAAATACAGACATTTTGGGCAAGCAAATCTTTAATTGAGGCCTACTGTGGGTCAGGCTTTGTGAGATACACCCTTTACATACAGGGGTTTGATTCAGGTATTTGAAATACAGCCATTTTGGGCAATCAAATCTTTAATTCAGGCCTACTGTGGGTCAGGCCGTGTGAGATACACCCTGTATATAGAGGCCTTATATTCTTTCATTAATTAAACACCCTTCTTGGGGCAAAATACACAATATTTCAGGCCTTGGAGCATCTTTACGTTTGAAATTCCTGGGTTATATACTGCTGCCATATAGAGTTATTAAACAAACACCGGTTTGGGCAAAAAAAGTTTGTTTGGCAGCCTTTTCTGCACATGTCATTGTGAGATACCCCTTTATACATTTGGGTTATATTCAGATATTTGAAAAACCGCCATTTAGTGCACAAATCTTTCATTCAGGCCTACTGTGGGTCAGGCCGTGTGAGATACACCCGTTAAATAAAGGGGTTTGATTTCGGTATTTGAAATAAAGCCCCTTTGGGCAAACAAATCTTTAATTGAGGCCTACTGTGTGTAAGGCCGTGTGATTCAGGAGTTTGATTCAGGTATTTGAAATACAGCCATTTTGGGCAAACAAATCTTTAATTGAGGCCTACTGTGGGTCAGGCCGTTTGAGATACACCCTTTACATATAGGGGTTTGATTCAGGTATTTAAAATACAGCCATTTTGGGAAAACAAATCTTTAATTGAGGCCTACTGTGGGTCAGGCCGTGTGAGATACACCCTTTACATATAAGGGTTTGATTCAGGTATTTAAAATACAGCCATTTTGGGCAAACAAATCTTTAATTGAGGCCTACTGTGGGTCAGGCCGTGTGAGATACACCCTTTAAATACAGGGGTTTGATTCAGGTATTTTAAATACAGCCATTTTGGGCAAACAAATCTTTAATTGAGGCCTACTGTGGGTAAGGCCGTGTGAGATACACCCTTTACCTGTGTGATGTAAAACACGGATGCAGCATGGGAGCGTCTGATGAAAGACGCTAGGCTCCACCCCCCCTCCCTTGCCGCTTGCTAGCTACACGGCCGGTCCGCCTGCTCCTGCACGAGGTGTTTGCGGGGGGACGCTGATGGAGCTTTAGACGTCGCCTGGCTGGTCCGGTCTCCCTACCTGTGTAGTAGATGTTCCCTGCCTCCTTTGGTCCGTTTCTATGCTGCCGTCTCGGTGTGCCGCCGGAGATATCGACACTACGGCTGAAGTGGATAATCCGGCGCTGACTTCTGCTGGTTTGATGGGTCCCAGGGATCTGCTGCGGATCTGCTGTATGTCGACTCTGTGGTCATGCCTGGGGTGGTGAGTCGCTTGTTTGGAGGAGCAGAGGAGATTTTTTGCCCTCCCCCCCTCTCTGGATGGTTTTTGGAGGGTCTGGACGGTTTTAACTGTTTCTTAAGTGCCTTTGAGGGGTGCTGCTGGAGTCGAGCGGCCCCCTATTGTGGAGTACACCACTCTGAAGACCGGTTGGATGCCCCCTATTCTATAAAAAATTCACAGATATTGATAAAGTGGGTAAAAGAAGAAGTGGAGGAGATGTGAGGAAGAGGGAGGAAAGGAGAGGAGAGAGGGTGGAAGAATAAAAGGAAAGATAAAAGGAGAAAAAGAGAGGGCTGGAAGTTGGAGTGTGGAGAGTTAAATTTGGAGGGTGTTATTCAAAATTTATTAAGCACGTCTAGGTGGGGATTGAGCGCCTTGTTGAGCGTCTTTTGTGGGAGGAAGAAAGTAACAAGTTAATAAGAGGGTAAGAAAGAAGGAAAAAAAAAAGGGGGGGAGATTAGATAACTAGACGGCTGTGGACTACGGAGTACAGCGATCGTTGTATTTATAATTATACCCCTATTGTAATTTGGATCTTGACCTTTGAATCTAACCCTCTGAAGAAAAAACCTTCCATACTACTATTTACAAGACTAACCCTTTATAACACCCCCAAACTCTCCCGGACTAACTAGGAATTAACTCGCTCGGAAGTAAATTAACCCTCTCAGTAAAGCTACAAAGGCTTGTACATGGTCTGTTGAAGTTGCGACCTTTCCTTCTCTCCCCACCTTGACTAAAACGGGGTCGGACTGCTGGACATTGATTGCTGCTTGGGAATTAATGTATATGACAACTCTGGACACTATGATAATGTTTATAGTTTGATTGCTGGACTTTTTTTTTTTTTTTTCCTTTTCTCCCCTTTGCCCTTCTAGTATTAAAACCCTGCCTTTCAAATAACCTACTTTCTCCCAGCTGTAGTATACGGGTGTGTTGAATTGGATGGGTGGTTATAGTAGGTTGTTGTATGTTATAGACTTAACTCTACACCTGTATTTATGAGAGAACGGTCGGGAAGGGTTGTGATTGTGCTTGAATAAGTGAGAGGAGGATAAGAGGGAGGGGGGAAGGGAAAGATAAGGAAAAAAGGTAGTGGAGGAGGTAGTGAGGAAGAGGAAAGGGGAGGAAGGAGTACTGGAAAGGGAAAGAAAGAGATAACAGTAAGTTTAAAAATGCCCCCTACAAAAAAGGAGGAACAACGTGGCACTACTGGTGGTAGTGGTAGGAGGTCAGTGACAGGACTAGAGACTGGGCCGAAACAACAGGGCTTAAGTAAATTTCTGGTTCCAAACTCCCCAGGTTCTAGCCCCCTACAGAAAGAAAAAAATATAGAGGTAGAGTTCCATGTTCTGACCCAGGAGAATGGATCCTCGGGTGGAGTAGGTGAGCGGGGATGTCACGAGTTGTAGGTCCCAGGAGAGACCACCGCGTCGTCAAGCAATAAACAAACGGAAATCCGGTATAGACACATAAGAGTTTATTGCACAACAAAAACCAGGGAAGGCAGCACAGACAAAACATGAGCTCTATGTACCGTCAGCACAGTGGGAGAAAACCTCCACTGCGCCACTGTCTAGTAATACTCCAGAGGGGCGTGACTAAGCAACTCCTGGTATTCACTAGGGCCCCCGATGGTAGGGTTAGACTTTGCAGCAGGAAGTTGCCAGGGTCCACTCTGGAGTGTGAACTAGACAGTGACAGCAGGAACGAATGGACAACAGGTACCAGAAGGTACCGACGGCACATAGGCATACATAACAGACAGGCAAATACAAACAGGGCAACTTATAACACAAGCAGGAGTACATAGCAAGGAAACAGGAGTGACAAGGAGCAGAGAAGGACTTGCTCCACCAGTGGTATACTGCGTGGCCTTGCGCATAGCACTCTGCAGCTAGGCGCGCTGCAGCAAGGGCTTGCTGAACCGAGACATAAGAATACACACAAGGTAACTAAAAATACAAGCAGGAGTTCACGCAAGGGAGCAGGAGTGACAATGAGCAGAGAAGGACTTGCTCCACCAGTGGTATACTGCGTGGCCTTGCGCATAGCACTCTGCAGCTAGGCGCTTGCTGAACCGAGACATATGAATACACACAAAGTAACTAAAACATAACTGGCAGAACAGATAACAGAAAGACAGGAAAGAGGACGTCAAAGAGGACAGGAATGAACAAGTAGGGAAACCCACAGAGCACAGACAGACAGACACGGATCGCATGGGTCAGCAGCATGGGAGAGAGAGTACAAACCAGGAGCAGGACAAGACAACACACACCAGGAGAGCAGACACAGAACTGAGGAAACCTCAGCCTTATATACAGGTTCCATGGGTGCAGCAGAGAAGCCACACCCATGGAGCAGACAGAGGATTAACTCCTAATAGGCACACAGAGGAGTTAACCCATAAGGAATCAAAAAACACACAGGAACAAAACTTCAGCGAGGAGCGCCGAACGAGCAAGGACGGAAGGTCACAGCCAGAGATAGTGGCTGTGACAGGGGATCCACTGTAGTATTTACAAAGATAGACGTAAAAATGATGAAGGACATATTTTGCACTCTCGAGGATGGAGAATGTAGTGGGGAATATAGTGATACAGATCGGGGCAGTGCAAACCGATGTCAGTGTAATACGGGATGAGATGGAGAAAATAAGGCAGCGATTGCACGAGATGGAAAAAAGGATTCCTGCTCTGGAGCTCTCTGTTCAGAACCTAGAGAAGCAGGTCGTATCTTTAAAACAGATGAATAGCAAGATGGAACAAAAAGTAACAAATCAAGAAGATAGAACGAGAAGAATGAATATAAGATGTGTAGGGATCCCAGAATGGGCAGAAGGGGATAATTGTACCGAATTTATGGAGAGATGGATAAAGGAGAATTGTAGAGAGGGCACCCTTTCCCCTCTGTTCGCTATTGAGAGAGCACATAGGGTCCCCACAAAAAAAGGGCTACCAGGGGGATATCCCAGACATATGTTGTTTAAATGCTTACTTGCTAAGGATCGTGATACAATATTGTCTGATGCCCGAACTTACGAAAAATATCAGATACATGGCGAAAAGATAAGACTCTTCCCGGATTACTCAGCTGATACTAATGCACGTAGAAAAGAGTTTATAAGTGTTAAAAAGAGATTAAGGGAGGCAGGCTTGAAGTATAGTTTACTTTTTCCGGCAAAATTAAGGGTGGAACATAAAGGAAGGGTTGAATTCTTTCAGACGCCACTGGAGGTCAGCGAATGGGCGGATGGGTTGGGTCTCTGAGGGTGAGGTGTGAGGGGGGGATAAGGAGCAATATGCAAAGTAATGGAGTCGCCCCGACTGTTAAGAAAGCAGAGAGGGGGGCTATTCAGGGGAGGGGGAGGTAATTTGGAGAAGAGGGAGAGAGGGGACGGGATTTATTTTTTCCCTTTTTTTTTTTTTTGTTTCTTCCCTCTCTGCTAGATGGTTAGGATTCTTTCATTGAACGGGAGAGGTTTAAGAGAGAGAGAGTAAAGAGATATGCTATCCTTGAGTGGATGAAGAGGTTCTTGCCAGCCATCGTTTGCCTCCAAGAGACACACCTAGATAAAGAATCTTTAAGGTGGTTAGAGAAGAGATGGATAGTGGAAGGGTACCATTCGGTATACACTACTTATTCAAGAGGGGTCTCAATTCTGATACATGATAAGATCAAATTTGAGTGTGTTGCATATGAGGCTGACGACTGTGGTAGGTACCTCTTTTTGCAATGTAATATAGAAGGGGTTAAAATAGTAATTGCAAATATATATATTCCACCACCATATAAGCCAGATGTTTTGTATGAATTACATAGATTTATGTTGAACAGACAAGAATGTATAATGATAGAGATAGGAGACTATAATGCTGTAAAGGACCCACTCAAGGATAGAATGTCTAGCAGAGGGGGAAGAATACAAAATGTAGATTTGTTTAAATTGGTCTTGGAATTTGATTGGATAGATGTTTGGCGCTATCAGAACCCGGAAGAAACCATGTATTCTTGCTATTCTAAATCTCACCAAACATGGTCAAGAATAGATATGGTCTTGGGAAATAAAAATCTAATGTCTCAAAACAGGATTAAGATAAAGTATTTACCCATGGCTCTATCTGATCATAGTGCAGTGGTAATGGAACTGGATTTGAATAGAAAGAACAATCTCCCATTGTTCAAGTTTAACGCTCATTGGTTATCATTGATTTCAGATAAAGAGAGTATAATGGAGGAACAAAATTTTTTTTTTCCAGGAGAACAATAATTCCGCTAACAGATTGATAGTCTGGGATACCGCAAAGGCATACTTGAGAGGACTCTTGTTTAAAAAGGTGAACTACTGGAAAAAAAAGTAATAAGGAAAGAGGTAATGCACTGGAAAAGAAATTAGAAGAAGTAAGAATAGCATGTATAATGAATCCCACCGAACATAATAGGAAGGAATGGGAGGAGGAACAGGAAAAGTTAAAAATACATCAGCTAGGGAAAAGTAGGAAAGAATTGTTCTTCCAAGGGTTTCGGTTAGCTTCAGAGGGAGAAAAAGTTGGTAAAATTCTGGCAAGTATTGTAAAAAATCAAAGAGGGAAATCTTGGATAGGGGCAATCAGAGATAATAGGGATGAAAGAATTAGTTCACCGGAAGGAGTTAAAAAAGTTTTTATGGATTATTTCCGGGAACTTTACAAATCTAGGGTACAATATTCAAAAACAGAGTTTGACTCATATTTAGACCAGATTGTCTGGAGAAAGATATCCCAGGCCCAAAAGGAATACTTGGATAAAGAAATATCAACTTCAGAAATTAACGAGGTTCTGGGTAAGGTGAATCCCGCAAAAACACCAGGGTGTGACGGACTCCCCTTTGAAATATATAAGACCTTTGCCCAGGTGTTAACACCTGAATTAAAAATAACATTGGATGAGGCACAAAAAATAGGGGATTTACCAGACTCCATTAAAGAGGCAATTATTACATTAATTCCAAAAAAGGGCATAGAACAATTAGACCCCGGGTCATATAGACCAATATCCTTGTTAAACATGGATGTTAAAATTCTGGCAAAAGTCCTGGCAGGGAGGCTCTCTAAGGTGATTAAAGGTATAATCCATGAAGATCAGACTGGCTTTATACCCGGCAGAACTATATATTTAAATATAAGAAGGTTGTACCTTAATATTGAGGCTAATAGAACAGAAACTGGTGAGAAAGCTATACTCTCATTGGATGCTCAAAAGGCATTTAATTGTATTGAATGGGAGTATTTATGGGCAGTTTTACAAAGGGTCGGCATAGGGGAGGGATTTATAAGATGGATTCAGCTTATATATTCCAACCCGAGGGCTAGGGTGATGGTGGATGGGAGCCTGTCCCTGCCTCTTGCCCTTTATCGGGGCACTAGGCAGGAATGCCCTCTCTCCCCATTACTATTTGCTATAGCGAGTATAATAAGAAATGATAGGGAGTTTAAAGGGTTTCAATATGCGGAAGGAGACGAAAAATAATTAATGTATGCCGACGATATTTTACTATTTATGCACAATACTGGGGATCAGTTTAGTAGAGTAATAGATAAAATAGATAAGTTTAGTTCTTTTTCTGGTTTAAATATTAATTGGGGGAAATCCCATATGATGCTACTGGGAGACGGGCAATCACAGAGGGACTCAAGGGTGCATGTGCTTGAGAAACACGAGAGTTTCAAATATTTAGGTATACAAATTTCCGTCAATATAGAAGAATATGAAAAATTAAATGTACTTCCCGTAATAAAAGAACTTAGAACTAAAATACATATTTGGAAAAGATTACCACTCTTAATTCAAGGTCGGGTAAACCTAATAAAAATGATTTTTCTTCCAAAAATACTTTATGTTTTACAAAATGCCCCAATAAGACTGCCGCAGAAGATTTTTAGATTATTGGATCGCCTAATGGGGGACTTTATTTGGAAAGGTGCTATCCCTAGGATAAAAAAAGAAGTGCTTCAGCTCCCAGTAAGAGAGGGTGGTTTGGCGGTCCCTAATTGGTTTCTATATTATTTAATAACACAATATAGTCAGATAAGAGGTAGTTTGAACGGTTTACTGGGAAGACAGGAATTAAATAAAATGGGTTGGAGAGGGGAATGGAATCACCTAGAGGTATTGGAATCTGGTACACTAGGGAAAAATATTATAGGAAATAGAATATTAAATTCACTGGACTACATATGGGTGCAGATTAAAAAAATATTGGAGATTAAAGGTTTTTTGCAATATACACTTATTTGGAAAAAAATTCATTTAAAGGAATTGCAAACGATTAGGAGTTACATCGACTGGGAAAAAAAGGGGATGAAATATCTAGGTCAAGTATTTGAAGAAGATAAGCTGAAGGACTTTAATACACTCGCTAGGGAGTTTGGGATCCCCAAAAGGATATTTATAAATACCTCCAGCTTAGGAATGCTCTGAGAACAGTGGTACATGTAGATAAATATAGAAAGGAACAATCAGATAGAATATATAAATTCACTAATGGAGGAGAAAAAAGAGGAATAACGCCAAAAAGATATGGGATATTGATGGAGGGAAAGAAAGAACGGATTACAATACTTGCTAGAAAAAAATGGGAAAAAGAACTTCCGTTTTTCTTTACGGAAGAGAAATGGAAAGATGCTCTCAGAAGTTATGCTATGGTGTCGGATAGGGGTTCACAAAAAATATCACAGTTTTTTATAGTACATAGATTACATCGATCTCCTATGATACAAAAAAAAAATGGGTGTGAGAACCTCAGATAAGTGCCCAAAATGTAGGGGAGAGAATGCAGATCTTATACACTGTTTTGGGAGATGCCCCAGACTTTTTAGATATTGGAAAGAGATAGCAGAGATTGTACTACAGGGTGGGCCATTTATATGGATACACCTTAATAAAATGGGAATGGTTGGTGATATTAACTTCCTGTTTGTGGCACATTAGTATATGTGAGGGGGGAAACTTTTCAAGATGGGTGGTGACCATGGTGGCCATTTTGAAGTCGGCCATTTTGAATCCAACTTTTGTTTTTTCAATAGGAAGAGGGTCATTTGACACATCAATTATTGGGAATTTCACAAGAAAAACAATGGTGTGCTTGGTTTTAACGTAACTTTATTCTTTCATGAGTTATTTACAAGTTTCTGACCACTTACAAAATGTGTTCAATGTGCTGCCCATTGTGTTGGATTGTCAATGCAACCCTTTTCTCACACTCTTCACACACTGATAGCAACACCGCAGGAGAAATGCTAGCACAGGCTTCCAGTATCCGTAGTTTCAGGTGCTGCACATCTCGTATCATCTGAAGGCAATCGTCTATGCTGTGAAGATACGAGATGTGCAGCACCTGAAACTACGGAAAATGGAAGCCTGTGCTAGCATTTCTCCTGTGGTGCTGCTATCAGTGTGTGAAGAGTGGGAGAAGAGGGTTGCATTGACAATCCAACACAATGGGCAGCACATTGAACACATTTTATATGGTCATAAACTTGTAAATAACTCATGAAAGAATAAAGTTACATTAAAACCAAGCACATCATTGTTTTTCTTGTGAAATTCCCAATAAGTTTGATGTGTCACATGACCCTCTTCCTATTGAAAAAACAAAAGTTGGATTCAAAATGGCCGACTTCAAAATGGCCACCATGGTCACCACCCATCTTGAAAAGTTTCCCCCCTCACATATACTAATGTGCCACAAACAGGAAGTTAATATCACCAACCATTCCCATTTTATTAAGGTGTATCCATATAAATGGCCCACCCTGTAGTATTCTTGGATGTTCAGGTTCTTGAAGATCCAGAAGTTTGCATATCGGGAGCAACTGAACATCTGAAATTAAAGAAAGAAGTACGATTGGTTCTGGGTAAAGTACTATTTCAAGCTAGACTCCTTATACTTAGGAAATGGGTAAAGGAAGACCCGCCTACAGTGGCGAGAAGCAGTCGTTAACCTTATTAAAATTCAACGGGTGACTGAGAGCTATACTAAAAATTCTGAAGAAATGGATGAGATATGGAAAAAATGGCCATAATAGGTCTGGAACTTTTTTAATTTATTTTTTGCCCAGTTCCTCCCTCTAAGGGGTGGTGAATGGGTATTCGGGTGATAAGGAATAAGGATAATATTTACTAAAGTTGTAATACAGATTTTTGTATTGTAGTATTGATGTGATTTGTGTATACGTTTTCAAAAAGAAAAGAATAAAGATTAAAAAAAAAAAAAAAGATATACACCCTTTACATACAGGGGTTTGTTTCAGGTATTTGAAATACAGCCATTTTGGGCAAACAAATCTTTAATTCAGGCCTACTGTGGGTCCGGCCGTGTGAGATACAGCCTTTAAATACAGGGGTTTGATTCAGGTATTTGAAATACTGCCATTTTGGGCAAACAAATCTTTAATTGAGGCCTACTGTGGGTCAGGCCGTGTGGGATGCACCCTTTACATACAGGGGTTTGATTCAGGTATTTGAAATACAGCCATTTTGGGCAAAGAAATCTTTAATTGAGGCCTACTATGGGTCAGGCCGTGTGAGATACACCCTGTATATACGGGGCTTATATTCTTTCATTAATAAAACACCCTTTTTGGGGCAAAATACACAATATTTCAGGCCTTGCAGCATCTTGACGTTTGAAATTCCTGGGTTATATACTGCTGCCATATAGAGTTATTAAACAAACACCCGTTTGGGCAAAAAAAGTTTATTTGGCAGCCTTTTCTGCATATGTCATTGTGAGATACACCCTTTATACATTTAAGTTATATTCAGATATTTGAAATACAGCCATTTGGTGCACAAATCTTTAATTCAGGCCTACTGTGGGTCAGGCCGTGTGATATACACCCTTTACATACAGGAGTTTGATTCAGGTATTTGAAATACAGCCATTTTGGGCAAAGAAATCTTTAATTGAGGCCTACTGTGGATCAGGCCGTGTGAGATACACCCTTTACATACAGGGGTTTGATTCAGGTATTTGAAATACAGCCATTTTGGGCAAACAAATCTTTAATTGAGGCCTACTGTGGGTCAGGCCGTGTAAAATACACCCTTTACATACTGTCGTTATATTCTACTATTAATTAAACACCCATTTAGGGCAAGATCCTAAATTCGAGAAATATGAGGAGAGCGTCAAATAAGGGACTTGGCCCAGGCCGTGGTGCTGCTGGTGGAGCTCCGGTTGCAGGGAGAGGACGTGGTTGATCTGTGCCAGCTACACGCACAAGTGAAAACCCTTCCTCAGGTGCGAGTAGGCAACAGAACCTGCAGCGGTATTTGGTCGGGCCTAATGCGGCTCTACAAATGGTGAGGCCTGAACAAGTACAGGCGATACTAGATTGGGTTGCTGACAGTGGATCCAGTTCCTTCACATTGTCTCCCACCCAGTCTCCTGCTGAAAGACCACAATTGGCACCTGCAGCTGATGTCAATCAGTCTTTCACCTCACCACCTTGCAAATCAGCCAAGCAGTCTGAGCCCCAAGTCATGCAGCAGTCTCTTCTGCTTTTTGATGACTCTGTTAGCAGGATTTCCCAGGGCCATCCACCTAGCCCTGCCCCAGAAGGGGAAGAGATTGAGTGCACCGATGCCCAACCACTTATCTTTCAAAATGAATACATGGGAGGACCATCGCAGCACGTCTCGGATGATGACGAAACACAGGTGCCAACTGCTGGGGCTTTCGAAAGTGTGCAGACCGACAATGAAGGCAGGGGTGAAGACTGGGTGGAAGATGATGTGGAGGACGATGAGGTCCTCGACCCCACATGGAATCAAGGTCATGCGAGTGACCTATGTAGTTCGGAGGAAGAGGCGGTGGTCGCACAGAGCCACCAGCACAGCAGAAGAGGAAGCAGGGTGCAAAAGCGGAGCGGCCGTCCTCTAGACAGTACGCCTCCTACTGCCCACCGCAGTAAAGGACCGAGCACACCAAAGCCAGCTCCAAGGAGTTCCCTGGCGTGGCAGTTCTTCAGACAATGTGCTGACGACAAGACATGAGTGGTTTGCACGCTGCGCAATCAGAGACTGAAGCGAGGCATAAACGTTCTCAACCTGAGCACAACCTGCATGACCAGGCATTTAAGTGCAAAGCACGAGCTGCAGTGGAGTAGACACCTCAAAAACCAAGAAAGGTCTCTGGCTCCTCCTGCTTCCTCTTGTGCTGCAGTTTCGGCCTCTTCATCCACCTCTGGAGTGACAGTGCCACCTGCCACCCCGCAAACAGAGGATCTGCCAGCAACACCTGGGTCACCAAGCATCTCCACAATGTCCCGCGGAAGCGTTCAGCTCTCTATATCCCAAACACTGGAGAGGAAGAGGAAGTACCCCCCTTCCCACCCGCGATCCCTAGCCCTGAATGCCAGCATTTCTAAATTACTGGCCTTTAAAATGCTGTCATTCCGTCTGGTGGAGACGGATAGTTTTAAAGGCCTTATGGTGGTGGCTGTCCCACAGTACGTCGTGCCCAGCCGCCACTACTTTCCAGGAGAGCCATCCCTTCCCTTCACAACCAATTAGGGGACAAAATCAGGTGTGCTCTGCGTAACGCCCTCTGTGGCAAGGTGCACCTGACTACGGATACGTGGACCAGTAAGCACAGTCAGGGACGTTATATCTCCATAACAGCACACTGGGTAAATGCAGTGGCGGCTGGCCCTGAGGCGGATAGCAGTTTGGCGCGTGTCCTTCCACCACTGAGGATTGCAGGGCGCTTCAGTTTGCCTCCTGTTGCTTCCTCCTCCTACTCTGCTTCCTCATCCTCTACCAGCTCCTCATCCGGTCAGCGTAACACCTTCACCACCAACTTCAGCACAGCCAGGGGTAAACGACATCAGGCCGTTTTAAAACTTATCTGTTTAGGGGACAAACCCCACACCACGCAGGAGCTGTGGACGGGCCTTGAACAACAGACGGATGAGTGGTTTGTGCCAGTCAGCCTCAAGCCCGGCCTGGTGGTGTGCAAAAATGGGCGAAATCTCTTAGCAGCTCTGGGACTAGCCGGTTTGACGCACATCCCTTGCGCATGTGCTGAATTTGGTGGTGCAGAGAATCCTTAAAAATTACCCCGATATGTCAGAGCTGCTGCATAAAGTGCGGGCCATCTGTGCGCGCTTTCGGCGTTCTCACCCTGCTGCTCGCCTATCAGCGCTGCAGCGTAACTTCGGCCTTCCCGTGCCCACAAGGTGGAACTCCACCTTGCACATCCTGGCCAGACTGTGCGAGCAGCAGCAGGCGATAGTGGAGTTTCAGCTGCAGCACGCACGGGTGACTCGCTCGGCGGAAAAGCACCACTTCACCACCAATGACTGGGCCTTCATGCGAGATCTGTGTTCCTTGTTGCGCTGTTTCGAGTATTCCACCAACATGGCCAGTGCCGATAACGCCGTTCTCAGCATTACTATCCCACTTCTATGCCTCCTTAAAAAAACGCTCCTGGTGATGATGGAAGAGGATGTGTCACATATTGTACTTCATGACATGGAAAAATTTGCAAATTTAAAAGTTTCAGTTTCTCTACTTCTGTAATACATAGTAATACCCCCAAAAACTGTGATGACTTTACATTCCCCATATGTCTACTTCATGTTTGAATTATTTTGGGAATGATATTTTATTTTTTGGGGATGTTACAAGACTTAGAAGTTTAGAAGCAAATCTTTAAATTTTTCAGAAATTTACAAAAACCCAATTTTTAGGGACCACTACAGGTCTGAAGTCACTTTGTGGGCCTACATAGTGGATACCCCCATAAATGAGGCTTACATAATAGAAACCGCCCATAATAGAAAACAGATTTTACAAACTTCGTTAACCCTTTAGGTGTTGCACAAGAGTTATTGGCAAATGGGGATGAAATTTGAGAATTTCTTTTTTTTGCCTAATTTTCCATTTTAACCCATTTTTTTCACTAACAAAGCAAGGGTTAACAGCCAAACAAGACTGTATCTTTATTGCCCTGACTCTGCTGTTTACAGAAACACCCCATATGTGGCAGTAAACTACTGTACGGCCACACAGCGGGGCGTAGAGTGAAAGGTGCGCCGTTTGGTTTTTGGAGGGATGATTTTGCTGGACTGGAAAGGGTTAAACGGCTGACATCGCATAACAGATGTCAGCCGTTTATACCAGGGTGTCAGCAATGTACTGATACCCTGGTATACCCACTGTACACCAACGATTATTCAAGGGGAGGCGGGCGGGGGATCGCACCGCCCACAACCCCCCCCTGCACCTCCCGCCGCCATCAAATCATTCAGGGGTGCAGGGGGGGTGAAACATATATAGTTTAGGCATACTAAAGTTTCTGATCCCCACTGTCAGGGACCGCGGGGATCAGAAACTGCAAAAAGCGCAGCAAACCGCAGGTCTGAATTGACCTGCGGTTTGTTGCGATCGCCGACATGGGGGGGTCAATGATTTGAGCAGGCACGGGGTTCCGATCACCGCCCGCCGCGCGGCGGTGATCGAAAATACACAGGGCGTACATGTACGCCCTGTGTCCTTAAGTACCAGGACACAAGGGCGTACCTGTACGCCTTATGTCCTTAAGAGGTTAATTCCCTCACTGGAGCGTGATCATAAGATGCGCGAGTACAAGCGCACGCTGGTAGACGCGCTGCCGGTGGCATTCCCATCTGACAGTGGGGGCACAGTGGAAGCAGAAGGCAAAGGCAGAGGAAGAGGTCGTCAACGCAGCTGGGGCACCGCCAGCACCTCAGAAGGCAAGGTTAGCATGGCTGAAATGTGGAAAATCTTTGTCAGCACGCCACAACAACCAGCACCACCAGCTGATATGGAACGTCTTAGCAGGAGGCAGCATTTCACCAACATGGTGGAGCAGTATGTGTGCACACGCCTACACGTACTGAATGACGGGTCTGCCCCCTTCAACTTCTGGGTCTCCAAATTGGGCACATGGCCTGAGCTTGCCCTTTACGCCTTGGAGGTGCTGGCCTGCCCTGCAGCCAGTGTATTATCTGAACGTGTGTTTAGCACGGCAGGGGGCGTCATCACAGACAAGCGCAGACGCCTGTCCACAGCCAATGTGGACAAGCTCATGTTCATTAAAATGAACCAGACATTGATCCCTCAGGACTTTTCCGTACCTTGTGCAGAATAGACATGTATACTGGCACTATCCAGCCATTGTTATACTGCAGCGCAATTGCTCATTCTTGTATTTTGGATATTTCACACTCTTTTTTAGAGTGTACCCTAATTTAAAAAATAAAATTAAAACCAAAAACCTGTGTTGGCTACCTCGTCCTCCTCCACCGCCGCTTCCACCTACACCGCTACGTCCACCGCCTCCTCAAACTCCTACTTCATATGGAACTCCACCTCATAAATCTAATTTTTTTTTTTATTTGTACGTATTTTATTTGATATCATTTCACTAATTTGTCAGTTACATTTTCGGGTGAAATTAACACATTTTTGGGTGTGAAGTACCACTGCTATACCTAGTAGACAGGTTAAACAATAAAAAAAATTGTAATTCACCAATTTTTGGGTGTGATGTACCACTGCTATACCTAGTAGGCCGGTTAAAAAAAATAAAAATTGTCAGTTACATTTTCAGTTGAAATTCAACAATTTTGGGTGTGAAGTACCACTGCTATAACCTAGTAGACCGGTAAAAAAAAAAAAAAAAATTGGCAGTTTTCTGGTGAAATTCAGCATTTTTTTGGTGGGATGTACCACTGCTATACCTATTAGACCGGTAAAAAAAAATAAAAAAAACATTTGTCAGTTACATTTTAGGGTCAAATTCACCAATTTTTGGGTGTAATATACCCCTCCTCTACCTAGTTGACAGCTTAATAAATTTCAATAATTTTTATTTTACATTTTCGGGTGACAATAAACAATTGTTTTCTGTCATAGACCCCTGCTCTACCAAGTAGACAGTTTAATAAATTTCTGTAATTTTTCTGTTACATTCTTGGGTCGACATTATACAATTTTAGACGTGAATAAACCCCTGCTCTGCATAGGTGACAGGGAATAAAATTTCTGAAATGCTTCTTTAATTGATGCGCGCCACCTCCTTTGATTCAATGCTTAAACTTAAACAAGTTGCACCACATTTGCACTTCAGTAATTTGTCCCACATTTCCGCTATACTCTTTTGGCCAACATTTGCGCCTCAATAGCTTTTCCCACATTTACGCTTGACTCTTTTGGCCCACATTTGGGCTTCTGTAATTTGTACAACATTTGCGCCTTAATAGCTTTTCCCACATTTCCGCTTGACTCTTTTGGCCCGCATTTGGGCTTCTGTAATTTGTCCCACATTTGCGCCTCAATAGCTTTTCCCACATTTCTGCTCGATCCCCAAAAATTTTAATAAATTTATCTCCCTTAAATTTGGTTTATTTTTCTCACGCTCCCTCTCCGGCATGGAACCCTGATTCCCCGCCACCCGTGATCATCATGGTAGGCGCATAAAAGAACATCGAAAGTTGATAGAGCAGATATCAAATTGGATCGTGAACATCACAGGGACGTGCGACATGGTGGGGCAGTAAGTATGCACACGCCTACACTAACTGACTGACAGGGGTCAGCCCCTGCAACTTCTGGGTCTCCAAATTGGGCACATGGCCTGAGCTTGCCCTTTACGTCTTGGAGGTGCTGCCTGCCCTGCAGCCAGTGTATTGTCTGAACGTGTGTTTAGCAGGACTGGAGGGGGTTATCACAGGTTATATTTCCCAATGTTTTGGGGTGTACCCTAATTTAAAAAAAAAATTATAAATTTAAAACCAAAAAGCAGTGTAGGCTACCTCCTCCTCCTCCTCCACCGCCGCTTCCACCTACACCGCCACATCCACCACCTCCTTAACCTCCTACTCCATATGGACCTTGTCCTCCTAGATCAAGATTATTATTTTGTATTTTTAAGTATTTTATGTTATTTAAAGTCATTTCCCTATCCACATTTGTTTGCAGAGCACTTGCCATGCTCCTAACCACATTTTGATGCCATTTGCAGCCCTCTTGCCCTTTCCATGACATTTTTACAGCCATTTTAGTGCTCAAAAGTTCGGGTCCCCATTGACTTCAATGGGGTTCGGGGTCAAGTTTGGGTCATGTTCGGGTCCCGAACTCGTCGAACCCGAACATCCAGGTGTCCGCTCAACTTTAGATTTCAGTTATCTCACCCAGCTGAGGTATCTGAGTGGGATATACATACCTCCCAGCACTTATACTGTAAACATCACCACAGTTAGTATGGCCAGGGTATCCAACTTTTGTTTTTTCAATAGGAAGAGGGTCATTTGACACATCAAACTTATTGGGAATTTCACAAGAAAAACAATGGTGTGCTTGGTTTTAACGTAACTTTATTCTTTCATGAGTTATTTACAAGTTTCTGACCACTTACAAAATGTGTTCAATGTGCTGCCCATTGTGTTGGATTGTCAATGCAACCCTTTTCTCCCACTCTTCACACACTGATAGCAACACCGCAGGAGAAATGCTAGCACAGGCTTCCAGTATCCGTAGTTTCAGGTGCTGCACATCTCGTATCATCTGAAGGCAATCGGCTATGCTGTGAAGATACGAGATGTGCAGCACCTGAAACTACGGATACTGGAAGCCTGTGCTAGCATTTCTCCTGTGGTGCTGCTATCAGTGTGTGAAGAGTGGGAGAAGAGGGTTGCATTGACAATCCAACACAATGGGCAGCACATTGAGCACATTTTATATGGTCAGAAACTTGTAAATAACTCATGAAAGAATAAAGTTACATTAAAACCAAGCACATCATTGTTTTTCTTGTGAAATTCCCAATAAGTTTGATGTGTCACATGACCCTCTTCCTATTGAAAAAACAAAAGTTGGATTCAAAATGGCCGACTTCAAAATGGCCACAATGGTCACCACCCATCTTGAAAAGTTTCCCCCCTCACATATACTAATGTGCCACAAACAGGAAGTTAATATCACCAACCATTCCCATTTTATTAAGGTGTATCCATATAAATGGCCCACCCTGTAGTATTCTTGGATGTTCAGGTTCTTGAAGATCCAGAAGTTTGCATATTGGGAGCAACTGAACATCTGAAATTAAAGAAAGAAGTACGATTGGTTCTGGGTAAAGTACTATTTCAAGCTAGACTCCTTATACTTAGGAAATGGGTAAAGGAAGACCCGCCTACAGTGGGACAGTGGCGAGAAGCAGTCGTTAACCTTATTACAATTCAACGGGTGACTGAGAGCTATACTAAAAATTCAGAAGAAATGGATGAGATATGGAAAAAATGGCCATATTAGGTCTGGAACTTTTTTAATTTATTTTTTGCCCAGTTCCTCCCTCTAAGGGGTGGTGAATGGGTATTCGGGTGATAAGGAATAAGGATAATATTTACTAAAGTTGTAATACAGATTTTTGTATTGTAGTATTGATGTGATTTGTGTATACGTTTTCAAAAAGAAAAGAATAAAGATTAAAAAAAAAAAAAAAAAGAGATACACCCTTTACATACAGGGGTTTGTTTCAGGTATTTGAAATACAGCCATTTTGGGCAAACAAATCTTTAATTGAGGCCTACTGTGGGTCAGGCCGTGTGGGATGCACCCTTTACATACAGGGGTTTGATTGTATCATTGTGAGATACACCCTTTATACATTTAAGTTATATTCAGATATTTGAAATACAGCCATTTGGTGCACAAATCTTTAATTCAGGCCTACTGTGGGTCAGGCCGTGTGAGATACACCCTTTACATACAGGGGTTTGATTCAGGTATTTGAAATACAGCCATTTTGGGCAAAGAAATCTTTAATTGAGGCCTACTGTGGATCAGGCCATGTGAGATACACCCTTTACATACAGGGGTTTGATTCAGGTATTTGAAATACAGCCATTTTGGGCAAAGAAATCTTTAATTGAGGCCTACTATGGGTCAGGCCGTGTGAGATACACCCTGTATATACGGGGCTTATATTCTTTCATTAATAAAACACCCTTTTTGGGGCAAAATACACAATATTTCAGGCCTTGCAGCATCTTGACGTTTGAAATTCCTGGGTTATATACTGCTGCCATATAGAGTTATTAAACAAACACCCGTTTGGGCAAAAAAAGTTTATTTGGCAGCCTTTTCTGCATATGTCATTGTGAGATACACCCTTTATACATTTAAGTTATATTCAGATATTTGAAATACAGCCATTTGGTGCACAAATCTTTAATTCAGGCCTACTGTGGGTCAGGCCGTGTGAGATACACCCTTTACATACAGGGGTTTGATTCAGGTATTTGAAATACAGCCATTTTGGGCAAAGAAATCTTTAATTGAGGCCTACTGTGGATCAGGCCATGTGAGATACACCCTTTACATACAGGGGTTTGATTCAGGTATTTGAAATACAGCCATTTTGGGCAAACAAATCTTTAATTGAGGCCTACTGTGGGTCAGGTCGTGTAAAATACACCCTTTACATACTGTCGTTATATTCTACTATTAATTAAACACCCATTTAGGGCAAGATCCTAAATTCGAGAAATATGAGGAGAGCGTCAAATAAGGGACTTGGCCCAGGCCGTGGTGCTGCTGGTGGAGCTCCTGTTGCAGGGAGAGGACGTGGTTGATCTGTGCCAGCTACACGCACAAGTGAAAACCCTTCATCAGGTGCGAGTAGGCAACAGAACCTGCAGCGGTATTTGGTCGGGCCTAATGCGGCTCTACAAATGGTGAGGCCTGAACAAGTACAGGCGATACTAGATTGGGTTGCTGACAGTGGATCCAGTTCCTTCACATTGTCTCCCACCCAGTCTCCTGCTGAAAGACCACAATTGGCACCTGCAGCTGATGTCAATCAGTCTTTCACCTCACCACCTTGCAAATCAGCCAAGCAGTCTGAGCCCCAAGTCATGCAGCAGTCTCTTCTGCTTTTTGATGACTCTGTTAGCAGGATTTCCCAGGGCCATCCACCTAGCCCTGCCCCAGAAGGGGAAGAGATTGAGTGCACCGATGCCCAACCACTTATCTTTCAAAATGAATACATGGGAGGACCATCGCAGCACGTCTCGGATGATGACGAAACACAGGTGCCAACTGCTGGGGCTTTCGAAAGTGTGCAGACCGACAATGAAGGCAGGGGTGAAGACTGGGTGGAAGATGATGTGGAGGACGATGAGGTCCTCGACCCCACATGGAATCAAGGTCATGCGAGTGACCTATGTAGTTCGGAGGAAGAGGCGGTGGTCGCACAGAGCCACCAGCACAGCAGAAGAGGGAGCAGGGTGCAAAAGCGGAGCGGCCGTCCTCTAGACAGTACGCCTCCTACTGCCCACCGCAGTAAGGGACCGAGCACACCAAAGCCAGCTCCAAGGAGTTCCCTGGCGTGGCAGTTCTTCAGACAATGTGCTGACAACAAGACATGAGTGGTTTGCACGCTGTGCAATCAGAGACTGAAGCGAGGCATAAACGTTCTCAACCTGAGCACAACCTGCATGACCAGGCATTTAAGTGCAAAGCACGAGCTGCAGTGGAGTAGACACCTCAAAAACCAAGAAAGGTCTCTGGCTCCTCCTGCTTCCTCTTGTGCTGCAGTTTCGGCCTCTTCATCCACCTCTGGAGTGACAGTGCCACCTGCCACCCCGCAAACAGAGGATCTGCCAGCAACACCTGGGTCACCAAGCATCTCCACAATGTCCCGCGGAAGCGTTCAGCTCTCTATATCCCAAACACTGGAGAGGAAGAGGAAGTACCCCCCTTCCCACCCGCGATCCCTAGCCCTGAATGCCAGCATTTCTAAATTACTGGCCTTTAAAATGCTGTCATTCCGTCTGGTGGAGACGGATAGTTTTAAAGGCCTTATGGTGGTGGCTGTCCCACAGTACGCTGTGCCCAGCCGCCACTACTTTCCAGGAGAGCCATCCCTTCCCTTCACAACCAATTAGGGGACAAAATCAGGTGTGCTCTGCGTAACGCCCTCTGTGGCAAGGTGCACCTGACTACGGATACGTGGACCAGTAAGCACAGTCAGGGACGTTATATCTCCATAACAGCACACTGGGTAAATGCAGTGGCGGCTGGCCCTGAGGCGGATAGCAGTTTGGCGCGTGTCCTTCCACCACTGAGGATTGCAGGGCGCTTCAGTTTGCCTCCTGTTGCTTCCTCCTCCTACTCTGCTTCCTCATCCTCTACCAGCTCCTCATCCGGTCAGCGTAACACCTTCACCACCAACTTCAGCACAGCCAGGGGTAAACGACATCAGGCAGTTTTAAAACTTATCTGTTTAGGGGACAAACCCCACACCACGCAGGAGCTGTGGACGGGCCTTGAACAACAGACGGATGAGTGGTTTGTGCCAGTCAGCCTCAAGCCCGGCCTGGTGGTGTGCAAAAATGGGCGAAATCTCTTAGCAGCTCTGGGACTAGCCGGTTTGACGCACATCCCTTGCCTTGCGCATGTGCTGAATTTGGTGGTGCAGAGAATACTTAAAAATTACCCCGATATGTCAGAGCTGCTGCATAAAGTGCGGGCCATCTGTGCGCGCTTTCGGCGTTCTCACCCTGCTGCTCGCCTATCAGCGCTGCAGCGTAACTTCGGCCTTCCCGCTCACCGCCTCATATGTGACGTGCCCACAAGGTGGAACTCCACCTTGCACATGCTGGCCAGACTGTGCGAGCAGCAGCAGGCGATAGTGGAGTTTCAGCTGCAGCACGCACGGGTGACTCGCTCGGCGGAAAAGCACCACTTCACCACCAATGACTGGGCCTTCATGCGAGATCTGTGTTCCTTGTTGCGCTGTTTCGAGTATTCCACCAACATGGCCAGTGCCGATAACGCCGTTCTCAGCATTACTATCCCACTTCTATGCCTCCTTGAAAAAACGCTCCTGGTGATGATGGAAGAGGATGTGTCACATATTGTACTTCATGACATGGAAAAATTTGCAAATTTAAAAGTTTCAGTTTCTCTACTTCTGTAATACATAGTAATACCCCCAAAAACTGTGATGACTTTACATTCCCCATATGTCTACTTCATGTTTGAATTATTTTGGGAATGATATTTTATTTTTTGGGGATGTTACAAGACTTAGAAGTTTAGAAGCAAATCTTTAAATTTTTCAGAAATTTACAAAAACCCAATTTTTAGGGACCACTACAGGTCTGAAGTCACTTTGTGGGCCTACATAGTGGATACCCCCATAAATGAGGCTTACATAATAGAAACCGCCCATAATAGAAAACAGATTTTACAAACTTCGTTAACCCTTTAGGTGTTGCACAAGAGTTATTGGCAAATGGGGATGAAATTTGAGAATTTCATTTTTTTGCCTAATTTTCCATTTTAACCCATTTTTTTCACTAACAAAGCAAGGGTTAACAGCCAAACAAGACTGTATCTTTATTGCCCTGACTCTGCTGTTTACAGAAACACCCCATATGTGGCAGTAAACTACTGTACGGCCACACAGCGGGGCGTAGAGTGAAAGGTGCGCCGTTTGGTTTTTGGAGGGATGATTTTGCTGGACTGGAAAGGGTTAAACGGCTGACATCGCATAACAGATGTCAGCCGTTTATACCAGGGTGTCAGCAATGTACTGATACCCTGGTATACCCACTGTACACCAACGATTATTCAAGGGGAGGCGGGCGGGGGATCGCGATCCCGCCTGCCGCACCGCCCGCCTCCCGCACCGCCCACAACCCCCCCCTGCACCTCCCGCCGCCATCAAATCATTCAGGGGTGCAGGGGGGGTGAAACATATATAGTTTAGGCATACTAAAGTTTCTGATCCCCGCTGTCAGGGACCGCGGGGATCAGAAACTGCAAAAAGCGCAGCAAACCGCAGGTCTGAATTGACCTGCGGTTTGTTGCGATCGCCGACATGGGGGGGTCAATGATTTGAGCAGGCACGGGGTTCCGATCACCGCCCGCCGCGCGGCGGTGATCGAAAATACACAGGGTGTACATGTACGCCCTGTGTCCTTAAGTACCAGGACACAAGGGCGTACCTGTACGCCTTATGTCCTTAAGAGGTTAATTCCCTCACTGGAGCGTGATCATAAGATGCGCGAGTACAAGCGCACGCTGGTAGACGCGCTGCCGGTGGCATTCCCATCTGACAGTGGGGGCACAGTGGAAGCAGAAGGCAAAGGCAGAGGAAGAAGTCGCCAACGCAGCTGGGGCACCGCCAGCACCTCAGAAGGCAAGGTTAGCATGGCCGAAATGTGGAAAATCTTTGTCAGCACGCCACAACAACCAGCACCACCAGCTGATATGGAACGTCTTAGCAGGAGGCAGCATTTCACCAACATGGTGGAGCAGTATGTGTGCACACGCCTACACGTACTGAATGACGGGTCTGCCCCCTTCAACTTCTGGGTCTCCAAATTGGGCACATGGCCTGAGCTTGCCCTTTACGCCTTGGAGGTGCTGGCCTGCCCTGCAGCCAGTGTATTATCTGAACGTGTGTTTAGCACGGCAGGGGGCGTCATCACAGACAAGCGCAGACGCCTGTCCACAGCCAATGTGGACAAGCTCATGTTCATTAAAATGAACCAGACATTGATCCCTCAGGACTTTTCCGTACCTTGTGCAGAATAGACATGTATACTGGCACTATCCAGCCATTGTTATACTGCAGCGCAATTGCTCATTCTTGTATTTTGGATATTTCACACTCTTTTTTAGAGTGTACCCTAATTTTAAAAAATAAAATTAAAACCAAAAACCTGTGTTGGCTACCTCGTCCTCCTCCACCGCCGCTTCCACCTACACCGCTACGTCCACCGCCTCCTCAAACTCCTACTTCATATGGAACTCCACCTCATAAATCTAATTTTTTTTTTTTATTTGTACGTATTTTATTTGATATCATTTCACTAATTTGTCAGTTACATTTGCAGGTGAAATTCACACATTTTTGGGTGTGAAGTACCACTGCTATACCTAGTAGACAGGTTAAACAATAAAAAAAATTGTAATTCACCAATTTTTGGGTGTGATGTACCACTGCTATACCTAGTAGGCCGGTTAAAAAAAAAATAATTGTCAGTTACATTTTCAGTTGAAATTCAACAATTTTGGGTGTGAAGTACCACTGCTATAACCTAGTAGACCGGTAAAAAAATAAAAATAAATTGGCAGTTACATTTTCTGGTGAAATTCAGCATTTTTTTGGTGGGATGTACCACTGCTATACCTATTAGACCGGTAAAAAAAATAAAAAAAACATTTGTCAGTTACATTTTAGGGTCAAATTCACCAATTTTTGGGTGTAATATACCCCTCCTCTACCTAGTTGACAGCTTAATAAATTTCAATAATTTTTATTTTACATTTTCGGGTGACAATAAACAATTGTTTTCTGTCATAGACCCCTGCTCTACCAAGTAGACAGTTTAATAAATTTCTGTAATTTTTCTGTTACATTCTTGGGTTGACATTATACAATTTTAGACGTGAATAAACCCCTGCTCTGCATAGGTGACAGGGAATAAAATTTCTGAAATGCTTCTTTAATTGATGCGCGCCACCTCCTTTGATTCAATGCTTAAACTTAAACAAGTTGCACCACATTTGCACTTCAGTAATTTGTCCCACATTTCCGCTATACTCTTTTGGCCAACATTTGCGCCTCAATAGCTTTTCCCACATTTACGCTTGACTCTTTTGGCCCACATTTGGGCTTCTGTAATTTGTACAACATTTGCGCCTTAATAGCTTTTCCCACATTTCCGCTTGACTCTTTTGGCCCACATTTGGGCTTCTGTAATTTGTCCCACATTTGCGCCTCAATAGCTTTTCCCACATTTCTGCTCGATCCCAAAAATTTTTAATAAATTTATCTCCCTTAAATTTGGTTTATTTTTCTCACGCTCCCTCTCCGGCATGGAACCCTGATTCCCCGCCACCCGTGATCATCATGGTAGGCGCATAAAAGAACATCGAAAGTTGATAGAGCAGATATCAAATTGGATCGTGAACATCACGGGGACGTGCGACATGGTGGGGCAGTAAGTATGCACACGCCTACACTAACTGACTGACAGGGGTCAGCCCCTGCAACTTCTGGGTCTCCAAATTGGGCACATGGCCTGAGCTTGCCCTTTACGTCTTGGAGGTGCTGCCTGCCCTGCAGCCAGTGTATTGTCTGAACGTGTGTTTAGCAGGACTGGAGGGGGTTATCACAGGTTATATTTCCCAATGTTTTGGGGTGTACCCTAATTTAAAAAAAAATTAATAAATTTAAAGCCAAAAAGCAGTGTAGGCTACCTCCTCCTCCTCCTCCACCGCCGCTTCCACCTACACCGCCACATCCACCACCTCCTTAACCTCCTACTCCATATGGACCTTGTCCTCCTAGATCAAGATTATTATTTTGTATTTTTAAGTATTTTATGTTATTTAAAGTCATTTCCCTATCCACATTTGTTTGCAGAGCACTTGCCATGCTCCTAACCACATTTTGATGCCAACTGCAGCCCTCTTGCCCTTTCCATGACATTTTTACAGCCATTTTAGTGCTCAAAAGTTCGGGTCCCCATTGACTTCAATAGGGTTCGGGTTCGGGGTCAAGTTTGGGTCATGTTCGGGTCCCGAACTCGTCGAACCCGAACATCCAGGTGTCCGCTCAACTTTAGATTTCAGTTATCTCACCCAGCTGAGGTATCTGAGTGGGATATACATACCTCCCAGCACTTATACTGTAAACATCACCACAGTTAGTATGGCCAGGGTATGTTTAAAGGAACATAAAAGTTTAATCCCGGAAAAACCCTTTAATATTAGCTGTATGAATGACTGTCAGTGAATAAACTGGCAGGTTACATTTATAGCCCTGGCGTAGTTACAGTGATTTGTGTAGAGCAATTATATTCTATAACAAAAATAAAGCTTCAGGCTCATATTTGAATAAAGTCTGCCACAAATTTACAAGATGTCATTGGGAAATCAGAATATGCTTAATATCTGTAAAGAATAAATCAAGGCAGATATACCATGACCTGGATAAATGAGAACCTTCACAGACAATATGCTGAATAGTTAAACCAAACTTTCCAGTTTGGCAAGTTCCAGGATGTATTCCTGGTGACTATTTCTCAGATGGATTCCCAGTTACTGATTAGGCTTTAGCCGAAAATAGCGCCTATCACTAAACTCTACTTTGCTATTTTTACATTCCAGCTGATATGTCTCCCTGGTCCACGAGCCCCACCTCAGTGTGCCAGCTGCTGCTGTATACAATGCACTGCTCTTGCTAATCTACCACTCCTGCCCTATAATACCACTCCATAGTACAGGTAAGCACTTACTATTAGTGACTACTTTGCCATTGTCCTCCAAATCTTCATAACTCCAGTTTCTTTTAACTGTGCGCTCTGGAACACATAGTCGGTTTGTAACAAACTCCCCACAATCGGTGACTTCTTCCTCTCAAACTTTCTGAACTTGCTGGCCTTTACAGAAACCTAGCTTTAACATTTTGACACTGCTTCCCCTGCCGCCTTATCCTATTGTGGACTTCACTTCTCCCATACCCCCAGACCTGGTGACGGGCATGGTGGAGGAGTAGGCATACCACTTTCTCAACAGTGCTCGTTTCAGATCATTCCCCCTGTACCCTCTCTCACATTCCACTCTTTTGAAATCCATGCTATCAGACTTTTCCACCCATTTCCACTGCAAGTTGCAGTTGTCTATCATCCCCACCAATTCTTGGATCACTTTACCACTTGGCTCCCTCACTTCCTATCTTCTGAATCACCAACTCTTATTATGGGTGATTTTAATATCCCCATTGATGATCCTATCCTTTCTAGGGCTATCACAACTAACTTCCTCTGCTATGCATAAACAGAGCAATACACTTGATCTAGTCTTTTTCTGTCACTGCTCAGTCTCAAACGTTAGTAACTAATCCTTCCCACTTTTTGACTGCAATCTTCTTTCATTTACTATTAAGACCCCTCACGCTTCTCACGACAATCCTACTTTTCACACTTATAGTAACCTACATGCCATTAACCGCCAGCAACTTATTGACACCATACAGTTCGCTCCTACCCCAATCTCTTCCCTTTTCAGTCCAGATCTAGTTGCCAACCATTACAACCATACCCTCAAAACCACCCTAGATGAAGCAGCTCCAATATCATTCCGACCCTCCAGACACAGAACATGACGATCCTGGAACACACCTGAAACACATTTTCTCTGGTGGTACTCCAAATGTGCAGAATGCTTATGGAGAAAATCGCTATTATCAGCAGACTTCACCTCAACATTGCCAAACAGAAGTACTTCACCTCTCTCATTTCCTCACTCTCGAATAACCCAAAATGACTCTTTGACACTTTTCATTCCCTTCTAAGCCCCAAAGTTCCAGAACCCGTTATTGACCCCTGCATTGGCCACTTACTTCAGAGATAATATTGGCAATATATGGAAGGAAATAATCTCCCAGTCCCCAACCAATTTCAATCCTCCTCCCTCCCACACTTCAACATGTTCTCTCTACGCTTTTGACCATATAACAGATGAAGAAGTCTCCAGGCTTCTCTCTTCTTTTCAACCCACGACCTGCAGCAGTGATCCTATTCCCTCACACCTTGTTCAGTCCCTCTCCCCAGCTATCAGCACTTACCTCACTACAATATTCAACCTCTCTTTCTCTTCTGATAGCTTTCCGTCGTCTTTCAAACATTATGATATGACCCCACTACTAAACAAAAACATCTCTTGACCTGACCTGTGCTGCTAAATACTGACCTGTTTCTAACCTCCCCTTCATCTCTAACCTCCTTGAACGTCTTGTCTACTCTCATTTAATAAGCTATTTCTTTGCAAACTCTCTTCTTGACCCCTTACAATCTGCCTTTCACCCTCTCCACTCTACATAAACTACCCTTACTAAAGTTTCTAACAATCTCCTGACAGCAAGAAGGAATGGCAATTATTCTGTACTGATTCTTCTGGATCTCACCACAATCTCCTCATCATGCTCCCCTCCTTTAGTGTATCATTCTCCTCTTCCTCTTGATGTTGGCATTCATCAGGGTTCTGTCCTAGGTCCTCTACTTTTCTCCCTCTACACAGCCCCCATCGGACAGTCTATGAGTAGATTTGGCTTTCAGTACCATCTCTATGCTGATGACACCCAACTTTACGCTTCATCTCACTCCTGCTTTACTCAAAAACACCAGTAATTGTCTTGCAGCTGTCTCTAACATTATTTCCTCTTTGTATCTAAAATTGAACCTCTCAAAAAATGAACTTCTTGTTTTTCCCTGATCTACTAACTCACCTAAACTTGATATTTCAATTTCGGTCTGGGGCACTATCATAACTCTTATATCCGCTGTCTTGGGGCCATGTTTGACTCAGATCTTTCCCCATATCCAATCACTTGCTTTCTCTTGTAATCTGCACCTCAAGAATATCTCCAGAATCCACCCTTATCTTACGGTGGAAACGGCAAAAACTCTTGTTATTGCTTTGATTCATTCTTATCTTGACTACTGTAACTCATTAGGCTACTTTCACACTAGCGTTAGGAGCGGATCCGTCTGATGTTTCATCAGACGGATCCGCTCCTATAATGCAGACGTTCGCATCCGTTCAGAACGGATCCGTCTGCATTAAAACTTAGAACATTTTCTAAGTATGAAAGTAGCCTGAGCGGATCCGTTCAGACTTTACATTGTAAGTCAATGGGGAACGGATCTGCTTGAAGATTGAGCCATATGGTGTCATCTTCAAGCGGATCCGTCCCCATTGACTTACATTGTAAGTCTGGACGGATCCGCTCGCCTCCGCACAGCCAGGCGGACACCCGAACGCTGCAAGCAGCGTTCAGGTGTCCGCTCACTGAGCGGAGCGGAGGCTGAGCGCTGGCAGGCGGATGCATTCTCAGTGGATCCGCCTCCATAGAGAATGCATCAGGGCCGGGCGGCTGCGTTCAGGACCGCTCCTGAGCCCCTTCAAACGGAGCTCACGAGCGGACACCTGAACGCAGGTGTGAAAGTAGCCTAAGCAGTCGTCCTCTGACTAAACTCTCCCCCTTGAGTCTGTCCTATATGCTTCAGGCAGGCTTATCTATCTATCCACCCGCTATACTGATGCTACTAGCCTGTGCCAGTCACTTCACTGGTTGCCCATCCACCACAGAATACATTTCAAACTTCTCACCCTCACCCACAATGCCCTCCACAGTGCTGCACCTCCATAAATCTCCTCCCTCTTTTCTGTCTATCACCCTACTCAGGCTCTCTGTTCGTTCCTCTCATTCCCATCTTCAAGACTTTCCTCGAGTTGCAACTACTCTCTTGAATGGTCTGCCCTGGAATATCAGGTCAATTCCCAACTTCCCTACCTTCAAATGTGCTTTAAAAGCACATCTTTTCAGTGGGCTTATCAAGTGCTGTATAAATCACTAAACAGGCCACAAATGCA
The DNA here is from genome assembly GCF_905171765.1 of Bufo bufo. NCBI lineage: Eukaryota > Metazoa > Chordata > Amphibia > Anura > Bufonidae > Bufo > Bufo bufo. The sequence goes on from NC_053390.1 coordinate 316,346,892, forward strand.
CATGGTGCTCTATCTCTTCTGGGCCCTGCAGTGCGCCAAAACAGCAGTTTACAACCACATTTAGGGTGTTGCTGCATTCAGGAGAATATGTGTTACAAATTATGGGGTCCTTTTTTACCTGTTACCCCTTGTGAAAATGAAAAATCTGGTGTTAAAGCAACATTTTATTGGAAAAAATGTAATTTTTCATTTTTACAGCCAAGTTTTTCTAAATTCTATAAAAAACACCTGTGGGGTCAAAGCACTCGCTACACCCCTTAATAAATTCCTTGTGGGTGCAGTTTCTCTTCAAATGCAACATGGTGCCCAAAAATCATTCAAGCAAAATCTGCCCTCCAAAAGTCATATGACTGTAACAGCTGCTGCTGCGGTCCCGGGCGCCGTGTTCAGTGGTGATCTGCCAGTGTTTCCTTTCAGCCCTGACCACAGCATGCTTGCTGCTTGTTTCCTGCAGCATTTCCTTAAGGGCTGGCGCGCATCACTTCCTTTTCTTTATGGGTTGGATCATGTGACATCACTGACCAATCCTAACCCTCCTGCACATATATAAGTGGCTCAGCCCCCTTCCCAGATGCCTTAGTGTCAAGGTCCTTGTGTCCTGTTAAGGTTCCTGATATCTGCTTGTGTTCCTGACTCGTGCATGTATTTCTGGACTCTGCTACCTGTTTGATCCCTGCCTGCTTCCCTTGACTCTCCCGTTGCCAACCCGGATTGCCTGACCTGTACCTGTGCCGCCTGCCCTGACCTGTTGCTTGTTTGACTTCACCTCTGCCTCATCCTTTGGTCCTGTACTGTTGCTCCTGGTTACGACTCAGCCTGCTGACAATGCCTAAAAGTGAAACATATCAACTCAAAATTTACCAGTCAATGAAGAAAGATGTGTCATGAGAAAACAGACATGATAAGTAAAAGCATTCTAAAGTTATTACCATATAAATTGTTCTGCCCAGCAGGGTTAGGGGAAATGATTCCAGATCACGTCTGCCTTAGTTTTGGTATTCCTGTAGTGAATAATGTGGTTATAGCACCATCTAGCGGTGTTAAATTGTATTACACCTTGTTTTTCCTGTTACAAAGACTGCTGCATTGTGGGTGGTGAAAAGCATTGTGGGAGTGCAAAGCATCCTGTGAAAGAAAAGTCTCCAGGACACAGTACAGAGCTGTCCTATGCATGTCTCATTCTTAAACTCCACCATCCTGGTAAAATCATATCTGGTGAGAGATCTATCTTTATTTCCGGGACATCATGTTATGCAGAGCTGTTTAGTTCGTTACAATTGTCACTCAGGGAGTTACTTCTGTTAGCTAGCCATGCAATCCTATGTATAGGCAGCCATTTTACCATGTGCTTTCACTGATGACTGTTAATGTTATAGTACATGCTATGCTTTATACTTATACATGTTATTTGTATTTTTGTAGTTTTACCAACAATCCTGTTTTGCCAATGAAATGTACAATCTCTCACTCACGCGCACCGCGCAGAGAGTACAACCTGTTGACCAATAAACAAGTTAGACTACCAAGAACAGTCCTCCTATTTGGAAGACAGGAATGGTTTATGCTGAATGTCAGATTGCACACTGTGTGAACGTGTATGAAGACAAAACATAAAGTGATAAGTCAGATTTGCAAAAATTGGCTGTGTCAGGAAGGGGTTAAGCACTCAAAGAGGTTTTGCTACATTTTTTTCCAGTGATTTTATGAATCACATGACTTTGACTCACTCTGGGTTTCAGTCCAGTGAGTATTCGGATATCATACTGCTCACTGTTACAATCCAAAACTCTGTTAGGCTAGTTTCACATCTGCAACAGATATCTCAGCTTTCACTTATAGCCAAGTGAGTGCGTTTGGATGTTTTCAGAAGTCCAGTAGAAAAGAATGGAGAGAGCACCGCACAGGCGTGGTCACCGCTTCATTCACCTCTATGGGACTGACGGAAATTTTCCGTTTTGGGAACTCCCATAGAAATACACTCACCTAAAGAATTAATAGGAACACCATACTAATACGTGTTGGACCCCCTTTTGATTCAGAACTGCCTTAATTCTACGTGGCATTGATTCAACAAGGTGCTGATAGCATTCTTTAGAAATGTTGGCCCATATTGATAGGATAGCATCTTGCAGTTGATGGAGATTTGAGGGATACACATCCAGGGCACGAAGCTCCCGTTCCACCACATCCCAAAGATGCTCTATTGGGTTGAGATCTGGTGACTGTGGGGGCCATTTTAGTACAGTGAACTCATTGTCATGTTCAAGAAACCAATTTGAAATGATTCGAGCTTTGTGACATGGTGCATTATCCTGCTGGAAGTAGCCATCAGATGATGGATACATGTTCTCATTCTGTTTACGCCAAATTCGGACTCTACCATTTGAATGTCTCAACAGAAATCGAGACTCATCAGACCAGGCAAAAAAAATTTCAGTCTTCAACAGTCCAATTTTGGTGAGCTCGTGCAAATTGTAGCCTCTTTTTCCTATTTGCAGTGGAGATGAGTGGTACCCGGTGGGGTCTTCTGCTGTTGTAGCCCATCCGCCTCAAGGTTGTGCGTGTTGTGGCTTCACAAATGCTTTGCTGCATACCTCGGTTGTAACGAGTGGTTATTTCAGTCAACGTTGCTCTTCTATCAGCTTGAATCAGTCGGCCCATTCTCATCTGACCTCTAGCATCCACAAGGCATTTTTGCCCACAGGAATGCCGCATACTGGATGTTTTTCCCTTTTCACACCATTCTTTGTAAACCCTAGAAATGGTTGTGCGTGAAAATCCCAGTAACTGAGCAGATTGTGAAATACTCAGACCGGCCCGTCTGGCACCAACAACCATGCCACGCTCAAAATTGCTTAAATCACCTTTCTTTCCCATTCTGACATTCAGTTTGGAGTTCAGGAGATTGTCTTGACCAGGACCACACCCCTAAATGAGAAATAGAACAGGTGATCCTAATAATTCTTTAGGTGAGTGTAAATCGAGGTTGGCCACGCATGTGAGGGTGTTCTTCGTTCATTTTGGGGATCCTGTTCTGGAGATAGGAGTGGGTCCCAGAGCTAGGACTGCACATATCTGACATTGGTGGCATATCCTAGCGATATGCCACCAATGTCTGAGGTTAGACAACCCCTTTAAAGGTATTGCAGATGTTATATTTAGTTAAGCCTCATTCACACTTGAATATTTTGGTTAGTTTTTTGCATAAGTATTTGTAAGCCAAAAATAGGAATTGAAACTTCACACAGAAAAAGTATAATAAAAAGATTTACACCTCTTTCACCTTTTGAATTTGAAATACTGATGCAAAATACTGACCTGAATACACACGTGTGAACGAGGGCTAAGGGAGATCTGACTGATGTGGATGGTAACAATCTGTAACGGTCGCGTACACACACACACGGGGGGGGGGGGGGAGTGACCACTGCACTCCACCCTTACCCCTGGCCCTACCTACTTGCCTCGCGAGTCCTAATGACAGGGGACAACTGGACGGCAATCCCTAACTTGGAATAAGTGCAGGGATGACAGACAGACAAACAACAGGACGTGAACGGACCGAGTCAATACCAGGAAAGCTACAAAGTACAAAGGATTAAGCAAAGAATGGTCAGGAGAAGCCGGGGTCAAATACCAGGAGAGCAGAGAAGTACAAGAGGAGTCCTAAGAGAGTAGTCAGGTGGGAGCCGAGGTCACAATACCAGGACGGATGCGCAGTACAGGAGTATCAGGCAAAAGGATGGTCAAGGAACAGGATCAGGTAAGTATTCAGCAGTCCAACAAATAGCCAGGAACCTAGAAATTAACAGGCAACCTGTAGCCAGCAGGCTGCCTGTATTTATAGTGGGGAGTGAGGGTCATGTGACGTGGCCAGCGTCACATGACCGACAGACCAACCAGTCGAGCACCGAGTGATCAGCTCGGCGCTCAAGGCAGACTAGGAGCAGGGAGCCACCCAGCTAGTAAAGCCAACCTGGGAATGAGGTCAAACACAGAACCTCATTCCAAAAGCTAAGCAACAATTCTGCGGGCAATGGGGGACCGAGTGCACCTTCGGAACCCCGTGACACAATCTCTGTACTGCACTGTGGTATATGTTAGTGCATGTGATGAAATTATGGCTAAGGCCACACATACTGGATTTTTAATCCCATGGCTTTTGCCCTGAAATTTATGGATAGTCTGTAAAAATAGTTGACTTTTTGGCCCCATGCACACGGCTGTTCCGTGCAATGCACGGGCAACGTCCATGCGGCAGCCGGGATGGATCGAGACCCATTCAACTTGAATGGGTCAGTGATCCCTCCGCACCGCAAAAAAAACATACGTGTTCTATTTTTAGCGGTGCGGAGGCACGGACAGTAACACCACGGAAGCACTCCGTAGTGCTTCCGTGGGGTTTCGCTCTGCATCGCAGTTCCGGATTGCGGACCCATTCACTTGTGGGGAGCACACGGCTGGTGCCCGCATATTGCGGACCCGCTGTTTGCGGGCCGCAATACGGCAACGGCCGTTTGCATGAGGCCTTTTCTTGTGTCCGTGAAAAAAAAGGGATGTGTCAGATTACTGTGGTGGTAATTATCATTTTACAGCTCACAGTAAATGCTGGTAATGAGGTTTATTAAATGTTGGCTGGCCGTGATTTTGGGATAAGTTGTCCAGAAAAAAGAAAAATTCTGGTTGGCAACCCTGATGGCAAGGACCAAAGCCAGCAACATTTTTGCAACAGAATGGGTTTGCTGCAGATTTTATAATCAGCAGCAAGTAATAAATTCTGCATTGATTTTGTTTTATGTTATTGGGGTCTTTAAAAAACATCTTCATATCTACTGTACTGTAAGTTATGGAATACACAATGAAAATCCTCAACAGATTTGCAATGCTAAACAAAGTGTTCTTGATGGATAAAGTCTATTTGGAAATTTATGGGGTCATTTATCAAACTGGTGTAAATTCGAACTGACTTAATTGCCCAAAGCAACCAATCAGATTCCACCTTTCATTTTTGACTGCTCCTTTGAAAAATAAAAAGAGGAATCTGATTGGTTGCTATAGGCTAGGGATCAGCGAATCGACTTCGGATGAAACATCTTAAGTCGATTCACATAAATCTTCATTCCAATACTGTACGGAGCAGTAGCTCCGTACAGTATTAGAATTTATTGGCTCAGATGAGTCGAAGTTATTACTTCACGAAGTCTTGCGAGACTTCACTTAATAACTTCAGAAATTAATTTGTACTGTAAAAAAACATTTCCCGAACTCGGGTTCGGTTCCAAGTGGTGTTTCACCTGAAGTCGATTCGCTCATCCCTACTATGGACAACTAAGCCAATTCTATTTTATACCAGTTTGATAAATGACCCCATAAGTCTATGTGCCAGATAGTTTACTCTACTACACTTGGCTTCGTGAGGGATCGGTCATGTCAAACTAATTTAATCAGTTTCTATGAGGAGGTAAGTTCTAGACTTGACAGCGGCGAATCAATGGATGTCGTGTATCTGGACTTCTCCAAAGCATTTGACACTGTACCACATAAAAGGTTAGTATATAAAATGAGAATGCTCGGACTGGGAGAAAACGTCTGTAAGTGGGTAAGTAACTGGCTCAATGATAGAAAATAGAGGGTGGTTATTAACGGTACACACTCAGATTGGGTCACTGTCACTAGTGGAGTACCTCAGGGGTCAGTATTGGGCCCTATTCTCTTCAATATATTTATTAATGATCTTGTAGAAGGCTTGCATAGTAAAATATAAATTTTCGCAGATGACACTAAACTGTGTAAAGTAATTAACACTGAAGAGGACAGTATACTACTACAGAGGGATCTGGATAGATTGGAGGCTTGGGCAGATAAATGGCAGATGAGGTTTAACACTGACAAATGTAAAGTTATGCACATGGGAAGGAATAATGCAAGTCAACCGTACATACTAAATGGTAAAACACTCGGTAACACTGACATGGAAAAGGATCTAGGAATTTTAATAAACAGCAAACTAAGCTGCAAAAAACAGTGTCAGGCAGCTGCTGCCAAGGCCAATAAGATAATGGGTTGCATTAAAAGGGGCATAGATGCCCGTGATGAGAACATATTCCTACTACTTTACAAATCATTATTCAGACCACACATGGAGTACTGTGTACAGTTCTGGGCTCCAGTGAACAAGGCAGACATAGCAGAGCTGGAGAGGGTCCAGAGGAGGGCAACTAAAGTAATAACTGAAATGGGGCAACTACAGTACCCTGAAAGATTATCAAAATTAGGGTTATTCATGTTAGAAAAAAGACGACTGAGGGGAGATCTAATTACTATGTATAAATATATCAGGGGACAGTACAGAGATCTATCCCATCATCTATTTATCCCCAGGACTGTGACTGTGACGAGGGGACATCCTCTGCGTTTGGAGGAAAGAAGGTTTGTACACAAACATAGAAAAGGATTCTTTACGGTAAGAGCAGTGAGACTATGGAACTCTCTGCCTGAGGAGGTGGTGATGGTGAGTACAATAAAGGAATTCAAGAGGGGCCTGGATGTGTTTCTGGAGCGTAATAATATTACAGGCTATAGCTACTAGAGATGGGTCGTTGATCCAGGGAGTTATTCTGATTGCCTGATTGGAGTTGGGAAGGAATTTTTTATTCCCCTAAAGTGAGGAAAATTGGCTTCTACCTCACAGGGTTTTTTTGCCTTCCTCTGGATCAACTTGCTGGCCTCGCCTACTTCTGTTGTCCCTGCCTATTTGTGACTTGTGTTGGCCCTGCCCACTTGTTTTGCCCCGCCATCTGTCAATTTGGAATCGCCTACAACATGGGGCCACTTTTTTTTTTTTTTCGAGGGCCACTTTAAGTCCGCCCCAACTATTCCTGCACAAGATTTATCATCCAGCCTGAGTCACTGTGATAAATCTGGTGCAGGTCTAAGCTTATGCCATCTTTACGATTAGTAAATCTGGGCCAATGTTTCTGCATATGCTGGGAGAATGCGGGCCTATAGATATATACATTCAGGTTATACAACACATATGCAGATCGTAGGGCAAAAACATGAAGTGAACAGGGTTCCTTGGGTACAAAGTAATGAGAAATGCATTCCAATGCATTACTCTCTGCATGTAAAATGCACAAATATGGACATACTGTGATCATAGCTGCAGTGTAGTCATAATGGTGGTCCTCGCCACTCAATGCCAGCTGGTAGCTGTCACGGTCTCTAAAGTGAGGTGTCATAAGATCTAAGAGACTGGCTGCACGTGATGTGATCTGACAGCCTCTCTGGCTTCAGTGTGGTTGCTGGTAATGACCACAACTCTTGTCTCAGGTGTAGCTTAGTGGTCATTCCAACTCCCCTATTTAGTCTGGCTTCACCCATCATGCTATGCGGTTGATAGCTTTAGTTTGGTATTGGAAGAGCTGGTGTGTGGTCCTCTTCTGAGTTCCTGCTCGTCCATTTACTTCGGAAGCTAAGTGTAACATAGTAACATAGTATATAAGGCCAATAAAAGACATTTGTCCATCCAGTTCGGCCTGTTATCCTGCAAGTTGATCCAGAGGAAGGCAAAAAAATAACTGTGTGGTAAAAGCCAATATTCCCCATTTAAGGGGAAAAAAATTCCTTCCTGACTCCAATCAGGCAATCAGAACTCCCTGGATCAACGACCCATCTCTAGTAGCTATAGCTTATAATATTATTACACTCCAGAAACACATCCAGGCCCCTCTTGAACCCTTTTAGTGAACTCAACATCACCACCTCCTCAGGCAGAGAGTTGCATATTCTCACTGCTCTTACCGTAAAGAATCCTTTTCTATGTTTGTGTACAAACCTTCTTTCCTCCAGACGCAGAGGATGTCCCCTTGTCACAGTCACAGTCCTGGGGATAAATAGATGATGGGAGAGATCTCTGTACTGACCCCTGATATATTTATACATAGTTATTAGATCTCCCCTCAGTCGTCTTTTTTCTAAAGTGAATAACCCTAATTTTGATCATCTTTCAGGGTACTGTAGTCCCCCCATTCGAGTTATTACTTTAGTTGCCCCCCTGCGAACCCTCTCCAGCTCTGCTGTCTGCCTTGTTCACAGGAGCCCAGAACTGTACACAGTACTCCATGTGTGGTCTGACTAGTGATTGGTAAAGTGGCAGGACTATGTTCTCATTACGGCATCTATGCTCCTTTTGATGCAACTGATTTCTACAGCTTGGTTTGCTGTTCACTAAGATCCTAGGTCCTTTTCCATGTCAGTGTTACCCAGTGTTTTACCATTTAGTATGTACGGGTGACTTGCATTATTCCTTCCCATGTGCATAACCTTACATTTGTCAGTGTTAAACCTCATCTGCCACTTATCTGACCAAGCCTCCAATCTATCCAGATCCCTCTGTAGCAGTATAATGTCCTCTTTCGTGTTAATTACTTTACAGTTTAGTGTCATCTGCAAAAATTTATATTTTACTGTGCAAGCCTTCTAAAAGATCATTAATAAATATATTGAACAGAATAGGGCCCAATACTGACCCCTGAGGTACTGCACTAGTGACAGTGACCCAATCTGAATGTGTACTGTTAATAACCAGCCTGTTTTCTATTACTGAGCCAGTTACTTACCCACACACAGATGTTTTCTCCCATTCCGAGCATTCTCATTTTATATACTAACCTTTCTTGCGGTACAGTGTCAAATGCTTTGGAGAAGTCCAGATATACGACATCCATTGATTCTCCGCTGTCAAGTCTAGAACTTACCTCCTCATAGAAACTGATTAAATTAGTTTGACATGACCGTTCCCTTATAAAGCCATGCTGATACGGCGTTATTTGCTTATTTTCATTGAGGTACTCCAAGATAGCATCTCTTAGAAAACCTCCAAACAGTTTACCCACGACAGATGTTAAACTTACTGGCCTATAGTTTCCGGGCTCTGTTTTTCGACCCTTTTTGAATATTGGAACACTTGCTATGCGCCAATCCTGTGGAACACTCCCTGTCAGCATAGAGTCCTTAAATATCAGAAATAAGGGTCTGGCTATGACATTACCTCATTCTCTTAGGATACGGGGGTGTATGCCATCTGGTCCTGGCGATTTGTCTATTTTAATGTTTTTAAGACGCCGCTGTACTTCTTCCTGGGTCAGACAGGGCACTTTTAATGGGGAATTTACTTTTACGTTCTGCAATTCATCTGACAGTTTATTTTCCTCAGTGAATACAGTGGAGAAAAAAATATTTAATAGCTTTGCTTTCTCATCTCTCTCTGCAACTCCCCCCTCATTACTCTGTAGAGTGTGACACCTTCAGATTTATACTTTTTACCATTTATATAATTGTAGAACATTTTAGGGTTAGTTTTGCTCTCTTTGGCAATTAATCTCTCGGTCTCTAGTTTCGCTGCTTTTATTAGTATTTTACATATTATATTTTTTTCCTTATAGTTTTTCAGTGCTTCCTCGCACCCTCCTGTTTTAGTGATTTAAATGCTTTCTTTTTGTCATTTATTGCTTTCTTTACAGTTCTATTTATCCACATAGATTTTTTCTTGTTACTTAACCTTTTATTCCCATAAGGTATGTACCTCTCACAATTAGATTTTAGGATGGTTTTAAAAATATCAAATTTTGTGGCTGTATTTTTATTTTTGAGGACTTTGTCCCAGTTAGTTAGGCCTATGGCCTCTCTTAGTTGGCTAAATTTAGCTTTTTTGAAGTTTGGTATTTTTGTTCCTCCCTGTAGAAACACTCTTTTGAATGACAATTGGAATGTTATTACTTTATGGTCACTATTTCCCAGGTATTCCCCAACCTGCATATCTGTTGTTCTGTCAGGTCTATTGGTTAATACTAAGTCCAGTATGGCCGTCCCTCTAGTCGGGTACTGAACCAGTTTGGAAAGGTAATTGTCTTTGGTTATTGCCAAGAACCTGTTTCCTTTATGAGATATACAGGTTTCAGTTTCCCAGTCTATATCTGGGTAGTTGAAGTCCCCCATAATAATGACCTCATTATGATCTGCCGCCTCATCTATCTCATTTAGTAGAATATTTTCTGTGAACTCTGGTATATTAGGTGGTTTATAATAAACTCCTATTAGTATTTTATTATTGTTTTTGCCTCCATGTATTTATACCCACAGTGACTCCACATGTTCATATCCCTCACTTATATCTTCTCGGACTGTGGGCTTTACAAAGGACTTTACATAAAGGCAGACCCCTCCCTCTCTTCATTTTTTTGCGATCCTTTCTAAACAGACTGTAACCCTGTATGTTAAACGCCCAGTCATAGCTATCATCCAGCCATGTCTCAGTTATTCCCACTATGTCATAGTCCTCCTCACACATCACTAATTCCAGTTCACCAGTTTTATTAGTCAGGCTTCTGGCATTAGTATACATACAATTGAGAGGTTTATGTATATTTTTTACCCTACACCTTTTATTCTGAACTGTTCTAGTCCCTCCTTTCATTCCTCCCCCATTGTTGGTCTTTATTTATCATAAGAAACAGTTTAGGTTCTCTCTTCCTGTCCACTACTGCTGCTTTCCAATAGACATACAGCAGCGAGCAGAATGTGAGAGACAGCACATGCGCATTGCGCTTGCCGTCTCCTCAAACAGCTGATCGGTGGGGGTGCCGGGTGTTGGACCCCTGCCGATCCGATATTGATGACCTATCCTCAGGATAGGTCATCAATATTAAAAGCCAGGACAACCCCTTTAATGACAATGAGTGCCGGGTTTTGACCGATGCATGCAATGGGTCGTATTATAGTTGAATTATGACATAAAAAACCATTGCACTGTAAGTCTGATGGTCAGAAATATATGCATAAGCTGAGCAGGTTTTAGGCAAGAAAAAAATTATATTTTCCTAATTTCCCTAGTTCTCTTTTAGCCCTTTGTTTACCTGCAAAAACAACAATCTCTAAGGTTTTCCTCATGAATATTTGTGCCCCTCCCCCTGCTCTGCAGAATAAATACAAATGCTGCCATGAGTGAAATGTTTGACTGCTGGGATACCCAGCAGCATGTTATATGTGTATGACTACAAGTCCCAGCTGTTCAATGACACTGCTGATACACACAGGATCTTCCCCCTACCTGTTCTTGTGCAATGCTCTGCAGAACTCCTCCAGTCTGTCAGCTCTGTGTCTGCAGGGTGAGGATCCTGTGTCTCTTCACTGCCTACAGCTGCTCAGCAAAGCCTCCAGCCCTGTCTGCTGCAAAAGGGGTTAAAGGTACCTGAAGAATCCAGTGGGAGGGAGACACAGGACAGACAGCACAAAAAAATAACTCGGACAACCCCTTTAATGGGGTCCAGCAGTATCTGACTAGGCCAGATCTGGTGAACTCCAGTAGGCTGTTCCTCTGCCAGAACAGTTAAACACAGATGTTAAACTAGCCTTAGACCTCCAGTTGGGCAGAAACGCACAACATCCTAAGCATATTTTACAACATTGCAGTTTGTATATTAGGGACAAATAGACACTGCCCCAGAATGGCTGAAACCGACACAGGAAAGCCCATTTCTGGGTTGGGCTTACCTGTGCGGTACACTAGAGCAGTGGTTATATGCAAATGGATTGTTCTGTGATATATTGTTATGTAATGTATTGCAATCTTTGCATGTACTTCAGCCGTATATCATTCAAAGCAGATTTTGATAGATGAGAAGAATACTACTTTAGAATGCGCTTGAATGTATGTGCTAAAACTTGGCGTTCTCTGAATATATGGGCCTGCGAGCCATGCAACATTTTTAATTTTAAAGAATAAAGTAATGAATGTACCAAAGGTTCTTCATAAGCGTGAGTAACATTCTTCTCATCTAGCAACCCCTGCTCTAGTGTACCGCACAGGTAAGCCCAACCCAGAAATGGGCTTTCCTGTGTCAGTTTCAGCCATCCCGGGGCAGTGTCTATTTCTCCCTAATATACAAACTGCAATGTTATAAAGTATGCTTAGGATGTTGTGCGTTTCTGCCCAACTGGAGGTCTAATTTAACATCTGTGTTTAACTGTTCTGGCAGAGGAACAGCCTACTGGAGTTCACCGAATCTGGCCTAGTCAGATACTGCTGGGCCCCATTAAAAAGGTTGTCCGAGTTATTTTTTTGTGCTGTCTGATTGTGATTGTGGAGTCAGAGTGAGACTCTAAGTCAGCCTAGTGTTAAATAACATACAGGAGTATATAGATTGATTATGTAATGTATTGCACCTGTTGGGGAAAAAACCCCTTCTATAATTGTCGGGGTCCCAATTGAAGTGTCCTTATGAGCGCTCAGAGAGCTGACACAGACACACTACTTAATCAGATTCTCTCCTTTATTCCACACACATATACATCTTTATAACACTACACAGATAAATATCATAGACAAATCTGGCCCACCACCAAGGGGGTGGAAATCGAAACTAATAATTTGATTCGTTATTCACAAAAGGGTCAATACTTCTGCACTATACTAACAGAATTCTAATAATTAAAACGTTTCTGCAGCATCTTATATCAAAGTTGACATTCTTCAGCAGTATATCCCGAAACTGAGAAAACAAAACATAACTTTCTTGGACATCAAACTCTGATAAGGGGAGCGAGGGAGCTGCTTACCTTGGCCTTGTAGCTGGAACATTTGGTTTATTCACAGAAACCCCCCTCCCCCCTCATCCTTCACAGCTGGCTCAGTAATTTTCCACATATGCACAAGATGGAGGACATGTTTATACAAAATGGATTCTCATCCCTCACAATTCCCCCATTTTGAGATATCTTGGAACTGACATCTTAACCCAGTGGTACTTCGGTTGGGAAAGGCCCAACTGCCACCCGGAGGCCAGATTCCCTCTCAGGTATTGATGCAGTTCCCAAGACCGCTCAATAATCTTGGTACTTTCTCCTTTTGGTACAGAACCTGTTGGTGCACATAAACATAAGCTTAATCACAGCATATACTACTATTATAATCAACACTACTTGCATTATTGTTTGTAAAATTCCCACTAACCACCCACCGATTTGAACCAGTTATCGGGATTTAGAAATGAGAAAGCCGCGCTCTGGACAGCAAAGACACAGAGCATTAACATGATTGATAATGCTCCGTGCCTCTCTGTAATCTTTTTACTACAAAATCACAGTGGGATAAAGTTGTCACCGTGATTTTGTAGTAAAAAGAACACAGAGAGGCACTGAGCATTATCAATCATGTTAATGCTCTGTGTCTCTGCTGTCCAGAGCGCAGCTTGGCACTCTTTCACGCAGCGGATTACCCGCACGGCATCCGCTCGTGTGAAAGAGCCCTTAGGCTTGTATCCTTTCAACAGCCTCCTTTCTTTCTGGGGTAAGGTGGCAAGTTCCATGGGAGAGACCGTGTCCTAGAAATACAACCTACAACAAATACAGGACTACTGAGCCGGGCTGGGCCCAGTTTGTAGGGACAGACTGCAAAGCCTGTGTATACATTGTCGGGGAGTTCTGCGCTCCCTAAAGCAGGACGGTCCAAGTATACTGGTTGCCCTTTAATATAAAGGCAAACAGATACTGACAGTCAGGATGCAGCGGGACACTAAAGAAAGCATTTGTCAGGTCTATCACTGTGAAACATGTAGCAGTGGATGGAACTTGTGACAGTAAGGTATGTGGGTTTGGCGCTATTGGAGTTTGTAAGACTGTCACCTTGTTGACTTCACTAAGATCATAAACCATCCTGTAACTGACAGGCTGTCCCTTAACTGGTTTCTTCTTTATTGGGAACAGCGGGGTATTAGCGGGAGATACTGTTTTTATCAATACACCGGCCTGGAGAAAAGCATAAATTTGACTGGCCACTGCTATCTCCTGGGTAAGACAGGGGGTACTGCTTCACTTGAGGGGGCTGACATCCTGGCTTAAGATGCACAGTGACCAGAGACACAAGGAGTTTCCCTATGTCTGTTTTTGATGTTGCTCATAAATACTTCGGTACCAGCTCAAGAACAGCCTGGTCTACAAGGGTTAATTCTGATGGTTCAGTTTCAGGCAGGGCCAGTGTCGCTATTAAGGGACATAATACTTCAGGTAGTGCCGTCGGGGTAAAAGTGTATGTGGGCTCCCAGTGCTTGCAAAACATCATTCCCTAAAAGAGGTTCTGGCAGGTTTTCTTTAACTCCTTAAGGACCGTGCTCATTTTCACCTTCAGGACCAGGCCATTTTTTGCTAATCTGACCAGTGTCACTTTATGTGGTAATAACTTTAAAACGCTTTGACTTATCCAGGCCATTCTGAGAATGTTTTTTCGTCACATATTGTACTTCATGACACTGGTAAAATGGAGTAATAAAAAATCATTTTTATTTATGAAAAATACAAAATTTGTAAGAAAATTTAGAAAAATTTGCAAGTTTCAATTTCTCTACTTCTATAATACATATTAATACCTACAAAAATAGTTATTACTTTACATTTCCCATATGTCTACTTCATGTTAGGATCATTTTGGGAATAACATTTTATTTTTGAGGGACGTTACAAGGCTTAGAAGTTTATAAGTAAATCTTGAATTTTTTCAGAAATTTTCAAAAACCAACTTTTTAAGGACTAGTTCAGGTCTGAAGTCACTTTGTGAGGCTTACATAATAGAAACCACCCAAAAATGGCCCCATTCTAGAAACTACACCCCTCAAGAAATTCAAAACTGATTTTACAAACGTCGTTAAACCTTTAGGTGTTCCACAAGAATTAATGGAAAATAGAGATACAATTTCAAAATTTCACTTTTTTGGCAGATTTTCCATTTTAATATTTTTTTCCAGTTACAAAGCAAGGGTTAACAGCCAAACAAAACTCAATATTTATGGCCCTGATTCTGTAGTTTACAGAAACACTCCATATGTGGTCGTAAACTGCTGTACGGGCACACGGCAGGGCGCAGAAGGAAAAGAATGCCATACGGTTTTGGAAGGCAGATTTTGCTGGACAGTTTTTTTTTACACCATGTCCCATTTGAAGCCCCCCTGATGCACCCCTAGAGTAGAAACTCCATAAAAGTGACCCCATCTAAGAAACTACACCCCTCAAGGTATTCAAAACTGATTTTACAAACGTCGTTTACCCTTTAGGTGTTCCACAAGAATTAATGGAAATAGAGATACAATTTAAAAATTTCATTTTTTTGGCAGATTTTCCATTTTAATATTTTTTTTCCAGTTACAAAGCAAGGGTTAACAGCCAAACAAAACTCAATATTTATGGCCCTGATTCTGTAGTTTACAGAAACACCCCATATTTGGTCGTAAGCTGCTGTACGGGCACACGGCAGGGCGCAGAAGGAAAGGAATGCCATACAGTTTTTGGAAGGCAGATTTTGCTAGACTGTTTTTTGACACCATGTCCCATTTGAAGCCCCCCTGATGCACCCCTAGAGTAGAAATTCCAAAAAAGTGACCCCATTTAAGAAACTACGGGATAGGGTGGAAGTTTTGTTGGTACTAGTTTAGGGTACATATGATTTTTGGTTGCTCTATATTACACTTTTTGTGAGGCAAGGTAACAAGAAATAGCTGTTTTGGCACAGTTTTCTTTTATTATTTACAACATTCATCTGACAGGTTAAATCATGTGGTATTTTTATAGAGCAGGTTGTCACGGACGCGGCGATACCTAATTTACAATCTTTTTAATTTATGTAAGTTTTACACAATGATTTCATTTTTGAAACAAAAAAATCATGTTTAGTGTCTCCATAGTCTGAGAGCCATAGTTTTTTCAGTTTTTGGGCGATTATCTTAAGTAGGGTCTAATTTTTTGTGGGGATGAGATGACGGTTTAATTGGAACTATTTTGGGGTTTATATGACTTTTTGAACGCTTGCTATTAAACTTTTTGTCATGTAAGGTGACAAAAAATTGCTTTTTTTTATTTTTTTACGGTATTCATCTGAGGGGTAGGTCATGTGATATTTTTATAGAGCAACTTATTACAGACGTGGTGATACCAAATATGTATACTTTTTTTTATTTATGTAAGTTTTACACAATAATATCATTTTTGAAAAAAAAAAATCATGTTTTAGTGTCTCCATATTCTGAGAGCCATAGTTTTTTTCAGGGGTTAAGTCATGTCATATGCTTTATAGAGCCGGTCGATACGGACGCGGCGATACCTAATATGTCTACTTACCCCCCCCCCCCCCCCTCCCTATTTCTTACCAATTTTTTTTTTACTTTATTTGGGGAAAATTAAATTTTTGTTTACTTTTACTTGAAACTTTTAATTTTTGGGGGGGAAAACTTTATTTTTTCAACTTTTTTTTCACTTTCTTTTTTTTGTCCCACTTCGGGATTTCAACTTTTGGGGGTCTGATCCTTTACAATGCATTGACTGTATGAGTAATACTGTGTGTATTAATCATACAGCTTCCGGCCTGTGAGATCCAGGGGGCTGGATCTCACAGGCTCGTCACAGGAAGGCAGCACTGATGCCTCAGGAAGGTATCACGCTGCCTTCCATGCCATCGGGTCCCCCTTACAGCCCCACGGGGACCCGATGGCACCGCCGCCGCCCACAACATGAAAAGCTGCAAACCGCAGGTCTGAATTGGGTCACTGGACCTCCCTGCGCATTTAGCCAAGGTGCCTGCTCAATGATTTGAGCAGGCACCTTGTTCCGATCACTGCCCGCCACGCGGCGGTGATTGGAAATACACAGGGCGTACAGGTACGCCCTGTGTCCTTAAGTACCAGGACATGGGGTTGCCCATTTCCTAGCAGGGGGTAAAAATGGCAGTGGAGGTCTGTTGATCTCCACTGTCAGTATCATCAGGCGCTTCCCATTGCCAACGCGGAGCGCGGAAATCACGGTTTATGTGGCCAGGTTTCCCACTGTTAAATCATCTTAACTCTCTACGGGATGTTTGTTGCTGTCCTTGGCGCTGATTGACATATTTGACTGCAGCCCCTGAATTCTTTTTCATGTCTAGTTCTAAACCTTTTGCAGCAGCAATCAATTGTGGCAGTGGAGTGACTCGCCATTCAGGTTTACAGGCTTTTAACTTGGCTTGCAGAGCATGTCTCAAGCCTTCCATAAATGCTGATGTCAACAATTTCTCACCCATTCCAGTCTAATCCCAACCCATGTCAGTCCAAATGGTCCGCAGTCCAGCTGCATACGTCTGTACTGTCTCTTGAGGTCCCTGAGCTACGTCTTTTAGACTCCTGGAACTCTCATCTTCTTTTCCCTTTGTCCATTCCTTGAAAACTTGGACAAACTCTGCCCCTGATGGTAGAGTTTTCTCCCAGTCTTCTAGAGACAAATTGACAAAAGCCCTCCTCCTATGTTCAGTCAGGAAATGGTCCACATCCCGAAACTGAGAAAACAAAACATAACTTTCTTGGACATCAAACTCTGATAAAGGGAGAGAGGGAGCTGCTTACCTTGGCCTTGTAGCTAGAACATTTGGTTTATTCACAGAACACCCCCCCCCCCCCCCATCCTTCACAGCTGGCTCAGTAATTTTCCACATATGCACAAGATGGAGGACATGTTTATACAAAATGGATTCTCATCCCTCAAACACCCAGCATAACTATGGATGGACGGCAAAGCCAGGGTTAACAATATTGGCTCAGTCCTTGTAGGAGGTTAGATGAGGGCTGGCCCGATCTTAAACTTAAGGGCTCATGCACACAAACATTTTTTGTCCGCATTTTTTGTAGGTCAGATGCGGACCCATGCACCTCAATGAAAAAAAAAATAGAACATGTCCTATTCGTGTCCGTATTACAGACAAGGGTACAGGACAGTTCTACTATGGGCAGGTATCCATGTTTTGCAGATCTGCAATTTGCAGACCGCAAAACAGGCTACGGTTGTGTACATGAGCCCTAAGTCAGTACAGATTGAAGTTGAGAGAGAGAGAGGAAGCTGTGCCTTATGCTCCCTCTTCTCAGGTCCAAAAAGCTAGACATTTACTGATCTCACCATCTCTACAAGGGTCTTTAGGACCACAGAATAAGATGGTGGCGTGTGCAACACGCGAGGCCCAGCGTCTCCTCAGATTTTGCAAGTTATCAGTGTTATTCCTTCATTTCAGGTCTGTTCATTCATAGCAGCTTTGCTTTTACATCTTACACCCGACAAGATCTTTTGGATATACGATTACACACAGGGCCGTCTTTAATATTGATTGGACCCTGGGCAAGAATTTCCTTGGGCCCCCTGAAATGCCATCTGTCTTCATGAGTGATTATCGCAGGGAAGGCAGGTTAGTTAGTGTACCCGAGCATTAGATTTTAAGACACCTGTGGCCACCACGGGGGCACAGGAGGCAGAAGCACAGCTCCCGCACAGCCAGTCTCCCCTTTTCAAATAGAAGACGGGTGGCCCTTAGCAACGCTCATTTCAGAGAGCGCTGCTAAGGGCCATTTCAGCCACAGTTTTCTACTAAAATTAAAAGTTTTGGCCAAATAAACTATATTCTAAAAATGTTACTTATCACTTGCCCTACACTTTAGCAAAAAAAATTTAATGGCAGTTACACTTTAAGCTCTTCCAAGCGACGGTCGTCCTGAGGATCGGTGATAAATGCCTGTCATACGGTTGCTAATCACTGCAGTATTATTTATTTAGGGACTGTAAGCACATGCAGTCTCAGGAGTGGTCCACACCACACCCCTGCCTTGCAGCCAGGACCAGTATCTGTACACATATGTATGGCATAATTAATGGAATGACACATCACACATAACATGACATGAGTTACCAGGCTGCCTGGTAAAGACCTGTGTCACTCATGTCATGTGTGATGTGTCATTCCATTAATTATGCCATACATACGTGTACAGATACTGGTCCAGGCAGCAGGCTGCAGGCCAGCAGACACATGATTATTGCCACATCATGTGTCACAGACTCACATGCCATTCTGACTGTACTGTACAGCCATTCAGACAGTTCCACTTCCTTTAGACAAGCGAGCCTGCAGTGCACACCAGCGACAAGGGACTTACTTACAGATAGTCTAGAGGTGACCGTGACTCAGGTGAGTAACCGAACCGTTACTGAGTGTCTAGACTAGTGATGGTGGTGGTGATGGACTGGGTGTCTCCTCTGTGACGCGGCCGCCTTTACAAGTTGAGGAACTTGAGGGCCGAGGCAGAATGTGGCACAGAGGCAGGCAGCGTACAGTGGCGTTGCTAGGGCTGGTGTCACCCGGTGTGGTAGAAAATGGTGTCACCCCTCCCCCCGAAGCAATAATATTTTTGCCATATATGGGGGCTATGGTGGTGCTAGCAGTCAGAGCCTGGTCTCGGGAGGGGCACTTCCAGATTATTTTCTGTCCGCCGCCACAAAACAATGGTGCTTATAGAACAGACTACACAGTGTAGCGGTATACTGTATATTGTGTGGCACAGTGTAGCGGTATACTGTATATTGTGTGGCACAGTGTAGGCTATATGTGTATAACATAAACATATTTCACATGAAAACTTACAATTGCTTGGCCCTTGGGGATCTCGGACACCACTTCAACACTTTGGCCGGGGGTTCGGCGGAGCTGATGTTGTGTTTTATCCTAATGAGAAAGATTTCATAATAAGGATTTGGGGAAGGGGAAGAGGGATAGCAGAGCAGGGAGAGGCTGGTGCTGCTACTAGGGGGTCATACCATGGGGGAGTAATAAAGCCCACCATAATGCCCCCCCCCAGTAGAAATAATTATCCTTTTAATGTGACAGTGCAAAAAATACCCCCTTGTAATGCCCCCAGTTGAGCTAATGTCCCCATAGTGCCCCCATAATGTCCCAGTATAAAATACCCCTATATAGTGCCCCCAGTAAATTCCCCCATAGTGCTCCTCTCCCCCCTTCCTGCTAGTGCCCCCCATAATGTACCAGTATAAAATGCCCCATATATAGTGCCGCAGTAGATGCCCTCAGTGTCCGGCCTCTGATAGGCTGCCGGCCTAGTGTCCCCCATAATGCCCCCCAATAATGTGCCAGTAAGTGTCCCCATAGATGCCCCCCATGTGCCAGTATCAAGTGCCTCTCTCCTACCCCCATGTCCCAGCATCATAGTGCCACTCCCCCCCCCAAAAAAGTGCCAGTATCAAGAGCCTCTCTCCTCCTCCCCCCCATGTCCCAGTATCATAGTGCCATCTCCCCCCCAAAAGTGCCAGTATCAAGTGCCTCTCCCCCCATGTCCCAGTATCATAGTGCCACCCCCCCCAAAAAAAAGTGCCAGTATCAAGAGCCTCTCTCCCCCCCATGTCCCAGTAACATAGTGCCATCTCCCCCCCCCCAAAAGTGCCAGTATCAAGTGCCTCTCTCTTCCGCCCCATTTCCCAGTATCATAGTGCCACCCCCCCCCCCCTAAAAGTGCCAGTATCAAGTGCCTCTCTCCTACCCCCCATGTCCCAGTATCATACTATAGTGCCATCTCCCCCCCCCCAAAGTGCCAGTATCAAGTGCCTCTCTCCTTCCCCCCAAGTGCCAGTATCATAGTGCCAACCCCCCCATGTGCCAGTATCAGGTGCCAACCCCCCTCCCCCCCCACATGTACCAGTATCATAGTGCCAACCCCCCCCCCCTCATGTGCCAGTATAAGGTGCAAACCCCCCTCCCCCCATATGCCAGTATCAAGTGCCTCCCGCTCCCCCCATGGCAGTAACAGTCCGGTATTAAAAAAATATAATAAACACTTATACTTACCTCCATATCAGCGATGCGTTGCAGCCTCATCCTGTGTCCCGCCCTGTATGTCCATATATGGAATCAGTGCTTGTGTATTCTAATTTAGCCTGTATTTCAGAAAAGTTTCTGCTGGGATTTGAACCCACGACCTTCTGTATCAGAGGCAGAGCTGGGTGTGCTGGGGCAGCTGTCATATATAGAGATATAGTAGTGCTGAGTGTGCTGGTGCAGCTGTCATGTGTATTAGATGTAGCAGAGCTGGGTGTGCTGGGGCAGCTGTCATATATAGAGATATAGCAGAGCTCAGTGTGCTGGGACAGCTGTCATATAGAGATATAGCAGTGCTGTGTGTGTTAGGGTAGCTGTCATGTGTATAGATGTACACTTAGCCACCTATAACAGTAGAAGTCTCATATTTTTTCAGTCAATGGTAATGCAGCTCTTATGGCTGTGTGATTAGGTGCTTTGCCTCTGATACAGAAGGTTGTGGGTTCGAATCCCAGACACATCTCTTCCTCTCCTGAGGACGGCAATACAAATGACTATGCCTGAGGAGGAGCTAGCACGGCACTGGCCGGCAGACTCGGCAGTAAGTAATTGCAATTGACACACGCCGCTCGCTCGCATAGACAACAAGTGAATGTGGGAGTCGGGAAACGGAGCTGCCCCAGGCCTTCAGGAGCAACTGGGCCCGGGGCAGCTGCCCCTTTTGCCCTGCGGCAAAGACGGCCCTGATTACACAACTCCGACAGTTTTATCAGCAACCTTCGACTCATCCCTGAAATAAGAACACCCGACTCTTTGCAGGCTACTCTGCTGATCGGAGGTGCTTGAAGAAGGCGCAGGGACCACAAACAAAGGTGGGGGAAGTGTGGCGGGCTAACAGCTAAGCTAAGGCTAACACCATATTGGCTTTTTTACCAAGCATTTTCCTTGCTAATGTGCGGTCCCTGGTGAACAAAATGGATGAGTTACGACTATGGATCACCAACAACAGGATACTTATGGATTGAAATGCCATAATACCCACAGAAACATGGCTACACAGTGAAATATCTCACAGTGCAGTCGAGCTGGTCGGATGCCATACTCTCTGGGCGGACAGAATAGCGGATGATTCCGGTAAGAAAAGAGGCGGAGGACTGTGCATTTATGTTAACAAGGCTTGGTGTACGAACTCTGTCATTGTTGGAAAACATTGCTCAGCTGACCTAGAGTATCTCATGGTTAAGTGTCGACCGTTCTATCTGCCAAGGGAGTTCACCTCCACTATAATAACAGCTGCATATATCCCACCGGATGCTAATGCCAAGTTTGCTATGAACGAAATTCATGCGGTCATCAGCAAACAACAATCTGCACACCCTGAGGTTGCATTTATTGTAGCAGGTGACTTTAACCATTCCAACCTAAAGTCACTACTACCTAAATTTCATCAACATGTCTCCTGCCATACCAGAGGGGATAAAACCTTGGACCATGTCTATACAAACATTGTTGGATCCTACAAGGCAACGCCCCTCCCCCACTTGGGACAGTCGGATCACCTTTCTTTGTTTCTCACCCACAAGTACTTGCCGCGTATCAACCGTGTGAAACCATCATTGAAGACAATCAAAGAGTGGCCAGCGGGGGGAGATTCTGTACTCCAGGTCAGGTTTAAAGACACGGACTGGAGCATGTTTGCCTCTCAGGCCACTTGTGGTTCTCACACTAACATTGATTCTTATACGTACTGAGTACTGGAATACATCAATACCACAATTGACAATGTTACCACAGAAAAGCAGATCACAATGTACCCAAATCAGAAACCATGGATGAACAAGGAAGTGCGGCTTCTACTAAAGGCACGTAATATTGCCTTTAGATCAGGTGACGCTCAGGCCTATAGTACGTCCAGGGCAGACCTGAAGAGGGGCATCAAGAAGGCCAAGCACAGCTACAAGCTGAAAGTGGAGGAACACTTTGTCAACTCTGAACCACGACACGTGGCTGGGCATTCAGGCCATCTCTGACTATAAGCTCAGCAATTCCACACAGACTGCCATGACTGTGTCCTCCCCTCAATGAGTAACCAATATAAATAAAAGTTTTTTGGATTTTCATATACACGAAAGTCAGCTTCATTTTTTGGTGATTATTATGACTCGGGGGTCCGTTTTTTTTATATCAATCTGTCCGGTTTGTTTCTTCAGAGTGCATTTTTGTATCCTCAAGCATTCACTTGAGATGGAATTCCGGACGCACACTGCTCTATGGCATACGCAGGCAGAAGATCTGTTTAACAATGGTGGGAGCACTAGTGAGGAGGTGGATGGTCGGCAGATACGGGACCTCAAGAACGAACTCAAAAAATACCATCTTAAACAGGTGAAAACCTGGTGGAACCAGGTATCCCTGGAAAATTATTTAAAATGCAATTACATCCCTAGAGGCCTAAGGATCCAAATTTTTCCCACCTACAACAGCCAGGACACGGATTTCCTGACAAAGTGGGAGGAGTCATGCAACATCTGCTCCAGGTCTTTGATACAGGCTATTATCGATTTGAACAAAAAAAAAAACACTATGTGAGTTGGAACCGGTTATTCAATGTAGTACTGAACTACTTGTATCTCGATTGTCCACTGGTGAACATGAAAAATGGGAAAAAGAGATTCAAGACTCATACGACATATGGGAAAAACAAATAAAATCAGAAAAAAGTAAAAAATTCCAACGGGATAAACTAGACTATGAGAACAACTTCGTCTATAAATGGCGCAAATTTCCGGCTGAGTCCCGATCTAGATCCAGTTCTATGTCCTCAAATACATCCGTGGGTGGTGATTCTAATCAGTCAGTGCGGCTACCTACACGATATTCAAGCCGCAGAATGAAGAGGAAGGCATCCCCGACACATCATAAACAAAACTATCCTAAGCGCAATGCTGATAACTCAACATCTGTCACCAACCCCAAGGTAATTAATCTATCAAATACAGAATTGTCTAGAGCACAATTAAAGGTACTTAGTCTTGGCCTATCATTTGTGCCATCTGATTATTTTGATTGTTTTACAGTAGTTAAAGATCTCAATCTCTTTGCTCGCAAGCTGATTTTTAAAAGGATGTTTTTTACGAGAGATGTACCGCAAGCAACCCTTACCACGCCACAAGAAATAGAGGCGGTTACCATTTTGGAGGAACAAGAACCAGGGGCAATTGGGCCGTGTGGTAAGTTTCCTTCCTCCCTCCTACCAAAATCAACTAGGTTCCCGGCCTTCAGCATGTACCCCAACATTCAGGCATTCGTACAGTTGGTCACCCGAGATCTCCATAAGATCTCTGCCTCCTATCCCACTAAGTTTAATAATCTGACACAGCGAAGGGCCGTTAAAAAGCTGCAAAAAATGAAGGAGGTGGTGATTAAACCCGCCGATAAAGGCGGTAATGTGGTGGTGTGGCCCCGTGATGCATATGAGAAGGGTCAGGAGTAGGCCGAGAGATCTTTGCACCATTCAGGGTATGTTTAATTGTGTTCCTTTGTGTTCCATCTTAACCTCAGTCTCTACAATCGCCTCTTTTGCATTGTGTTTGGGGCGTTGCTGCCATGAGGCTCTGAGGTATGCTCTTTCAGCTAGTATTCTTTTTCCCTGTATTTTCGTGCACTGATCTCCCCGCCTCTCCTTGGGTCCTGCTCCTCATTTGTGTGTCCCGCCTTGTGCTGCCTGTTTTATAATACATGTATGTACTGTTCATATATATTTATAATAAAGCTTTTTGGATTTTCATATACACGAAAGTCAGCTTCATTTTTTGGTGATTATTCTCCCCTCAATGAGCTAAATTTACTTCTACGCTCGTTTTGATAAGGACAATAAGGAAAAGTTTGCCAAAACCCTACCCTCTGATGACTGCCATACCCTCACTCTCACCATCATAGATGTCTATAACGCACCGAGCAGTATCAATGCTCGCAAGACTGCTGGCTCTGATGGCATTCCTGGACGTGTGCTTCGAGCATGTGCTGAGCAGCTTGCAGGGCTCTTCACTGAAATCTTTAACCTGTCACCCAGGCAGTAGTACCAGCATGCTTCAAGACCACCTCTATTGTACCAGTGCCGAAACACTCATCACCAATGTGCCTGAACGACTATCGCCCTGTAGCACTCTCGCCTATAGTTATGAAGTGCTTTGAGCGACTGGTCCTGGCACATCTAACGGTATGCTTGGCCCCCACACTGGATCCTCACCAATTTGCCTAACAAAGTAATAGGAGTACAGAGGATTCTGTATCTGCAGCGCTTCATTGTGTACTCTCACAACTGGACAACAAGAATACTTATGCAAGAATGCTGTTTGTTAATTTCAGCTCAGCATTCAATACAGTCATTCCCTCCAAGTTTATTACTAAACTTGTGGATCTTGGAATCAGCAACCCTATCTGTAACTGGATAATGGACTTTTTGACCAACAGACCCCAGCATGTTAGGTCAGGAAATAACTGTTTCACCACCATCACACTCAACACTGGCACTCCACAGGGCTGTGTGCTGAGCCCGTTCCTTTACTCCCCTTTCACCTATGACTGCAGGCCAAGGTATGGATCCAATTCCATTATCAAGTTTGCAGATGAGACCACGGTGATCGGTCTCATCACTGACAACGATGAGTCTGATTATAGGGAAGAGGTAAAGCACCTAGCTGTGTGGAGCGCTGACAATGACCTGCTCCTCAATACCAGCAATAAAAGAGCTCATTGTGGACTTCAAATGGCACGGCTGTTGAACGGGTTTCCAGCTTTAAGTTCCTGGGGACCTACATCTCTGAGAATCTGTCCTGATCAACCAACATCTCTAGCCTGGTCAAGAATTCACATCAGCTCCTCTTTTTTTTGAGGACACTGATAAAAAAAAAACATACTGGGTAACTTTTATCGCTGTGCGATAGAGAGCATCCTGACCAACTGTGTTACAGTCTGGTATGGGAATTGCTCTGTTGCTGACGGCAAGACATTGCAGCGGGTGGAGAAAACCGCCAAACGCATCACAGGGACTCCACTTCCTACTATTGAGGATGTTCACAAGAAGAGATGTCTACGTCGGGCACGCATCATTTTTAGGGACTCCTGTCATCCTGCCAATAATCTCTTCCAGTTACTCCCTTAAAGAAGGCGCTACCAGCAGGTTTAGGAACAGTTTCTTCCCCACAGCTGTCACCCTACTGAACTAACTCAGTCTCCCGCTGAACCCTTTCATCCATACTCACTGTATGTTTCTGTCACAAGAATTAACCCTATCAAACTGGCTGATGTGCTAATGTCAGCAGACCCTAACTGTACTATTTATACTTATGGGTGCCCCGGTTACTGCACAATTTTAACTTTGATTATATGCAAATTATCCTCTAGGAGCAGGGGGGCGTTGCTCCTGCTACTAGAGGCTTGGTTCTCCCATTTCAAGTCACGCCCAGCCGTCTTTGATTGACAGGGCCAGGCAGCGTTCGTCTCCTCCTGCTGGCCCTGTGTGCTGGGACTGCACAGGCGAGAGATTTATCCAGTGCACAGGGCCGGCAGGAGAAGACGAACGCTGGCTCTGTCAATCAAGGACGGCAGGGCGTGACTTGAGATGGGAGAACTGAGCCTCTAGGAGCAGGAGCAATGCCCCCCCCTACTCTTAAAGGCTAATTTGCATATCATCAAAGTTAAAATTGTGCAGTAACCGGGGCATCCAGAAGAATAAAAATAGTACAGTTAGGGTCTTCTGACATTAGCACATAGCTAATGTGAGCCAGTTTAATAGGGTTAATTCTGGAGACAGAAACCCTTTAACCCTCTACACTCCTCCTCCCTCCATCCCCTTCCTATGACCATGATCATGACAGTCATTCACATATTCTCAACATACACGGTATGTTCATAATGGTTTCTGCTATAGTTGGGACACTGTCATAGTATAAGTCTCTGCTATAGTACGTACTTACACTACATTGTTCACTATTACAGTCTGTCCATAGCGCTACTATTCCACTTCTGGAGCTATATTCATAGCATTTTGCAGATCTGTTTACTATACTGTAAATTTGTATATATGTAGCACATCTGTATAACTGTTCGTAGTACATCTGTATACTTGTTCATAGTACATCTGTGTATTCGCCGTCTGTATAGCAATAGAACAGTTTATCTGCATATCTGTATATACAGTGGATATAAAAAGTCTACACACCCCTGTTAAAATGTCAGGTTTCTGTGCTGTAAAAAAAATGAGACAAAGATAAATCATTTTGAAACATAGAATGTGACGGCAGATAAGAACCATTTGGCCCATCTAGTCTGCCCAATATACTGAATACTATGAATAGCCCCTGGCCCTATCTTATATGAAGGATGGCCTTATGCCTATCCCATGCATGCTTAAACTCCTTCACTGTATTTGCAGCTACCACTTCTGCAGGAATGCTATTCAATGCATCCACTACTCTCTCAGTAAAGTAGTTCTTACTGATATTACTTTTAAACCTTTTCCCCTCTAATTTAAAACTATGTCCTCTTGTAGCAGTATTTCTTCTTTTAAATATTCTCTCCTCTTTTACCTTGTTAATTCCCTTTATGTATTTAAAAGTTTCTATCATATCCCCTCTGTCTCGTCTTTCTTCCAAGCTATACATGTTAAGGTCCTTTAACCACTTCACATCTGGGCCATTTGCCCCCTTCCTGACCAGGCCTAATTTTGCAAATCTGACATATCTCACTTAATGTGGTAATAACTTTGGAACGCTTTTACTTATCCAAGCCATTCAGAGATTGTTTTCTCGTGACACATTGTACTTCATGATAGTCATAAATTTGAGTCAATATATTTCACCTTTATTTATGAAAAAAATCCCAAATTTACCAAAAATTTTGAAAAATTTGCAATTTTCTAAATTTCAATGTCTCTTCTTTTAAAACAGAAAGTTGAAGGGTTAAATACACTGCGTGCAGAATTATTAGGCAAATGAGTATTTTGACCACATCATCCTCCTTATGCATGTTGTCTTACTCCAAGCTGTATAGGCTCGAAAGCCTACTACCAATTAAGCATATTAGGTGATGTGCATCTCTGTAATGAGAAGGGGTGTGGTCTAATGACATCAACACCCTATATTAGGTGTGCATAATTATTAGGCAACTTCCTTTCCTTTGGCAAAATGGGTCAAAAGAAGGACTTTACAGGCTCAGAAAAGTCAAAAATAGTGAGATATCTTGCAGAGGGATGCAGCACTCTTAAAATTGCAAAGCTTCTGAAGCGTGATCATCGAACAATCAAGCGTTTCATTCAAAATAGTCAACAGGGTCGCAAGAAGCGTGTGGAAAAACCAAGGCGCAAAATAACTGCCCATGAACTGAGAAAAGTCAAGCGTGCAGCTGCCAAGATGCCACTTGCCACCAGTTTGGCCATATTTCAGAGCTGCAACATCACTGGAGTGCCCAAAAGCACAAGGTGTGCAATACTCAGAGACATGGCCAAGGTAAGAAAGGCTGAAAGACGACCACCACTGAACAAGACACACAAGCTGAAACGTCAAGACTGGGCCAAGAAATATCTCAAGACTGATTTTTCTAAGGTTTTATGGACTGATGAAATGAGAGTGAGTCTTGATGGGCCAGATGGATGGGCCCGTGGCTGGATTGGTAAAGGGCAGAGAGCTCCAGTCCCACTCAGACGCCAGCAAGGTGGAGGTGGAGTACTGGTTTGGGCTGGTATCAACAAAGATGAGCTTGTGGGGCCTTTTCGGGTTGAGGATGGAGTCAAGCTCAACTCCCAGTCCTACTGCCAGTTTCTGGAAGACACCTTCTTCAAGCAGTGGTACAGGAAGAAGTCTGCATCCTTCAAGAAAAACATGATTTTCATGCAGGACAATGCTCCATCACACGCGTCCAAGTACTCCACAGCGTGGCTGGCAAGAAAGGGTATAAAAGAAGAAAATCTAATGACATGGCCTCCTTGTTCACCTGATCTGAACCCCATTGAGAACCTGTGGTCCATCATCAAATGTGAGATTTACAAGGAGAGAAAACAGTACACCTCTCTGAACAGTGTCTGGGAGGCTGTGGTTGCTGCTGCACGCAATGTTGATGGTGAACAGATCAAAACACTGACAGAATCCATGGATGGCAGGCTTTTGAGTGTCCTTGCAAAGAAAGGTGGCTATATTGGTCACTGATTTGTTTTTGTTTTGTTTTTGAATGTCAGAAATGTATATTTGTAGATGTTGAGATGTTATATTGGTTTCACTGGTAAAAATAAATAATTGAAATGGGTATATATTAGTTTTTTGTTAAGTTGCCTAATAATTATGCACAGTAATAGTCACCTGCACACACAGATATCCCCCTAAAATAGCTAAAACTAAAAACAAACTAAAAACTACTTCCAAAAATATTCAGCTTTGATATTAATGAGTTTTTTGGGTTCATTGAGAACATGGTTGTTGTTCAATAATAAAATTAATCCTCAAAAATACAACTTGCCTAATAATTCTGCACTCCCTGTAGAATAAGCTATATGATCTGTATGAAGGACAGGAGGTTGGGTGACATCATACTAGAGGGTGAATATATATTTACATTGACCTTCTGTCTGTATAAGGAACTGTTCCTAGTCAGCACTATTGTAATGAGAGCCGCAGCTGTTCTTGTATGTATGGATGGATGTATAAAAGGCCAGTATGGTCAAGAATAAACTCGGAGCTGTTTCTGACATCATACTGCATGTGTTATTGATAGTTCTCCAGGCCTGTCTTCGGAGACAAAGAAAGGAATCAAGGTGCATTGAGAAGGAAACGATACTTTCAGCTGGGAGCTCTGTCCGGGATAGAAAATACAGGAATTCGGTAAGTATGGAAGATTCCTGTCTTTAAAGACTGGGGACATTCAGATGCTTTCTGAACAATTTTCTGTTGCTTCTATTTTGAATCCACTTTAGACACACTGAAAGGAATAGTATCTATCTTTAGGCAAGATAGACTATAGACTACTGGCCAAGTCTAACAGATAAATTCTTTAGGGAAGGATTTAAAAGAGGAATTATTTTGGGAAGAATTCAAATAGTGTCTGCATCACGTTCTAATTCAGTTTAATATTTATCACAGATTATATGTTACCCCTATTTGGTTAAACAAGTGTGGAATAAGAGATACCTCCAAGTGTCCTCAATGTGATACTGATGGTGCGGATTATCTACATATGATCTGGGCATGCCCAGAACTCGGTGCATACTGGAGTGGTATTAACAATTTCCTCACCCACAAATTAAAAGTACGGATTCCTCTTGAGCCCAATAAACCCCAAAAGATCCTACTAGGCAGAACATTACTATTGGCCAGGCTCCTGATTAGTCGGAACTGGTTTGCACGTCATGCCCCAGAGGTAAACAATTGGATAAACCTGGTTAACAAAGTGAAAAACTACGAACGGATTCTTTATAAGCAGAGAGGTGGATTAGAGAAGCTTACCCATATTATGGTCCAGACCTCCAGTGGGACATGCAGTATATGAAGTCGGGAGGGGAAAATTGGCTTACTAATGCACCATATTGGTATGATAGACCAAATAAAAAGGTTAACAAACAGAAGGCAGAGAACCAGGAGGGATATAAAAAGAAACATGAGTTAGAAAAAGAATTGACAAGGGGTTCACTCCAGAAGCCCCCTCCTCCCTATTTAGGAAATATCCCACAGATATATCCATCAAAAGATGACTTAGATTTACTGGCTGCATATACTGCTACCAACATCCAACCACCTACAGCTCC
Organism: Bufo bufo; assembly: GCF_905171765.1. Taxonomy (NCBI): domain Eukaryota; kingdom Metazoa; phylum Chordata; class Amphibia; order Anura; family Bufonidae; genus Bufo; species Bufo bufo. Next base: position 316,377,347 of record NC_053390.1, read on the forward strand.
CCAGCTCCCGCAGCCACCTCCGCAGTTACCACAACCTATTGTCACGGCTGTATGTGGGCAACAATAGTAATACACAGTACAGAGCTACTGACTGGACCCAGAACTAGGGAGGATAACGGGTGACCCCTGTCCGACCCTCAACGCTCTCCCTATTCTGCTAAAGCACATGCCCGGATCCAAATGGCGGAAAGAGGCATGCCCACGTGCCTAAGACTAATGACCACTGTAACCCCTACAATAGTGGAAGGGGCACGGCCACCAGTGCCCTACTCAGTATATGGAGGGAACCGTGGCCACCTCAGATCCAGTCAGAAAATAAACAGGAACACAACAATGTCTGCACACTTAGCTGACGGTGTTGCAGCCGCAGAGAAGACGGATCCAAGGACAGGCTGGCAATATCTGGAGTGCTAGCTGCAGCAGAACACAGGTCCAGTGAACTGATAGCTACAAGTGAAGAAACTAAAGCCAGAGCTACAACTGAAGTGAGAAATATAATCCACATCCTATCATAGGAGGTGGGGTGATATAAAGAGAGGAAAATCAAACACATGAAGGACAGCTGTGGTGAAAGAAACCAAAAGTAAACAGAGTAGTGAGAACTCCTCCCAGCTCTAGTAGTGACATCATCACAGGGGTGGAGAAACAGAGCTGTGAGAACGTCCCAAAGCTCTGGTAGTGACAGTACCCCCCCCTCTACGGGTGGACTCCGGACACCCAGGACCCACCTTCTCAGGATGAGCCCTATGAAATGCCCTGATGAGGCGAGTGGCTTTAATGTCCGACACCGGAACCCACATCCTCTCCTCAGGACCATAACTCTTCCAATGAACGAGGTACTGAAGAGAACCGCGGACCATGCGAGAGTCCACAATTCTGGAAACCTCAAACTCCAGATTGCCATCAACCAAAATCGGAGGAGGAGGCAAAGAGGAGGGTACCGTGGGCTGGACATATGGTTTTAAGAGAGATCTGTGAAATACATTATGTATCTTCCAAACCCGTGGAAGATCAAGACGGAAGGCAACAGGATTGATGACTGACAAGATTTTATAAGGCCCAATAAACTTGGGACCCAATTTCCAGGAGGGAACCTTCAGTTTAATATTTCTAGTAGACAACCACACCAGATCACCCACATTCAGGTCCGGACCAGGCACACGTCTCTTATCAGCCACACGCTTATACCTCTCACTCATCTTTTTAAGATTACCCTGAATCTTTTGCCAAATGGTAGACAAAGACGAGGAAAATCTCTCCTCCTCAGGTAAACCAGAAAGAGCCCCTCCCGAGAATGTCCCAAACTGTGGATGGAACCCATATGCACCAAAGAATGGTGACTTATCAGAAGATTCCTGACGACGGTTGTTCAGAGCAAACTCAGCAAGAGGGAGAAATGAACACCAATCCTCCTGGTTCTCTGAAACAAAACAGCGCAAATATGTCTCCAGATTCTGATTGAGGCGCTCAGTCTGACCATTCGACTGCGGATGAAAAGCAGAAGAGAAGGACAGCCGAACCCCCAGGCGAGAACAGAAAGCCTTCCAGAACCTGGACACAAACTGCGTGCCTCTATCGGAAACAATATCAGAGGGAATGCCGTGCAATTTAACAATATGGTCGACAAAAGCTTGCGCCAACGTTTTAGCATTAGGTAAACCAGGGAAAGGTACGAAATGAGCCATCTTGCTAAAACGGTCCACCACCACCAGGATCACCGACTTCCCCGAGGAACGAGGAAGATCCGTGATAAAGTCCATGGACAGGTGTGTCCAAGGACGGGAAGGAATGGGTAACGGGAGAAGGGAACCTGAAGGCCGTGAACGAGGGACCTTAGCGCGAGCGCACGTCTCACAAGCAGCCACAAAACCCTCCACCGACTTACGAAGAGCCGGCCACCAAAATCTCCGAGCAATGAGATCCACCGTGGCTCTACTCCCGGGGTGACCAGCAAGAACCGTATCATGATGCTCCTTAAAGAGTTTGTGACGTAGCTCAGGAGGCACGAACAACTTCCCAGAAGGACAACGGGCAGGTGTCTCAGTCTGGGCAGCCTGGACCTCGGCCTCCAAATCGGAATATAGAGCAGAAACAACTACCCCCTCCGCCAAAATGGGACCCGGGTCCTCAGAGTTTCCTCCTCCCGGAAAACAGCGAGAGAGAGCATCAGCCTTCACATTTTTTATCCCAGGTCGGAATGTAACAACAAAATTGAATCTGGAGAAGAACAGAGACCATCTGGCCTGTCTCGGATTCATACGCCTGGCCGACTCCAAGTATGCCAGATTCTTATGGTCGGTAAAAACGGTGATAGGGTGCCTGGCCCCCTCCAACCAATGGCGCCATTCCTCGAAAGCCAACTTGATGGCCAACAACTCCCTATCGCCCACATCATAGTTTCTCTCTGCCGGGGAGAGTTTTTTAGAGAAAAAGGCACAGGGTCGCCACTTGGCAGGGGAAGGGCCCTGGGACAAAACCGCACCCACACCCACCTCGGAAGCATCCACCTCAACAATAAAAGGTAAGGAAACATCGGGATGCACCAAGACGGGAGCAGACGCAAAATTCTCTTTAATCTTAGAAAAGGCTGCAAGCGCCTCCTCCGACCAAGAGGAAAAATCCGCCCCCTTTTTTGTCATGTCAGTGAGGGGTTTGACAACAGAGGAATAATTCAAAATGAACTTTCTGTAATAGTTCGCAAAACCCAGAAAGCGCATCAATGCCTTCTGATTCTCAGGAAGCTCCCACTCAAGTACAGCACGGACCTTCTCGGGATCCATGCGAAAACCAGAAGCAGAGAGGAGAAAACCCAGAAATTGAATCTCCGATACCATAAAAAGACATTTCTCCAGCTTGGCGTACAATTTATTTTCCCGCAGAATCTGCAGAACCTGAAAAAGATGATCCTGATGGGTCTGAACATCAGGGGAAAAAATCAAAATATCATCAAGATACACCAATACAAATTTCCCCATTAAATGATAGAAAATACTATTAACAAAATGCTGAAAGACGGCCGGAGCATTCATCAGGCCGAAAGGCATAACGAGATTCTCGAAATGCCCGTCAGGGGTATTAAAGGCCGTTTTCCATTCATCCCCCTCTCTGACTCTGACCAGGTTGTACGCGCCTCTCAAATCCAATTTGGAAAACACCTTGGCCCCAACAATTTGATTGAAGAGGTCCGGGATCAGAGGAAGGGGATAGGGATCGCGAATCGTGATACGGTTCAGCTCCCTAAAATCTAGGCAAGGTCTCAGAGAGCCATCTTTCTTTTTAACAAAAAAAAAACCCGCGGCCACAGGTGACTTTGAGGGACGAATATGCCCCTTTTCGAGACTCTCGGAGATGTAAGTTCGCATAGCGATTCTTTCCGGTTGTGAGAGATTGTAGAGGCGTGCTTTTGGCAGCTTGGCGCCGGGAATGAGGTTAATGGGACAGTCAAACTCCCGGTGAGGAGGTAGCTCCTGAACACCGCTCTCGGAAAACACGTCCGAGAAATCAGAGAGAAATGATGGCACCGTTTTAGTAGACACCTCTGCAAAAGTCGCTGTGAGACAATTCTCTCTACAAAAGTCACTCCACTCATTTATTTGCCTTCCTTGCCAATCAATAGTGGGGTTATGTCTAGTGAGCCAGGGTAACCCCAAAACTAGAGGAGACGGCAATCCGTTAAGGACAAAACAAGATATATCCTCCACATGAGTGTCACCTACAGCTAGCCGGATATTGTGAACAATGCCTTTCAGAGATCTCTGTGAGAGTGGAGCAGAGTCAATAGCAAAAACAGGTATATCTTTATCTAATGTGCAAACCTGAAAACCATGCATGGCTACAAATTGAGCGTCAACAAGATTGACGGCCGCTCCACTATCGACAAAAATCTCACAAGAAATGACTTTGCTCTCTAGCGCCACCCTGGCAGACAGGAGAAAACGGGAACTGCAGGTCAGAGGAAAAGCATCAAATCCTACATCAACTTTGCCCAAAGTAGCAGATGAAGCAGAACTTGATGATTTACCTTTTGAGATTTTTCTCTTATTATCGCTCTTAGTACGGTTCAAGAATCTCCTAGATGGACAAACATTTGCCAAATGACCTATGCCCCCACAACAAAAACAGACCATACTCTGAGGACTAAATCCTCTTTTATCAGGGGCAAGTCGAGCTAGCTGCATGGGCTCCTCCTCAGAGGGGAGCGAGACAGGATGAGGCCCCTGCACACTGAATGAGTCCGCACCACTTCCCCTAGACTGACAATGGCTGGACAGAGAGGTCTCGTTTCTTTCTCTTAGACGCCTGTCAAGGCGTACCGCCAATGACATGGCAGACTCTAAGGACGTTGGTCTCTCATGGAAAGCAAACGCATCTTTTAATCTCTCCGAGAGACCATGACAGAACTGACTCCGGAGTGCAGCATCATTCCAACCCGAATCAGCTGCCCATCTCCGAAATTCAGAACAATAAAGCTCCGCAGACCGTTTGTTCTGGCATAAAACACGTAGGTTAGATTCGGCCAGAGCAACACGATCCGGGTCATCATAAATCTGCCCCAGGGCCACAAAAAATCCCTCCACGGATCGAAGGGAGGGATCCCCTGATGGCAGCGAAAAAGCCCAAGTCTGAGCATTACCCCTGAGCAGGGAGATGACAATCCTCACCCTCTGCTCTTGATTACCAGAAGAGTGAGGACACAAGCAAAAATGGAGTTTGCATGCCTCTCTGAAACGAACAAAATTCTCACTGCCCCCGGAGAACGTCTCCGGAAGTGAGACCTTTGGCTCGCAACAGACTCCATGAGCCGGAGCAGGGCCCAATGCTTGAAGCTGAGTCATAGATTGACGGAGATCCGCTACTTCCAAAGAAAGACCCTGCATGCGGTCAACCAGGCCAGAAAGCGGATCCATGTCAAAAAAGGACGGTTTTGGTGGATTATAATGTCACGGCTGTATGTGGGCAACAATAGTAATACACAGTACAGAGCTACTGACTGGACCCAGAACTAGGGAGGATAACGGGTGACCCCTGTCCGACCCTCAACGCTCTCCCTATTCTGCTAAAGCACATGCCCGGATCCAAATGGCGGAAAGAGGCATGCCCACGTGCCTAAGACTAATGACCACTGTAACCCCTACAATAGTGGAAGGGGCACGGCCACCAGTGCCCTACTCAGTATATGGAGGGAACCGTGGCCACCTCAGATCCAGTCAGAAAATAAACAGGAACACAACAATGTCTGCACACTTAGCTGACGGTGTTGCAGCCGCAGAGAAGACGGATCCAAGGACAGGCTGGCAATATCCGGAGTGCTAGCTGCAGCAGAACACAGGTCCAGTGAACTGATAGCTACAAGTGAAGAAACTAAAGCCAGAGCTACAACTGAAGTGAGAACTATAATCCACATCCTATCATAGGAGGTGGGGTGATATAAAGAGAGGAAAATCAAACACATGAAGGACAGCTGTGGTGAAAGAAACCAAAAGTAAACAGAGTAGTGAGAACTCCTCCCAGCTCTAGTAGTGACATCATCACAGGGGTGGAGAAACAGAGCTGTGAGAACGTCCCAAAGCTCTGGTAGTGACACCTATGCCTTATCAGAGTGGTCAGGATCCAGTGGCTGGTGCTGTTGGTGCTGGGGATGTCATAGCTCCCATGCGCCTTAGATCACAAAAGAATTTTCCCAAACCTGAACATATACCTCATCATGATGAGGACAGTGACCTTGAGGAACAGTTCCCTTTTATGACTGTAGGGGAGACCTTGTTAAAGAAACCTATTGAAGTAGATGATATTAATAAGATTGTTAAACACTGCCCTAAACCCTCTTCATCTGGGACATTTCATTATTTGAAGAGAGCTTGTAAAGGGAGATGTCTGACTCAGGAGGATATGCGCCTTATAATAGATGGGATAGTTGGACACAATTCCCCCTGGGATTGTAGTAAGGTCCCCTCTATAAGCACTATAGAGCCTCCGAATACGCCCGCTGGAAATTATAAATTAAATACTGAGGCAGGCATAGACACAATGTGGGAAGAAATTAAGTGTGAAATGGAGACGTGTTTTCAGACTAGGTCCTCATTGCCAACTGCTGTAGCTTGTAAACAAAAATCAGGAGAGTCTGTTATAGACTTTTGGAAGAGGTTCAATGAAGTTTGGACTCTAGAGGCAGGAATGAGTATTCAGGATAATATGCATTCTATGCTCATTCAGACTTTCCTTACCAATTTACAGCCACATCTCCAGCTTACTGTTAAACAAATGATCTCCGAATGGCCTAGTCTTAATAAAGATCAATTCCAAAATAAGTTACTGGAGAAAGATACGGCGGGTTGTTTTGAAATAGTAAGACCTAAAGAGGCCCATTACCAAACTCAGGATAGGAATTGTCCCTCAAATCAGCTCAATATGGGAAGCGGCAGAAGAAGGGGTAGAGGGCCATGCTCTGGGAGAGGAGGGAATAATAGAAATCGTCCTGCAGGTAGCTTTAATTGTGGTAAAACTGACCACTGGATCAGTCGATGCCCTTACCCACTCAGGCAACATGCCCCAAATGATACCCAAGCTCAAGGCACCCAACCTTACCCACAAGCTCAGATCCGAGATCTTCCCCCACCATTGCCACAGCCCCAGAATAATACCCCTCGTTCTCCCGTAGCCCGGGGGCAACAGACATCACAATGAGGATGCCCGGGGGACAGTATCCCAGCATTCACTCTCATCACAAACCCCTATAAGGAATCACCTCTGATTGTGTTAACCATAGAGGGACGTCTTCTCCCTTTTCTTGGGGATTCTGGTGCTACTAGTAGTACTATATGTGAGGATTATTATAGTGGTCCAAGAGAGAATGCTGAGAATTCATGGGATACTGACCAGATCTTATAAAACTCCTCCCCTCTCGATCCAACATCCATACCAGCACCAGTCAATGTTCACACTCAGTTTTAGGATCATTCCAAATTCTCCTGTGAATTTATTAGGGAGAGATTTGTTTGTTCTGTTAAAGTTGCAGTTGGGGATTAGCAAGACGGGACACCTACATGTCAGATCCTCAGTTATGCCCATTCATGTTCCAAAGGATAATTGTTTTTTATATTTGGAATGCCAACCTCAGTATCCGCTACTTGATCCGGTACCTCCTGAGGTTTGGGCAAATACTGACCAAGAAGTTGGCCTTATCTCTTGTACACCATATAAGGCAATGCTTAAGCCCGGCACTGCACCTGTTTACATTAAACAATACTCCCTTTCCCCAGAAAAAGAAAAGGGGATTGAGTCTATGTTGATGGAATTCATAGAGGCAGGGGTTATTGAGGAAATTATCTCCCCCTATAATACACCTATCAACCTAGTGAGAAAGGCAGATAATACCTTTAGGTTTGTCCAGGATCTTAGAGCGGTAAATGCACAGATCATACCCATAGCCCCTGTGGTTCCAGACGTACCATCTCTGCTATCAGGTATTCCTGCTCATGCAGAGTTTTTCTCTATTATTGATTTAAAGAATGAATTTTTTTGTGTCCCAGTTGACAAAGAGACACGGCCACTTTTTGCCTTCACATTTAAATTTTGCCAGTATACTTGGTGTAGAATGCCTCAGGGATATGTAGACTCCCCAGTAGTCTACTCCATTGTCCTCCAAGTTACACTGCGCCCTTGGACTGCCCCTCATGGTTCTGTCCTTCTACAATATGTGGACGATCTCCTCATATGTAGTTCTACTCGAGAGGCCTGCCAGGCAGACTGTGTTCGTTTATTACTGTGGTTATGTGAATGTGGTCACAAAGTTTCTAGGAAGAACTTACAATGGTGTATTAAAAGTGTTGAGCATTTGGGCTTTGTTCTCAGTAAAGGTGAGAGGAAAATCAGCCATGCCAGAATTACCTCCGTACTGGGTCTACCCCGCCCACAAACCAAGAAAGACATGTTGACCTTTCTTGGCATGATTGGTTACTGCCGCCAATGGATTGCTGATTGTTCCTACTATGATAATATTCTGAGACAAGCCACTAATACTGAGATGCCTGACTTCATTAAATAGTGTGATGAAATGTTACAAGCTTTTAGTCATTTGAAATGTGCAATGGTTTCAAGTCCTGGTTTGGGCCTACCCGACTATGGCGTGATGTTTCACTTATTTGCCAGGCAGAATTGTAAAACCATGGCGGGAGTCCTGGCGCAAGATCATGGAGGCAAATTCCGCCCTGTTGCTTTTTTCTCAAAAGTGGTTCCCGTACTGGTTTAGAGCATGCCTGCGTGTCTCAGGAGTTTGGCAGCCTGTGCTATGGTCGCTGAGATGGCCACGCCTATCACCCTAGGTCATCCCACCACTCTATATACCTCACACAATGTTCAGGCCCTATTGAGGAACATACATACGCAACATATGTCAGCACAAAGACTGAGTGGATATGAAGTTTTGTTGCTATCTAATCCTCAACTTCATATCAAATACTCAGCACCCACATTCGGTCCAATGGCTATACTGAATGCCCTACTTGGCTACAAGGGAGAGCAGGATGATTTGCCTTCTCCCCATGCATGTTCTGAACTTATACATGAACATACCTCACCTAGGCCTGACTTACAGTCCACACCCATTGAAGGAGCACCTGATATTTTTGTGGATGGATCTTGTTCCGGTCCTAATGACAACACTTATCATGCAGGATACGCTGTGGTTCAACTCCCTGATGTTATACTGTAATCAAATCCTATACCTTTTCAGTCAGCCCAAGCAGCTGAACTGATTGCCCTCACTAAAGCTTGTTGTCTTTTTGAGGGGAGAGATGTAAATGTTTACACCGATTCCAAGTATGCCTTTGGGGTTGTACATGATCATGGGGTAATCTGGCAGAGGAGAGGCTTCATAGCTGCAGATGGGAGACAAATCTCACATTCCACCCTAGTACATGATCTCGTGGCCGCCATCCAATTACCAAGCAAAGTTGCTATTATCCATTGTAAGGCACATACTGGTCTACAAACGCACATAGCTAAAGGGAATGTCCTAGCTGATCAGGCAGCAAAAGAGGCTGCTATTAGAACGGCAGCAACAGTTCAAATGCCCTCCCTAGTTCCAGACATTACCCTTACTGACAATCTATTGCTCAGCCTCCAGGATTTGGCTACCAGTAGTGACAAAATAGAATGGCAGTCGGTAGGTGCAGTACAAGACCCTAATACGGGTCTTATCTGCAAAGAGGGGAAACCATGTATCCCAGTTGCAAGCGCCCCGATTTTAATTGCACAATATCATGGTCTTGGCCATAGGGGAGCACAGGCAACCACTGACCTCATTCGGAGAGATTTTTTTATACCAGGTCTTAGATCAAAGGTACGATCTTATGTTTCACAGTGTATTATATGTCTCAGAAACAATCCAAATAATTCAAAGAAGGCCCAACATCAGCATCTGAATTACCCGACTTCACCATTCACTCACTTACAAATTGACTTCACACATATCCCAAAGACAGGAAGAAAGCAGGAATATGCCCTTGTAATTGTGGATATGTTCTCTAGATGACCGGAGGTCTTTCCTACCACCAATGAAACCACACAAATTGTGGTAAAAATTTTGTTACAGGAGATCATTCCCAAATGGGGGTGTCCTGTTCAAATTGACTCAGATAATGGCCCAGCTTTAGCGTCCAGGGTATGTAAGGAGCTTTCCAAAGCCCTTAGGATTGACTGGAAGTTTCATCTTCCTCATCACCCGCAGAGTTCAGGGGTAGTAGAAAGAATGAATAGAACAATTAAAGAGAAAATAAGGAAAATTACTGGAGGCACATTCACTAATTGGAAAAAGTTCTTGCCTATAGCCCTAGCAGAAATTAGGATGCAGCCTAATAAGAATACTGGTTACTCACCATTTGAGGTCCTAATGGGAAGACCCTTCCTCACCCCTTGGGGTCCAAAGGCCCCTGTGATAGAAAAAGGGGATCTAGAAGTAGTACAGGCAGAATATGTGAGGAAACTTGTAGAAACCTTAGATCAAATTGAACGAGATGTTGCTCGTGCCTCTCCTTTCTCTCCACAGGAACCTATGCATCCTTTCCAACCAGGCGATATGGTGATAGTCCAGCGCCTGGCAAAAGGACGAAAACAGACTGAGTTCCCGTTTGGACCACCCACCCGAGTGGTAGCAGTCACCAGAACAGCGATTCTCACAGAAGAGGCTCCAATCTGGATTCACGCTAGCAGAGTGAAAAGGGTCCCTGAGGCTTCTTCTCCGGTGACAGACAAAGACAAAGAGGGTGAAGCAGGTGTGAATTCCCTGAACAAAGAGGGGAGCTCAGAAGAAGTTTCCCTGAAAAGTGCCTTGCCACAGGCTGAAGATGATGACCCCACAATATTCTGGGAGATTTGTTTGTCTGCTGATAATTATTAATCATTGTGTTTTCTTGCCAGTCTGGCTTATTACTACATGTATTTATCACCCAGAGTTTTTTTTCTGCGGTGCACCAAATAATCGGCCAGTATATAAATGAGCTCAGGAGCAAGATCCCTTTGCTCCCGTCCCCTTTTATTCTGAACAGAATAGCATAGTCAGAATGGCAAATGCCCTAAATGTTAGTTCATTGTGTCTTAAAGACTTACAGAGCCCACAGGATCTTATGCAAACATGTGTTATTGCTGTGCCTACACCTGATGAATCCCTCCTTGAAGTCTGGTCAAAGGCTAACAATACACAATCTTTTATTCCCTTGTATGACTTCTGTGGGGAGTGTCAGAAATTAGGAAATAGCAGGGATAATATTAGAATAACTACTATTAACGTGACTGCAGCAGAGACTTGTTTTACCTTTTCCCAGGATATGACTTTATATTGTGATAATAGAGACATAAAAAGTGGATTACCTAAGAATAGTGTATATGATTATATTGACGACACTTAAAAAGTAAAAAGAATAGTAGGCTTGCTAGCTCCCTGGATAATTCCATGAGTTGTAATAAAACCATTGTGACTCCCAGTTTTATCTATAATATAATGCTCCCTAAGGGATGTTTTTTGTCTTGTGGTAACAACACTTATAATTACATTCCTGCTAATGTTATTGGAGGTCCCTGTGCGTTATCCAGGCTGACTTTGGCCCTTCCCAGTCAACCCCCTATCAGGAGAGCTTACAGATCAGTTACCAAGACTTTATCAGAAGACTGTGACTCTACTTTACCCCTTCTCAGCCGTACAGAATATACAAGTTTGGGCGCCTCTATATTAGGAGTGCCTGGACTGGCTATATAATACTCGTACTATAAATTCTATTGCATGTGACTTAGCTAAATCTCTGAATCATACCTCTATCGCCTTATCAGACATGCTTTTAGATATACAAGGCGTAAGAGAAGCAGTGCTAGAAACTAGATTTGCTGTGGATTTTCTGTTACTTAAACATAATATAGGATGTCAAGATTTTAAAGGAATGTGTTGCTTTAATTTATCTGATCATTCCAGATCAATCCAGTCCCATATTCAAGCGTTACATGAAATTGCTAATAATATCAAGAAAGATGTTGATTCATCCTCTTGGTAAGACTGGTTATTGAGCTGGCTGCCGGATTTGAGTTAAGAACATTATTGATCAGTATTATAATTGCTTACTTGATTGTCATATGTTGTTTGTATCCAATGTATCCCTTCCCTCATACAGATGTTTTGTGTAATGTGTCCAAAACCCACAGACCCTGGACAATTATATGCTACTTACCTCTCTATGAGAGAAAAAAGATAAGTCATATTCATGACTTAAGAGGGGATTGAAGGGTTAAATAGAATAAGCTATATGATCTGTATGAAGGACAGGAGGTTGGGTGACATCATACTAGAGGGTGAATATATATTTACATTGACCTTCTGTCTGTATAAGGAACTGTTCCTAGTCAGCACTATTGTAATGAGAGCCGCAGCTGTTCTTGTATGTATGTATGAATGTATAAAAGGCCAGTATGGTCAAGAATAAACTCAGAGCTGTTTCTGACATCATACTGCATGTGTCATTGATAGTTCTCCAGGCCTGTCTTCGGAGACAAAGAAAGGAATCAAGGTGCATTGAGAAGGAAAGGATACTTTCAAAAGTGATACCTCATAAAATATTTATTACTTAACATTCCCCATATGTCTACTTTATGTTGGCATCATTTTGGAAATGTCATTTCATTTTTTTTAGGATGTTAGAAGGCTTAGAAGTTTAGAAGCAATTCTTAAAATTTTAAGACAATTGCAAAAACCAACTTTTTAAGGACCAGTTCAGGTCTGAAGTCACTTTGTGGGCCTACATAGTGGATACCCCCATAAATGACCCCATTGTAGAAACTAAACCCCTCAAGTTACTTAAAACCGACTTTAGAAACTTTGTTAACCCTTTAGGCGTTCTACAAGAATTAAAGGGAAATGGAGATCAAATTTTAAAATTTCACTTTTTTGACAGATTTTCCATTTTAATTCAGTTTTTTCTTTAACACATTGATGGTTAACAGCCAAACAATACTCAATATTTATTACCAAGATTCTGCGGTTTACAGAAACACCCACATGTGGTCATAAACTGCTGTATGGGCACACGGCAGGGCGCAAAAGAAAAGGAGCGCCACATGGTTTTTAGATGCCATGTCCCATTTGAAGCCCCCCTGATGCACCCTTACAGTAGAAACTCCCAAGAAGTGACCCCATTTTGGAAACTAGGGGATAAGGTGCCAGTTTTATTGGTACTATTTTTGGGTACATATGATTTTTTGATCATTCATTATAACACTTTATGGGGAAAGGTGACCACAAAATTGGTTGTTTTAGCACAGTTTTTATTTATTTATTTTCACAGCGTTCACCTGAGGGGTTCGGTCAAGTGACATTTTTATAGAGCAGATCGTTACGGACGTGGTGATATCTAATATGTATACTTTTTCTTATTTATTTAAGTTTTACACAATAATAGCATTTTTGAAACAAAAAAAAATATGTTTTAATGTGTCCATATTCTGAGAGCTATAGTTTTCAATTTTTTCAGAGATTTTCTTATGTAGGGGCTCATTTTTTGCGGGATGAGGTGACGGTTTTATTGGTACCATTTTGTGGGACATACGCCTTTTTGATCACTTGGTTTTGCACTTTTTGTGGTGTAAGGAGACAAAAATGGCTTTTTTTGACACAGCTTTTTTATTTTATTTTATGGTGTTTATCGGACTGAATCGATCATGAGATATATTTATAGAGCCGGTCGTCACGGACGCAGAAATACCAAATATGTCTATTTTATAAATTTCTTTCTATTTTTAAATTATTTTTTTTATTCCTTACTTGGGGATTTTTTTTTTACATGTGAAACCTTTTTTTTAAATATTTTAACACTTTATTTTTTTATTTTACACTTTTCGTCCCCCATAAGGTCATACAAGACCTCTGGGGGACATTTAACTTCCCTTTTTTTTTTCACTGTTGATTTCTCCTGTCTCCTGACATAGCAGCCCCAGTTACAGGAGAAATACACCCCCCAGAGAGGCTGTACAGCGCAATACAGCCTCAGTGCAGGGCTGATCGAGGTCTCTGAAAGACCTCACAGCTCCTGCACTCACCCAGCAATCACATGACCGCCGGGCAGGAACAGGAAGAGCACAGCGCTTCCTGCACTGTATACACAGCGCTCGGTGCCGCAATCCATGTACAAGTAAAGTAGCTCTTCTCTGAACTCTGAATGCTCTCCAAAGTATCAATATCCTTCTGCGCACAATTCTCCAAATGAGGTCTCACTAGTGCTCTGTAGAGCGGCATGAGCACCTCCCTCTTTCTACTGGTAATGCCTCTCCCTATACACCCAAGCATTCTGCTAGCATTTCCTGCTGCTTTATGACATTGTCTGCCTACCTTTAAGTCTTCTGAAATAATGACCCCTAAATCCCTTTCCTCAAGATACTGAGGTTAGGACTGTATCACAGATTTTATATTCTGCTCTTGGGTTTTTACGCCCCAGGTGCATTATCTTGCACTTATCAACATTGAATTTTAGTTGCCAGATTTTTGACCATTCCTCTAGTTTTCCTAAATCCTTTTCCATTTGGTGTATCCCTCCGGGAACATCAACCCTGTTACAAATCTTTGTGTCATCACCAAAAAGACACACCTTACCACCGAGGCCTTCTGCAATTTCGCTGATAAAGATATTAAACAATATGGGTCCCAGATCCCTGAGGTACCCCACTGATAACAAGACCATGGTCTGAATATACTCCATTGACTACAACCCTCTGTTGTCTGTCCCTCAGCCACTGCCTAATCAATTCAACAATATGGGAGTCCAAGCACAAAGACTGCAATTTATTGATAAGCCTTCTATGTGGGACAGTATCAAAAGCCTTACTAAAGTCTAGATAAGCGATGTCTACTGCACCTCCCCCATCTATTATTTTAGTCACCCAATCAAAAAAATCTATAAAAAAAACCTATTCTGTTTTTCATCTTTCAATCCATGGTATTTTAGATGTTCCACAATCCTCTCCTTAACCCCTTAAGGACTCAGCCCTATTTCACCTTAAGGACTTGGCCATTTTTTGCAAATCTGACCAGTGTCACTTTAAGTGCTGATAACTTTAAAATGCTTTTACTTACCCAGGCCGTTCTGAGATTGTTTTTTCGTCACATATTGTACTTCATGACACTGCTAAAATTGGGTCAAAAAAGTAAAAAAAAATTAAAAAGAAATACCAAATTTACCAAAAATTTTGAAAAATTTCCAAATTTCAATTTCTCTACTTCTATAATACATAGTAATACCTCCAAAAATAGTTATTACTTTACATTCCCCATATGTCTACTTCATGTTTGGATCATTTTGGGAATGATATTTTATTTTTTGGGGATGTTACAAGGCTTTGAAGTTTAGAAGCAAATCTTGAAATTTTTCAGAAATTATCAAAAACCCAATTTTTAGGGACCAGTTCAGGTCTGAAGTCACTTTGCGAGGCTTACATAATAGAAACCACCCAAAAATGACCCCATTCTAGAAACTACACCCCCCAAGGTATTCAAAGCTGATTTTACAAACTTTGTTAACCCTTTAGGTGTTCCACAAGAATTAATGGAAAATAGAGATACAATTTCAAAATTTCACTTTTTTGGCAGATTTTCCATTTTAAGAATTTTTTTCCAGTTACAAAGCAAGGGTTAACAGCCAAACCAAACTCAAAATTTATGGCCCTGATTCTGTAGTTTACAGAAACACCCCATATGTGGTCGTAAACCGCTGTACAGGCACACGGCAGGGCGCAGAAGGAAAGGAATGCTATACGGTTTTTGGAAGGCAGATTTTGCTGGACAGTTTTTTTTGACACCATGTCCCATTTGAAGCCCCCCTGATGCACCCCTAGAGTAGAAACTTCAAAAAAATGGCCCCATTCTAGAAACTACACCTCTCAAGGTATTCAAAACTGATTTTACAAACGTCGTTAACCCTTTAGGTGTTCCACAAGAATTAATGGAAAATAGAGATACAATTTCAGAATTTCAATTTTTGGGCAAATTTTCCATTTTAATCCATTTTTCCCAGTAACAAAGCAAGGGTTAACAGCCAAACAAAAATCAATATTTATGGCCCTGATTCTGTAGTTTACAGAAACACCACATATGTGGTCGTAAACAGTTGTACGTGCACACGGCAGGGTACAGAAGGAAAGGAATGCCATACGGTTTTTGGAAGGCAGATTTTGCTGGACAGCTTTTTTTGACACCATGTCCCATTTGAAGCCCCCCTGATGCACCCCAAAAAATGGCCCCATTTTAGAAACTACGGGATAGGGTGGCAGTATTGTTGGTACTAGTTTAGGGTACATATGATTTTTAGTTGCTCTATATTACACTTTTTGTGAGGCAAGATAACAAGAAATAGCTGTTTTGGCACCGTTTTTATTTTTTGTTATTTACAACATTCATCTGACAGGTTAGATCATGTGATATTTTTATAGACCAGGTCGTCACAGATGCGGCGATACCAAATATGTATACTTTTTTTTATTTATGTAAAGTTTTACACAATGATTTCTTTTTTGAAGCAAAAAAAATCATGTTTTAGTATTTCCATAGTCTGAGAGCCATAATTTTTTCAGTTTTTGGGCGATTACCTTGGGTAGGGTATGATTTTTGGGGGATGAGAGGACTGTTTTATTCGCACTATTTTGGGGTGCGTGTGACATTTTGATCGCTTGCTATTACACTTTTCGTGATGTAAGGTGACCAAAAAATGGTTTTAGCAGCACAGTTTTTATTTTAATTTTTTTACGGTGTTCATCTGATGGGTTAGGTCATGTGATATTTTAATAGAGCCGGTCGATACGGACGCGGCGATACCTAATATGTAGACTTTTTTTTTTTATGTAAGTTTTACACAATAATATCATTTTTGAAAAAAAAAAAATCATGTTTTAGTGTCTCCATATTCTGAGAGCCATAGTTTTTTCAGTTTTTGGGCGATTATCTTAGGTAGGGTCTCATTTTTTGCGGGATGAGATGACAGTTTGATTGGCACTATTTTGGGGTGCATATGACTTTTTGATCGCTTGCTATTACACTTTTTATGATGTAAGGTGACAAAAATTATTTTTACGGTGTTCATCTGAGGGGTTAGGTCATGTGATATTTTTATGGAGCCGGTAGATACGAACGCGGCGATACCAAACATGTATACTTTTTTTAATTTATTTATGTAAGTTTTACACAATAACAGCTTTTTTCAAACAAAAAAAATGATGTTTTAGTGTCTCCATATTCTGAGCCATAGTTTTTTTTATTTTTTGGGCAATTGTCTCAGGTAGGGGGTCATTTTTTGCGGGATGAGGTGACGGTTAGATTGGTACTATTTTGGTGGGCAAACGACTTTTTGATCGCTTGCTGTTGTACTTTTTGTTATGTAAGGTGACAAAAATTTTTTTATTTAGCACAGTTTTTATTTTTTTACGGTGTTCATCTGAGTGGTTAGATCATGTGATATGTTTATAGAGCCGGTCGATACGGACGCGGCGATACCTAATATGTATACTTTTTTCCCCCCTATTTTTTACCAATTTTTTTTTACTTTATTTGGGGAAAATGACATTTTTCTTTATTTTTACTTGAAATTTAATTTTTGGGGGGAAAACTTTATTTTTTCAACTTTTTTTTCACTTTATTTTTTGTCCCACTTTGGGACTTGAACTTTTGGGGGTCTAATCCTTTACAATGCATTCCGATACTTCTGTATTGGAATGCATTGGCTGTATGAGTAATACTGTGTGTATTACTCATACACCTTCTGGTCTGTGAGATCCAGGGGGCTGGATCTCACAGGCTCTTCACCGGAAGGCAGCGCAATGCCTTCCATGCCATCGGGTTCCCCCCACAGCCCCATGGGCACCCAATGGCCCCTCCGCCAGCCGCCGCACAATAAAAAGCCGCAAACCGCAGGTATGAATTGACCTGCGGTTTGCGGCGATCGCCGACACGGGGGGGTCACGGGACCCCCCTGGGCATTTAGCCTAGGTGCCTGCTCAGTGATTTGAGAAGGCACCAGGTTCTGATCACCGCCCGCCGGGCGGCGGTGGTGATTGGAACTATACATGACGTACCGGTACGTCATGGGTCCTTAAGGACTCGGGATCCATGCCGTATCGGTACGTCATGGGTCCCTAAGGGGTTAAGTATGGTTTCCATTAATTTCCCCACTATTGATGTCAGGCTTACTGGCCTATAGTTGCCCGATTCCTCCCTACTACCTTTCTTGTGAATGGGCACAACATTTGCTAATTTCCAATCTTTTGGGACGACTCCTGTTACCAGTGATTGGTTAAATAAATCTGTTAATCGTTTTGCTAGTTCACAGCTAAGCTCTTTTAATAGCTTTGGGTGTATCTATCAGGCCCCTATGATTTGTATTAATTTTAGAAAGCTGACTTAGAATCTCTTCCTCTGTAAAGACACATGCATCAAAAGATTCATTAGTCTTCCTCCCTAACCGAGGTCCTTTTCCTTCACTTTCCTTTGTAAAAACTGAACAGAAGTGTATTCTTTGAGGCAGTCAGCTAGTTCTTTATCTTCTTCCATATACCTTCCTTTTTTTGTTTTTAATTTGATAATTCCTTGTTTTAGTCATCCTCTTTTTTTTTTTTTTTATAATTACTAAATGCTATCTTTTTGTTTTTAATGATTTTGGCCACTTCTGCTACCACACTTCCTTTTTTTGCTTTTACTGACAAGCCTGATGCAATTATCTGTTGCCTTCAATAGTGCCACTTTTAAGTAGTCCCATTTCTCCTGGACTCCATTGAAACTGTTCCAATTTCAGAACTTTTTCCACCTTTAATGTGACCTATAAACTGTACCACCCAATTGAAAAACAAACTGAAATCTTTTAGGTGGAGGGAAGAAAAAAAAGAAAAACAAAAAAAATGAGGTTTCTCAAGTGTGCACACCCTCTTATAACTGGGGATGTAGCTGTGTTCAGAATTAAGCAGGTACAAAAGAATTTCCAAGGCATTAGATATACCATGGAACACAGTGAAGACAATCATCATCAAGTGGAGAAAATATGGCACAACAGTGACATTACCAAGAACTGGACGTCCCTCCAAAATTAATGTAAAGACGGTCTGGAAGGCTACCAAGAGGCCTACAGCAACATTAAAGGAGCTGCAGGAATATCTGGCAAGTACTGGCTGTGTGGTACATGTGCCAACAATCTCCCGTATATTTCATATGTCTGGGCTATGGGGTAGAGTGGCAAGACGAAAGCCTTTTCTTACGAAGGAAAACATCCAAGCCAGGCTACATTTTGCAAAAACACATCTGAAGTCTCCCAAAAGCATGTGGGAAAAGGTGTTATGGTCTGATGAAACCAAGGTTGAACTTTTTGGCCATAATTCCAAAAGATATGTTTGGCGCAAAAACAACACTGCACATCACCAAAAGAACACCATACCCACAGTGAAGCATGGTGGTGGCAGCATCATGCTTTGCAGCTGTTTTTCTTCAGCTGCAACTGGGGCCTTAGTTAACCCCTTGAGGACCAGGCCATTTTTTGCAAATCTGACCAGTGTCACTTTATGTCGAGATAACTTTTAAACGCTTTTACTTATCGATGTCATTCTGAGATTGTTTTCTCGTCACATATTGTACTTGATGACAGTGGTAGAATGAAGTCAAAATTTTTCATTTTTATTTATAAAAAAATACAAAATTTACTAAAAATTTAGAAAAATTAGCAAATTTCTATTTCACTATTTTTATAATAGATCATAATACCTCCAAAAAAAGTTATTACTTTACATTCCCCATATGTCTACTTCATGTTTGGATCATTTTGTAAATTACATTTTATTTTTTGGGGACGTTAGAAGGCTTAGAGGTTTAGAAGCAAATCTTAAAATTTTTCAGAAAATTTCCAAAACCCACTTTTTGTTGGTACTATTTTAGGGTACATATGATCTTTGGTTGCTCTATATTACACTTGTTGTGAGGCAAGGTAACAAAAAATAGAAATTCTGAAATTTTATCTCCATTTGCCATTAACTCTTGTGGAACACCTAAAGGGTTAACAAAGTTTAAAAAATCACTTTGGAATACCTTGAGGGGTGTAGTTTCTTAAATAGGGTAACTTTTTGGGAGTTTTTACTCTAGGGGTGCATCAGGAGGGGCTTCAAATGGGACATGGTGTCAAAAAAACAGTCCAGCAAAAACTGCCTTCCAAAAACCATATGGCATTCCTTTCCTTCTGCGCCCTGCCGTGTGGCCATATAGCAGTTTACGACCACATATGGTGCGTTTCTGTAAACTACAAAATCAGGGCAATAAATATTGCGTTTTGTTTGGCTGTTTACCCTTGCTTTGTTACTGGAAAAAAATGGCTAAAAAAAATTTGCAAAAAAATTGCTGTTTTGGCACCGTTTTTATTATTTACAACGTTCATCTGACAGGTTAGATCAAGTGCTATTTTTATAGAGCAGGTTCTTACTTACGCAGGGATACCTAATATGTTTACTTTTTTAATGTATTTAAGTTTTACACAATAATATAATTTTTTAAACAAAAAAAAAATCATTTTAGTGTCTCCATAGTCTGAGAGCCATAGTTTTTTTTATTTTTTGGGCGATTGTCTTAGATCACGGTTGAATTGGTACTATTTTAGGGTGCATACGTCTTTTTGATTGCTTGCTATTACACTTATTGTGATGTAAGGTGAAAAAAAAATGGCTTTTTTTGACTCCGTTAAAAAAATATTTTTTACGGTGTTCATCTGAGGGGTTAGGTCATGTGGTATTTTTATAGAGCAGGTTCTTATGGACGCGACGACACATAATATGTCTACTTTTAATTTTATTTTTACATTTAACATAAAAAAGCATTTTTGAAACAAAAAAAATTTGTCTGAGAGCTATATATTTTTTTCTTTTTTGGGCGATTGCCTTAGGTAGGGGCTCATTTTTTGCAGGATGAGGGGATGGTTAGATTGGCACTATTTTGGGGGGCATATACGCCTTTTTGATCACTTGGTGTTGCACTTTTAGTGATGTAAGGTGACAAATTGTTTATTTACAGTTTTTATTTTATTTTTTTGACGGTGTTCATCTGAGGGGTTAGGTCATGTGTCGATACAGAAGCGGCGATACCTAATATGTCTACTTTTCTTTTTTTCCCTATTTTTTACAATTTTTTTTAACTTTATTTTGGGAAAGGGACACTTTTTTTATTTACTTGAAACTTTTAAATTTTTTTGTAAAACTTTATTTATTTAACCTTTTTTTTACACTTTATTTTTTGTCCCACTCTGGGACTTCAACTTTTGGGGTCTGATCCCCTTTACAATGCATTCCAATACTTCTGTATTGGAATGCATCGGCTGTATGAGTAATACAGTGTGTATTACTCATACAGCTTCCCGCCGGTAGGATCCAGGGGGCCGGAATGACCCGTAAACGCTGCAAACCGCAGGTCTGAATTGACATGCAGTTTGCAGCGATCGCTGATACGGGGGGTCGGCGGTGATCGGAAATACACAGGGCGTACAGGTACGCCCTGTGTCCTTAACGATTCGGACATCAGGACGTACCTGTACACCCTGTGTCCGCAAGAGGTTAAGCTAGAGGGAATTATGAACAGTTCCAAATACCAGTCAATATTGGCACAAAACCTTCAGGCTTCTGCTAGAAAGCTGAACATGAAGAGGAACTTCATCTTTCAGCATTACAAAGACCCAAAGCATACATCCAAATCAACAAAGGAATGGCTTCACCAGAAGATTAAAGTTTTGGAATGGCCCAGACCTGAATCCGATTGAAAATCTGTGGGGTGATCTGAAATGGGCTGTGCACAGGAGATGCGCTCGCAATCTAACAGATTTGGAGTGTTTTTGCAATGAAGAGTGGGCAAATCTTGCCAAGTCAAAATGTGCCATTATTCAACTATTTTTCTGGTCAAGAAGCCAAATGGCTCGTTTTGGACTATAATAAACTTGAAGAAGTGTTTGAACCAATCAAGTCAGCAGTGAACAATCTCTACCCGGATTGCTTTATGGCCACAGTAGACCTAAGGGATGCGTACTATCATGTCCCCATTCATCCCAGCCACCAGAGGTTTTTGAGGGTAGCAGTTCAGTTAGAGAGATTCTGCATCTGCAATTCCGGACGTTACCCATCGGCCTCGCTCAAACTCAGAGGGTTTTCACAAAGATTGTTTTGGAAATGATGGCCCACGTCAGAGAGAAGGAGATCATCATTATACCATACCTAGGCGATTTTCTGCTGGTGGCCCGCTCAGGTCAGATTCTTCAGGGTCAGATTGCCTGGTTGAGGGAAATTCTAGAGAAGCTGGGATGGGAGATAAACCTAGAAAAATCCAGCTTATGCCCAGGCCAGAGATGCAAGTTCCTAAAAATTCTTTTGAACTCTAGTTCCCAGAAGTGCCTGCTACCCCTGCAAAAAGCTTTACTAATCAGATCAAAAGTTCAGCTTCTTCACTCGTCTCAGTCAGTCACCTTAAGAGAGTACTGGGTCTCATGACAGCCACTATTCCAGGAATGTAATGGGCCCAGAACCATTCAAGGCTTCTTCAGCTTAAGATCCTGCAGGATTGGGATGGAAGTCTCTCCCCTCTGGACACAAAGATATTTCTATCCTCCCAGACCCTAGATTCCTAGGGGTGGTGGATGGATCAAAAAAATCTAGTAAGAGGAGTTCCTTGGTCCAGGGAGGTGGTTCTCACCTTAACGACAGATGCGAGCCCATCTGGTTGGGGAGCCCATGTGGGGTCCCTGCTAATGCAGGGAAATTGCGACAACAAATCTCTGTCCCATTCGCACAATTTCAGGGAATTGGATGCAATCAGGATAGCCTTAGTACAAAGTTTCGCCACCATCAGAGGCAGGAACGTAAGGGTATTTTCAGACATGACAGCAGTGGCCTATATCAACCGGCAGGGAGGTACAAGGACTCAGGGCCTAATGTCTCTCACTCATCAGATTTTTAGCCTAGCAAAATCTTTTCTATTATCTATTTCTGCAGTACACCTAAGGGGTTCAGACAATGTGAAAGCAGACTTCCTCAGTTGTCATCAGCTATACCAGGGAGAGTGGTCCCTAGATCAGGGAGTTTTCAATTAAGTGGCAGCATTGTGGGGTACTCTGGAGATAGATCTCTTTGCCACCAGGGCAAACAGGAAGTTAAAGGTCTTCTTTTCTCTTTCTCAGGAGGAGCATCCGAGAGCAGTGGATGCACTGGCTCAGTCTTGGAGACAGGGCCCTTCTGTATGCCTTTCGCCCGCTAGAATTGCTACCGAGAGTCCTCAAAAAAATCAGAGAGGATGAGGCCACGGTAATAGTTATAGCTCCCTTTTGGCCGAGAAGGGTGTGGTTTTCATGGCTCTGCAAAATGTCGATAGCAACACAATGGGTGCTTCCAAAATCTCAGGAGCTTCTGTCCTAGCGTCCACTTTTTCACCCAGAGGTGAAGAATCTGCAACCGACTGCCTGGTTATTGAGAGGGAGATTTTAAAGAAGAGGTCTCTCCGAGGATGTGGTAAAATAAAAAAGGTAACTTCTGATATCTACCTTGGAGTTTGGAGGACTTTTTTCAGATTCGCCAAAAACCTGTGGATGTGCTAGAAGCTCCTGATATCCTGCTCGTATTAGAATTACTACAGGAGGGATGGAACAAAAAACTTAGGTCCAGCACTTTGAAGGTCCAGATTTCTGCCTTAAGCGTCTTATTTGAGTTTAAGTTAGCGGAACATCCATGGATTAGGAGGTTTATAACAGCAGTGTTATCCCCGGTCTGTAAAAATAGAATTCCCCCTGGAATTTAAATTTGGTCCTCTTCTCTCTTACTTCAGACCCTTTCGAGCATATTGAAAAAATCTCCCCAAGGTTGCTCTCCCTTAAGCTTGCTTTCCTTCTAGCCATTACTTCGGCTAGAAGAGTTAGTGAGATTTCTGCTCTCTCGATTGACCCTCCCTATTTGGTAGTGGAAGAATTTCTCATGATCCTTCTTTTTTACCAAAAGTCTCTTCACGTTTTCACCATTCTCAGGAGATAGTTTTACCTTCCTTCTGTGCTTCCCCTAAAAATAAAAAGGAATCAGAGTACCACTGTCTAGATGTTAAGAGATGTATTTTGCAATATCTACAGGTCACTCAGCCTTGGAGATCCTCCTCACGTGATTTTGTTTCAGGGAGCAAAAAAGGGATCTGCAGCCTCTTCTCACACTATTGCTAGGTGGATTAAACAGGCCATTTCCTTTGCTTACTCTTCTAAAGGGATTGTTCCACCCTCTGGGTTTGGGGCTCACTCTACGAGATCTGTCTCCATGTAATGGGCAGAGAGAGCCTCTGCCTCTATAGAGCAGATTTGTAAGGCAGCTACCTGGAGCTCTCCACATACGTTTTCTAGACACTATAGACTAGTTACCTTCTAATGAAGGTCTTACCTTTGGTCGTAAAGTACTTCAGGCTGTGGTCCCACCCTAGACAAATTCTTGCCTATTCTCCAGGGGTGCTTTCATAGGTGAAAAAGAAAGATTGCATTACACTTACCGGTAATCGGTTTTCTTTGAGCTTATGACAGCACCCGGTTAATTCCCAGCCCTATATAAAATTTGTATAGAGCTATATACACTGCTCAAAAAAATAAAGGGAACACTTAAACAACACAATGTAACTCCAAGTCAATCACACTTCTGTGAAATCAAACTGTCCACTTAGGAAGCAACAATGAGTGACAATCAATTTCACATGCTGTTGTGCAAATGGGATAGACAACAGGTTGAAATTATAGGCAATTAGCAAGACACCCCCAATAAAGGAGTGATTCTGCAGGTGGTGACCACAGACCACTTCTCAGTTCCTATGCTTCCTGACTGATGTTTTGGTCACTTTTGAATGCTGGTGGTGCTTTCACTCTAGTGGTAGCATGAGACGGCGTCTACAACCCACACAAGTGGCTCAGGTAGTGCAGCTTATCCAGGATGGCACATCAATGCGAGCTGTGGCAAGGTTTGCTGTGTCTGTCAGCGTAGTGTGCAGAGCATGGAGGCGCTACCAGGAGACAGGCCAGTACATCAGGAGACGTGGAGGAGGCAGTAGGAGGGCAACAACCCAGCAGCAGGACTGCTACCTCCGCCTTTGTGCAAGGAGGAACAGGAGGAGCACTGCCAGAGCCCTGCAAAATGACCTCCAACAAGCCACAAATGTGCATGTGTCTGCTCAAACGGTCAGAAACAGACTCCATGAGGGTGATATGAGGGCCCGACGTCCACAGGTGGGGGTTGTGCTTACAGCCCAACACCGTGCAGGACGTTTGGCATTTGCCAGAGAACACCAAGATTGGCAAATTCGCCACTGGCGCCCTGTGCTCTTCACAGATGAAAGCAGGTTCACACTGAGCACATGTGACAGACGTGACAGAGTCTGGAGACGCTGTGGAGAACGTTCTGCTACCTGCAACATCCTCCAGCATGACCGGTTTGGCATTGGGTCAGTAATGGTGTGGGGTGGCATTTCTTTGGAGGGCCGCACAGCCCTCCATGTGCTCGCCAGAGGTAGCCTGACTGCCATTAGGTACCGAGATGAGATCCTCAGACCCCTTGTGAGACCATATGCTGGTGCTGTTGGCCCTGGGTTCCTCCTAATGCAAGACAATGCTAGACCTCATGTGGCTGGAGTGTGTCAGCAGTTCCTGCAAGACGAAGGCATTGATGCTATGGACTGGCCCGCCCGTTCCCCAGACCTGAATCCAATTGAGCACATCTGGGACATCATGTCTCACTCTATCCATCAACGTCACGTTGCACCACAGACTGTCCAGGAGTTGGCAGATGCTTTAGTCCAGGTCTGGGAAGAGATCCCTCAGGAGACCGTCCACCATCTCATCAGGAGCATGCACAGGTGTTGTAGGGAGGCCATACAGGTACGTGGAGGCCACACACACTACTGAGCCTCATTTTGACTTGTTTTAAGGACATTACATCAAAGTTGGATCAGCCTGTAGTGTGTTTTTCCACTTTAATTTTGAGGGTGACTCCAAATCCAGACCTCCATGGGTTGAAAAATTTGATTTCCATTTTTTAATTTTTGTGTGATTTTGTTGTCAGCACATTCAACTATGTAAAGAACAAAGTATTTCAGATGAATATTTAATTAATTCAGATCTAGGATGTGTTATTTTTGTTCCCTTTATTTTTTTTGAGCAGTGTATATATATATATATATATATATATATGTGTGTGTGTAAAAAAAAAAAAAAAAGATATATTGTTAGGTTGTTAAAGGGTAACTGTCGTATTTTTTTTTTTTTGGAGTATTGGATTGTGGTGATTAATATCACCTTGGTGGCCCTATTTCAATTTTTCACTGTGTATTCAATTATCCCTTAATTCCACAGTTTTGTTCCCTGTACTGCCTACTTTTACCTGTGCTTAAAATAGGGTTGCTAGGCATGGTCCGTCCTCTGTTGAAGGACGGAGGACGCAAAAGCAGGCTGTGTGCAAGGTCACATTACTGACAGCCAGGGACTGTAAGTAAATGATTAAAGCCAGGTCCTCCCCAGCAGCTGATAACAGTGCCTGGGCTGTGTGCACTTCTCCCTGTCCCTGCGCTTGGCAGACGCTCCCTCACTCAGCAGAGCTGGAGAATGCAGAGTTGAAGCAGCGCAGACCAGGGAAGGGAGATCTGCCATCTGCTCAGTGTATAAATGAAAGCAACATGTGGTAAGAGGACCCCTTTGTGCTGCAGGAGATTAACCCTTTAGGGGGGAGGGCTCTGGTTACTGACACTTTTGGGGGGCTATTGTTACTGGCTAGTGAGGGCAGGCGGGATTAGCCTCAGGGTGAGGGCAGTGGCGGCCATCTTAACTGAATAGTGAAATTGCAGTTTTATGCAGACTGGTTGCTAAGGGCTGAATCTTATTAAATATGGGGTAAGTCAGTCTAATAGTAACTGATTCAGGAATATCAGGTTATTAGTAACTACATATATGAAAATTTAAATTAGGGTCTAAATGTGACAGTTATCCTTTAAGATGTTATGCTTCATAGTTCTTGAAAAAAGGACTGGAGATAGAGGGGATGATCCTTCCTTTAAAAGGCGATTCTGGTTCTTGTTTCCTGTCCTGAGGAGGTGGAGGCGGTCTCTCCAGGGGTGCTGTCATAGGCTCAAAGAAAACCGATTACCGGTAAGTGTAATCCAATCTTTTATTGCACTTGCTGCCCTTTGCAGTTCTGATTAGATACAAACTATATTTTGTTACCCTGTACTTTACATGTGTAATGACAATAAAGTTGAATCAAATCAAAATCTCTGCATTTCTACAGAAGGAGAAAGACAAAGGAGAGAACTAGAGAACCTAGAGTCTGCATGGCTGAGCGTTGGGGTCAGTAAGGTGGTTGTTAAGACTTTACTGCAGTGAGGGACACTGTTAAGACACCGTTCACACCAAGACACATCCTGGCCAGTCCTATCTCTAAAACCCTGCATCTCTCAGTGGACATTACAGTCACTATTGCAAGAATATGATTGCCTGCCACAGGAAGAGACTTGAGACAGAGAGAAGGCCATAACTCTCATCATTATTCAAATCCATACATCGTTACCTGGAAGGAATTGCACTGTGTACAGTTGAAACTGTGCTTTGCCATCATTCCATGTACTATAACTCACATTTTGCACCTTGGTAGAGAGAGACTTGATTCTGCTATACTGGGCCTGTTTACTGACTCCTGCACCATACGCCGGCCAGCGTACGCTACCCACCCTGCTATGCACCCATACAGGGGTGGAATGGCTATAGACCCTACAGCAGTGATGGCTAACCTTGGCACTCCAGCTGTGGTAAAACTACAACTCCCAAGATGCCCCCCTTGCTTGGCTGCTCTCAGAACTCTATAGAAATAAATGGAGCATGCTGGGAGTTGTAGTTTCACCACAGCTGGAGTGCCAAGGTTAGCCATCACTGCCCTACAGGGACACTTCCCAATGGACCTATGTCCAGGGGCCGTCTGAGCCCTCCTTGCGGCCTCCAGCCGGGTACATAACAGCAACCTTACGATCTTAGCGTTTATTAATGCTAGGAATGTCAGGTACTTAATAGGGCAGTATTTTGGGCTGCACTGTGGTATTTGCTTCTGCTTGGGCAGTATATTGCGCTGCACTGTGGTATTTGCTTCTGCTTGGGCAGTATATTGCGCTGCACTGTGGTATTTGCTTCTGCTTGGGCAGTATATTGCGCTGCACTGTGGTATTTGCTTCTGCTTGGGCAGTATATTGCGCTGCACTGTGGTATTTGCTCCTGCTTGGGCAGCATTTTCTGCTGCACTGTGGTATTTGCTTCTGCTGGGGTGGTATTATGTGCTGCACTATTGTATTCCTTAACGCTTACTTAAATTGTCCCTACCAACGTGTGTTGCCTCACCTCTTGTCAATTTGGACCTGCTTACCACATATTTTAGTTTTTTCCTGGGCTAATTTATGCTTCCAATCCATCCATACATCACAGGCACCCCAACTATCATCAGGGAGGAGCCCCAGAAACAGGGTGTGCCCCCAGGGAAGAAAGGGTGCCCCCTCCTTTCACTTCACGGCCCCAGGGAGCAACAGTGTAAGGAAAACCACTGTGATTGACTGTAATAGCCAGAGCCATTACCATGTGGGCTTGCCGCACATAAGCTCCATCCATTTTCAGCACAGGACAGCCTGAAGTTGCAGGGACCCTCTGTAAAAATTAGGGATGCCCCCTGCAAATTTGGAACTGTTAGCAACTATGCATTACAGTATGACCACACGTTCGGCACCACGCAGCGGGCTCTAATTAAACTACTAAAGAGAGCATTGTTCGGTCTGCATCGTTAATGGCTGTGCAGCATTGAAGGTGCCGCGCAGCCATTAAAGTAGCACACCCGCAAGAATGTTTTATTCTCTGACCTGTTAGAAAGATAGATTATGTAGTGAATGTAATCTTCTTAGGGTACTTTCACACTACGTTAAAGTTTTCCGGTATTGAGTTCCATCACAGGGGCTCAATACCGGAAAAACGCTTCCGTTTTGTCCTAGTGCATTCTTAATGGAAAGCAATCCGTTCAGGATGCATCAGGATGTCTTCAGTTCACTCCCTCTTACGGTATTTGGCCGGAGAAAATACCTCAGCATGCTGCGATATTTTCTCCGACCAAAATTCCGGAACACTTGATACGGCATTAATTTCCATTGAAATGTATTAATGCTGGATCCGGTACCAAGTGTTCTGGAAAACAGGATCGGGTTTCCCAGTCTGCGCATGCGCAGACCTTTAAATCTGTGGAGAAAAAAAAATACCGGATCCGTTTTCCCGGATGACACCGGAGAGACGGATCCGGTATTTCAATGAATTTGTCAGACGGATCCGCATCCAGAAACAAATGCTATCCGTTTGCATACAGATTTCCGGATCCGGCAGGCAGTTCTGCCTGCCAGAATCCTCAGACGAAGTGTGAAAGTAACCTTACCAGTGACTGTATTTGTGAGTTACAACCTCCCTTCTGATCCTCAGCTGTGTCATGTGACCAACTCTCTGATCTCCAACTGACACAGGACAGGAAGTCAGTTACTTCTCTATCCATTCCTATGAGACAGACATTGAGGCTCCCATAGGATACATAGAGAAACTGACTTCCTGTCCACACATAAGATGCTGTGTGATTTGGAAAGTCAGTGTTGGTCACATGACACACAGCTGAGGATCAGAAGGGAGGTTATAACTCACAAATACAGTTTCTGGTAAGAAAACTACCTTCACTACAGATTACATCATCAGAGAATAACATTGTTTGTGGGCGTTCTTCCTTAACAATGCGCTCTTCAGTACTTTATATGGCAGCACCACGTGCTGGTACCCTTAGTTATTATGGGTCAGAGGAGCGGCATTCAGTCCAAGAAATGCAGCCATCAAACAGAGTATGTGAACAGAAGATCTATGTAACTAATGCAGTCCTAAAATGTCTGTCCACCATCAAAGTGCTGGGATTGTTTGCAATGCAGTGAGCTCACATGTTATACTACAAGCACTTCCATGTAGGAAAACCCCCACAGCCACCATGCGCTCATTATAAAGCAGGACAGCCTGGGACCCGTCTACCAAACCTACTCTGGCCACACGAAGATAAAAAACGCGGCGGACATGCGCATTCCACTCTTACCGCTGCGGAGAGCGGGCTCCGTCTGCGCGTGCGCACAGCTCAGGTCTGCACCAACACAGGGAGGAGGGGCCCAGCTCTGAGGGGAGCATTATTTGGCAGGAAGGCGAGGCCTTATCCTTGCAGGAGAGACTTCAGCACAGTGTATACTAGCAGCCAGCTCCGAATCTGGCAGTGTCTGAAGGGGGGGAGGGAAGAGGGAGAAAACGAGAACTGGAGGGCTTGGAAGTTCAGGGGGGGAGCGGAGAGTGAGGCGGGAGCTGCTGTGCCAGAAAACAGCGCTGACGGCATCTGACAAAGGAGGGAGGGGGGCGGCACGGGGGGCGCTCGGCCGCACCGGAGCAGTGTCGCAGCCTTCTTGGGAGAAAGTGGAGGGAAACCCCTCTCGTTCTCAAGGTAAGAGCCTATTGTGCGGGCCTGGAGCCCTTTGTCGGGCCGTCTCCATCAGCGTCGTCCTGTTGCTGCGAGCGCCACACTACTTCCAACTCTCCCCTAGCGCGCAGCGACGCCCCCTTGTGTTCCCCTTCGGGCAGTGACGTCACGGCGGCTGGAGAATGTATGACGTCAGAGAGGCGCTGCTATTGTTCCGCCTGGTTTTGGGAATGTTGGCTTTGTGATGCGCTTGTTGCAGGCGGCATGCGATAGCCGGGCTGGGGGAGGCAGCAGACACACGAGGCGGGGATAGAGGCAGGCACGGGCTGGGTGTCTTGTCTGCGTCTCGGGCTCTGGCTTCCTTTGTCTGCTGCCTTCCGCCCCCTCCCCCTCTCGTCTCTTTCTCCAGGACTGGACCGCTGCAGGTTTGTAAATACTGGAGGCGCACACAACATGGCTGACACCCGGCTGTTTCCTCGCTGATCAACCTGCTGCCCTCCAGCATCCTCTCCTCCCAAGGGTAAGGCTGGCTTTCCATCTGCAGGCATAGGAATGCCAAGTTTGAAGTCCGATGGCAGGCCTCGGTACCCAGTGGAGGGCTTGGGGAGGGGAGTGATGCACCACAATGCGCTGAGGGCTAGCTTAGCATTAGGAGAACCCTTCTTATGGAGATCCATGAATGTCAGGGGCAGGTTCCTTGTGGATTTCCCCAGGAGCTGCTGCCTGCTAGGGATTCCTTCAAGGCTCCTTGTGATTTTGACCTTGTCGCTGTAAAGGGGTGCTTTCTATGGATGATGAGGGATCCTCTTGGCTGGTTTTGTAGTGAAATGTGATCTCCTTCATTGGTTATTGATTTAGAGTCTACTGAATAGTCTGAGAAGTTGGGGAAACTTTACAGCACCGTTGGGCTCGCCACCAGAAGGCTGAAGTCTAAGCCAGGAGTGGATCCAAAAGGAAGGAAAGGACTACTACTTTACCTCTCGCTCGTATCTGCTCCTGCCTTTCTTCTAGAAAATCCGCCACCTGAATGGTGGTGGTCTTACGATTAGTGTCTGCTGACATACAAAGTTCTTTAGAATTGAAATGAATAAAAGTCACTAATATGCTTTAAGAAATCTTCACTGGTTTCAGTGCTGGTCCAGGAAACTCCACTTCAGCATTCGTTCTGACACAGAAGAAAGCATTGCCGTCCCATTTTCTGTCTTGGCTGAGGATGAAAGAGTGAGGGGGGCTGGCTCAGCTAATGAAGCGAGCCAGACAGTCGACCCCCTTCACACATGCCGTCATCAGTAAAGTTTTTATTTTTATTTTATTTATTTTTTTGCTCCTTTTTAAAGGTGTTTTCTCCGGAAGTTCAACGCTGATGGCTTCTCCTCTGGAATGGTCATCGGTATCTGATTGGTCTAAGTCCAGCACCCCTGGCAATCACAATGTTTGAAGAGGCCTCCTCACAGCTTACCAAGCTCAGCGCTGTGCTAGATATTGCAGCCCCGTACATTCGAATGGAACTGAGCTGCAAATAGGCCTTGTGATCAATGTCGCTGGCCTAGAAAGATGATGCACCTCAAACATCCAAAAAGCAGGTACTGGCAGTTGGACCCCATCAGATATTGATGACCTATCCTGAGGAACTCCCACAAAACCCCTTTAACTTGCCTCTCTGGACAGCCCCTTTTAATTTTAATTTTAATTTTTTTGAATTCTAAGCCTATGGCTACCTTTTTTAGAGGGCAGGTCCAGACACTATTTTTCACATTGGTAATACATAAAACTTAGACCTTTCATCAGTTTAGCCCTAGTCTAATTATGGTCTTACCTTATAGGGCGGCTCCCACTGATGCCATAATGGAGTAAATCCCAGCGAGTGCTTGTAATAGTCTTCAATTCTTTATTTCATATCAAAATAATACATATAACATGGACACGTTTCAGCCCGTCGAAGGCCTGGACAGGCTGAAACGCGTATATGTTATGTATTATTTTTATATGAAATAAAGAATTGAAGACTATTACAGGCACTCGCTGGGATTTACTCCATTACGCTGTGATCCTGTGTCCTTCCCATGCGGGTGTGCTCTGGGTCCGAGTGTCGGCTATTTCCTGGATTCCCACTGATGCCATGGGACCTTTTTATTTTCCAAAGACCCACCCTGTTCGTCCGCTCTTGGCCCAGTTGATTTCGGCGCCTTATATTATAATGAGCCGACTCAGTTATACTAGGCGGAGACCCGCATCTAATCAGAGCGCACCACTCCTAGCCAGGGAGAACGAGCTTCTCCCTGGCTAAGAGCGGTGCGCTCTGATTGGAATGCGCTTCTCCCTGGCTAAGAGCGGTGCGCTCTGATTGGAATGCGCTTCTCCCTGGCTAAGATCGGTGCGCTCTGATTGGAATGCGCTTCTCCCTGGCTAAGAGCGGTGCGCTCTGATTGGAATGCGCTTCTCCCTGGCTAAGAGCGGTGCGCTCTGATTGGAATGCGCTTCTCCCTGGCTAAGAGCGGTGCGCTCTGATTGGAATGCGCTTCTCCCTGGCTAAGAGCGGTGCGCTCTGATTGGAATGCGCTTCTCCCTGGCTAAGAGCGGTGCGCTCTGATTGGAATGCGCTCACAGCCAGGTAGAAGAGAACCACCCCCAGTGAAACTGAATCTCCGACTAGTATAACCGAGTCGGCTCATTATAATATAAGGCGCTGAAATCAGTGGGGGCCGCCCTATAAGGTAAGACCATAATTAGACTAGGGCTAAACTGATGAAAGGTCCTCTTTAAGACGGGCTGCACCAGACTTTTCACAGGGACTCTGGCTGTTGATAAGTTTGGCAAATAGACATTTTTCATTTTTGATAACTTTACATCAGAATTTTACCCAAGAACTGTGACGCAATTTTGTAGCAAAATGTCACATTTTAGGCAACACGCGCTTTCCTGCGAAGCCATGCCCCCCTTTGGTCATCTACATGCAGTGGAGTTTTCTAAAACTAGGTGCAGTTTGCAAGAACATCCAGGTGCGCTCAGATGAGTATATTTGGGCCATCGCCCTGTTTACTGACTGACGCATTTTAGAAGTCAGTTCCTTGCTTGGTAGACTTGTTTGCTGTCCACCTTAATGGCCGTTGCTGATAAATGCACTCTGTATGACCTGTGGGTGAAGGAAACTGACAACTACTGAACAGACTAAATAAGTGCTCGTCTCTCCTAAAGAGTATAGCTAATCTCCGAATAAAATAAACATAATGCTGTTACTATTGTGCAGTAAAGTGTTAAAACCACCTTTTGAAGAGTCCTACTCTAAACTGGTGTCCTCTGAAATGAAATAATGTCCCCGTCCAGAATCGCATACAGATGTGCGCTGCTGCACGATCCCACAAATGACCAAGACTATAAAGAGGTTATCCCACCAAAACTATTAGCGCAATGAATGGGGCGCTGAAAATTAAGTATTATGTCGCTGTGCAGTGATCTTAAACCATAGGCACACACCAAACGACCTCTATAGCCTGTCCTCTATGGACATGGACTTCTCGTCTGGCTGCCATCCATAAATGCTGGCAACCAAATCCCGTACTCCAAAAACCTCTGCTTTATTGTAGTCTGCACACTGATCTAATAGTAGTAAAACTTTCCTTACGCGTTTTGGATATACAAATCCTTAGTCATAGCATGCTTTTCATGGATTTGCTGCTGATCTCTGGGCATGTCTGGTTCATTGCTTTTCTTGATGCATACATGCTAGTACATCTTCTGAAGCAGCAGAGTGAGGAACAATGCAGGACTGAGGCATCCAAAGTACATTTTATTACAACCCTGAAAACGCCTTCCATTTGTTATTAAGGCTATTCCAGCCCCATAGTTACAAGGAGATCAGAAATGTACTTTTTTGTTTCTTTTGGTAATCTACATTTCTGACAAACTAGGTTTTCTGGGACACCTAATCCATTCTCTTAAACAGTACCTCCCGTTATCCTTGTGCTGAGATTTGATCCTCCTTCTGTGCAGAAAAGACTTGTGTGGATCCCCTAAAAATGGTGCCCGTGACCTTAGGCCGCCCCTACATATTAGTCTCCTGTTCAGCCAACAGCTATTTCTCCTTCCACTGCTATAATCCTGTGATAGCAGCTTACCTCACCTGAAACAAAATGATCGGGCATGTTGAAATCCAGCAGCTTGATCCTTCTCTCCTCAACACAGAAATCGAGAGGGCCCTTACACATTAAACCACCAGCCAGTCCAGCTGAATTTGGTGGCTTACTATAGGTTAGTTGCCCTGAAAAGGAGAAGCGATTGCATGTTTAATTCCCCTTAGGGGGACTTAATATTTTTATTTTATTATATAGAAATTCAAATTGCCCCTTCTCATACAGATATGCGAATAGAAAAAGAAGTTATGCCTCCGGGAAAGCAGGGCGTTAAATACGAAAACAAGAAATCTCTAGGTCCTGAAAGGTTTAAGCCAAAACCCATAAGTACAGTTCTTTTGTCATACTTTCTGAGTTTAGCTTATAAATAGTGATACAAAATACCATACAGACCAGAAAATAGTTGTGTAAATGAGGCCTTACATATATTTGGTAGGATAGCAAGAGGTTGGGGACAGATCTTTAACAGGGACTATAGGATCAGACTACACACAGTTTATTTGTAGTCTGTTACCATAGAAAAGCATAGTAATGTAGACAAAGAATGATACATTTTTTTTATTCTTTTTTTTTATTTATTTTTTATTAAAATTAAAGCAAACAGTATATAGCAGCACGTATTAAATATAAGAAAAAGAACTGGATCGCACATCCTCAATACTATGCTTTTATCTAATAACTGCTTCTCGGCATAATTAACATCGCTTCTCAGCGCAATTCATCGTATACCTAACCCTATGTTACATATTGTACATGAGACATTAGTATACAATTTGACCAAAAAGCATAGGCCCTCTCACCAAGACAAGGTTGCCTCTTTGAATGGGACCCTAACCTAAATTTGGTGCAGCACTGCACGGTGACCACCAACGCAACAGCACCGCCCCAGCAGGCAGCAGGACCCGGAAGCCAACCAGCACCCCCGCTGTCTGGCAAAGCCACCTTGGCACCGGGCCCCACCAACCCATCAGGACAGCACCAAAGCAAAAAATGGCCACCGTGCAGTACTGCACCATGTGAACAGGTGTGGAACTCGCCCTATCACATCCTCTCAGGAACTCCAACTGAGAGGTAGGAATTTATACCCTTATGCAGACTCCTGCTAATTAAAAGCACCTGGGCCGAATGGGGAAGAGTGCTGATACCAGTGGGGAAAAGAACATAGATTATTGAAAACTTATTAAATATAAGAAAAAGAACTGGATCGCACATCCACAATACTATGCTTTTATCTAATAACTGCTTCTCGGCATAATTAACATCGCTTCTCAGCGCAATTTGTCATATACCTAACCCTATGTTGCATTAGTATACAATTTGATCAAAAAGCATAGGCCCACTCACCACGACAAGGTTGCCTCTTTGAATGGGGCTGTGCGATCCAGTTCTTTTTCTTATATTTTACATTTAGTATATAGCGGCCCCCTGCTGCCAGCACAATGAGACATGCAAACACTGGAAAATTGATTACTATGAAGTGTATTACTGCTGTGCTCTCTATATATGAAAATGTAAAGTTCTTTTGTGCACATTTTTGATCCAAATTGTGTCTGGCCCATATACCAAAGGCAAGGTGGCTTCTACAGATGGGAACCTAACAATATCAGAATTTGCAACGTTGCCAGCTTGATATAAACCTAGCCGAGCAGTGAATGTGGAGATCTCTGGATCCATGTAAGGTACAGGGCTGCTTCTAGCTGTTTTAAAAAGAGATTGTTATGTACTATATGATGTCTGAGTTTCATTTTTTACACTAGTCGTGGGATAAACCCTTTAAGACTATCTGTGGAATTGATCTTTTGTGGCCACCAATGGTTGTAAGCAAATGGTTCCTAACTTTACAGGATTCTGGGGATTATTTTCAGTGCTAAAGATCTAGGACTTGCTCATGTCTTCCTCGGAGTCTGCACTCAAGACCTCCATTGAAGATTTCAGCAAAAACAATGGGCATGCAGAACTTTTTTTTTCTTTTTCTCTGCTAAAATAAGGATTCCTGAACAGTCCCCATTGGGTCAGTTATGTGCCAAATCCAGGAATTCTGTTATTTTCGTTAGTTTGTTGATTTAGTTAAGTGAGGAACAGTGGAAACCAATAGCGCAAGTATGGAGGAGGCCTTACGGAAGCATTATAATTATAGTCTTGGCATTTATACCTGACTACCTGTATTATTCATGGTATATTATTCTGCTCTACATGTGTGCAGTGCTAGGTTATATCATAACCATATTGTGTCCTTTAAAAACTTACAGTATTTCTATATACATTAACAAAAAGTTAGGGATATTTGGTTTGTGGGTGAAATTTCAGGATGAACCTAAAATGCACTCTAACCTTTACAGGTGAACTTAATGTGACCTTCTCTAAACTTTTGAATGCACATGTCCAACTGTTTAGTTCTTTTTACACAACTTGCTGTTCTCTAACAAGGAGCTTAACTGCAAAATTCACAACAGGTGTTTGATCCATGAATTGCCAAATAAGTTTCTTGGATCAATTAGAATAGGTATTTAAACAGTCCTCCTCATAATGCTGTTCACATTTTGACATCATGAGACCAAGACAACACCTAACAATTGATCAACAGTACCTCGCCATTGCAAGGCTTCAAGCAAGATGTTCTCAGATGGTAGGGAAACAGGACGGATCCGTTTTCAATTGCACTATATTGTGTCAGTGAAAAACTGATCCGTCCCTATTGACTTACATTGTAAGTCAGGACGGATCAGTTTGGCTCTGCATCGTCAGATGGTCACCAAAACGCTGCAAGCTGCATTTTAGTGACCGTCTAAAAAACGCAACGGAGATCAAACGCAGCCAAATTGATGCATTCTGAACGGATCCTTATCAATTCAGAATGCATTGGGGTGGCCCAAAACTGATCAGTTCAGCTTGTGAGAGCCCTGAAACGGATCTCACAAGCGGACCCAGAATTGCCAGTGTGAAAGTAGCCTTAGTGTCAGTGTCATCAGCAGGTTGCAACAGACACAGATAAAGCATAGAAGTGGACGTCTTTTGGCTCCATCCCACACTGATGACTTCTTCATTGTGAACAATGCCCTGCAGAACCGGATGATGAATGCCACACAACTCCAGACACATTTAAAGGAGATGAGAGGCACCCAAGTGCCACGTCAGAACATTCAAAACCGTTTACATCAGTGTGCTCTGTTTGCTAGACAACCTGCAAGGGTACCTCACCAGACATGGGTGTCACCATCTTACATGGCCTCAGTGCTGTTCACTGATGACAGTCGATTCACGCTAAGCAGAAAGGATGGCCACCAACTATGTTGGAGACGTCAAGGAGAGCGCTATGCATCAACCACTGTTGTCACCGGATGAGCCTTTGGTGGTGGTGTTAGTGTGGGCAGGTGTGTCTAGTCAATACAGAACTGCCCTACACTATATGAATGGTATAATGACAAGCCCATACTACTTGAATACCATCATTAATCTAGTCATTGGGCCTCTGCATGAACAACACAGGCCTAATTTAATCTTCATGGACGACAATGCGGCAGCTCGTTGAGGTCGCATCATTAGAGACTGGGGCACCTCAAATGGAGTGGTTAGGGACCACTCAAGTGAGACTACCTTGACGCGGTGAGTGGCTTAATTACGCTTTGGCCAAAATGTACACCAATGTCTCATCCAGCATGGAGGGCAGAGTGCTGGATGTAGTGTGCGATCACATTTGCATTTTCCGTTTGTATATGTATTTCGCCATAGTGATCTGCACCTACAGGCAGGTTGTGCGGGCTCAACCCCCCACATTTTTTCTTTATTGCTATATTTAGTTGGACAGACAGGTTCCTTTTAATCAGGGCTGTGGAGTCGGTAGATAAATGGTCTGACTCAGACTCCTCCGCTTTTGGTACTTCCGACTCCTCTGTATTTAATATGCAAATATATTTTATACATTCCTTGAAGGAAAGAAAGGCAACATACATGTCATTACCACAGAACTACTGGCTAGGAAGCTGCTTTCTCCTTTGTGTGCTGATCTTCTGCTGAAGATAGGGCAGTGGGGGGATCCAGGAAGGGGCATTTTTTGTAAAACATGATTTCCCTAGTAGAATCCCATAGTCATGTTTAAAGTTTAAGCTAACAATCTGAGTTTACAAGTTTTTATAGCCTTAGCTGAATGACAGCAGTTTTTCAAATGGTTTACAGCTTCAGTCTTGAGCTATTGACTATCCATTCCCTTCACTTATACAAGTGTCTCTAGTCCTGCAAAAAACACATTTACTTAATCAGTTATCAGTGAGAGGCTAGGTTAATCATGGGCGTTGCGTTCCCTGTAACAGCGGAACACAACACAATGGAAAGTATAAGTATTGCCGCTCCTTAACTGTGCGTTGCGTGCCATATAGTGAAGCGTATGAAAAGCATGCTTCTTTATGGTCACTTAACGTGTTTGTTTTGCGGTAATGTGACGCACTGCATGCATTGGCCTTTATTCTTACAGTAGAGAAGTACCGAATTTTTTGCAAAAGTGGGGGGAAAATAGCAGTGCGTCTTATGGAGCAAATGCTGCGACCGTCCGGTGAAAAGGCTGAGAGGGAGGGCATCTGTTTCTGTAATGGCAGAGGGGCCCGGTGCAGTCACTGTATTCTACTACACCGGGCCCTGCTCACTGTAGTATACGGTAATCATATGTAACTTGTGGGTATTGTTAAAGTATTCCAATCATCTTAAATCTAGCGCTGTACTACTTACTACTAACTTATTGGCAGTCAGGAGGCCGGATGGGCGCTCGTAGCGTAGCTCACTACGTCACGCGCCTGCTCCGCCCACTTTATGAATGAAGCAGGCACCGGGCCCCGCTGCCATTACAGAAACAGATGCTGGCCCCCATTCACTACACAGGGACACTGTTATGGGGGGATCTGTGGATGACACATAAGATAAGATGCTATATATGTGTCATCCACAGATGCCCCCACAATGATCCCCCATAACAGTGCCACCCACAGATGCCCCCATAACAGTGCCATCCACAGACCACCATTAGTTCAAAACCCAAAATATTTTTTTTCTTATTTTCCTCTTCAAAAACCTAGGTGCGTCTTATAGGGCGAAAAATACGGTAATTAATTATAACTTTTTGTGAATTGGGACATTTAAACTTGTTTTTTTTATTTTTATTATTCCAATTTAAATCTAGTAGGAGTCGGTTCATTTTTTGCTGACTCCGACTCCAGGTACCCAAAGTTGACTCCGACTCCACAGCCCTGCTTTTAATAGCAGCAGTTGTGGTGGTTGTAGTCATCTTAGCGTACATTCACACGAAAAACAGATGCTGTCAGTAGTTCATGGCCATTTTGCATCAGTGTATGTGTGCGTATATATACAGTGATCCCTCAAGATACAATGGCCTCAGGATACAATATTTTCTACATAAAATGGTCTTTTCTGACCCATCGTGACTTTATTAGTTGCTGGTAATATGTAAGGACTTGTTTTATCTGCTTATTTTTCTTAAATCTTCATTTTCTCTTATCTTGGATGGCATTTTGGGGCTTTGGAATCAATGTATAATATACAGTATATTACCCCCACCTCGGGTAGTGCCGACAGATCCTTATTTAAAAAAATAAAAATAAAATCCATTTGCATAAGAGGAACACTTGCTGCACACTGGAGACACCAGGACCTGACACTCCCAGCATCACATGATGTGATGTCCTAATACTGGGAGCTTGAGGTCCTGCTGCCTCCAGTGTTGAGCAAGTGGATGAGGTGTTTTTTTATTTTATTTTTAAAGGATCCATCGGCACTACCAGAGGTGGGGGACATTATTTATACTGGGGAACTTGTACTCCTCTCATGCACTTGCACATGCACTCGATCCTTAGGGCACAATTTTGGGTGTGACGCGTGTCGTGTCCAAGTATCGCAATGTGAGTCATGTTTGTTGTGACTGCGACACACAAATCACAAAAGATCCACCAGTGTCGCGCCCCAAATCAGTGTAGCCGTACCCTTTTGTAAGAGTAATAATAACTGTTGTGGCAGACTTGTTGCAGAAATTGTTGCGACTGAAAAATCTGTTCCGGTCATCTGAGTTAATTCTGCAGAAGGTTTTCCTCGAGCTCCATTCACACAAATGGGAGTCTCTCGGTCTGCTTCGTGTGAATTGACCCTAAATGTACGTGCATGTTGATCTGTGGAGGTGAGAGCTGATGTTGCAGATAAGGCTACTTTAACACTCGAGTTTGGTGCGGATCCGTCATGGATCTGCACAGATGGATACGCACCGAAAATACAACCGCATGCATCTGTTCAGAACGGATCCGTTTGTATTATCTTTAACATTGACAAAACGGATCCGTCTTCAACACCAGTGAAAGTCAATGGTTGACGGATTCTATTGTGCCATATTGTCAGTGAAAACGGATCTGTCCCCATTGACTTACATTGTGTGTCAGGACGGATCCGTTTGCCTCCGCATTGTCAGACGGACACCAAAACGCTGCAGGCAGAGCTGAATGGAGACAGAACGGAGGCAAACTGATGCATTCAGAGCGGATCTTTTTCCATTCAGAATGCATTAGGGCAAAACTGATCCGTTTTGGACCGCTTGTGAGAGCCCTGAATGGATTTCAAACGGAAAGCTAAAACGCCAATGTGAAATTGCCTTAGCTTGTATGATCCATTTTTGTGATGTGGCATTTATGTAAAACCTTTCTCACGTGCGCTGAGCTCTGCCTTGTAATTATGAGCTCTTCTGCAGTTTCCATATACTTTCATGTATGCAGTGTCTGGGACCACCAGTTGTAGACTGCCTGGATTTATTAGTGCTATATATGGTTCTCTGACCTCAGATCGACTCTTGAGAGATCTTGTGGCTTGAAAAACTTGCTTCGTAGTCCAGAAGTTTTTTATTTTTTATAAATATTTTGGAACAAGTGTTGGTCCTTCAGTGTCGTTAACAGATGTTCTTATTGCAGGCAAAACATGATCTCTGAGTTTACCATATTCTGTGAATTTGAAGCTTTTTTTTTTTTTAACCTAAAGACAGCACCACTGTTGCCCATAGGCCAAACACATAAATGGAGTGAGCTGCATCACCACACTCCTTCCATGGTCACACAGCCGCTCAAAACATCTGAATCTGCATGGCGGGGATGCTGTTGTAGCAGAGGGAAAGAAAGATGGTGCTGGAA